>NC_090814.1:149216202-149863281 GCF_000390325.3 Nicotiana tomentosiformis | reverse complement strand
GAAGTGCTTGAACTGGTAGAAAATGTTGGTGCAGTCAGTGATTTCTCAGGAAAAGCAAGGATATTTTTCGTACTTCCTGTGGCATTCTTGGATGCTTTCTTTATCCTTTGGATATTCACCTCCCTGTCAGCAACTTTGAATAAGCTTCAGGTACATTGGTGACTTCTGTTTATCACTTTGATTCCGTTTGCATGCCAATTGCTAGGTTAGAAAAGGCTTTTGTTTCTGGACTTCTTACTTGCTTCAGGTCTTATTGCATGAGCAAAGATCTATAGGTGATAGGAATTCACATTCTCATCGTATGGGTTCATGTTAAAACACTTGTGGCTATTAAGCTAAGTAGCTCTACGTTATGTTAAATATTATTGCAATCATGAAGTTTGTTAAAAAAGATGTCCTGGTGACTTTTTGGTCGGTGTAGGTTTATTTGATTAAAATACGAAAAATAATTAGCTGAGTGCTGCATGTTTTGGTTCGTAAAGCAATCCCTTCACTGTGTATCTACGTATGCATGGTGAATGATACGCTGGTCTGCGGCTGATTCTTGCAATAAAGGAAGGCTTTTTCTTTTCATTATCTTGGAGCGTTTGAGATTGGGGTTGATCATGATATGACGTCATTCAATTATTACTATCATTCAATTTAGGCTCCATTAGTCCTAATTCAGTTGTGGATTTGGGATCTGACAGGCTAGAAGGTTGTTGGCCAAATTAGACATTTACCGGAAGTTCACAAATGCATTGGTCGTCGCTGTTATTGTATCTGTTGGATGGACGTGCTACGAGGTAATTTTCAATTTCTACAAGATGAGGCTGGTTCTTTCATTTAGTTTCTGTTGTCAAGTATCTTTGTTGCCCGTTCCTAGCTCGTGTTCTTTCAGAAAAGAGCCCACTGCTGACACACTCGGATCATCTTTTCCAATAGTTCGACTTAAGTGCAAACAATTTCTGAGGGCCATCGGACTGGGTAAAACCTGAATTAACCGTGGTGTACTTGCGGGAAACTCCTTGCCGAGGGCCTGTGCACCCCCGGGATTAGTCGGGACTCAAAGAGACTTGGACACCCGGTGCAAATCAAAAAAAAAAAAAAGGGAAGGGGGTTAAGGACCTTATTGTCAACTGGTCTGCTTGATGTGAACAGGACCACTTTTGCAGAATTATGAAATACCAAACAGAGAAACATGTCTAATCCACCAAATTTGGGGAGCAATTTATTCCTCTGGAGAGGGGACCTAAATTTCCAATAAATTTGGAAAGTACAAGCATAATTAGGCCAAGTAAATGTGTCAAAGCATTATAAATGAAAATTTTGTTTTTCCCCTGAATTCTTCTTTGGCTAGTTTAGAAAGAAACTTCGACAAGCTATAGAGTCTTTAGTTTGCCATTTCCCTCAAGGCCTCAACTCAATTTAAGTTGGACTTGGGTTGTGGCACTCCATGTGGTACCTTCAAGAGAAAGGACACCTACTAGAAACTGAGTGTAATCAGTCTTATATTCTTCCGACTACATCAGACATAGGTTTCTTAAGTTTCACAACTGTTTCCTATTATTGTATTATAGCACAAAGCATTAACCATTTTTTCCCCTTTTGGCAGCTATACTTCAAGTCCACTGATGTGTACAATGAGCGATGGCAAAATGCCTGGATTATTCCTGCCTTCTGGCAAGTGCTATCTTTCTCTCTCCTTTGCATAATCTGCGCTCTTTGGGCACCATCTCAAAACTCCATGAGGTATTACCCTGCTTCCACCTTATTATGCGTGTATATGCATTTTACAGAGTTCTCACAGCCCGATAGTAGAAGAATTATGATAAAAACTCTTGATGCACTATTGTTACACTGTCATTTCATCATATCTGCCTTTGAACAGGGTATCCATGCCAAATGTTGACTTAAGTAGATTGTTATTTGGTGCTGAATATTTTGGGTTTCTTAGAAACCAGAAAATGGGATCCAAACCTTCATTTGTTATCGTTTCCTGTACTTGGAAAACTTTCAAACTGAAAGATCCTGAATCATTCTGTTCGAACCATCGCACGTTATCTCTTTGTTTTCCTCAAAATATCAAAAGGGCGAGTCTTTATTATGATAAAAGTTGGCCTTACAATGGGACCTAATGCAGGAAATATTCGTTTTTTCTGGTGTTATAATCTCATTGGTTTATTTTATACGCGTAAATAACAGATATGCCTACTCCGATGATGGGGAAGAGTTCGACAAGGACGTTACATTGACGCTCATAAAGCCCTCCCCTCTGCCAAAGGATGTCAGAAGCCAACCTGAAGTGAGGCCAACACTGGGTAACGATGGGTTACCTGATGGCGATGAGGTAGAAGACAAGACAGAGTAAAGCAAGACAATTCTTTTTATAGTATGATAAAGAGAGGTGCCATGAATTGAGTAAATTGTTGTTAGAATCTTGTAGTCCGTGTTGTCTGTATAAAAAGTACGAAGGTTAATCAGGAGAAGGCAATAGGTAAGACAAATTTGTATTGTTGTTTTTCAAAAGTAATGTTCGTTTATCTTATAAGATGTTACATCATCGAAGAATTAATTACAGAATGGCTTTATCTCTCTTGCCACTCTTGTTATATTTATTGGCTTTATTTGTCTCAACCATTTGGAACTTCAATACTCCATTCTTGATCTCCCTTTCCTTTTTGCATAAGCTCTCCCCGTTTATCAGAAGAAATGGCTTCAATAAATTGGAAATTTCATTTACGGTCGACGTTTAGCGGGTCCCTGGTTTAAAAAATCAACAGACATATTCAAGGACCTGTTCATTGTCCAATTCAATTCTAAAATATAAATCTTCGATGTTGATTTTGACTCGGAATTTGCTAGTTGATATTGAGCCTTGACAGTCTGTTTTTGCATCTTTTATTGCTTGGTAACATGACTACGTAGCAATGATATGTCAACAAATCAGCTATTGTTTCTCATTGGAGTCCCAAACCCAGTTGTATCCCTACGATTCCATATTCTCTCTATAACAGCCTCGTTTGTTTCGAATTATTTTGGCTGCTATAGTGAAGTGCTGATATAGAGGACATATATTATAACATAACATAAGAATCGGTTGCGAGAAAAACATGGCTTTTATAGTGAATGATTGTTATATAGAGATATTGTCATAGAGATGTCTGACTGTACTCCCGAATTCACGTACAGCGGATAGCCTTCAGTTTTTCACTTTATATTAGCACTTGTTTTTGCTACCCAAAGTTGGCATAATTTTTCTTTAGTGGCATTCGTTATTGATTTTAGGTAATCATGCAAAACCTCTTCAGGAGTAGCAGATATCGATACAAATTTATTTATTTATTGACTCTTTTATTTTTAAACATTTGCAACAATTTTGTTTTAGCGTGAAAGAACTGAGAGAATAGTTATAAGACCTAACAATGTTATACAATGATCTAGTTAATGTTGAACGGCTAAAGTCCAAACACATCCACAAGATGAGTGTCGCAGAAATATAAATGTTAAGATGGATGTGCAGTCATACAAGATTAAACAAAATAAGAAAATGACCGCATTGGCCAGAAAGTGCAAGTAGCACACAATCATGTGAGATGGTTTAGTTATGTCATGTGTTGACCTCTAGTTACACTAATTTGTAGGTGTGAAAATGAATATGTTAAAAGAGAACGAGATAGACCTAAAATCACACGGGACGAAGTTATCTCAAAGGACCCAACAATCTCTTGGAATCCATGGAAGAAAAAGATCTTTATAGGCAAGATCAACTAGTTGGGAATATGTTTACTTAACTGATCCTTTTTTCCCCTCCTTTGGGTCCATTGTGACCTTTGGAGCTCATTCAATAATGGAACACATAGGCTCTTTTCGAAACTGACAAATAAGGACCACGAGAATTGAAAAGGAGGAATAGAGGTCAGATAGATGGCAGATGAAGCATCACACTAGTTGAACTTCCAAATTTAAATATCCAGTTCCCCTGGGTTGAAAAAGACACTATTAGGTCGTCTATCACTTTTAAATCCAAGTCAGAGGAATAGGCAACATCCACACTCAACGTTCCTATTTTCTGTTGAGACAGAAGAATGAACATGGCACAAGAATTATTGGTTTAAAGGATCTTGCATCGTAACTCATCATAAATGGGAAGGGCCAGTTTACAATGTACTTTAAAGAGGCAATACCAGCTAAAGTGGTAAAGATAGAAAATGGATCTTGGTCTAACAGATACTTTAGAGTAATCAATCTACAAATGACTTTTGCACAGATTCAAAATTGAACACCTTTGTCAGTAAATATCCTACACTTTCTGCAATTAGGTAAGAAAAGAGGGAGATTTCTGCTTGGACACAGATTACCACATTCGAGAATACACAAGAATTCGAGATCCTATTTGGATCCAACAGGCAAGCATGGGAAATGAATAGCTAAACCCTAAATGTGAGGTATTAACAATCACACTAACTCGAAGAGGGCAGAAAATGTCTTGTATCTCCACAAAAAGATTGTGTAACCTTGACTTTGTCCTTTTTTCTTTATGTAATTACGTTATGTTATGTAAACTGATACTCCTCTGTTTCAATTTATGTGAATCCATTTGACCGGGCACGGATTTTAAGGAAAGATAGAAGACTTTTGAATTTGTGGTGTAAAATGAGGCACATATAATTTGTATGGTCATAAATCATTGCATAAAGATAAATTGTTTCCAAATAAGGAAAGAGATCATTCTTTTTGGCACAGACTAAAAAGGAAATAAGTTCACATAAATTGAAACAGAGTGAGTAATTAGAAACAGGGATACATGGTGAGTGAAGAGGTAGCAGGAAGATTGTAACAAAGGAAGATACACCTTCTAAGTTCTGCTGTCAGATGCAGTAGACTTCAAAGTTTCAAACAGAGGGCACATAGAGATGAAACATTCGGAGGACAAGAAACAAGGGTTGCATGAATCTGCTGCACTAAATCTACCGGATTAGTCAGATGCTCCTTGAGGCTAGTAAGCACAAATTAGCCACTTCCATTATTACTGCGAAGCAAATGGGAGAGTTCAATTTCTTTTCTTTCTTTTTTTGGGAAAAGGTACGGTAATGTTATAGTATATAAATAAGCACAGAGGATGTGCTGCAACATCTGAACAGTACTTGCAGAAGCAAATACAGCAAAAGTATGCCCCTTCTATTCTAATCTTCATGGCTGAGTTCAATTTCTAGCTTACAAGAACAGCATTCATGATACATGTCCAGTTCAAGCATTCCACGATTGAGAAAATCATGTCAATAAAACTAATTAGTATTAGCTTATCCAAAAACAGCATACTAAGCACCAATGCACCAGTCGTCTTAGCTGGGAAAACAAAATAAGTATTAACAAAACATTTCGAGGAATCAGCACGCCCATATATCAAGCAGTAGACAACTAGTCATGCCCCACGAGTTTTCAGTGCAATGATTGAAAATTCATGGAGAATTCTTTCACGTCACTGAGAAAGACTTGCAAACAATAAGAAGAAAGCAGGAAGCAAATATGCTAAATTTCAAATCTTCGAATTCTTAAGACCCGTGGTTTTATTTATCTTTGTGTCATCCTCCAAAGCTCTTGCCTTCATAGGAAGTTCAATCACATTCTTGATTTAGGAAAGGACATCCCTAAGAAAAACATCTCTTATAGTGTAAAGTCATCGAGACTGAACTAAATTCTGGACTCAAGTTAATGAAATCATGATTATGATAAAATTTTCAAGAAAGTGAACCAATACAACAATTCAGATATGGACAAATTAAGATAAAATCTAAAGTATGGAAGAAATACAACAACACCATGCTTACAGGGCAGAGCATCCAGAGGCTGGAGGCACTGACCCTTCTTGATAGATACAGCTGATCTTTCCGAAGTTTTCAGCAGCGCGTCACGCTGGAATACTACAAACGAATGCACAAACTCGAGAAACACCAGAATGTCAGAACCTCAGCCCCTGAATGACTCCATGAAAAAATTCAAAAGAATGTCCTAAAGTACTAAATGGTGAAACTTGTATTCTTTCACTGAGATCTTCTCCGCAAGTGCTGTGATACAGCGTACCCCTCAAAGAAATCCAAGACAGCATTCTCTAAATCCTCCACAGAATACTTTATGTAATTTTCCGGATGCCTCCCACTTTCTATATGGCTCCTGAACCGTCCAAGAAACGATCTATATGCTGGGATTAACTTTTCGGATATGGAAATTTGCAGCTCCTCCTTGAGCTGTGTATCTGGTATCAACCACACGGACTGAGTCCTGTGAACCTCTTCAAACAAGGCGTTGAATGCCTTAAACCTCTCTCTCAATGCACTCTTGGACACCCCGGATGAAAAACTTCCACTCACGTGTAATCCCTCATCTCTCAAACAATGCAAAACCCTCACCCAAGTTGCTCTCTGGTAATTAACAGCAGCTTGCCTGAATTTCCCAGTTAACTTCCTCAAGTAATCATCCCCAATCATGTCCCTTAACTCAGGTGATCCTTTAATCTTCTCAACAATATAATGGACATTATTCATCATAAACAAATGAGCCAAAGAGGTATCCTTATAGTGCTTAGACTTACCATCCAAATTGAACTGCAAAATGACAATAATCCAAATCAAATGAAGAGCCAACGGGGTTTGCCCTTCTAGCTCACTAAAATCCATATCAGGTGTATTAGGATCACTCGAATACCTTGATCCCGTTGAAGGCTTTGAAACAATCAATTCAACCATCGTCTGCTTATAATCCGAGATTAAACTTATATAGTTCATGACATACCTAGTCAAGGGATGAATTGTCCCTCCGGGGACAGGAACCCTAGAAGGTTCACGAAGCACTGCATTCTCAAATTCCGATAATATCCCTCTAGCAGCCTCCCCTAACCTAGACAATATCTCTACTGACTGAACTCTAATCGACTCTGAAGATTTTGACTCGAAAACAATTTCAATATCAGTTAATAAACCCGATAAAGCATCATGAAGATCTAATATCTTAAACAACTTTTCAGGCGATCGCCTGCTAATGCTAATGGCTTCGGCAAAATTGAACAGCTGAATAGCTGGACCTTTAATAGTCTCCATAAAGCAAGCATCATCCGTCGCCGTCCCCAAACCTTCAAAGATTTGCTCACAGAGCTTCTTCTCGCTAGCGAAAAGTATGCGAACGCATACTTTTGCTGCTCGTATCCATCTACGAATCTTTGCTTCGAGAGTCTCCCAATCAAGTCTCTGTATATCTCCTATGCTCAGCTTCTCTATTCCAAGCTTCCGGAAGCTCGAGTCTACAGCAGACTTGCGTACACTGCCATACACCTGAATACACTCCCGGAGATATCCAGCTGAAATCATACGCTCCGCGATACACCGGAGATCGTCTATTGCTTCTGAAGGCATGAGATCGACCTCACGGATGCTGTTAGTAGATCGGTAACTGCTGCTGGTGCTACTCCCTTGTTTTTCCAGCTCTTTGCTGAACGAATCATCGTCGCCGGCGCGTGGAGTATCGCGGCAGTCTTCTTCTGAAACACTTGGATCAGTTAATGATTCGGCTTCGATTGCGTTTGTGTGAGCGATGAGTATGTTACGGAACTCGTCCTCGAGACGAGCCATGGCGATCTGGATCGCGGTGTTGGCTTTATCGTGGTCGTCGGAGACGGAGAGTGTGGTGGACTCCATTGACCGTTGGATTTCATCAACGGCTTGTAAATAGCGATCGATCTCGCGACGATCGCCGTTGAATATCATCTTCTCTCTAGCTTCTTCAGATACCGTTGAATCCCACCGGAGAATTATCTTCTCAGCTGACTCAAATGCAACGGCGTCGTTTTTTTCAGGTGATTCCATGGATGGATAATTTTAAATTTTTGAAATTCAGAATCTGAAAAAAGAAACAAAAAGGGATTCGAGCTTTTGGTGAAGAAGATGCAGACCTATTAATGATGATTGAAGAATCAAAAATGGATGCGCATTGAATTTTGCATACTCCGTACGTATTAATTTATCAATTTTAGCAGTGGTAATAATACAGTGCTAAGAAAAAAAAAAGTACAGTATTGAGAAGATTACTGTAGTTAGTATCGTTTCTGTTTGTCCGGTGAAAAGTTAATTTGTCTCAATTTAGACTCAACTTGACTTCCCCACGAACGAATCTATGAAAATTCCAATAGTTGAGACTTAATTTTTTAATTTACTTTTTATTATCTAACTTAATACTCCTAGTATGGTTAGACATTTATTTTTATTTGTTATTTTTTCTCTATAAAAAGATAATTTGGTGCATAAAATATTTTTGCGTTTACTCAGGATCTGAAAAAGTGTCGCAATCCCTAGACATTTTATCGTGATGCAAGTATCATTGGCGATTTCACAGCTCGAACTCTTGATTTGTAGAACTCTCAAAGACAAATTCAATTGCTGCTCCAAAAATATTATTTTTCTGGATAATGGATAAATTTTTATTTGAAGTTATAGTACAACGGATTAATTTTATAAATATGAATGTTATCGATTTTATATAGCAGAAGTAAAAAAAAAAAAAAAAAAAGTTTGCAGCAAACCATTAATTATAAGTATAATGGGCATGTAAGAGGAAGAAAGTGAAACAAAAGGAAAATTTTGAGTTTATTAGGTTGTCAATAAGTTGAAAATTTCCAAATTTTAGTAATAATAATTAAGTTATTCCTATAACATACATTACACTCTTGTTGACCAACTTTTGAAAATCTGAAAAGGTAGTAATCGGTTGACTACAATATACACGAATTAACAGCTAGTATTTCAATGTGTTATTTTGAAAAAGTTGTGGAGCTAGATATATATGACTAATTTTGAGATTAACAAGCTCAAGTTGGGTGCATTTTGTACAATTAGTGCGATGAAGAGTAAAGGCGTGAATGAAGGGGAAAAGCATACATTCCTATTAAGTTTTAACTTAAATCCTTAACCTAATTGATTACCAATACAAGGCAAGACACGTAGAAAGGCAACAGCAAAACTTAATTAATGAGATCAGTAAACGAATGATAGAATTTAATGAAGTCAACTTAATGTGTGGCATTCACGTGCGTGCATGCTTGCACGTACACAATTCTTCCACATAAAAACAATATATTCAGTAAATAATTTCAGACAATAATACATTCAGCTATGGATTCAGACAATAACATAAAACCTAGTGTTTGAAATTTATATATATGTTCGAAAAAATAAGTATATAATATATAATGCATTGAATAGTAAGATCATCTCATTTGAACAACATGAGATTTATCTATGAGTTAAAAGGTTTGGCATAACCTAATATTTCAAACTAATAGAAATCAATTTCTCAATAATATATGACAATTAAACTCAAACTCAAGATACTTGTCAGCTTCGATACCATGTTGAATTTTGTGTTATAATTTTAGTTACATAATTATGCCAGCAATACGTCAAAATTCTGAATCCGCTATTGATTTTGAACCGTACATACGCATAATGGAATGACTGAGTGAGACAATAATGAAAGCTGTATGTGTGAAATGCAAGCAATATTATTTCAATACATTTGAAAGTGTAAAAAAGGAGGAATCTAGCTTGTTTTGTGCTTCCTTTCTTCCTCCATTAAATGATCCAAATTATGTGTGCAACAAAAGCTGTTTCATAGCTGGCAAACAATCTAGCAAAGCAAGTCAGGAACACACGAGTGCTGCAGAATAATAGCTAATTAACAACTCGAAAATCTATCATCTCAAAATGTGTGTTCTAATATTATAGTAGTAGTAAGTAACGTCAAATTATTTAAGTTTAATGGATCAATTTTTGAAATCCTAAATTTTGGTGTATATAGAAATACTAGCGTTGTGGTGTTCAGCTCCAAAAACAGCTCATACGTTTTTGAAAACCAACCTGTTTGGTTCTGTATTCAGACAGGTTCTGGATACAACTTGTTACACTTTTTTACTGTTTCCTATGTACACATATTAAGATATCTTATAACAAAATACCAAATAGTAATTTTTAATCTATAGATGCAAACTCCTCCACTACAACAGGTGGGATATTAATAGTCTGTTTGGGTAAGTTTTTTTTGGGTCACAAGTGTTTTTAAAAAAAATAAAAAAAATTGAGGTGTTTGGCCACGCTTTAGAAGGAAAAAGAAGCAAAAACGGTTTTTGAAAAGCAGAAAAAAAATAGTTTCTCTCTAAATGCAGTTTTCTAAAAAATATTTTTGAGAAAAATACACTTAGAAATAATTTAAAAGTTTGATCAAATACTAATTATTACTCAAAATTACTTTACAAATTACTTATCATTAAAAACACTTTTTTAAAAAGTACGTAATTTTAGAAATTCGGCCAAACATGTTTATAATTGTTAGTTGCCAGATTAGAAATTCCTTTGATGTGTGACATTTTTGTTCTTTCATCTCCAGCTGTAATGTATAATTTCATCATCACTGAAGTCACTGTCAACCAACGTACATATACATGGCCAATGAGAGATCCACACATTTCATTTAATTAACCTTAAAATAAAAACTCTACTCTTTCCAGTGTATAATTTGAATTTATGTTTTAATGTTAAGACAAATGCTGACTACCCCTTGAAAAATAAATAACTTACCAGGAATCAGAATTTAAAGAGGAAGAGGGAGAAAAATAAAACTAAAGAGAAATCTATGCAGTATTGTCCACCGGAAACACAGTTAACTTCATATACATTTAAAATAGCTATTTATCCGGTTTGGTGTTCGACACTTCTCTATTAATTGTGTGAAAAATATAAACAGACAATTATAACTATTATACTTTAATCCCAAGCAAATTGGATCAGCTATATGAATCCCGTGTCGATAACTCAATATCATATCTGAACATAATTATATTTTGCACTTCAGAAATTTCTTATCTACGAGAGTTAGTACTCAACAATATGATAGAAATAGGAAATTGTATTTCATTGACATTTCTAAAAAGCAAGCATACGCTCTTTCATCTCTTCACAGGATGCAGCTGCTCCCATCATTTCTTGTTCTATGAGGTTGGTAATGAAATGACACATAACGGAGCATCTAAAAGAAGAAAAGTACACAAATTCAAAGAAAAATTTAGTCAGTAATATATGTACTATCACTAATTAACGAACCTTAAAAAGAGAAAAAAAAAACTATCATTAGTCTGACGACCATAGGAGAAGCTGCAACATTAACCACGCCTTGAATTACCAGTCGCGAAATTCCCAATTAGGTGTTCCTTGTAGGGGATTGTGACACTGGTATTTCAGCACATCCATCTCTCACTGAAGGCATTATCTGCATCGTTTGTCCCGTTTGTTGTTGTATTTCTTCAATCCTCCTAATAATTTCTCTAATATTTATCCTTTGCTGTGGATTACTCTCTACACAAGCTGCACCAATGTGAAGTAATTCTTTCATTTGACTCGTTGAATTTTTGGCACTTGCCATTATATCTGGATCATATAATTCAGCTTCTCTTCCCTCACCAATCGCAGATTTCACCCATTGCACTATATCAATCCCTCCTTTGCCGGTATTTAGATATTGGGACGGGAATTTCCCTGTTAATATCTCGAGAATGACAATTCCTAGGCAATAAACGTCGGATTTGGGTGTAACTTGGTGATTTTGTACTGCCTCTGAAGATTTGAATGCGATTAGTGCTTGAGCTGCGTGTGCATTGTTGATTAAGGTGTAGAATCCGTAACCTGTGAGTATTGGCTCGTGGTCTGTGTTTATAAGTATATTGCTCGATTTCAGATCGCCGTGAGGCAAATCAGAAGAAGAGAGTTCAGTGTGGAGATAACTTAATCCTTGTGCTATTCCTTGTACGATCTTTAAACGCACTGGCCAGGTGAGCTCAGCATGTGGGATTCCTCGATCGCCTGTGATCAATAATTAAGCATACAACAATCCATATAAGAAATACTTACATCACAAAATAGTCATGCACAGGGCAACAATAACAACAATCCCAGTATAATTCTATAAATGGAGTCTAGGGAGTACAATGTGTATACAGCCTTACCCCTATCTGGAAGATAGAGAAAATATTTCCGATAGACCCCTGTAAACTACAAAAACGGAATACACATGGCTTCATATTTTTACGGAAAAGGATCTTGGGTCTTATTCAACCTAAGCTAAAAGTCAGGTCACGAGGTGAGGATAATCCTAAGATATATAAGGAGATAATAGTCCATTTCCGCAACCAAATCAGAACGTTTAATGGTCCCTACAACCAGGATTGGACATGCAGAGCTTGAACAACATATCATAGGGGCTCAATATTGGGTAAACCAAGAGCGAGGATTAGTCTGAATCTAACTCAACTCCAAAAATTAGCTCATGAAATGAGGATTATCCAAGATTAGAAATGAGTGTGTCTTTGATATCATGTTAAGGAAAAGGACATTGGGCCTAACTGAATCTCAAAAAGTCAGCTCATGAGGTGCGGATTGCCAGACCACATAGCAGATATCAGCTCATTCCCTCAATCAATGCGAGACATTTAACAAGTCATATAGATTTTTATCGTACACGGGTATATGTGTGCAGATAATGTTTAGGAGAGATGACTTAATACAGATAGAGCTAGGTACTTTACCATGAAGTAGGAACAGCAAGCTTCCTTTAGGAATGTACTCATATACAAACAGCTTCTCTTCCTTGCGATAATGATAAGCCAAAAGTGTTAGAATATTTTCATGTCTTAATCTTCCTAAACGCCTAACCTCTGCATCAAAACCATCTTTTCCAATCTTGTTCATTTCTTTAATCCTCTTTACAACTACTGTCAATCCATTTGCCATCATTGCCTTATAAGAAGAACCCAATGGTCCATTTCCTAACACTTCTGCTGCAGCTTTCATCAAATCTGCTAACCCAAACTCACCCTTATCATCATTTACCATTGTCAAATCGCCCACACGCTTCCCATTTATTGATCCTTTGCGTATCGAGCTACCCCTTCGACTTAATTCAAACGATTTCTTGCTATCACTCGAAATTCTCCTCCCGAGTGAGGGCTCCTCAAAACTTTCAATAGCAGCGCGACGATTTTGTTGTCTACGACACATGAAGTATATTCCTACTATCATGATCAATAGCAGTACAATTGACGCTATCATGACCCAAATTGAGATGCTTTTATTCGAATTTCCATGACTTTTATTATTTGTGCTATTATTATTGCTATTATTTGCGGCCTGATCACAAGCTTTGCCTAATTTCTCTCCACAAAGCTCAGCATTTCCCTTAAAGGAACTTGCATTGAATCTTGATAAGCTCTCTGGAATTTCCCCTTTGAAATTATTATTCGAAAGATCGAGTGATAACAATGTCGACTGGTTCAACGTTGGGATTGGACCTGAAAACTGGTTATTCTCTAAATGCAACTCAATCAAATGATACAGTTCTAATATTGATGATGGAATTTCACCAGTAAATTTATTTCCAGAAAGCCATAACTTCTTTAAAGACTGCATTTTATCGAAGTAATTCGATGGAATTTCACCAGAAAATTGATTTGCTGATAAATAAAGTCCTTTTAAAGCACCCATTCGATTGAATTCAGGGATCGGTCCAGAGAACGAATTGCTACGAAAACTAAGTGTTCGTAAACCAGGAAGTTGTGACAATGAATCAACGTCTATATTTCCTGATAAATTCATTCTTCCAAGTAGAACACTCCTAACAATTTGATTTTGACAAATGACACCAACCCAACGATTATTTTTGTCACACGGATCGCTCCCGATTTTCCAAGAATCCAAAGATTCTGCATTTGTAAATGATTGCTTCAATTTCAACAAGGCTTCAGTATGTGTAACAGAAATTGAAGGCACTGGGTAATTGATCAAAGACACAATGCAAATAAGGCATGTTTTGATCATAAAACGGAAAATATTGGCCATATTATTCCTGGAAAATTTTCGTCCCAGTAATAGAATTTTGCAAGTAAATTTCGGGAATTTTCATTTGTTAGCTGAGGTAAGAAGAAAATTTTACTTGTTTGGTTAATTTCTTGTTTTTGTGTTTTTATTTGTATTATTTTTTCCCCCGGTTTTACAAGTTTAGGGGATGAAAGTCGCAAAGGTGCAAAAGAGCCAGAGAACAAAGGACCACATGAGACTTCTAGTAACAAACAATTGGAGAACCGTTGTTATCGTTGAGTTTGTGCAGATATTCAACCGAGAATAACTGCAATAACTGAAATCCTGGTTTTTAACTTGTTGTAGTTAACCCGTTGTCCTAAGGATAATTTGTTTTTAGTCATCCACTCACTAAATGAGACGAATGTGTAAATTAAGATTGTGTTCCAACTAAATAAAGAGAAAAAAACCACCAAGAAAAAAGGAAAAAACCATGTCAGCAAAAATTGAGTATCCTGTAAGTATATAGGAAATTACCACCGCCCATAAGTAAATTATTATAAAAATTTATCAATTCATAAAATATTATCAATATTAGTCTATTAGCTATTTGTAGCCAAAAAAACGTCAAACTTTTGTTTTCTTTTGAGTGGGTATTGTTGGATTGGATTGTGTACATCTTAACATAGGCGGAGCTAGGTTTTCAACTTTATGGGTTCTAGATTTTAGAACGATGATTTTAAGTACTAATAAATGAGTTTTAAATTTAATATCCATACATATTTAATTAACTTTTTAACACAAATACACTACTTGAGAAAAAATTACTGGGTTCGTCGAACCCGTATTCAGGTTTCTAGCTCCGCTCCTGCATCTTAAAAAGTTTGAATTTGAATTTTGGGATGATTTGGTAGAGTTTGGGGGTAAGGCAAGTGCCTTAGGCCACCATGGGGCCCCATTTTCTAGGAATAATATATATATATATATATATATATCACTTTTGTACTTTTGATAGTAGAAAAATAGTTTTCAATTTGATTTGATTTGACAATTCTACTTTTTACTCTTTCCAAGTAAATCCCAAAGTTACAATTTCATTTCACTCCTCATATATGATATTCCATATATGAGACATACCTTCTTCCTTCATCTTTATTCATGCTCATCTTCTTTTTACAATTCTACTAAAAAAAATTTCTCCTACAAACCAACAACTAAGCCCCCGTTTGGCCATAGATTTTGCCAAATTTTTTCCAAACTTTTTTTGGCAAAACATGTTTGTTTATAGATTTTATCCATGTTTTGGCAGATTTTGAAAACAAAATTTTTAAATCCCAAAACTAACTCTAGACATGTTTTTGGCCCAAAATACTATTATTTGATTTTTTAACAATTTTAAAAATTACCCTAAACTTTTGTATTTTATAAAAAAAAAACTCACTATCTATTATGACCCAAATAATCCACCAGCTAATTACTATTATTTTCTTTTGGAATGATGGATCTTGTAATATTATTGCAATTTGACGAATTATAGTGGCTAGTAATTGTGTTATTAGCGGTCGATAGTAAAATATAAGGTTATGATTTTAGAATAGTGTATTATATAGTTAATTATAAAAATGATAATTTTGTGCCAAACTTATCTATGTTCAGGACTATGATTTATGATACTGATAATGAATAGCATCGATAAATGTTCTGCATATACAGGATTAACAAGTTTGTTTGTTTGATATTATTGGGTATTTTTGATAGTTTTTAGAACTTATGGCGTAAGTCACATTTTGTTTTTTTTAGGAAAAAAAAGTGAAATATGTTTTGAAAAACGAAAAAGGGCCAAAAATGTCCTTGAACTATTTGAAATAGCTCAAAAATACCCTCCGTTTATTTTTGGTATCAAAAATATCCCTACCATCTATGTTTTGGACCATAAATGCCCCTTAAACCGTTAGTTTTGCCATTGAAGCTAACATGACAGTCCAACTGGGTTAGATTTGCTTACATGGCCATCCACCTAAGCAAAATCCAGCATGGCAAAATTATTTTTTTCGAAAAAAATATTTTTCCGGAAATTTTTAGTAAAATACAAAATCAACACTTATTCCGAAAAAAGTAAAATAATTTTGCAAAAATTATTTATTTCGGAAATTTTTTATTAAAATACAAAATCAACACTTATTCCGAAAAAAGTAAAAAAATTCGAAAAATTTATTCTTGATTAGGGTTTATGATTTGATTAAAAAAAACTCCATTGTTCTCTTTTGTGAATTTATGATTAGTTTGATCTAAATTTTTAGATGCTTATCTGTTATAGCTTCACAAAAAGGTACACCTCTACTGTAAGTATCAATTGGTTCATCCGAAGTTCTTATAATTTTTTCGAAATTTTTTTATTTTTTTCGGAATAAGTGTTGATTTTGTGTTTTAATAAAAATTTCTGAAATAAATAATTATTCCGATTTTTTTTTACTTTATTTGGAATAAGTGTTGATTTTGTATTTTAATAAAAAATTTCAGAAAAATAATTTTTTCGAAAAAATAATTTTGCCATGCTGGATTGCTTAGGTGGATGGCCATATAAGCAGATCTAGCCCGGTTGGACTACCATGTCAGCTTCAATGGCAAGACTAACGGTTTAAGGGGTATTTGTGGTCCAAAACATAGACGGCGGGGATATTTTTGGTACCAAAAATAAACTGAGGGTATTTTTGAGCTATTTCAAATAGTTCAAGGACATTTTTGGCCCTTTTCCGTTTGAAAAATTATGTCCAAACAGATTTTCATCTTCAAACCAAATTTCACCCAAATCAAAATTTTAAAAACAGATTTGAAAATTTATGGCCAAACGCTAGCTAAATATTTTGGAATCAAAGTTTTCAAACTTCTTGAATAAGTCATTGGGTAATATCATTCTAACTTTTCTAATATTATTTTTATTTATTATTTTATTAATTTTACTCCATATATATTGTTTATTTTTTAAAAAATATAAATATGTCAACAAGAAAATATGAATCTGGTTATTCAAAAATCCAAAAGAAAAGAAAATTTAAAAATTTAATAAAATCTCAAAAGGAAGCTCTTGACAAATTTTTGACAAACAATGAAAAAACTAAATATAGGTGTATATTTCATTGGTTTGTTTTGGTCGTTTTGCTTTTCCTAATTCTCAGTTTCACAAAGTTAATATCAAACCAAAGAAAATATTCATTTAGTTTGATTTACAATTTGGTGCAGAAAGTTTTGGTGGTGAACAAATTTAGACCTCCTAGAAAGGTCCCCGACTCTGATCTAATATATGGGGAATTGACACATTTAAATATTGGTTAAAGATGTTTAATTTATTTGATACTTTTTCCTTTTTTTTTTAAGTCAATGAGCTGTTAAACGTTAAGTCAATGAGCAGGTGTGAACTGTGAAGTTAGACAGAATTAAATACGTTTAAATTAAATCAAAACGAAGATATTTTAGTATAAGTTGCAGTTTTTCTTAAATTAAATGACAAATGGATGCATTTTAATATGACTTTAATTACCGATAGTGTCAAAATATTTATACAATCAAATTATTTATAAGGTAATATCAAGTAAATTTTTATGATGTGTCATTAGTAACCTGATAAAAATAATATTTTCTCTATTTCAATTTATGTATTTTACTTTCTTTTTTAGTTTGTTTCAAAATGGATGACTCTTTCTATATTTAGTAATTTTCTTAACCCCAATATTTCACATGACACGACTAAGAACATTTAAAGATATTTTGGTACCTATACACATTTTTAGTTTAAAATCATAAAATTTAAAAGTCTTTTTTACTTTTCTTAAATTTTGTTTGTAGTCAAACTAGGATACAAAAATTGAAACGGAGTTTTTAATATAATATTAGAATTTATACAATATTGGTACACATAACTTAAATCTTTTTAATATGTAAAGGGTTTTTTTTCTTCGCGTGAGGCGAATTAAAGGAATTGACAATTCTGTCTCTTAGCAATTGACAATATGCAATGAGCGTGGAAGAAGAAACGTGAATTACCACTTTGCCTTTTGCAATAATTGCGTGGTCTTAATTTCCTAGGGGGCGTACGGCAAGGAGGCATAAGAATGGTACTGAATAGGGTGTATTAGTAATGTTAGGATTAGTTATATTATTTCTTATCAATTATTTTGTTTGGTATATATTAAAGCATTGCATAATTTCTAAAATATTTATTTGCTTACAAAAGTACCCTCCACATTCTTTAACTTTGTACACTATTTTTATTGCAACAATTTTATTACCCTCCATATATATATTTTTTTTTTGGTTAAACTGTCAAAATTTTTATTTAACCAAGTAAAAGAATTTACATCCGCTAGCTCAATTGAACTCTAGAGCTAACCCCTATCTAATAACTATATGACCAAACAGATCAAACATTTTCCTGCTACACTTACAATTGACTCAAACTAGCTAGGAAAATTCTTTAGTCTTTCTAATTCTTTTTGCCATTTGGATTCATTTTGCCCTCTAATGTGCAATTCCAATACAATGTCTTTAATCCTCTGAGTGCAAGCAATCATCTTTCCTTGAAATCTCCTTTGGTTTCTCTTTGCCCAAGTGTGGTAGACCACTGCTTCAAATAGAAACACAAGCATATCACCTCTAACTTTGCTGGCAGCCCTCCTTGTTATCCATATAATCTCCTCATCCCAGCTTCCAATTTGATGCCTTTCTCCTATCCACTGCAGTAAAGTAGCCCATATAGTTCTGGAGTAATCACATGCAAACATCATATGTTACATCGTCTCCTCCATATTCTTTCCACATAATATACAGTCGCTTCTTGCTGATATTTTCCATTTCCTTAGTCGATCAATTGTAGCTAATCTTCGATGCAATGCCAACCAAAGTATGAATTGGTGTTTTGGCAGTGCTTTGGATCCTATTGTTAATCTTTTCCAGGGACTCTTCTGGTACTGAGGTCTTGTTGCAATATAGAGCTGCTTGATGCTGATTTTTCCTTGCTTATAGTAGCTGTACAAATCAGCAGCTGGGCTCTTTTCAATGAATCAGTCCCTAGCATCAAAAATCTTCATAATAAGCCAACAGGCCTGCTTAGGAGTTCCCATTGTCATGACATTTTGATCTTTAATGTAGAAGCTATGGATCCATTGGATCCACAGGTTGTCCTTCTTTGCACTTATAGCACACATTAGCTTGCATAAGGCAGCCTTATTCCAGAAGTGAATATCCAGAACATTTAGTCCACCTGCTGATAATGGCATACAAATTGTATCCCAAGCTATTAAGGCCCTTCTAGATGGTTCATTGTTTCCTGTCCACAGAAAGGTTTCGCAGGCTGTAACTATCAGTTTGATAATCTTCTTTGGCAGTAGAAACACCTGCGCCTAGTATGTCTGCATTTCAAATACCACGCTCTTAAGTAGTTGAAATCTTCCACTGTATGAGAGAAATTTAGCAGTCCAACAGTTGATCCTAGCACTGATCTTCTCAATAAATGGCATATATTGTTGTATAGTCAATTTCTTTGAAGACAAAGGTACTCCAAGATATTTAAATGGTAGCTCCCCTAATGTGAATTGCATTTCTTCTAAGATCATTTCTTTGAATTCCCTAGGAACCCCAGCAATGTATAAAGCACTCTTCTCCATATTGGCCTTGAGACCTGACACCTCAAAGAAATGATTGAATCTTTCCAGTAGCAGGCTTATAGAAACCTTGTCTGCTCTACAACATAGAATCAAATCATCAGCAAAGCATATGTGGGTTATGTTATTTCTGGAGCATCTTGGATAGTAGTTAAAGTCTGGATTGAACTTCAAACTCTTCAAAGCCCTATATAGGTACTCCATCACCAAAACAAATAGGTAAGGAGACATTGGATCTCCTTGCCTTAGCCCTTTGTTTGCTTGAAATTTAGCAGTTAAGCCTCCATTCAGTAGCAAGGAGTAGCTGACAGT
Organism: Nicotiana tomentosiformis; assembly: GCF_000390325.3. Taxonomy (NCBI): domain Eukaryota; kingdom Viridiplantae; phylum Streptophyta; class Magnoliopsida; order Solanales; family Solanaceae; genus Nicotiana; species Nicotiana tomentosiformis. The sequence continues at coordinate 149,843,444 of NC_090814.1, read as the reverse complement.
GGTCACACACTCCATTATCAACTGCATAAATTTCACATGCATTCCAAACTCTAGCAGTATCATCTTTAAGAAAGTCCATTCGACTGAGTCATAAGCTTTTCTTATGTCTACTTTAATGCAGCATCTTAGTGAGATCCCTTTTTGAGTATATCCCTTGACCAGTTCATGGGCAATGATGACATTATCCAGTATGTTTCTCCCTTCGATGAAGGTTGATTGAGAAGGTCCCACAATGGAATTCACCACCATCTTCAGTTTTGTTGTGATGATCTTTGATATGATCTTGTACACAGTGGAACAGCATGCTATAGGTCGATATTCTTTGACAGATGTGGGGCTAGCAACCTTAGGCACCAATGGTACTGTTGTACAGTTGACACTTTTCAATAGTTTTCCATTAGTGAAAAACTCTTGTACTGCTCATTTAACCTCTCATCCAATAACATACCAGTATGCCTTGAAGAACTCAGCTGGAAATCCATCTATCCCTGGATCCTTATCATTTGGCAAGTCTTTAAGTGCCTGGTCAATGTCCTCCTCTGTTACTTGTGCATTGAGTAGTTGTTATTGCTCCTTGGTTAGACAATGTCCATTCCTGGCTGTATCAATATCAATGCAAGGAAGTTCTGTAGCTGAAGTGCCCAAGAGTGTTTGAAAGAAACCTCTAAATTCTTGTTCTATCAATATTGGATCTGTCACTCTAAGCCCTTGATCATTGCATATAGATGCAATTCTGTTCCTAGATTGTCTGGCCTTCAAGTGATCATGAAAGAATTTAGTGTTCTGATCACCTGCTTTTATCCACATTGCTCTGGATCTCTGTCTATGTACTTGTTCATTTACCCCTTCCCATCTTTCAATCTGCATAAGCAGTTCCTTTTTCTTGGCTATTAACTGGGTATTGAATGGATCTTCATCAAGTTTTCCTTGGGTATTCTGCAACTACACCCTGAGATTGCCAAGCTTCTTCTCTAGTGAAGATATCTCCTTATTCATTTGTTGTGTTTTATTTTTTAGCCTTTGTAATTTCAGCCAAATTGAGTACATGGTATGCCCATGTACTTGTTGATTCCACACCTCATGGACAACCCCTTTAAACTCCTTATGATTTAACAGCACATTGTATAGTCTAAAAGGCTTTGGCAAGTGAGTTTTGGCTACATCTGTTTGATAATAATAGGGGAATGGTCAGATACTCCAGGCATTTCAAAAACAACCTCTATGCTACTGTAATGTGTAAGCCAAGAAGCATTCCCAAATGCCCAATCAATGTTGCTATATGTTCTACTCTCTGTATCCCTTTTATTACACCATGACCATTGACAGTGTTTCCTACTTAACTTCCCCGATCCAATATCCTTTATGCATTCTTGAAAGTCCACAAGTTCAGTTTGATGCACAGGTTGCCCATTGATCCTATCATTGACAGGCAACACATTGTTGAAGTCCCCTATGACTAACCAAGCTTCATGCATAGTACTATGAATCTGTCTGAGTTGTTCCCATAGATCCCTCCTTTCATTTATCTTGTTCTTCACATATACAAATGTTATATAACAAAAAAAATGGAGATCCTTTATCCTTCACTTGGCAGTGTATCAGTTGGGTAGTTACCATAAGTATGTGGACCTGCACCATGTTTTACTTATAGCTTCATCTGAATACACTTTCCATTCTTTACAGAATGTTCCTTTAATTTTGCTGACACTTGTAGGCTTTATCTTTGTCTTAAGACAACCTAGTAAAGTGATTTTATATTTTTCACAGAAAGGCCTTGAGTTCTTTCTGCTTAAAAGGCTTGTTATGCCTCTTATATTCCAGGAGCTTATTACCATGGTGGATTTTCCTCGTTGGGCCAATCCATTCAGTCACCTTGTCAGTGTTGTTATCTTCTTGTATTCTCAATGGACTGTATCTGTTTTTCCTCAGCATATTCTCTAGATCAGCATCAGTTAGGGCTCCTTTCTGTTGTGTTTGTCCTTGAGCTTTTATCTTTTGCTTCCCTCATGATTTTTGTTGTGCCTGCATTTCCACCTCTTATTCTGTAATTTGCTCTGTACTAGTTTGAATTTTCTGTTGTTTCTGTGCTTGTTCAGGATTCTGATTTTCCTGCTCTTTGTTTGCTCAGCAACATGTTTTACTCTCCACTAGGCAGCAGGTTATTTTCTCTGTTGTTGCTTAACTGTTTTCACCTACCTCTGCTATTTATCATGTTTCTCCATGCTGTCTTTGTGTTCATTGGTTTGCTTCTGTTGCATTACTGATAGAACCTTCTCACAGTTGTTAGCATGTTGCCCTATTTGAAAACACCCCTCGCAGAATGAGGGTTTCCATTCATAATCAAGGGCTTGTTCTCTATATTTGCTCTCTGATTCCTCTATGAGCAATGTATTTGGTAACTCCTGAAATATATCCATTTCAATAAGCATACGCGCATAGGAAATTCTATCCCTCTCTGCTGTAAGTTTATCTGAACATATAGGTTTTCCTAGATAGCTGGCTATACGTCCCAAATTCTCCTTAGTCCAGAATTGAATTGGTAATCCTGGGAATATGACCCAAATTGGCACAGTTCGAGTCACTTCTTTGCTCATCTGGAAATTAGGCACCCGTTGCTTCAATATCATAGGTCTATTACAATATGTATATGGACCTTGTTGTATAATTTTGTTCTTATCTTCCTCCAAGTTAAATCTAAATATAAAGTACCCATCATCGTGTAGGAATAACTGTGGTGTTGTGATAAAATTTCACACACCATACACAAATTTTAGCATTTATTTGAAGGAGGGAGTTCCACCCAGTACATACCCAATTAGTGTTGTTTTCCATTTCTGGGTTTGCTCTGCCACCTCTGCTTGATTTAGTCGAACAATCTTCACTCCTTCCTTCAAAATTGGTGGATAATATTCCAATTGCATCCCCTGTTACTGAGATCTATTTTCTTTGACCACATCAGCTAGAGTCGGCTCTGATTCATTAGGGTTTGCTCGTTGCACTGAGAAAGTCAGCTTCCTTGTTGTTGTGTTAATATCTACCATCTCCATTTCAACACATTTTAAAGCTTGCATGACGGTTGGTGCTCTTCCCATTCCAGTCATCCAGTGAACTAGTTGCATTTGGCCTATCGTTTGTGGTACCCCTGATTCCGGTGTTACCAATCTACCTCCTTCATCCGTCTTCGGTATTGTAGGCGGTGCAATTATCTGTGATTTCTGTCGAGCCATCGTCGTTGTATGTACGTTAGCTAACCATGCTTAACGTGCGCCTTCAGAGAAAGCAAGTTGTTCCCCTCCACATTCTTATTCTCTCTAAAGCCAACTCTTTTTACCGGGGAGTAAAATTAAAAGAGAAACTAACTGAAATATTAAAGTTAGAAGAGAAAAAAAATTTAATTGATGTGGCATATAATACAAAATACCAATTACTAAAAAAATAGTTTTATTTAAGCAAATAAAGAAAACTTCATTTTATACTTTGACCGAATTCATAATCAAATTTATTACTATTGAATATGATATTATTTTGATTATAGTAGAATGCTAAAGGAAAAAATTAATTAAAATATCACAATATAAAATATATAAAATATGGCGGAAAGTATTTTGTATAATTTCTTATTCGATGCTTGGTTTGGTATATTAAAGTATTGCATAACTTCTAAGAAAATTATTTGTTTACAAAAATACCCTCCACATTTCTTTAACTTTGTACACTACTTTTATTGCGAAATAATTTTTTTACCCTCCACATTCTTTACTCTCTCTAAAGCCAACTTTTTTATAGGGGAGCAAAAGTAAAAGAGAAATTAATTGAAATATTAAAGTTAAAAGAAACAAATTAATTGCCACAGTATATAGTACAAAATACCAATTATTAAAAAATGGATTGATTTTAACAAATAAATAAAATTTCATTTCATTCTTTGAACGAATTAATAATATAATTTATTATTACATATGGTATTATTTTGATTATAGTAGGATAATTAATTAAAATATCACAATATAAAAATATACAAAATATGGCGAAAAGTATTTAGAATAACTTCTTATCAATTGTTTGGTTTGTTGTATTAAAGCATCACATTATTTCTAAAAATATTATTTCTAATGGAGAAAAGTTAAAGTTTTGTGTTCCAGCTAAATAAAAAGAAAAACCCACCAAGAAAAAAAGAAAAGAAAAATGCCACCAAAAAGTGAGGATCCTGTAAGTAGTTATATATAGGTGTATATTTCATTGGCTTCGTTTGGTCGTTTTACTTTTCCTAATTCACAGTTTCCCAAAGTTTTATATCAAACCAAAGAAAATATTGATTTAGCTCCCATTTGGCCATATATTTTGGCTTTATTTTTTCAAAAATAAAAAATTGAAACCATTGTTTGCTTATGAAATATAATCATGTTTTGTGAGGGGGGGAGGGGGGGAATAAAAACATTTCAAGTTCTCAAAAATTGGTATAAGGCAGTTTTTGGGTGAAAATTTTTCTTTCACTCACAAAACTTCAACGTTTCTCCCAATAAAATGCATGTCCAAACACAACTTCAACTTTTAAAAATTATGTTTCGACACAACTTCATTTTTTTTCCCAAGTTTCAATCAAATTTGTGTCCAAACATTAGCTTAATTTGACTTGCAATTTGGTGCGATTTTTAGGTTTAGGCCTCCTAGACAGGTAGAGCCCCCGTTTGGATAGGCTTGTTTTAAGTGACTTTTAAGCCAAAAGTCATAAGTTAGGAATTTTAACTTTTGGCTTTTAGCTTATTTTTGTCATTTTAGCTTAAAAACAAATGCTTAAAACATTTTTTTACTTTATACAAATACTACAAAATGACTTAAAAGCTATAAGGTGGGATTCCTGGATCTAGTGGCCGGTGAATTACTCATCAAAGAGCAAATTTTAGAGAGATTCTTCATCGATCTAGTGGCCGGTGAATCACTGATCAAAGAGCGAGCAACCGCTAGGTTTAATAATTTTGTGGGATCTACAGATGTAGTGGCTGGTGAACCACTTCTTCTTCTTCCACGAAGATTCAGACAAAACCGAGCTTGGATGAAACTAAACACGATTTGGCGAACGAATACAAAGGTTCATCAATGCTACTTTCCTTGCTTTGATTCCTAATATTTTTATGTAGGACTACCTCTATTTAAATCTTAAAAAAAAAAAAAAAACATCATCATGCCTTTACTTTATGCTTTGCGTTGTTTGCCTTACTGTCCGATCACGGAGATGGCTACCACATCAAGGTAATAGGATTCGAACCTATGGCCCTTTGTACCCAAAACAGATGCACTCACCAGACTGGATGGCTAAAAGGCCAAATCCGGCTAAAAACAAAAAGAAGATCAAGGAGAGGGAGCTAGACGAGCACTTGCAAGAGAGCGACCCAACAAAGAGATACACTTCACGGAAGGAAGATATAGAATCCAACTTTTGTTTGTGATCAAGAGTGCAAGTTCCCAACATCTTTAGCTTAAAAACACTTAAAATAAACCATCCAAACAGACTATATAATCTAATAAGTTAAAGAATAAAGCCACTTTGAAGTGTCGCCAAGTTTGGCAACAAATATATGGTAAATTGACACATTAAGATATTGGTTAAAGATGTTTAATGCATTTGATACTTTTTGCTTTTTTTAAAGTTAATGAGCAGTTGATTAATAAAAGAAAGAAAAAAGAGCAGTTGTTAAATTAGATCGAATTAAATACGTTTAAATCAAAACGTGGACAGCTTTTCTTATATTAAAATGACAAATGATGCATTTTAATATGAGTTTAATTTCTTATTGATAGTGTCATAATCAAATTATTACTTATAACGTAATATAAAGTTAAATTTTTATGATATGTATAACTAGTGACCTTATATAAATAATACCTAACCTTTTAATATAACGTAAAATTTTTACACTATATCGATAGAGATAAAATTAAATCTTTTAATATGTAAAGGGTTTTTTTCCTGCGCGTGAGACGAATTAAAGAAATTGATGATTTTGTCTCTTCGGAATGGCATAATGAGCGTCGCCGAAGAAACGTGAATTACCCGTTTGCTATGTGCCATAATTGCGATGCCTAAATTTCCTTAAGGCCCGTTTGGCTATAAGAATATTTTTACTTTTGTTTTTTTGGAAATTTTTTACTTTTTTCAGAAGGACATAAAATTTTCAAATTTCACTTGAAGTTAAACTTTAAAATTTTTTGAAAAATTTTAAAACTCTAAAAATCTATTTTTCAAAAATTTCACTTCAAATCACTCACAAAAATTTAAAAACAACTCTAAATTATATTCATATCTTAACACAACTTTAATTTTCAAATATCAGTTTTCAATTAATTTTTTTTCCTTCTTTCCGAAATTTCACAATTCTTGTGTCCAAACGCCCACGTAGATTCACATCACAATTTGGTCCCTTATGCAAGTGGTACCCCGTCACTCTGCCATCACTTTCTCATCAATTCTTCAAGTAATTTGAAATTATGAATTATAACATTTATTTTTTCAATAATAAGGAAATTAAGTAATAGTATTATATAAAAATTAAATTTAATATCTCTTTTCTCTATCCTTTAAAAATTCTTTTGATTCTCAAAACACCGTTTTACTTAATGGAATATTTTATTGTAGATCTTCAAATTGTCTTGATTCAAAAAGCGAAATGAGATTTTGAACATCAAAAGGAAAAATCTAAAGAAGGAAAAAGCGAGAGATTTGGATTTTAATTTCTAACCATACTATTGCGTAATTTTTTAATTATTGAAAATGTACGTGTTATAATTTATTGTTATTATTGAGGGCTATTTTTCGACATTAAAAAAGACATGCAATGATTCATCTCATTTTGGCTGTTAATTTAAAATTAAGGGGGTTTATTGTCTCATTTAAAAGGTAAAGAGATTGTTTTCCCGTTCGAAAGCTTAAAGGGGTAAAATGAAATTGGAATCTTTACAGAAATAGTATAATGAAGATTGAAGAGGGTATTTACTCTTTTTTTTCTTTTCTTGTTCGTTTGTCTTATTAATGTTAAGTCTTAAGTGTAGTTTATATATAATCTTGAGTTGATTAGTTTTTGAACTGGAATTGTTTAAATACAAATAGTGTAGTTTTCGTATGTGTTAAAAGAATTAATTTTGAAACAGGAAAACTTACATAATCTATATTTTACTCTTGCTGTTAAAAGTAAAATTACCCTTCTATTCTTTCTTTTTCCTTTTCTCGTTCTTGTTGAGACCAGAATTCGATTTAACGTTATCCCACTTGATGCTCAATATTCTCCGCGTGCTTTCTTCATTTCGAAAAAAGAAAAACATAAAAACAAAAGACTTGCTAAATGTCATTTTCGTCATGAAGATAAAGACAAATAAAACTTTAATTAGTTTGGCTGATTTCATAGTTCGACAGTGAAATTTTATCCTTTTTCAACTCTTCCATTCGATCAAAATTAAAACATCTGTTCCACTTTCAAAATAAACTAATACTCCCTCCGTCTCATATTATCAGTCGTGCTTATTAAAAATAGTTGTCTCAAATTATTTGTCACTTTAGAAGTTCAAGACAAAATTGATTATCTTTTTTTTTTTTACCCTTAATAATAATTATCCTTGAAGACTATAAAGTACAAACACATCAATTATGGATAACTTTATTCAAATACCAATGAAAAAAGATTAAATATTAAGACATGAATAAGGGTAAAGTAGTCAAAATCTCATCCTAATTAAGTTTTCTTAAAAGGCATATAAAAGAGAATCACGAGTCATGACAAATAATATGGGATGGAGGGAGTAACATTGTCCATTCTAAAAGTTTTGCTATGACATTTACTAACGAATTGAATCTTATGGAGATTTTAACAATACATTTTTTGTTATAGTAGAGGCAAAATCATACTCTCTCCGTTCATTTTTAGTTGTCCACTTTTGACTTTGCACTCCCTTTAAGTATAAATAAATAAAGTAGTATGTGTTTTATAATTTTACCCATTATAATGATAGCATTTTCAAAAGTCGTGGAAAATAATTTGAAGAATAAATAGTTAATGATAAGGGTAAAATAAAATAAAAAAATTGTCTTTCTCTTGATTCAGTATAATGTACAAGTAAAAGTGAAAATATATTGATAGAGTCTTCTCTCTCCCCTAGGCGCACGATAGAGTGCTTCTAACGTGCGCTTCCTGCCGGAAATGGCCAGGGGAAAGCGGCGGAACGCAGTAAACAAAATTCAACTATCAGATTGGAAAACTAAGAAGATCAATCGAAGGCCTACATCAGAGGAAATTGACGAAGTTGAGCCAGAGGAAACTAGGGTTCCTAATATGAAAATTTCGATCCCAGATGTGATGAGGACACCACCGATTAGCACCAATCTTTGTTTGGAGAAGTAGGTTTCAGTGACAAATACTAAGAACAATATATCAATAAATTCTGGGAAGACAAATGTGAAGAATAAGGGGGTGGAGCGGATGCAGGGCGATATGCAGAGTTTGGATAAGCAAATCTCAGTGCTTAATTCTACAACTACTAGTTCTCTGAATCTAAGGAAGGCCAATGGGAAAGAACAGGAGGCCCGTCAATTGAATGAAAATACAGGTGCTAATCGAAAACTGGTGATGCAAGCTATAGAGAAAAATGAGCAAAAGTGGGCAAATCTATTTGCTAGCAATAGGTTGGCTGCAAGGGGTATGAATTTAAAATATGTAGCTCCTCTCATTGAGGATGGTGAAAAGATTGTACAATTGAAGAAGGAAGATGTGGATAAGGAGACGGAGAAGTGGAAGACATCAGTGGCCCTTTATGTGGTGGGAGACTCTCCTACTATAGGAGCTTTAGAAAGATTCATCAAAGCTCAATGGAATTTGATAGCAAAACCTAAGATGCACTACCACAACGAGGGCTACTTTGTTATCAAATTCAACACAATAGAAGATAGGAATGAGGTAATTTTTTCTGGACCACACACTTTAAATAACAGACCAATAATAATCAAGGTTTGGGAGGCTAATTTTGATTTTAATGATGAAATTTTGAGTACAATACCATTGTGGGTCAAATTTCCGAACTTACCTCTAAACTGTTGGTGCATGGAGTAGCTTAGTCGAATTAGTAGTGTATTGGAAAATCCTATATATGCTGACGAGTGTACTTCTAAGATAGAGAGAATTACGTTTGCTAGAGTTTTGATTGAGATGGATGTGACCAAGTGTCACGACCCAAACCGATGGGTCGTGACGAGTGTCCGAGTTCTACCTATAGAGCACCTCTAAGCATTCCTCTAAGATATAAACATGAAATAAGTGTAGGTCATGCATAACATCTGAAAATAAACTACTAATTCATATGAACAACCTACGTGTGTGTGTGTGTATATATATATATATATATATATATATATATATATATATATACGGAATACGGTAGGGAGAGCCGACAAGGCCACATACTATATAACGATACATGAGTGTCTATAGACCTCTATTAGAGTGTACAACTGTATAAAGAACGGGACTGGGCCCCGTCGTACACATATATGTATGCAAACACATCATACCAAAACTCAAAGTAACTCCGGATCAAATGGAGCACACCAACTCTCGCTGATCAATGATCCTAAGAATGGGGACCGTCAGCCTGTCTACTTGCACCTGCGGGCATGAAACGCAGCGTCCCCAGGTAAAAAGAGACGTCAGTACGAATAATGTACTGAGTATGTAAAACATGAAAATCAATACATAAAAGACATAGATGAAACATGGGGTAAAGAATTCCACCTCTGAGTCTAAATAACTTTGTGAATCCTGAAACATTTATAATGTCATGCACGTGCATGTAAATGTCGTATCATGCATATGTATAGGTGTACATAACATCATCAAGCCTCTGAGGGCATCCCATCGTATCATCTCGGCCACTGTGGGCAAAATCATCAACATATACCAGTTGATCAGGTGGTGGTACGTATATAACGCCGTAATATTTTCCCATATCTCATATACATGTAATATACGCGTATATAATGCCTTCTAGTCATGGTTCAATGTACATGTATAAATGCATGAAATGCATAAGAAATACGTTAATAAGATTTCTCGAATATCATAAAATTAATATGCTTTTCGGACAAACTTTATCAAATACGTATTTTTCTGAGACCCATGAATAGAGTATATAATAATAATTCATATAGGGAATCAAGAATATAGACACCCCTAGTATTTCTATGAATAGAGTCATTTATGAAAGTTGCGTATTTTGCTTGTTTCGTTTGTATCATTTGGATCATGCCAAAAAGAAAGAAGGGATAGCCTTAACATACCACAAGTCATCAATGCAACTCAACAACAAGCTTATGACAACTAGCGCGCCAACCCTATAACAAAGAAATACGTGTACAATTTAGATGGCGGTAGTATATTACGTATCTCAAACGATAACTCGATTCTAAAATAAAACGGGCAGCATTTTCCCTGAGTTTACTATTCCCTCAAGCCTACTATAGGCGAGATACAAACATAATACAATCAGCAACTCAAAACCAACCTAATTACAATTCGGGACCTTCAATACAACAAAACCCCCAAATATACCATAATACACCCAATCAACAAGTTATCAATTAGCTTGTAACTACAACGACGAGCGACTAACCTACTACTCTACCACATATGGCGTTTCTCCATGCCCTTTTTATCCTTCCAAACTCCATAAATCATCAACACAATAGACAGCCCAAAAGGAACACGAAACAACCCACAAAATAGTCCACTATAAGTCAAATAACTCGAACTCACGGCTTCCGATCACCGTCCTGTGAGGTCTAACTATTAGGGAACGAATTTGTCAACTTTTCTTGATATTTTAAAGCTTAAATATAGAAATTGGAAATTTTTATTAACTATTAAATACATTCCAAAACTTAAACTACAAATAAAAAGAGAGGCGATATAGCGATACTTACGTCGTAGAGATCGTTTTAATATTATCGCTTCTTGATTTCGTATCCGAGATGGTAGTCTTGTTTGAAGAACTATTAGAGAGCTCAAGCAACATTTTTAATGGAGTTCTCTGGTCAGATTATGTGTAAAAATGAAGAGAGAGATAGAGAGAGAGAGAGAGAGAGAGAGAGAGAGAGAGAGAGAGAGAGAGAGAGATGAGTTAAAGCAATATAACAACTTTTGAAAAGTCAAAAGGTGCTAGCTTGGCACCCTTTGATTCGCCCATCTTCCGATGCTTATATCTTTTTATCCGGATATCCTATGAATGAACGGTTAAGAGAGTTGAAAACTACATTCCAAGACCTTCAATTTGGTATATAATATGTCCCAAAAATACCTCATATACCACATGAAATTTATTTCTCAAAAATCTCTGTTACAGGGCAAATCCTTAGTTGGTTTTTCCGCAACTTTAATCCGATTTTCCCAAGCTTTATATGTTTTATCCAAACATCATATATAATCATATTATGACTTTAAACTTATTTAAATCATGATTAACAAGTTTCATATTCATTATACGTCACCTTAGAATGCACATGGTAAAACAATCTTCCCCCCTTAGAAATATTCGTCCTCGAATGTTAAACTCCCAGATATTTATTGAAATTTTTGGCAGAGTCTCCTCTGTAATGGTGCCACTATCAACCTGCCAGACATAAAACCCAACAATAAAAAGCCACGTTGGTCCACAATCAACAATAACACCAATGGTCTCACACGACCAATGACATTAACTAACATAAGAATCAAGTACCATATACATACCTAAGGTTGTGATGTCTAAGTCCGATCCTCATCCGAAAGCGGAAACAAGTGAGGATACCTAGACTTCATGTATTCTTCAGCTTTCCAAGTCATCTCCTTCACATTATTGTTCCTCCAAAGTACTTTAACTGAAGCTACGTCCTTAGTTCTCAATCTCTGAACTTGTATATCTAGTATAGCAATGGGAGCTTCCTCATATGATAGCTGCTTTGTGAGCTGAACATCGTCAATTGGAACGACTCTAGAAGGATTTCCAATACACTTGCAGAGCATAGACACGTGAAAAACTGGATGTACCGACTCTAAGTTGGAAGGCAAGTCTAACTAATATGCTACCTGGCCTACTTGGCGTATGATCTTATAAGGTCCAATGTACCGAGGGCTAAGCTTTCCTTTCTTACCAAATCTCATAACGCCTTTCATCGGTGCTACATTTAGGAATACCTAGTCATCTACCTGAAACTCCAAGTCTCGTCATCGATTATCTGCATATGACTTCTGGCGACTCTGAGCTGCTAATAGTCTTTCCCGTATAAGCTTACTCTTCTCAATTGCCTGTTGTACCAACTCTGGTCCTACTAAGTTAGTTTCCCCAACTTCGAACCATCTGATAGGTGACCTACACTTTCTCCATAAAGAGCTTTGTATGGAGCCATCTGAATGCTGGAATGATAACTATTATTATATGCGAACTCAATAAGTGGAAGATTATCATCCCAGCTACCCCTGAAGTCCATCACACAAGCCCGTAGCATATCTTCCAGTGTCTGAATAGTAGGCTCAGCCTGACCGTCTGTCTGGGGATGAAATACTATACTAAGACTCACCTGAGTCCCCAATCCTTTTTGGAAGGACCTCCAAAAATTAGCTGTAAACTGAGCACCTCTATCTGAGATAATAGATATAGGGACACCATGAAGTCGTACTATCTCGTTAATGTAAATCCTTGCATAATCCTCTGTTGAATACGTAGTCCTGACACGTAGAAAATTGGCTGATTTTGTAAGTCTATCAATAATAATCCAAATAGAATCGAACTTACGTTGGGTACGAGGTAAGCCTATGATGAAATCCATGTTAATCACTTCCCATTTCCAAGTCGGAATCTCTATAGCCTGCAATAATCCACTGGGTTTCTGATGCTCAATCTTAAGCTGCTGATAATTAGGGCACTAAGCAACAAACTCTGCTATATCCTTCTTCATTCCGTCCCACCAGTATATTTCTCTGATATCATGATACATCTTCGTCGCTCCTGGATGAATAGAATAACGAGAATAGTGAGCCTCTCCCATAACCTGCTGGCACAACCCTGCTACATTAGGAACACATAATCGACCTCGATATCTGATGACTCCATCTTCTATAATCTCCAATGGTGTCTTCTCCTTTTGATGGGTTGTATCTCTGAAGTGAGCTAGCACAAGATCTTTATACTGGCGTTCCTTCACTTCAGTTACTAGAGAGGATGTTGTCATGTCCTGAATAGTAAATCCGGTACCACCTGAATCTAATAATCAAACTCCAAGATTAGCTAGCTGATGAATATCACAAGCTATCTCACTCTTATCTGGCTGTAAATATGATAAGCTACCCATAGATCTACGGCTGAGGGCGTCGGCTATTACATTCGCCTTTTCTGGATGGCATAAAATATCAACACCGTAGTCTTTTAGTAGCTCCAATCATCGCCTCTGACGTAAATTCAATTCCTTTTGCTTGAATATATACCGAAGGCTCTTATGGTCCGTATAGATATCAACATGAATGCCATACAAATATTGCCTTCACATCTTTAGTGCATGAATCACCGCGGCTAACTCTAAATCGTGGGTCGGGTAATGTTTCTCGTGGTTTCTTAGTTGTCTAGAAGCATAAGCGATAACCTTATTATGCTGCATTAATACACAACCCAATCCAACGCTCGAAGCGTCACAATAGATAGCATAACCATCGGTCCCTTCTGGAAGTGTCAGAACCGGTGTTGAAGTCAATATGTCCTTCAATGCCTAGAAACTCCGCTCACAAGCATCAGTCCACTGAAACTTGGTTGCCTTCTGAGTCAACTTTGTCAATGGTGCTGAAAGGGAAGAAAACCCCTCTACAAACCTCATGTAATAACCTGCTAAACCTAGGAAGCTACGAACCTCTGTCGGTGTCGTGGGTCTAGGCTAAGTCTTCACTACCTCAATCTTCTGTATATCGACCCGGATACCCTCACCCGAAATAATATGACCAAAGAAAGCTACAAAATTCAACCATAATTCATATTTAGAGAATTTAACATACAACTTCCTTTCTTGTAGATCTCTAAGCACAGTACGCAAATGATCTGCATGCTCAACCTCTGAACGAGAATAAACCAAAATATCATCTATAAATACAATCACGAACAGATCTAGAATAGTCTTGTACACACGGTTCATCAAGTCCATGAATACCGCTAGGGCATTGGTCAAGCCGAACGACATAACACGAAACTCAAAGTGCCCGTATCTGGTACTGAATGCTATCTTCGGAATATCGTTCTCTCTAACCCTTACCTGATGGTACCCCGACCTCAAGTCTATCTTCGAGAAACACCTGGCACCCTGCAACTGATCAAATAAATCACCAATCCTCGGGAGCGGGTACTTATTCTTGATCGTCGCCTTATTCAACTATCTATAATCAATACACATCCGCAATAAACCATCTTTCTTTCTCACAAATAACACAGGTGCTCCCCATGGTGATGTATTGGATCTAATAAAGCCTTTTTCAAGCAAATCCGTTAGTTGTTCTTTCAACTCTCTCAGTTCTGCAGGTGCCATTCAATAAAGAGGAATAAATATCGGCTGAGTATCTGGTAATGTGTCAATAGCAAACTCAATCTCCCGCTCTGGCGGAAGGCCTGGAAGCTCATCAGGAAAAACATCGGGAAACTCATTAACCATCGGGATAGATTGAAGGGTCAGTGACTCTGCTTTCTCACCCTGTACCCGAACTAAGTGATAAATATAGCCCTTTCTGATCATCTTCCTTGCCTTGAGATAGGAAATAAACATACCTCTCGGAGATACAATATTACCTTTCCACTCTAGAATTGGCTCCCCTAGAAACTGGAATCGAACCATCTTTGATCTACAATCAACGTTAGCATAACAAGAAGCCAACCAATCCATACCCATTATAACATCAAATTCCACCATATCTAACTCAATCAAATCTGCTACTGTAGAACGACTATGAACTACTATTATACGGTCTTTATATACCCGTCTAGTTATCACTAGATCCCCAATAGGTGTAGACACCTCAAAAGGTCCAATCAACTCACTTTCTATCCCAAACTTACTAGCAACCTATGGAGTGATGTACGATAAGGTGAAACCTGGATCAATCAATGCATATACATCATATGAGGAGACTGATAAAATACCTTTAACAACATCAGGTGATGACTCATGATCTTGTTGACCCGCTAAGGCATAAATACGGTTCTGAGGACCGCTCGAGCTAGATGTTCCACTTCTGCCTCTACCACGACCAGCTGGTGCCTGTGATCCTTGCCCAGGGAGGCGTACTGATGATGACGAACCAGCTATAGATCCCGCTAGTTAAACTATACCTGCATCACCTCTCGTCGGACAATCTCTCATAACGTGGCCTGGATATCCACAAGTATAACAAAAACATAACCCCACGAGGCCTGCCCGACATGCTGCTTACCACACTAAGCACATTGTGGCAAAGGTGGCCTAATCTGACTTGATTCACCCCTATACTGAGAACGAGAGGCCCTAGAACTTTGACTGGGCCCTAAATATATGGAACGGTCAAATATCCTACCAGAAAACTGAGGGGGTGCACTAGCTGATGGCTGAACTGGATACCTCGGATACTGCTGTCTCTCACCACCTCAAAACTCACCAGAAGAACCTGAAGATCTCGCTCTCTTACTCTGGCCCTTATCATGCTCACGATTGGCCCTCTGCTTCTGCTTACGCTCCTCGACACCCTGAGCGTATGCCTGAATATGAGAAATAGCAATGCCTGGATAAAGTAAGACCGACATACAGTCATTGAATAGGTGCAGCTCCAACCCCATCACGAACCGGTGAACCCGATCCTCCATCTTAGCTACAATAGTGGGACCATACCTAGCCAAAGAATCAAACTGAAGGTTGTACTCTCAAACACTCATATTACCCTGTCGAAGGGTCAAGAACCTATCAACTCTGGCCCGTCTAAGCTCTGGTGGCAAATAATGATGAAGAAAAGCCTCTGTAAAATCCTGCCATACTGCTGGAAGGGCATCCTCACCTCTGGACAACTCCCAAGACTCGTACCAATTAATTGCAACATCCCGAAGTCTATAGGAAGCTAGCTCAACTGACTCAATCGCAGTGGCCTTTATTACCCTCAAAGTTCTCTGCATCCTATCGATAAATACCTGAGGGTCCTCGTTTGGATTTGCTCCAGTGAATATCTGAGGGTCCAAATTCATGAAATCACGAACCCTCACACTAATGGTCTTATCTATATGACCAATACCTACCTCCTGGCATCGAGCCTGCGCCACCATTAATCGAGTCAATAGATAAATAGCATCTCTTATCTCCTGACCTGGTGCATATGGATGAGAAGCTGGAGGTACTGGAGCGGGTGCTGGAGCTGGTGCCCCTCGGATCTCCTCTGGAAAGGGTAGAGTATGTGAAGTCTGAGATGGAGTCTCACTATGCGACTCTCCCCGAGACCTGGTAACTCGTGGCGCTCTACTTGTAGTCTCATCATCCACGGACTTGCCCTTCTGGGTGGCTATAGCTTTCTTGGGCATCGCTAAAAACATAAAATGTCGTTAGGAAAATGAATTCTTATATCGCACGATCTAAGATAAGAAAGAAAAATAACCATCCTAAATATCGTGTAGCCTCCTGTCTATAAGTGTGGTGCACAACACACCCATAAACAAGACTCTACTAGACACGGTCTGTAGACAACCCTATGACAGAACTGCTCCGATACCACTTTTGTCACGACCCAAACCGATGGGTCGTGACGAGTGCCCAAGTTCTACCTATCGAGCACCTTTAAGCATTCGCCTAAGATATAAACATGAAATAAGTGTAGGTCATGCATAACATCTGGAAATAAACTACTAATTCATATGAACAACCTACGTGAGAAAACATGTCCAAAAGACATATATATATATATATATATATATATATATATATATATATATATATATATATATATATATATACGGAATACGGTAGGGCAAGCCGACAAGGCCACATACTATATAGCTATACATGACTGTCTACAGACCTCTATTAGAGTATACAACAGTATAAAGGACGGGATTGGGCCCCATCGTACTCATATATGTATGCAAACATATCATACCAAAACTCAAAGCAGCTCCGGATCAAATAGAGCATACCAACTCTCGTTGATCAATGATCCTAAGAAGAGGACCGTCAGCCTGTCTACCTGCACCTGCGGGCATGAAACGGAGCGTCCCCAAGCAAAAAAGGGACGCCAGTACGAAGAATGTACTGAGTATGTAAAGCATGAAAATCAGTACATAAAAGACATAGATGAAACATGGGGTAAAGAATTCCACATGTGAGTCTAAATAACTTTGTAAATCCTGAAACATTTATAATGTCAGGCACGTGCATGTAAATGTCGTATCATGCATAGGTATAGGTGTACATAATATCATCAAGGCTCTGAGGACATCCCATCGTGTCATCTCGGCCACTGTGGGCAAAATCATCAACATATACTAGCTGACCAGGTGGTGGTGCGTATATAACACAGTAACCTTTTCCCATATCCCATATACATATAACATACGCGTATATAACGCCTTCTAGTCATGGTTCAATGTACATGTATAAATGCATGAAATGCATAAGAAATACGTTAATAAGATTTCTCGAATATCATAAAATTAATATGCCTTTCGGACAAACTTTATCAAATACGTATTTTTCTGAGACCCATGAATAGAGTATATAATAATAATTCACATAGGGAATCAAGAATATAGACACCCCTAGTATTTCTATGAATAGAGTCATTTATGAAAGTTGCGTATTTTGCTCGTTTCATTTGTATCATTTGGATCATGCCAAAAGAAAGAAGGGATAGCCTTAACATACCACAAGTCATCAATGCAACTCAACAACAAGCTTATGACAACTAGCGCGCCAACCCTATAACAAAGAAATACGTGTACAATTTAGATGGCGGTAGTATATTACGTATCTCAAACGATAACTCGATTCTAAAATAAAACGGGCAGCATTTTCCCTGATTTTACTGCTCCCTCAAGCCTACTATAGGCGAGATACAAGCATAATACAATCAGCAACTCAAAACTAACCTAATTACAATTCGGGACCTTCAATACAACAAAACCCCAAATATACCATAATACACCCAATCAACAAGTTATCAGTTTGCTAGTAATTACAACGACGAGCGACCAACCTACTACCCTACCACATGTGGAGTTTCTCCACACCCTTTTTATCCTTCCAAACTTCATAAATCAGCAGCACAATAGACAGCCCAAAAGGAACACGAAACAGCCCACAAACTAGTCCACTATAAGTCAAATAACTCGAACTCACGGCTTCCGATCACCGTCCCGTGAGGTCTAACTATTAGAAAACGAATTTGTCAACTTTTCTTGATATTTTAAAGCTTAAATATAGAAATTAGGAATTTTTATTAATTATTCAATACATTCCAAAACTCAAACTACAAAGAAAAAGAGAGGTGATATAGCGATACTTACGTCGTAGGGATCGTTTTAATGTTATCGCTTCTTGATTTCGTGTCTGAGATGATAGTCTTGTTTGAAGCACTATTAGAGAGCTCAAGCACTATTTATTATGGAGTTCTCTAGTCAGATTATGTGTAAAAATAAAGAGAGAGAGAGAGAGAGAGAGAGAGAGAGAGAGAGAGAGAGAGAGAGAGAGAGAGAGAGAGAGACGATTTAAAGCAAAAGGTGCTAGCTTGGCACCCTCTGATTCGCCCATCTTCCGATGCTCATATCATTTTATCCGGATATCGTATGAATGAACGGTTAAGAGAGTTGGAAATTACATTCCAATACCTTCAATTTGGTATATAATATGTCCCAAAAAGACCTCATATAGCACACGAAATTTATTTCTCAAAAAGCTTTGTTACAGGGCAAATCCTTAGTTGGTTTTTCCGCAACTTTAATCCAATTTTTTTCAAACTTTATATGTTTTATCCAAACATCATATATAGTCATATTATGACTTTAAACTCATTTAAATTATGATTAACAAGTCTCATATTCATTTTACGTCACCTTGGAACGCACAAGGTATAACACCAAGCCTCTCCCTCAATCTATCAAAGTGAAGGATTCAAGTGGGGAAGTCTTTGATCATCAAATTTGGTATGATTGGCAGCCTGAATACTGCAATAAATGTTTACAAATTGGACATGTATGTCTGTAACGATCCGGCCGGTCGTTTCGAGAGTTATAGCCCTGTTTTCCCCCATTTCTGCTTCTTTATATGTTAATTGATTGTATTGTGTTATATCAGGTTGATTGGTTTGGGTCCGGAGTGGTTTCGAAGTAGAATGAGACAATTAGTCTCTAAAGTAGAAACTTAAGTTGGAAAAGTCAACCGGATATTGAACTATGTGAAAACGATTTCAGAATTTAATTCTGATGGCTCCATTAGCTTCGTTAGGTGATTTTGGACTTAGGAGCGCGTCCGGAATGTGATTTTGAGGTCCGTGGTAGAATTAGGCTTGAATTGGCGAAATAAGAAATTTGACGATTTTCGGTCGGCAGTGGAAAATTTGATATCGGGGTCGGAATGGAATTTCGAAAGTTGAAGTAGGTTCATAGTGTCATTTGTGACGTGTGTGCAAAATTTGAGGTCGTTCGGACGTGGTTTGTTTGTTTTTGGCATCGGTTGCCGAATTTAAAAATTTAGAAGTTCTTACGTTTGAATCCGATGGTAATTTGGTGTTTTGATATTGTTTTGAGTGATTCGAAGGTTCGACTAAGTTTATATGGTGTTATAGGATTGGTAGGTATGTTTGGTTGAGGTCCCGGAGGCCTCGGGTAAGTTTCGGGCGATTAACAGATAGTTTTTGGATTTTGCAAAATGGCTGATCTGGTGGTATGAACTTTCTGGTTTCCTTATACGCGATCGCGTGGGTAGGTCCGCGATCGCACAGGCTTATTTGGGGGCAGAGGCGAGTTGTTCTGTGCGATCGCAGGGTTTGGGATGCGATCGCGTGCATTTGTGAAGTTTTGCTTCGCGAACGCGTGGACAGTGTCGCGTTCGCGTAGAGGTATCAAGCTGGTGAAGAGGCAAGGTGATTGCTCTACGCGATCACGGGAGGAAGGATGCGGTCGCGTAGGTTTGAGAGGCAGTGATCCGTGATCGCGTGGGTAATTCCGCGTTCGCGTAGGGTTAATGTGTGGGCAGCGTGCTTTGTGCTTCGCGATCGCGAGGCCATTTCCGCGATCGCGATTAAGGAAAATCTGGGCAACAATGTTAAATTCCAAAATCGAGGGTTTGGACTCATTTTCATATTTTGAGTTAGAGACCACAGATTTAGGCGATTGTTGGAGGAATTTTCAGGGAGTTGACTAGGGTAAGTATTTCTCACTTGATTTTGGTTAAATTCCATGATTATATATTGATTTTTATCATCTAAATTATGATTTGGGGTGAAAATTAGAAAAAATGAGGAAGAATTCTTGAATTGGATTTTTGGGGTTTTGAATGGGATTTTATTATCGGATTTGAATAAATTTGATATGGTTAGACTCGTGAGTGAATGAGCTATCTAGTTTTGTAAATTTTGATGGATTTCAAGACGTGGGCCCGGGGGCCGAGTTTTAGCCAATTTTGGATTTTGGGCTAATTTAATAATATTTCTTGTGGAATTCATTCCATTAGCATATATTGTTGGTATTGTACTGATTGTGAATAGATTTGGAGCATTTGAAGGCCGAGTCGAGAGGCAAGAGCATAACGGAGTAGAGATTTGACCGATTTGAGGTAAGTAACAATTGTAAATCTAGTCCTTAGGGTATGAAACCCCGAATTTTGCATCATTCTACTATTTTGAAGTGACGTACATGCTAGATGACGGACGTGTGGGTGTGCACTGTTGGGGATTGTGACTTGGTCCGTCCTGTAGCTACTGTAAAGTTGCATATTTTGTTAAAACGATACTTATATGATTAGGAAGAGTTTTCTGTAAATTGGGCTAAATGCAGTGTTTGGGCCTTGTGCCAGTGCTGTTTGGACCCTTAGGGGCCTTTTCTTATTATCCACCCATTGTTTTTGATTGAAAATATATACTCAGTCATGGTTATATTTGTTTGCTACATAACTCAGTTTTATTACTCTATTTTGATGCATATAAATGTTGTTTTGGGCTGAGCAACCTGTTTTTACTGAAATTTCCGAGTGGCTTGAGAAGTTTATGACTGAGTGAGGCCGAGGGCCTGATTTGTGAGGATATTTATGGGATCGGGCTGCACGTCGCAGCATGTTTGATATAGGCTAAGGGCCTGAGTGATTTATGCCATGATTTGGCTTGATATAATGCTTGGGCTGAAGGAGCCACTGCGGAGTCTGTACACACCCCCAGTGAGCGCAGGTACCTACTGAGTGTGAGTGCCGAGTGATGAGTGACTGGGAGGCACGAGTGACTGTGAGGTATGCCCGAGTGGCATGAGTGACTGTGAGGTATGCCCGAGTGGCATGAGTGATTGTGAGGTTTGCCTGAGGGGCTGTATACGAGTGATTGTGAGGTATGCCCGAGGAGCGGTTGTCTATGATTTCATCATTTTTGCTCACCTTTGCATTGAGCCTTTGTTGAAAAACTGTTGAAAAATATCTTTAAATGATTTTTACTGGAACCGGGTTTAAACGAGATGTTTTGATTCAAATCCTGATTTTAAAAGCATGTGGTATTTTACTGAGATTTCATGATATGAACGTTATACTGCTCAGTCTTTATTTATTATTGTTACTTACTGAGTTGGCATACTCACGTTACTCCCTGCACCTTGTGTGCAGATCCAGGTGTAACTGGACACGATAGCAGTTGTTGATTATTCAGGTTGGAGATCTTCTCGAGGATAGCAAGGTAGCCGCTTGGCGATCACAACCCTGCTCTTCTCCCTCTTATCTTCCTTTAGTTGTATTTAGCTATTTTCCAGGCTGAGTTAGCCTTGATATTGTTAGACAGATTGTAGTAGATGCTCATGACTAGTGACACCACGATGTCGGGCTTTCTTTTCCGCAGTTTCGTTTTGATTTGAACTCCTTCACGAAGGTTTTTATGTTGAATAGCATTGAAACTTATATTTGAAATTAAAATATCGGTTTGTATTGGAAATGAGTCGGCTTGCCTAGTTCTACGATAGGCGCCATCACGACAGGGGTTAGTATGGGCCGTGACAATGTCCTAATGAAAACATTCAGAAAAGGCACACACAACAGGAGAGGGAGTGTCACGACTCGAAATTTTCCACCGATGGGATCGTGATGGCGCCTAACATTTCACTTACCAGGCAAGCCAATGTTAGAGAATCATTAAACCATTTCCTTATTTCGATTCAGTAAATAACAATAATTAACTCAAATGAGAAATAATATGTGCGGAATATCATAAAACTGTATTAATTGCTACCGCCCGGATATGGAGTCACAATTCACGAGCATTCTAGAATTTACTACAAGTAATAGTCTGAAAGAAATACAACTGGCTGAATGAAAGAAAATAGTAGGACATAAAAGATAGACGGGGACTTCAAGGTTTGTGAACGCCGACAGATCTATCTTGAGTCTCCGGACAGCGGACCAGTAGAAAATCTCGATCAACCTGAGCCGGTATCAAAATCTGCACAGAAAGTGCAGAGTGCAGTATCAGTACAACCGACCCCATGTACTGGTAAGTGTCGAGCCTAACCTCGACGAAGTAGTGACGAGGCTAAGGCAAGGCACATACAAATCAACTTGTACAATTTAACAGTGTATATACAAATAACAAAAATGATGGACTAAACAGGAAATGTCGGGACGGGAATATACTGAGGGGAATACAAGATAAAGAACTACAACAGAATGATCACCGGAGCAGTCAATATGCCATGAATTAACAGGAATAGTGAATACAATAAGAAAAAATGCACGGTATCACCCTTCGTGCTTTTACTCTCAATCTCACCATAAAAATCAATAGAAACGGCATGGCATCACCCTTAGTGCATTAACTCTCATATCATGGCACGACATCACCCTTCGTGCTTTTACACTCACAATATGACACGGCATCACCCTTAGTACTTTTACACTCACAATGTGGTACGACATCACCCTTCGTACATTAACACTCAAAATATGGCACGGCATCACCCTTCGTGCATTAACTCCCATATCATGGCACGGCATCACCCTTCGTGCATTAACACTTTCCCTTACCATAATGCAATGCATAAATAATAACAGGGAGATGGAATAATAAGTACAAATCTTACTTCAACATTTGGTTCCAACATATAAATCTCAACTTTTAAATAAATACTCGATTACCAACAGAAAATCCGTAAACATGATAATGACGATCAATTTAACAACACTAATATAAACATGTAGCAAATAGGCATAGGAAGAGACAATATAAGAAAACGGAAGAAACATGAAAAATAGGTAAATTGGCGACGCATAAGTACTCGTCACCTCACATATACGCCGCTCACATGAATTTCACTTAAAAAATAATCTAAGGTTCCTAATTCCCTCAAGTCAGGGTTAGACACAACACTTACCTCACTCCGAAGGCCACTTAATTCTCAATCACAGCTTTTCCTTTGGAATTCACCTCCAAACCACTCGTATCTATTCAAAAATGACTCAATAATATCAAATATTGCTAAAGGAATCAATTAAATTTCACAAATTTTCCTCCAAAAAGTCGAAAAATCGACCACGGGCCTGCTTGGTCAAAATCCGAGGCTCGGACCAAAATCCTTTTCCCATTCATCCCCGAGCCCGAATATATAATTGGTTTTGGAATCCGACCTCAAATTAAGGTCTAAATCCCCAAATTCCCGAAATTCCTAGTTTCTACTCTAACCCCTAATTCTATCATGAAACTCTAGATTTTTAGGTTGAATTCTAGTAAAATGAAGTAAAATATCAAAAGAAACGAGTTAAGGAACACTTACCTATGATTTGGGGAAGAAAATGTCTTTGAAAAATTGCCCTAGGCCTCCTATCCTTTTGAAAACAAGAAGAAAAATGGTTGGAGTCCGAAATAAATACTCACTGCCCAGCGACCTTCGCACCTGCGCATCCGCATGTGCGGACGGGATATGCGCTTCTGCAGAGAAGGACTGGGCCAACTGGGGCCGCACTTACAGACAGGGTTCCGCTCATGCGGAGAAAAGTCTGCATCTGCGTAGAAACGAAGTCCAGGCCTGGGTCACATCTGTGGGGCTTTCGCTCGCACACCAGATTTGGTGCACCAGCAGCCTTGTTGAGGTTAGACCTCAACTCGCGCATCGCCTGAATGGCACCCGAACCCTCGGGGCTCCAAACCAAATATGCACGCAAGTCTAAAAACATCATACGGACCTGCTCGCGATCATATCGCCAGAATAACACCTAGAACTCTAAATTTAGCACCAAATCAAATGAAATTCTCAAGAACACTTTAAAATTTCTCTCTTCTCAACTGGACGTCCAAATCACGCCAAATCAACTCCGTTTTGCACCAAATTTCACAGACATGTCTTAAATAGCATAATGAACCTATACCAGGCTCCGAAACCAAAAATACGGATCCGATACTAACAAGGCCAAATATCAATCAATTCTTAAAAATAAATAATTTTCATCAAAAACTCATAACTCAAGCTAGGGACCTCCGAATTCGATTCCGGACATATGCCTATGTCCCAGAATTCGATACGGACCTACCGGGACCGTTAAAGCACGAATCCAGGCCTGTTTACCAAAAATGTTGACCGAAGTCAATTAAAATCAACTTTTAAGGAACAAATTCTTATCTTCATTAGTTTTCAATATAAAAGCTTTCCGGAAACCTGTCCGTACTGCGCACGCAAATCGAGGAGGGTAAAAATGAGATTTTTAAGGCTTAAGAGCACAGATTCGAGTTCTAAAACATAAGATGACCTTTTGGGTTATCACATTCTCCACCTCTAAAATAACTGTTCGTCCTCGAACGGACATAGAGAAGTACCTGGGCTGGTGAAAAGGTGGGGATATCTACCCCGCATATTGGACTCGGACTCCCAAGTAGCTGCCTCAATAGGCTGACCGCTCCACTGCACTCGAACTGAAGGGTAACTCTTTGATCTCAACTGGCGGACTTGTCGGGCTAGAATTGCCACCGGCTCCTCCTCGTAAGTCAAATCCTTGTCCAATTGGACAGAGTTGAAATCTAATACATGGGACGGATCACCGTAATACTTTCGAAGCATGGACACATGGAATACCGGATGAACAGCTGCTAGACTGGGTGGCAACGCAAGCCTGTAAGCCACCTCTCCCACTCTCTCCAGAATCTCAAAAGGTCTGATATACCTAGGGCTCAACTTTCCCTTCTTTCCGAACCTCATTACACCCTTCATAGGTGATACCCGAAGTAACACTCTCTCTCCGACCATGAATGCAATATCACGAACTCTATGGTCAGCATAACTCTTCTGCCTGGACTGAGCTGTGCGAAATCGATCCTGAATAATCTTGACCTTATCCCAAGGCCTCCTGAACTAAATCTGTACCCAATAACCGAGCCTCCCCCGGCTCGAACCACCCAACTGGCAACCTACACCGTCTACCATATAATGCCTCATAGGGAACCATCTGAATGCTCGACTGGTAGCTGTTATTGTAGGCAAACTCCGCTAACGGAAAAAACTGATCCCAAGAACCTCCAAAGTCAATAACACAGGCGCGGAGCATATCCTCCAAGATCTGAATAGTACGCTCGGACTGACAGTCCGTCTGAGGATAAAATGTTGTACTCAACTCAACCCGCGTACCCAACTCATGCTGAACTGCCCTCCAAAAGTGCGAGGTAAACTGCGTACCTCGATCAGAAATGATAGACACGGGCACACCATGAAGACGGACGATCTCACGAATATAAATCTCTGTCAACCGCTCCGAGGAATAGGTAACTGCTACAGGAACAAAATACGCTGACTTAGTCAGCCTGTCCACAATGACCCAAACTGCATCGAACTTCCTCTGAGTCCATGGGAGTCCAACAACAAAGTCCATAGTGATACGCTCCCACTTCCACTCAGGAATATCTAACCTCTGAAGTAAACCATCAGGTCTCTGATGCTCACACTTTACCTGCTGGCAATTTAGGCACCGAGCTACATAGGCAACTATGTCCTTCTTCATTCGCCTCCACCAATAATGCTGCCTCAAGTCCTGATACATCTTGGCGGTGCCCGGATGAATAGAATACCGGGAACTGTGGGACTCTTCAAGGATCAACTCACGAAGTCCATCCACATTAGGCACACAAATACGACCATGCATCCTTAAAACTCCGCCATCTCCAACACTAACCTGCTTGGCACCACCGTGCCGCATTGTGTCTCTAAGGATAAGTAAATGAGGATCGTCATCCTGCCGATCTCTGATGCGCTCATATAAAGAAGACCGAGCAACTGTACAAGCTAGAACAGCTGGGCTCAGAAACATCTAACCTCACGAACTGGTTGGCCAAGGCCTGAACATCCAATGCAAGCAGTCTCTCACCAACTGGAATATATGCAAGGCTACTCATACTGACTGACTTTCTACTCAAAGCATTGGCCACCACATTGGCCTTCCCGGGATGATACAATATGGTAATATCATAGTCTTTCAGTAGCTCCAGCCACCTCTTCTGCCTCAAATTGAGTTCTTTCTGCTTAAACAAATACTGCAAGCTTCGATGATCAGTGAATACCTCACATGGCATGCCGTAAAGATAGTGCCTCCAAATCTTCAGTGCATGAACAATGGTTGCCAGCTCTAGATCATGAACATGGTAATTCTTCTTGTGAACCTTTAGCTGCCGTGAAGCATATGCAATAACCTTGCCACCCTGCATAAATACCGCACCCAGACCAATACGAGATGCGTCACAATATACTGTCTAAAATCCTGAACCTGTGGGTAATACAAATATCGGTGCCGTAGTCAAAGCTGTCTTGAGCTTCTGAAAGCTCGCTTCACACTCGTCTGACCACCTGAACGGGGCACCCTTCTGGGTCAATCTGGTCAATGGGGCTGCTATGGATGAAAACCCCTCCACAAATCGACAGTAATAGCCCGCCAAACCCAGGAAACTACGGATCTCTATAGCTTATGTGGGTTTAGGCCAGTTCTGGACTGTCTCAATCTTCTTAGGATCCACCTGAATACCCTCTGCTGATACAACGTGTCCCAAGAAAGCAACTGAACTCAACCAAAACTCGTATTTTTAGAACTTAGCATATAACTGGCTGTCTTTCAGAGTCTGAAGAACGATCCGAAGGTGCTGCTCATAATCCTCTCGACTGTGGGAGTAGATCAAGATATCATCAATAAACACAACCACAAAGGTATCCAAGTAGGATTTGAACACCCAGTTCATCAAATCCATGAATGTTGCTGGGGCATTTGTCAGCCCAAATGACATCGCTAGAAACTCATAATGCTCATACCAAGTCCGAAAAGTTATCTTAGGAACATCGGATACCCTAATCCTCAACTGATGTTAGCTAGATCTCAAATCAATCTTTGAAAACACCTTGGCACCCTGAAGCTGATCAAATAAATCATCAATCCTCGGCAATGGATATTTGTTCTTGATGGTGACTTTGTTCAACTGTCGATAATCTGTACACATCCTCATCGATCCATCTTTCTTCTTCACAAACAACACAGGTGCACCCAGGGAGAGACACTAGGTTTAATATAGCCCTTATCCAGCAAATCTTGCAACTGCTCCTTCAATTCTTTCAACTCTAGCGGAGCCATGCGATATGGCGGAATAGAAATAGGTTGAGTGCCCGGAGCCAAATCAATGTAGAAATCAATATCAATCAATTCTTAAAAATAAATAATTTTCAAACTTTTAATTTTCATCAAAAACGCATAACTCAAGTTAGGGACCTCCAAATTTAATTCGGGGCATACGCCCAGGTCCCATAATTCGATACGGACCTACCGAGATTGTTAAAGCACGGATCCGGGTCCATTTACTAAACATATTGACCGAAGTCAATTAAAATCAACTTTTAAGGTAAAAATTCTTATCTTTATTAGTGTTCAACATAAAAGCTTTTCGGAAACCTGTCCGGACTGCGCACGCAAATCGAGAAGGGTAAAAATGAGATTTTTAAGGCTTAAGAGTGCAGATTCGAGTTCTAAAATATAAGATGACCTTTTGGGTCATCACAGGGAGAAACCTAAAAAACAAATACAAGTATGGCATGCTAAATCTATCAATCAGGTTGTACCTCAAAGGGTTGTTGACAATCCAATGAAGGTGACACAAAAAGATAAAGAAACATTACCTACATGGAAGATAATAGAGCAAGAAAATAATTGGCAGATGGCAGTAGGCAAGAATATAACAAAGCGTGGTCAAAGTCCAAATATTGGACAAGAGTTGCTTAAGGTCAATAATGGATTTAGTATATTAACTTAAAAAGGGTGTCCTATGCAGAATGATCCTGGAAACACAAAGGATAGAGGACAAAGTAGCCAGAGTGGAGGAGTGAAGAGTGCTGCACTATCTCCTATTTCTAAATGAATTTGATCACTTGGAATGTCAGGGGCTTGAATAAGTTGTACAAACAAAAGGAGATTAAAGTGTTTATACATAGTAATAGAATAAAAATAATAACTATAGTGGAGCCTAGAGTGATGGAGCAGAATGCAGAGAAAATAATAAAGAAAATAATTCCTAGTGGAGTTGGCATGCCAATTATAATTCAGATAATAGAGAGAGGATCTGGATTCTATGGAATCATAATGCTATAGATTATACCCCTATCAAAGTGGAAAACCAATATACCCATGGACAAGTTAAATATCAGACTATTGACTGCTACTTCACTGTAATTTATGGACGGCACTGTGTGGGTGACAGAAGGAATTGTGGATAGATCTGTAAGAACTAAAAAATTCACATCAAGGACCATGGCTTTTAATGGGTAATTATAATACAGTACTTCATGTGGATGACATACTAAATGGTGCAGAGATTAAAGAACAGGAAATTAGAGATTTTACTGATTTTTTATTTGAAATAGGGTTGACTCAACTGAAGACGGTGGGAAGAAAATACACATAAACTAACAATCACATATACAACAGAATTGATAGAGCTGTGGTAAATAGGGATTGGATGATAAGACTACCTCATCTAGAAGTGACAGTACTTGATCTTGGGTTCTCAGACCACTCTCCCTTGTGTATTACCTTTGATAATCATCCAGGAAGAAGAACTAGACCTTTTAAATTTTTGAACCATTTAACTGAACATAAAACATTTATGGATAAGGTAGCAAAAGGTTGGAGGAAACCAGTGAGCGGGTTTTTTTGTAAATGCATATGGCAAAAGCTAAAGAATGTGAAGACTGAAATGTAACTTCTAAACAAGGAAGAGTATAATACAGCAGATGTGAGGATCAGTACCTCAGAAGCAACTTACAAGAGGCTCATGAACAAATGAGACTTCCTGGGCATGACCCTACTTTGTTTAATAGGGAAAAATCACTAAAGGCGGATTTAGAGAAATGGCTGAAAATTGACGAGATGATTGATCAACAAAAGTCAAGGGTAAAATGGTTAAAGCTTGTGAACTCTAATAGTCCCTATTTTTTTGCTTGTACGAAAAACAAAAGTGCTATTAATCAGCTCAAAACATTAGTAATAATATATGGAGTAATATTACACGCAGAAGATGATATCAAGGAGAGGTCCTGAAATTTTACAAACAGTTTCTTGGCACAGCAGCACCCCAATTGCCAACAGTAAAATTCTTAGTTTTTCAAATGGTCCTAAACTGAATTGAAACCAACAACTCCAACTGATTAACCCTATCACAAGAGAGGAAGTTTACATAGCTATTAAGAATATTAATGATATGAAAGCACAAGAGTGGATGGTTTCAATGCATACTTTTTCAAAAAAAGCTTGGCATGTGATTGGTAATGAGGTAGTAGACATTATACTTAATATTTTTGGGACTGGAGTTATGTACAAACAAGTTAATTGTACTTCTATTACTTTAATACCAAAAGTCAAAAACCCTTCTTCAGTAAAGCAATACAGGCCAATCTCATGTTGTTCGGTGACGTGAAGTCTGTTCACAGTAAATCATAGAGTTAACTAGGTTTACTAAAGGAGAGTTACCAATAAGATATCTTGGTATTCCCCTGAGCACCAAGAGACTCCCAGGCCTCATTTGTTTGCACTTAATGGAGATCTGAATCTTAATTATTCAAATCTCAGACATTAAGTGCGTTTATTTTTAAAGTCTGAATCTTAATTATTCAGATCTTAATCATTAAGTATGTTTATTATTTTTACTTCACAATCACTTAATGGGTCTGAATAGGTGTGTATGATTAAGATCTATAACAAAGACTTAATTTTATTAAGATGATATCATCCACATTCATTATTAACTGCCGCCACCACCAACCATTATCAACTACCACTATGCCACCCACCACCACCATACTTTACCACCACCATCATCTTCAATCATAGCCACCATTATCGACTACCATCACCCACCATCTCCACCACTTCCACCACCATCATTTTCAACCACAACCAACACTCATCCACCTCAACTCAACAACTAACCACCCCATCACCATTAACAATCGTAGCACACTGCCTATCATTATAAACTACCACCACCCACCACCACCTTTTTCAATCACAACTACCACCACCACCCGCAATTACTAACTATCACCACCCACCACCACCATCCTCAATCATAATAGCCACCACTACCAATTACTACTAACTACTACCCTGAACTACCACCATCAACCAAAACTGCCACCAACCGCTGCCTCTAGTCGGGATTCACAAGCACCACTGTTAGCCATCGCCATCAGCAACTACCATAGAATATTAGATTGATTAGTATTTTAATTGAATTTTATATTTATTAATTTTTAAATAAAAATAAATTGTATACATTCAGATGTTAAAAATCAAATAGTCTTAATCATTTAGCATTCAGATCTTGATACACATCTAAATATTCAAATGTGTATTCAGATTCAGATGTCTTAATCTTAATACACATCTTGATATTCAGATATGTATTCAGATTCATACGTCTTAATCTTTAAAAAAAACAAATGAGGCCTCAGTGCTTCAATGTCAACCTTTACTGGAAAAGATGATGGGAAGAATTCAAAGTTGGACAACGAAATTCCTCTCTTATGCAGGAAGAGCCCAACTGATAAAGAATGTTCTCTTTTCGGTACAAGTATTTTGGTCACAAATATTTGTATTACCTGCAAAGGTAGTTAAGATAATTGAGGTAACATGTAGGAAATTCTTATGGACCGGAGGAGTTGAACTATCAAAGAGGGCTTTGCTTGCATGGGATAGAGTCTGCTATCCTCAGGTAGCAGGAGCTGGAACAAAGTTGACATATGCAAACTATTATAGAATTTGTGTAGCAAGAAGGATAGCCTATGAGTCAAGTGGGTACATAACTGTTATATAAAGGAAAGGCAAATATGGGAGGTTGCACCAAAACAAGCATCATGGGTAGTGCAAAAAATCTTAAAAGCCAGGAGCTATGTTGAACTAGCAAGAATAAATGCTAATGAGTTTCAATCACTGCCAAACTTCTCTATTAGGAAGCTGTACACTAAAATGAGAGGTGTTTTTACTAAGGTTTCATGGAGGAAGTTAGTGTGTAATAACTTAGGAGCTCCCAAATGGATATTCATATTAAGACTTGCGGCAAATGAAAAATTGCTTACTAGAGATTGATTAATACAGTGGGGAATAGAGGTTCCATTGGCTTGTCTACTCTGTAATACTGGGAATGAAAGTATTTCACACTTGTTCTTTCAATGTGATATGTCTTCCTATATCTGGAAAAAGATCCTAGCTTGGCAAGGGATAAGCAGAATGGTAATGGATTGGCAAGATGAACTAAAGTGGGCTGAAGTTTATGCAAGAGGAAGACGAGTCGAAGCAGAGATATGCAGAATGGCACTTGCAGCGAGTATGTACTACATTTGGAAAAAAAGAAACCAACGGGTATTTCAAGATACGCAATGAGATTCGAAACATATTATGAAACAAATTATCCAAGAGGTATGTTGTAGAGAAACAATGCGTGCAAGATTAGCTAGGAAACTTGATCAGTTAAATTTCCATCCTTAACTTTGTGGTTATATTAGTTAGCCATGATGTAGTTGTGAGATGATATGGTTGGCTTCTGTAGATCCTGATGTTGGGGCATCATGTCCAATAGTCAATTTGTTTCTTTTTTCTTGTGTACATATTTTCGATTGGTAATAAAAATTTATTTACTAAAAAAAATAAAAATATATTTTAAGTATAATAGTTAGCAGACAAGTAACGAAAATTTTAAATCACTAATTAGTAAAATGTACTGCAGTCATTGTTCCTATAAAGCATGTCATGCAAACGTAGCAAGTACAAATCACTTGCTTTTGCTGAATTGTAACAGAAGGCGCACAATATCCTATACAAACTGCGCTAAAAGACACTACGTGTTTTTTTCAAAAAACAAATTCAACTTTAAAATCGAGCAGATAAAGGAAAAAATAAAATGAAAAAGAACAGGAAAACCTACTTATTAGAAATGGAAATAGAGGTGTACCCCATTAATCAAGAACGCTCCATATACGATTTTTCGCGCCCACCAAACACAAAAGGACAAACTTAATATTCGTTCCCTTAAAATTTAGGTGAACACATTTGACTTAGCGCGAAACTTAAAGAAAGAAGATTTTTGAACTTGTGGTATAAAATAAAGCGTATATATTTTGTGTGGCTATAAATTATTACATAAATATAAATTATTTTCAAATAAAAAAATATGTCATTTTTTTGCACGGACTAAAAAAATAGGTTCACATAAATTGACACGGACACAAAAAAAAAAAAAAAAAAAAGGAAAAACGAGAAAGTGATAAAGAAAAACATGAGTTGGGGAAAATGGTTTCACACCCGAATAAATGAACAGATTCCTAAGGGAGGTTTGAAAATGCAGTCAAGTTTTACCAAAAGTATTGAACTCTAAGAATGGAAAAATGAAAACTAAATTATAAGGATGAACAGCTAATAATCAAGTAATCTAAATTGTAATATCAATGAATTCTTCATTCCTCACGTTTACTGTTGTTCCCGGCACTTCGTTCTTTCAAAATTTATTTGCTTCCTAAAGAGTCAAGCATGCCCATGTTCCGTCTTTAAGTGTGCGCGCTAGAATTCTTAACTTTTAAAGACCTTAGAACATCAGAGTTATTTTTCAAACTTTGAACTTTATGGATCTAGCACAACCGGCTTGATAGAGCAAGTTTGAGATTCAACGAGTTTTTAAAATAAATATACATGATTTATTTACACATTAAATTCGCCATTGACACATCTAAGCCAAACGAGTCTAGGGTTCAACTCAACTTAACTTAATTTTGGTTAAAATATAGCTCGAATCGACTCAATTTTAATTGGTTAAAATATAGCTTGACTCGACTCAATTAATTAATTTAATTTTAAAAATAAAATATTAATTTTTATATTTTTTTTATTGATCAATCAAATTATTATGAAAATAATTTTGTTTCAAGATACATTTAAACCAAAACAAAACATTAAAAGATCATTTTAATTGATTAAGCTATACTTGAACTCAACTAAGCTCAAATCTTGTATAAATAAATAAATAAATAAATAATAAATAATAAATTTTGAACCCAGTAAATTAAATAAAATCTGAAAGAATTTTGTAATTGAGTACCGGTGTGTGTGGGGGAGGGGGGGGGGGGGGAATTGTTATCCATTCTTTTATGCAATGTTAGTCGACTACATCTAGATGTGAGGTAGAAGCAAAGTGAATACAAAAAGTAAATAACACCAAATGTTTTATATTGATTCGGATTCAATGTGAATCCTAGTCCAGTCCCCTTAGGTTGCAAGGGAGTTCTCTCTTTAAGTTCCTTAAAATTTTACGGTATAGGTGTGTTGATGTTGTT
Organism: Nicotiana tomentosiformis; assembly: GCF_000390325.3. Classification (NCBI taxonomy): domain Eukaryota; kingdom Viridiplantae; phylum Streptophyta; class Magnoliopsida; order Solanales; family Solanaceae; genus Nicotiana; species Nicotiana tomentosiformis. The sequence continues at coordinate 149,809,373 of NC_090814.1, read as the reverse complement.
GAACATACACCAACAACTTTTCGGAGTATAAGTATCTTTCTGAGTTTTGATATAATGTCTCATCAGTATTTTTCTCTTTTTCTTCTCTCCACTTATTACACAGTAAATCTTGAATATACTACAATACTTGTTTGGAGTAGAACAAAAAATTTGATAATGGTTCGATCAAAGTATAAGTTTGATGTTCGACCTTTGACTGTATATATGTATGACTTGAGAGAAGATCTTCTTGATTGGAGCAGATCTTTGAGAGATTTGCAACCCAAATGAATTGATTCTTGGAATAAACCTTAATTGATTCCTTCTGAGAATAAGATTGGAACTTTTTCATACTTGGACCCCGAGACACGACGTGATAGATGTGGCTTCCTTGATGTCATTTGCAAATCTTCCATATAACGTGTTTGATATGATTTCCCTTAACTTCCGTGATTGAGGATCGAGACTAAATATTGATCTTCCTTGATACCCGTGATTTGGAACCAAGAGTGGAATTGATACTTCAATCTTAACCTTCCTTTTTTGGATTCTTAGTTGGCTCTTAGTTCCTTCTTTGGATAGCTTCCAGATCCTTGATTGCCTGCAATAGGAATAAGTTATTTTTCATCATTAAAACACAGATCTAATAAGATCAGCTTATGTCATCTATACTATATAAGAATTCAGATGAACTCTGATCGACTAGATACTTTAGGGGTCGTTTGGAATTATGGATAAGCAAAAATAATCAGGGGATAAAAATTTTGTATCTCTTGTTTGGTTATTAACTTTGTGATAAGTTATCTCAGGATTAAAAAGGATAACTTATACGTGACAGAGGGCGGAATAATAATCCCAGAATAAGTTATCTCAGGATAAAACAGTAAAATTGATAATCCCAGGATTAATACAACATACCAAACACTCAATAAAAAATAATACCAGAATAACTAATCTCAGCATAACTTGTCTTCAACCCAAACGACCCCTTAATAGTTAAATTAAGCTCAACTCAGAGTCGACTTAACTAGGCTGAGTTTACAAGCCTGTTGTCAACATCAATTTATTGAACGAATAAAAGCAAAAATGAAATGCAAAGTATGTATTATAAAACAATAAAAGAAGGAGAAGAGTATTATAGAGAAAAGTTGAGAGAGAGGAATTTTATTGATTGGATGAATTACAATGGTATAGAAGCCCTCTATTTATAGGAAAAAAGAGACTTAGCCACCGAGTAACAAACCCTAAGATCTTTCTAAAATATAGACATTCACCTTAAATACAATTCTATTTATAATACTTCCCCTTGAATGTCTATTTAACGGATAATGTGTCTTGTTAAAACCTTAACTAAAATAAAATCCAGTGAAAAAAAAATTTAGTGAAGGAAAAAGAGTTCACCTATCTAACAATACGTCTTTTAGTTGCCTCGTTAAAAAACTTGCAAGAAAAACCCAGCGGGACAAAACCTTATAAGGAAAAAAGAGTACAATGCGTATTAACTCCCCCCTGATGAGAACATCAATTCACATCTTTAAACCTTTGCATTCCAATATTGTGCACCATCTTCAAAAGATCGTTGGTATAGATTTGATAAGCAAATCAGCCATATTAACATGAATGAATATGTTGCATCTTGAAATCATCATTCTTGATAAATATGTAACGTTTTCATATAATATCGTGGGATGGTCTTTTTAATATCTCTATAAAGGTATTCTCGCTATCACATTATCATGCTTATAGTTATAGCAAGATACATATGTGCACAAATTGCACTTAGGATGTGGTACTTCAGGACCAAGAATTATATGTGCTTTAAGCGATTTAAATCTTTCAAGGATTTTCATATAAGCTATATAAATAGAGTTTAGATGCATATCAAGTTTTCATGTCATGCTAGACATATAAGATAGATAAAAGTGATTGCACACTTTGTTGACTTTATACTTTTAAATGTTTGAACTACATGTCCAAAATTATATGTCCTTCATATGAAACCAATTCTATTCAAATTGTGTCACTTCCATTTGGCCAATATTTTTGTGTCTGTATTCGACAAACATAATATCCTCATCTATACTTAGTGCTATTATAGATGTAGTCGACGAACATTTTATATCGGTTCCAACCTCCTTTTTTTCATAAAGACATAACATAGAGATCTCTTCCTTCATATTTCCAAGTACCTGAACCTCTCATGAGATTTTAAGTGTACCATAGACTTTGTCCTTCTAGGACTTATTCTAATATGAGTATTTTCAATGAGAATATAGTTACTTTCTTTAGGTAAGAAAATGCGTCTGGCATGCTTCGCAATTATTGCAGATAAATTATCTTTTATGAACTTGAAGTTCATATTATCTTATTCGAGGATCTAGAGGTACAAATGATAATTCATTTCAAGTAATTTTTTCTCAACTTTTATCCAGTCTCCCCCTCATGTTAGAAAAATCAATTTGCTTCCTCAACCTTGAAATTCCATCTCTGTGCTTTATGGTGTTAATTAAAATATACACCGCACATTGATAATAATAAGATGGAATTATTTGATTCCTGACCTTGCACCACTTGTGAGGGGAGAGTGTAATATACTTTCGTATATAACGTATATCAACTGATATAGATGACTTTATTCTCATAAGCAATAATTTAGCTATTAAGTGGAGGCACTTAATATATCATTTTGCTAAATCAACTGTGATGTAAACCAACTTATCAAGATGAACTGTCTTGAATAGAAAATCTGAAAATTATGCTTTAAATTAAATTATTGAGCAAGTTATCTCGCAAACACCAGGTTATGGGTTAATAATAATCGCACATGTAACCATCTCATAGATGCATTTTATGTGGTATATATGGCAGGTGAATGAGCCCACATTCACCTTTGATATTTTCAGCATTCATGGGATTCAATCATAATTTTAGTTGGTCTATTAATTAATGAGAACAAGCAACATAAGAGACTTCATAAATAATTTTCTAGTTCTTTAATATTTACCCATATGAATTCTTTTTTATTTTTGCACATCATAATTAAATTAACATGACTAAACCAATTATACCAATTGGATCAATTATTAATATTGATAAACTTTAGGTTTACACCATGACGCGTACAATTATGAATAAACTCCAAATTTATTATAATATGAGTTTTTATATTAATAAACTTCTATTTTATTGTGTCATTCTTTTATTTGTGTAATACAAACTGGAGAATAACGCGAGTAGCTTTTCACAAACATATTATCCCGCTACAAGTTATAGTAATAGAAGATATTAAATTTTTTCTTTATTTATAGTCTTAATATAACCAATCACTTTCACGAATACTTTAGAAACTCAATACGTTTCTTTGAGACTTACTACGGTACCATACCTTATTGATAATCAATTTTATTTCTCCAAAATAGTATAATTGGCTCTTCTAGAGCTTTCAATTAATTTTGTACTATCACTTATTCATCAATATCCATATGGTAAATATCTCTTTCAAGGAGAAAGTTATACCAGTATGGTCAAATTCATTGTAGGCAAGATATGTTGCTTCTATTACTTTTGCCCTGTAATAATCACATTGCCATAATATTTTGGCATAATCACAATAGGTACGTGATCAATGACCGTTCATGCCATCATCTCAAACATCTTTCTAGATATTAGTGTGATAATCCACTAACACTAGCACGTTCATATTCTTCCAAGAATGAATATGTATTCATAAATCAGATGTTGTCACATTCACATCATGAATGAACAATAATCATCTATATATGCTTTACAAAATTTCATGTCAAACAAATGACAAACATTACTTTCACAGAGTGAAGGATTATTTTGAGAATAATTATTATTCTCATTACCACAATGATGACGATTATAATTTCGTCAATTGCCACGTCCACATCCATTGATACATTCACGGTAATAATTTTATCTTCTTTCAGACTTATTGCATATTGCTACTATATTTTCTTAAGGAAACGAGAATGAAGCAAATTCAATAGGACGGATTTTCACTTCTTGTGCTCACGATCATACATGACTTTGATCATGTGAAGACATAGAAATTTTACCACTTCGGGTGGTTATAATTTCTTACAAACTCTATTAGAGTTATAATCAAAATTTACTATCTTTGCTTGTATTTAAAATCAAATCATAGAATTTCAAGAATTTAAAAGAGAAAAATAAGGTAAAATACTTACCTTAAATTCAGAATTTATTTTCGAAGGAAGTTCATGGATCAATTGACAATCGCTATACTCAATATTATGTACAAGTTGAGCACCATGCACTTATCCCAAAGCATGATGACCAAAGCAGATGCCTTTACTCAATTGGTTAGAGTCTCATGCTGATAACGTGTTATAAAACAATAAAAGAAGAAGAAGAGTTATAGAGAAAAGTAGAGAGAAAATTTTTATTGATTGAGATGAATTACAATTGATATAGAACCCATCTATTTATAGAAAAAAAATGACTTAGCCACCGAGTAACAAACCCTAAAATCTCTTTAAAATATAAATATTTATCTTAAATATAATTTTATTTATAACAGTATGGTTAAATTGTAAATGTTCTTATCTACGAAGGGGGAAAGTGCTAAATCCGAGAAGCAGAAGGGCTCGCCTTAATAATAAGATCTGGTAGAATCTACAAATCTCGAATTTTAAGCACGTGTTTCCAGAGGCACTCTAACGTTCTAACTTTCCAGCCCCCACTGCCGACCATTATCTTTGAATTCCTCTACTCCACACAGTCCTTTTTCTTTTTCTTTTCCTTTTCCTTTCCCTCCATTTCCTATAAAGTATTATTATTTGAGTATTTTATTATTTTTTCCGAAACAATTAAAACGTGTTTAATGGAAAGTTGAAAAAGTCTATCCAACATGCTGTGTGATGGCGATGGATTTTTCACAACACCAAAATAGCTAAGCGTGTAGTAATTTCCTTCATCTACCCTACAACCTTATCATCTACACCATTACATTCACATGTTCCTCCTCTTATTTCCTTTTTTATTGTACACCAGAAATAGATTAGAGCAGAAATAAGTAGAGCCTTTATTTTTCCTTTTCTAGCTCAAAGTTTCTGAATAAACAGAACAACTTGTTCAGTTGCAAAATTGTAGAATTTTTGGGGTTTTTTTTAAAACATGTCAAATTCGAAAAATTCTTTTGACGGCGGCAGAAGACACGGTAAGGCGCCGGAGAGATGGAATTTCGTGCAGACTTGTAATTTATTGAGTCAGTTTATTAAAGGAAAAGCTACTATTAGAGATCTGAATCTCGGAATTGCTGGAAAATCTGAAATCTCAGGTAATAATCTTCACCACTTAATTGAAAATATTTGAAATAATCTAGTTCATTTATGGAGTTTCCATATATAGAATTCTTTTCTCCGCGTAATTCTAATCATCTAAATTTGGTAATATGTGGATTGAATATTTTATTTTGGGGGGTACTGTACCTGTGTACCAGGAGGATCTGGTATTTTTTAATTGGAAAAAATGTTGAATTTAAGATGTTTTAGAAGGAGCAAATGAAGTCCAAATCTGTAATGAATTAAATATTGCTCCCAAAGAGATCCAAGTTCTCACTTGTACTGTGCTCTTTTTCCAGGTAAAAGTGATGGTACAGAAGCTGCAACTATGGATTTATTGACAATTATGGAAAAACCCTCTATTGAAACTAAAGAACAAGAACAAAAATCCACAGATCCCGTTCTTCAGAGTGCTGCAACAGAGTCTTCTAGAGATATGGAGGTGGCCGTAAATGAGCCCAGCACGAGGTTTGTCTCGTGTATCTTTACCTGTTGTAACATGTAATCGGCTTAATTTTCAGGCTTACGTATGGTTATTTGTCTTTGTAAATTTTTTCTCCCATAGTTATAGCCTGATTGGTCACGCTTCTCCGAAGCAAAAAATACTTTTTTTTTTTGTCAAATGTTTGACCAAGCTTTTAACATAAAAAAAAATATTTTGAGTAGAGTAGAACCAGAAAAAAAGTAGTTTATAGCCAGCCAAAGTACTTTTTTGAAAAGTATTTTGAGAAAATATACTAGAAGTAGTTTTTAAAAGTTTGGTCAAACACTAATTGATGCTTAGAATTACTTTCAAATTAATTAGTCAAACATAAACTGATTCTCATTCAAAGTACTTTTGAGAAAAATACTTTTTAAAAAAAACTTTTCAAAATAGACTGATTTTTGAAGCTTGGCCAAACAAGCTATTAGTGCGCACGATTTAACGATGTATATATATATAGTGAATAGGAGGTGCTAATGTCACATGTTTTATTTATGTTGGTTTCCTTTTACAGCAAAGAGGCACCAAAGGAGCCTAAGGCAGCACAATTGACTATGTTCTATGATGGTAAAGTGATAGTATTTGATGATTTTCCAGCTGACAAAGCTAGAGCAGTGATGTTATTGGCTAGTAAAGGATGCCCTCAGAGTTCATTTGGCACTTTTCATACTACAACCATCGACAAAATTAACACATCTGCTGCTGCTGCTGCCACTGCTTCTTTGACATGTAATAAAACTGATCATCAGCTTAAACCAAGTACAGTTTCTATTGCACCACAACAACAAAAGCAGCAGCAAATTCATGCTTCTTATAGTAATAAAAATGACCAGCTTAAGCCAGGGTCTAGTTCTGCTACATCGCAAGTACAGCACCAGCAGCTAGTCCATGTTTCTAGTACTAGTAAAACTGATCAGCTTAAACCAGGATCAACTTCTTCTGCACCGCAAAAACAGCCGGAACAACATCAGCAAACTGAGTCACAGACACCTGGAACTAGCAGCTCTGGTGAGCATCTAATTTCTTTCTCTGTTTCATTTTATATGACAGTATTTAGCTGGATACAAAAGAGATCGACCGACTTTTGGCACCTACCAAAAATACTCTTGTGGTCACATTTTTATGGCTATTAGATTATTTTGTTAAGGGTAAAATGTGAAATTTATGTCAAAAGAGTTTTCAAATGTAGAAATGTGTTACATACTTTTTTTAAACGGAAAGAGAATTTTCTAAGACTGCTTCTCATATGCATTATATGTTTGGTTTCTCAGAGCTACCTATTGCAAGAAGATCATCACTACATAGGTTTCTTGAGAAGAGGAAAGATAGGTAAGCAATTTAAGCAAAATTGTTTGTTTTTATTACCTTAGCATTTCGCCGAAAATCTGACATATTTCCTTTACATTATTTTTCCTGGTGTTTAGGGCAACGGCTAGAGCGCCATACCAAGTTGTACATAATAATCCGTTACCATTATCTTCAAATAATAATGGGGAATCATCTTCAAAGGATTGCGAAGATCAGCTTGATCTCAATTTCAAGTTATAGTAAACAGTCTCACAGTTGCAATTCCATGAACCTTTTTGGTTGGCGATTGGATAAAGTAAAGATAGTATAGAATATTATTTAGATCAGTGATTTCAAGAAATTTTTCCAGCAAAGCTTAGCTTACAGATCATCTTTATGTATTAATTATTATTTATTGCCAACCTAATGTTTTGACTTTTCCATTATTTAAATAGCATGTTTATTTAATTATTTGATTTCTCATTTTTCACGTTTTTCCTTCACGAAGGCGTTATATTTTCTTTGAATCTTCTCAGTATTATTACATTTGTGGTACTTATTATTTTTGAGAAGTCTTACTATTTCCAAGTCTTACTTAATTAAGTTGTTAGCATTTCCAAAGAGCTAACAATTTGTGGCTCATTTCCAGGGGCGCCCGTTAATCTATTTGAAATTGTTTCTAAATTTTAAAGAGTGACGGATTGTTCTCTTTTTTGGGAAATACTTTGAACATTTTTGGAAAATATTTTTCGTATCAAATTCTCAGTCATCTGTAACAGTACTTTTATCTTCGTTGAGCTTGGCATACAATTTTCGTTCGTTGCCAACCTAACGTTTAGCGAAAAAATCTTCGAGAGAAAGTCTTGAAATTTACGAAATGTTTGACTTTTGAGAGTAGAGAATTCAAAAATATCTTTTCTAGCAGATATTTGGTCCACTGAAGAAAAAAGGGAATAGTAACTAAGATAGGGTTGGTGAGGTGATGAGACGTGATACCTCTTAACAAGGCCCGCTCTAATCAATATTATAACAGATAAGGCTTATGTCTTAGGCCCCAAATTTGGGGCCCTAATTTTAAAAATTAATAGATTTATAGGTGTTTAAAAACTAGTATTTAGTAGTTTTAATACAAAAGTAGAGTTTTTAATATAAAAAGAAAGAAAACTCTTTATATATTTATAAATAAAGTAATAATTTGACTTACTTAAAATTGGGTAAACGTTTCGATTTTTTAATTTTTACTCATTTATTAGCTAACGTGTAAATTTTTTATTTCCCTTTTCTTAATTTACTCAAATCAATCTTTCTTTTTCCCAATCTCTTCATATTTCAAAACTTCTACATATTTTGTCTTTCTCTTTATTGTTCTTACTCACATTCTTTCTCCAAGATTTTATTAGTTTAAGTGTTCAACAATACTTTTAAGCTTCCAATAGTTCTATATTTCTATTGCTCTATAATATCTTATCTAAAATCAACAATATCTCAAGAAAGACTAATGAGTTGTCTATAATATCAATTGAAAAAGAATTATTAGAAAAAATAGATTATAAAAAAGATTATTAACAACTTTATATCTCAAAAAGCGGGAAGATTAGATTTCAAATAAAAAATATATCTTAAAACTTCCTTTTAAAAATTTAGGTCTCATATTAAATTTTGGCCTTAGGCTCCGCATGTGCTTGAACCGCCCATCCCTCTAAAAAGGATCAAACGAGTGATTTCTTTACTTCTCTTTTTGCACTTGGGAAGAAGGTTCATAAGTACAACAACAATCCAGTGTAATTTTACAAGTGAGGTCTGGAGATGGTAGAGTATACGCATACCTTACACATTCCTTTAAGAAGACAAAGAGACTGTTTTCGGAAGATCAGAGGCTCGAGGAGGGAAAGGGGAGGGGCAATGAAGAAGGTTCATAAGTAACAATTTAAAAACAAAAAACAATTATTCTTCGGTCTCAACTAAGTTACAACATGGCATAAGTCTACAACGACAAATTACCAACAAACGTGATAAAAATCTATAGTAACACATTACAACGTGACACAATTAACTCTTAGATTTTATATAACACGAATAAAATAAACATGTAGAAGAATAATAGAGATAGTGAAAAGTATCTTTTTTTTCAATTCTTTTGATCGAAAAAGACTCCGAAAGTATTGCGCATCACCTCTTCTATGACATAAAAGTTGTCTCCTCCGGTTAGTGAAATAAAAATATAAGTGTTATGAAATAAAAGCAATTTAATAAAACATGAACAAGAAATTGAGATAGAGAGAATGAAGAGATTTTATTCTTCAATTATGTATGTTTTCCTATCTATTACAATGTTTTTATATAGGCATAAAAAGTGAAGAAAAATATATCATTGAATATGTCATTAAGCATTTGATATGAATATCATAATTTGATTTTTGTTATAACAATAAGCACATTTTTCTTAAGAGGTTTTTTCATAAAACACTTTATTCTTCGGTCTCAACTAAGTTACAACATGGCATAAGTCTACAACGACAAATTACCAACAAACGTGATAAAAATCTATAGTAACACATTACAACGTGACACAATTAACTCTTAGATTTTATATAACACGAATAAAACAAACATGTAGAAGAATAATAGAGATAGTGAAAAATACCTTTTTTCCCCTTCTTTTGATCGAAAAAGACTCCGAAAGTATTGCGCATCACCTCTTCCATGACATAAAAGTTGTCTCCTCCGGTTAGTGAAATAAAAATATAAGTGTTATGAAATAAAAATAATTTAGTAAAACATGAACAAGAAATGTTGTTATGAAATAAAAGTAATTTAGTAAAACATGAACAAGAAATGGAGATAAAGAGAAGGAAGAGATTTTATTCTTCAATTATGTATGTTTTCCTATTTATTACAATATTTTTATATAGGCATGAAAGTAAAGAAAAATATGTCATTGAATATGTCATTAAGCATTTGATATGAAGATCATAATTTGATTTTTGTTATAACAATAAGCACATTTTTCTTAAGAGGTTTTTTCATAAAATACTTTATTCTTCGGTCTTAACTAAATTACAACATGGCATAAGTCTACAATGACAAATTACCAACAAACGTGATAAAAATCTATAGTAACACATTATAATGTGACACAATTAACTCTTAGATTTTATAAAACACGAATAAAACAAACATGTAGAAGAATAATAGAGATAGTGAAAAGTACCTTTTTTCCCCTTCTTTTGATCGAAAAAGACTCTGAAAGTATTGCGCATCACCTCTTCTATGACATAAAAGTTGTCTCCTCCGGTTAGTGAAATAAAAATATAAGTGTTATGAAATAAAAGCAATTTAGTAAAACATGAACAAGAAATATTGTTATGAAATAAAAGCAATTTAGTAAAACATGAACAAGAAATAGAAATAGAGAGAAGGAAGAGATTTTATTCTTCAATTATGTATATTTTTCTATCTATTACAATATTTTTATATAGGCATGGAAAGTGAAGAAAAATATGTCATTGAATATGTCATTAAGCATTTGATATGAAGATCATAATTTGATTTTTCTTATAACAATAAGCACATTTTTCTTAAGAGGTTTTTTCATAAAACACTTTATTCTTCGGTCTCAACTAAGTTACAACATGGCATAAGTCTACAACGATAAATTACCAACAAACGTGATAAAAATCTATAGTAACACATTACAACATGACACAATTAACTCTTAGATTTTATATAACACGAATAAAACAAACATGTAGAAGAATAATAGAGATAGTGAAAAGTACACTTTTTCCCTTTTTTTTGATTGAAAAAGATTCCGAAAGTATTGCGCATCACCTCTTCTATGACATAAAAGTTATCTCCTCCGGCTAGTGAAATAAAAATATAAGTGTTATGAAATAAAAATAATTTAGTAAAACATGAACAAGAAATGTTGTTATGAAATAAAAGCAATTTAGTAAAACATGAACAAGAAATGGAGATAGAGAGAAGGAAGAGATTTTATTCTTCAATTATGTATGTTTTCCTATCTATTACAATATTTTTATATAGGCATGGAAAGTGAAGAAAAATATGTCATTGAATATGTCATTAAGCATTTGATACGAAGATCATAATTTGATTTTTCTTATAACAATAAGCACATTTTTCTTAAGAGGTTTTTTTTCCATAAAACACTATATTTTAGAGCCTAGTAATTATAGTTTACCTAATTACCATTTGTAGCTACTGTTTAATTGTTACCAGTTTGTATCACTTGTATTCAAACACGCAACGAATACAACATGTATCAACTGTATTCGTTTGCACGACAAATACAATATGTATCCATTGTATTCGTTCGCGCAATTGTAAGGTGTATACAAAGGATACAATGTATCGACTGTATATATGGGTGTATACAAATGACGAATACAACCAAGACGAATACATAAAATACATCAAAATAAAATATTCTTATTGAGGGTCGAACTCAAGATCTCCACTAACTAAATAAATGCTCTAACCAACTGAGCTACGAGAGCCCAACAAGAGAGCTACAAGTACGCGGCCGAAATAGATACCGGTGTTGGGCCCAACAAGAAATTGAATAAATCCGGGCCGAAACAATAGAGTTCAACAACAACAAAAATTGGTCCAGCCCACATCTAGACAATCTTATTTTAGCCCAAAAAGTTAGCGGGTCGTTCTAATAAGCCTTGTTCTTCTATAAATAACACTCTACTAGCTTATTTTCTAGACCATTTATTTCTCTTTTTTTCCTTTCTTTTTCTTTTTTCTTTTTCTTCTTACGCTTTCACCGTCCGGTTACCGGAAACTCTATCATCGTCCGATCTCGATCAAGTGGTTAAGAAAATGCTGAATCAGAGGTTAAAGCAAGAACAGCAAGCAGCCTTGATGCAACAAGCTCTGCTTCAACAACAATCCCTTTATCACCCTGGCCTCTTAGCTGCTCCTCAGGTTCCTTTCTGGTTTTTAAAATTTTCCACGTTTTCGTTTATTTGAGTGTATTTTCGTTAATTTGTTCATATTTCGTTTATCATTACGTTGATCGTTCTAGCCGTCTAGGTTTTATTACCGTCGAATTAATGGGATTTGAGGTCTAGTGATTTTAGGGGTCAAGGTCATTGTATTTTGTGTTTTGTTGAACAAACTTGAAGCGAACCTTTTTGTTTCCTTAATATTATGTTGTTGTTTTGACCTGATAGAAACTTAGGGTTCGGAGTATGTTGTACTATTGGCTGCTTTATAGATTTTTTTCTTCCATTTTCGTTTTTCTTAATGGCGGTGGTGTCAGGGCTGGTTTGTGAGCACCTCCGCTCCTACATCAGGTACCTGTTAGTGGCCCCTACACTAGCACAGGTACCGTAACTCAGCTCATCAAGGCTTAGACATGGAAAGAAATCACATGTTATATATATTTTTTTTACCTCCGCTGGGATTTGAACTCTTATGATTCTACTCCCACCTCATTGACCACGAGACCACACTCTTGGCTGCTCAAAATTTCGTTTTATGAAAAAACCATATGCAAGAGTGCAAGAAATCTATCTTCTTTGGCAACAGTTGTTAATGTTCTACATTCTAATCTTTGACATTTTGTTCTACTCCTACCTAATAACTATATCAAAAGTACCAAAGACTTTCTTTTCCTATCTAATCACTTGCAGTTCTAAAGGTTTATCCTCTTAGTTTTATTACAGTTTAGTAATTAACTGAATTGCTTAATGTTACTTAATTTATCACACGCAGTTATTTATGACCCATGAGTTTACACTTTTCCTTATTTTAACAACTTTACACTAAGAAAATGCAAAATAAGGTTGTCTTGAATTTAAACCTGGCTTCTTGGGGCATCGAGAGTTTATGCATTTCATTGCTTCTGAAACTGTTTTCTTTTTTGAGTTGCCATGTAGGGTATGTTCAAATAGATATTTTTTTAGTTGGGGAGCTATCTTTCTTTAGCAAAGCGGCTTGTTAGTCAAGTATGAAGCTTGTAAACAGCTCTTAATATAGTAGGGGAATTATGCAGCTTCAGAGAATGAAGCCAAAAAAGGAAAAACGAAAAAGAAGAGGGGGGTTGGTGAGTGGATGGGGTAGTGCTGGGTATTTGAGGGAAACTGTCAATAAAGATTGACGAAAGGATACAACAACTTTTACTTGGAATGTTTATCTACTCTCTTTTCTTTTACTAGGTACTTTCCTGGATGCTGTTCCTGGGATTTCTGACGTGGTTTTATATTTTTTTTATTTTACTCTAATTTTATTTGTATGTAATTTGTTGCAGATACCAAGTGGAAATCTACCTCCTGGGTTTGATCCAAGTACATGCCGCAGTGTGTGAGTGTTATTTTTTGGATCATATCTTGTTTGCGTTTTCCTCTGCTAGACTTCATGGAACTTGCGAAGCGTTTCTTATTAACTGATGTTTTTTATGTGCTTCAGTTTGCCGTTATATTCTGCCATTGCTTTCCCGTTTACATTTGCCTGTCTTGATTTTTACATAATTACGGTCATGATTTAGCTATGTCGCTCGGATTCTTTCAAAGTTCTTGGTGATTTGGGTGTGGGTGTGGGTGTGGGATCCACACTGGATTTTTTCAACCTAACTTGGGTGCTTTGAATACACCAGTAGCCAAGAAGTATAGGTTGATCGGGTATTTGGTTGGATTTTGTGTTTGCATAAAGTACTAGAACACTTTGCTATTATACGAGATAAGTGTTCACAAAGAATTTAATTATACTAGCTTTAATTTAATAACTTCAATTAATTGTAATACCTACTTATATATCTGGTAATATACATTTATTGGTTGTGTCTTAACACCCATAGCCTTATTCCTATCTGTGTCCCTGAATCATAAGATTTAGGTGATGAAGAATCCAACTTCTAAATCCACACCTGTGTCGGGTGCCCACACTCGTATCCAAACAACATAGAATTTGGTGGCAAGTTAATATGCATACTGTTGTGATTTAATTACTGGAGGAAGTCCTTATAGATTCAATTATTTCTTCTTTTCTTCTTTTGTTCTTTTTTCTTTTTTATGATTTCCTAGTTTCTTCTTTTCTGATAAAATGCAGGTATGTTGGGAATATTCATCCACAGGTGGGCGAAACTCTTCTTCAGGAACTTTTTTCATGTACTGGTCCGGTTGAAGGGTGCAAACTTGTAAGGAAGGACAAGGTACATCTTTTCTCTTCATGCAACTTTGCCAACATTTTCTGTGGCTACATTTACTATGTTCTATAGGTGCTTCCTTTTCTTCTCCTTGTGTTTTCTAGGCATTTTTCTTTTCATATGATTCTCTAATTGACATAGCTTTGTCTCGTGCAGTCATCTTATGGTTTTGTTCATTACTATGACCGAGGATCAGCTGAACTTGCTATAGCTACTCACAATGGAAGGCACCTGTGAGTAGGCTCGTTAGCTTTGTGCTTTACTGTAGGCCTCTTTCCTTTTCACTGTGGCTCATACCTTTTTATTTTTAGGTTTGGGCAGCCTATCAAAGTTAATTGGGCCTATGCCAGTGGACAGAGGGAGGATACTTCAGGTGCGTTCAGTTTCTGTTTTTGTACAAGTGCAATTCTTGACTTCGCATTTGGCCCATTATGAAGTTTGTGAATTTGTGTAGTATGATATTCTTCTTTTTGCAGGCCACTTCAATATATTTGTTGGCGATTTGAGCCCAGAAGTTACTGATGCCATGTTGTTTGCTTGCTTCTCTGTTTACCCTAGTTGCTCGTAAGTATCTCCTCCTCCTGGATGCCTCCCTAAGAAGGTGCCCTGTCATGGTTAATATATATTTACTTAGAAAGTGTCAAATACACGTAACAGAAAATAATTATTGTGTACTCAAATGTGTATATATCGTGGCTAATTGTCCCTTCCTATCGGTAGTGATGCTAAGGTAATGTGGGATCAGACGACCGGGCGTTCTAGGGGTTTTGGATTTGTTTCTTTCCGTAATCAACAGGTATCGTTTTATCTGCATTTAGTTTCAAAATTTATCTCTCGGGTGATGCACAGCTTTGTTCCCATTTAATCTTATTGCTTTTATTCAGGATGCTCAAAGTGCAATCAATGATTTAACTGGTAAGTTAACACAGAAGTTCTCTGTATTCAGTTACCTTTTTACTGATTTATGCACAAGTTGGATTATTTCAGAGCAATTGAGAGCTAGAAGGTCTTATTTTACCCTTTATCTTTATTTTGCTATAAGGGAAATGGCTTGGTAGTAGACAGATACGTTGTAACTGGGCCACAAAAGGTGCCAATGCGAATGACGACAAGCAAGGATCAGACGCCAAAAGTATCGTGGAATTAACTCATGGATCATCAGGTGTGGACAATTTTCTGAACCTTAAAGACAAGTCCTTAAATTTGGCAGAGAGAATTATCCAATAGCTTGTTTCCGGTTTTGTTTGGAAGATGGCTGGTTTCAGAGGGTTTAGTTCTTGAAATTGATTCTGGCCTTCTTAATGAATGCCTTTTTCCTGTTGCAGAAGAGGGTAAAGAGCCAGAAAACGGCGATGCTCCTGAAAACAACCCACAATATACAACTGTTTATGTGGGTAATCTTGCTCCTCTGGTAAGATATTCTCACTCACTTTTCTGCCCGTCAGAAAATGATAATAGTGTGACCTTTTAGGAGTAAACCTATACCTGTTAATCGGGCCAGGCTAACCCGTTTACAGCCCGGTTCAGTCCCGATCAGCCCGGGTCAGCCCGGTACTGTAGCATTGGGGCGGGCTGAGACGGGTTGGGCGGGGAGCGGGTTTCAAATGAACAGTTTTTTCATACCGGTGCACCGGAACCCGCTAAGCCCGCTAACCCGTTAATAGGTTTTTAACGGGCTACAGCCCGGTTCAACCTGGTATTAAGGAGATAATAGAAGTGCAAGATTAAATGCATTTAAAGAAAAATGTGTACACTATGGACTAAAACCAAGACTCATGCCTGAATAAATAGTTACTAGGTGAAATTATATATATTTATTCTTAAAATGTTGTTATAAATATAGAATGCCTATAATTGAAGTTGCTAATTCTCATTGTATCAATCCTAGCCGTTTGTTAACATCTAGAACTTGGGATGTCATTGTGAAGATGTAAAATTTTTACAAAAAATTTATGTGGCTACACTTGAGTTTTCTGGAGCTTATTATCCTACTATTGCAAATGGTTTAGTTCATATTGCTGAAATTTCTCTTTTACTACATAATTTGAAGAAGAAAGAAGGATATACTTCTGTTGTTGAATCTATGCTAGATAAGTTTAAAAAATATTTCTACCCAATTTTCCCTATTTACCTAATTGGTGCTATTTTAAACCCTTCTATCAAAATGGCCACTTGTCGCCAATTAATCAGTGCTTTATATTCTTATATGGATATTGAACCAACTGAAACTCCTGATATTGACACTTGTATTTCTGATCTACACAAACATTTAGAAACATTATATAATTATTATGCTAACATTGTTGATGCTTCTTCTGCTGTAGATGCAAATATTCCTTCAAGTTCAGTTTCTGATGTACTATTTCTTATTTTTTATAATTGTTGTAAACTTTTAATTTGCAAGTTCAAAAATAAAAAAATCAAAAAAGAACTTGCAACTTAATTTGAAGTATTATATATTATTCAATAAAAATATCAAATGAAAGCCTTCGGAGCTTGATCCTTAGATATTGCCTATTGGTCTTATTAAATAATTTTTTGTAGCCACTTACTTTCAAATTTCAATTTTAAAATTTAAAATTTTAAACTTTAAACTTCAAAGTTTAATTCTAAGCCTTAAAAGTTTGCAAACACTTAAGTATCAATAACATTGAATAAGAAAAAATAATTTTTTTTTAAAAAAATAGCCCGGCCCGGTCCAGCCCGCTAAGCCCGAACCCGGACGGACCAAAACCCCCCGAAAAAGTACAACCCGCTAACAGCCCGGAACGTTAAACGGACGGGCTGTTTTTTTTTTGTGTACAACCTGTCCCAGCCCGCCCGTTAAACACAAGTAAACCACAGGGTGCCTTTGCCCTTTGTCCCTGCTCAGGTCCTGAAGTGCCTTTGTGCTTTTGGAAGGACTTAGCCCTTTTACTTTCATTTGTTTCAGGTGACACAACTCGATCTCCATCGCCACTTTTATGGCCTTGGTGCAGGAGTGATAGAGGAAGTTCGGGTTCAACGTGATAAAGGATTTGGTTTTGTGAGATACAGCACCCATGATGAGGCAGCTTTGGCGATTCAAATGGGAAATGCTCAATCAATTCTGTGTGGTAGACAGATTAAGGTACATCATTCTATCTGAAGGTGGCCTTTTCTAGTATTACAGTTGCTTTGCAAGTCACTGTATTGGATTCTGATATGTTCTTTTGCTAAATATAGGATGATACTGATCTTACTAACCAATTTTATTTGATCAAAATTTTTGAGCTCGACTTAATGGTGTGTGTATTTCCAGTGTTCTTGGGGTAACAAACCAACTCCACCTGGAACAGCCTCGAATCCTCTCCCACCGCCAGCCGCTGCACCATTAGCCCTCTCTGCGACTGACCTTTTGGCTTATGAACGGCAGCTAGCTTTGAGCAGGATGGCTGGTGTCCATTCCCTCATGCAACCCCAAGGTCAACATCCTCTGAAGCAAGCATCAATGGGAATGGGTGCCTCTGGAGCAAGCCAGGCTATATATGATGGTGGTTTCCAGAATGTTGCTGCCCAGCAGCTCATGTATTATCAGTGATGTGTAGAAATTTGGCTTTTGGCATACGAAGTCTAGGTTCTCTTATGCTTTGTTTTTAATATTACGGGTTGGTAATGTGGTTCTCACGTGTATGAATACCCATAAGCTGCGCATTTTGTGTCTTTGATTTAGTAGGGTGAGTGTATACTGCAGCGTTTGCACCATTATTCTAGTTGTGTTATGGCATGTTTTTGGAACTTTGATGCAACTATTGGAGCAATCTCTTTGTCACAGGGTTCGTTACGATTCTGTTAGAGGTCTGCTTGGTAACTCGCTGTTTTCCATTTAATGGTTACCCCTTAACAGTTTGGGCGCGCCTCGTATCTCTCTGAACTTTCAGTACTCTTAAGAGAGAACTCTTAGTTATAGCCGTGATATCATTATTAGCATACTGCATAATAAGTAGTTGCAAAAATGATCTTTGATTATACATGATTTGTGAAGCTGTGGAGAGAGGGGCCAAAAGGTCTCTTGTGGATTCGGCTAAGAACTTTCGCCTGTGGCTGATCCATCCTTTGTAGGAATGCAGCATCATTGCTTGGGATTAGGAAATTGAGGCTTTTTCTTATCCTTGAATATCCAATATCGCTATTTTGCTGCAGCACTTTGGTTCGCAGTAGATATGCAATGCATAATGTGTGGATTCAGCGCACATTAACTTACTCCATCCGTTCCAGTTTATATGGCACTTTTTTTCTTTTTAGTTTGTCCTAAGAAACAGTTTAATTTCAAACTTTTCATTTTAACTTGGTTAACTTTAATGAGATGATCTTTAAACACACAAATGTTTGAGACTTATTTTAGATCACAATTTTAGAAGTCTTACCTTTCTTTCTAAAACTCCATGTCGAGGCAAATAGTGCCACATAAATTGGGATGGAGGGAGTAACATATCATTGGGAAGGCTGATTTTTCATACCACAATTTTAGACTTGTTCTCCTATTCAGATTATGTTTCAATCAATACCAACCCTTGTGTGTTTTTCGCGATTCCTAAGGTTGAGTACCTTGCTCGGTTCTCCCATGAGGGAATGTGTGGTATACAATTTTCTTTCTTCTTGATCGGAGCTTTATCAGAGTCTGTAGGCGCCTAACCCTTGTGTGTTGTTCGCAATTCACATTAAAGACCCTTTCCTAAGGTTGAGTACCTTGCTCGGTTCTCCCATGAGGGAAGGTGTGGTATACAATTTTATTTCTTCTTGATCGGAGCTTTATCAGAGTCTGTAGGCGTGAGTATTCGGATTGGACTTGGAAAACCCACGGAGTTGAACTAAAACTTAACATTCAGGTGAGAAGGCTACAATTGTGTGAAGACGTAGATCTGAGCACTCATACTTTTCAATGTTGAAGACGTAGTGTTTTAGCCAAACACGGGAGCTATCGTTCTTTAACTCTCTTGTCCTATTCAGTTTGAAAGCTTTGAAGCTGTGAGGCTGTAGTATGGTAACAAATGCTATGAACCGCATCGGAAAAAATGACACTGTATAGCCGCTGTACAAATAATAGCCAAAAAAATATATAAAATATTTTTTGTATATATATACATTCTGTATGTTATATACAAAAATTATACAAGTTTTATACACTTTTCGGCTACCAGATGTAAATAGTTTCCGGCGTCGCTAAAAGTGATAATACCCCAACCGCATCACCTTCATTCTTTCTGAAGTTGTCTTTACAACATATGTCCAGCACTAGCAGCAAGGCTTAAAGTCTGAGTACACATTTACAGTATTTAGAAAACTAGCTGTGTCTAAGCTGGTATAGAGAAATGACGGATTGCTCGCGACTCGAGAGTCGAGACTGATCTTCAAACATATTTCCTGTATGCTGAAACATTTTTTAAATCCCCTGGAGTTGCTTGTCCAGCCAGTCTGAGTTATATTTGTCCATATAAGAACAAGATTTATTTAACTTGCTAATTTTATGGATTAAGGATTTAAGGGAAAGCAGAAATCATCCACCAGCTTCATTAAAATTTCACATAATGTGAAACAATTGTAGAGTTGGAGCTATGCTCTGTATTTAAGGGATATACTTGGCTGCTTCCACAACGAAACTACATCCTACAGTACAACAACATACCCAGTATTATCCCACGCCGTGGGGTTTGGGGAGGTAGTGTGTACGCAGACCTTACCCCTATGTTGCGAGGATAGAAACTACATCCTACAGTATATTTCTTTATCTGTTTTCACGTGGCTTGTGGTAATGTCGTTGATAGTACAGCAGCCAGAAAGGGCCATTGTCAACTCAAGTTCATTCTTGAGCATTTCAACAACTTGCTTTACCCCATGCTCCCCCTTTGCAGCCAGGCCATTCACAACCGCTCGACCAATCTGCAGGTATATTGTTTTGGATTACAGAGAAGGGAAAATCTAAAGCTTAACAAACTGGAAAAATTGAGGTAAGAACTTTCAAATAAGTTTACCAGAACAGCTTTTGCGCCTAGTGCTAAGGCCTTGAATATGTCTGTTCCTCGCCTCACTCCTCCATCAAAGAAAACTGGAACTTTATCTTGAACAGCATGGACCACCTGAAACCATTGGAGATTAAGAACAATTATGTGATTCACATTGTGTTTCAAATCCAAATTTTCTTAGATATCCAAACAAATGCAAATGATTAGACTTGTGAATTTGAAGCAAATAGGACCAAATCCCTCCATCCAAAATAGGCCATTTTATTAATTCAGATAACATAGATGACTCTCGCATGACTAGCTTGATATAAGGACCCAATATCATGCTGTGGAACTCAAACACGACAGGCAGCCGCATTCAACCATGTCCAAGAGTCCTTGCTATACATTTGACAGGCATAAAACTTTTATAATTCCTCCAAAGCATGTTATATCTCTGGTATACCTTTTACTAAGCAAGATCACGAAGCTTCCTTCCTTTTTGTTTTACTGAAAAGCCCATGATAACAGGGGCGGAGCCAGTGTGTTGGTTACGCGTTCGTCCGAACTCACATACTTTGGTTCGATTCCTATATTTGTCTTAAGAAATTCATTGAATATATACAAATTATTATTTAGAATCCAGTAACTCAAAAGAACTAGAATCTCGAACCCATAAGTTTCAAATCCTAGCTCCGCCTCTGCATGATAATCCATTTTACATTGAATGTTCTATACTGAAAATTATGTGCTTAAATTGTTCGCAATGGCCTAATATATTTTATTCAATGTGCCTCGTTAAAAGTCTAAAAATCTAATCCAATGAACTTACCAACATTGAGTAAAAGATAACGTCAAATATACCAGGAAGATAGGGAATAACCTCTTCAAGAACAGAAATAGTAGCTGGGGCATAATCTAGTTGCCGAGCTCCATGGTTAGAGACAATAATTCCTGCAACTCCTACTTCAACTGCTTTTATTGCTGCAAAAAGTAGTGTATTCCAAGTCTTTAGCAGAAATAGTCAAATAGTGAAACCTTACAACAACAGTTCAATCCCAAAGTAAGTCGGAGTCAGTTATCTGAATTTTACTATCATTTCATTCTGAAAATTTCGCCTTGAAAGATTTGCAACAATATTTCCTACGTTCTTCATGATGTTTGTACATCTATTGTTTTCTTCCCTGTTTACTTGACTGCACTTCCTATCCGATTTTGGCATCTTATCTTAACCAGTTCCCTTCTAAAGTTCTCATGTATGATTGACAAACACCAATCTTTTGCTTTGCACATGTTCTTATAGACATAATCAGTGAAGAAACCTAAACTATGGAGCTATCTAGGATTCAGTGATAAGACCATCTTCAGAAGTCAGAACGCCCTTAATCAGAATTGGCAACTTGGTAATTGATTTCAACCACGCTATATCCTGCAAAAGATTTGGAGCATAAACGGATCAAAAGGGAATACAGTTAATCACATTTGTATTTAGTAACAAATGACACGATCCTTCTATAATGTACTTTTGTAGCTCAGCAATTTTACTTGCTTTAACATACATTGACATCCTCAACCAAAATGTTTGTTCTAGGCCCAAGAGTTTAAGTCATCCTTGAGGTATATCATGTGGTAATAAGGAACAAAAGAATAAACTTAAAATTCCGTACCTTCCAACACAACGAAGCATCAAAAGTTCCAGCAGCTAAGGCTTCAATATTTGAGCCGTTGTCCTGCAGAGTTTTATTAGTAGATGTAAGCAAAATCCACACCATTTTCAAGATAGGTATATGATGACTAACGGAATTTCTGCATATCAAACTAATGAACGAGAACATGAACCCATATAAACCAGTAGCACACAGATGAGTACAGAAGCATTGCTATTGTACACTATATTCAACAAACTGAAGTAGCAGACCAGTGTGTCTAACAACTAGTAGTGATCAGCTAATTGGCAAGTCAAAGCTCAACAAACTGAAGTAGCAGACCAGTGCGTCTAACAACTAGTATTGATCAGATAATTGGCAAGTCAAAGCAGGTACCCCTTTAATGGAAACTTAGGCTCTACACTACTTGGGGACAGAATTAACTTTATAGTTTTTACTTTTTAGCCAAAATTGACCATTTCAGTTTGGCATTACATGCACAAAACATGACCTTGTGTTTGGTACTCAAGGAACTTTCTTTTTAAGAGTAATAGTATGTAATTCTGGCATAGGGAATGTTGAAGCTAATCCCTAATGTCAACATCCCCAACTCCCAACAAATAGAAGGAGAAAGGAATGAGTCATTCAGAAAGAACACCAGATTTAGTAGGAATAAGCAGCCAATAAGAGACATTTTAGTCCTAGAAAATAAATTTTGTTTCTTAAAAGAGTTTCACAATTTGTCTCTTTCAGTTTAACAGGTGATTTGTCTATAAACCAGAATTTATGGTTTTACTTACATTAACATATTCAGTAGATATAAGACCTTCGAAGTTCTTCAACTGAGGTGCAACCATCCTGCAATTATAACTCCTCTCTTTCTAGATCAACACATGATTACCAAAACTATAGGAATTCTTTAATTTTCTTAAAGTACTGAATGATGAAACTGATTTCTATCCAGATATGGTTGAAGAAGAACGACGAAAAGGTTTTTTGCTAGACTTGAACTCTAGAAAAATGATATATAGCTTACTTATTCTTTATATCTGCCTCCCTTCTACCAAGCCTAGGGGTATCCGCAGTAAGAATAATAGCCTTAAACCCATTCCTCTCAGCTCTTTGTACCATAAGTGCTGTTATATCCCTCCTTTTGTAAACCTATTGACAAAAGAACCTTCTGCTTCAAAACACACAAAAAACAGTGAAGATACACGGAGATCTTGATTGTTAGGAAGAATAAAATTACATATATTTGGAAGAAGCGAACAGCATCGCAGCTAGATGCAACCTCCTCCACTGTGCAGGTTGACATATATGACAGTCCCTATAACCAAGAGAATTCAGTACTATCCACATACAAGAATTGGAAATTGATCTGGTTTAGAAAAATATTACTACCATAATAACATCAGATGCTGCGGCGGCTCTAGCTGTTGCAACTTCTCCTGGCATTAGTTTAACGGCTTTCTGTAATCAGAGCTACATATTGTGTTCAGCTAAGCGACTAGGATGATAATTGATCTTAATACAAACCTTCAGGATGTGCCAATTTATGCATGGCAGTTGGGGCAATCATAATAGGAGCGGATGTCTTGTAACCGAGTATAGCCGTTGACATGTCTATCCTGCTCACATCAACAAGTATTCTAGGTCGAATACTGAGTTTCTGAAAAGTTAGTGATAGATATCTGTCTGTTAACAACTATAGAGCAAGAAATTACAAACTTACGTGATTCTACGAAATGCTTCTACATTTTCTTTTAGGGTTTGCTGGTCCTCAGCTCCTCCAGTATAGTAGTCATAGTACATCTTCAGAAGGACTTGCCTAGCAAGCTCTTGAAATTCATTCACATTAACTGGTTCTCCTGCCATTTTAGCCTGCACAGAGCACTCACAACCATTTATATCTTACATTCCTCTCATTTTAGAACTTTGATCTTCTTTTGTCTACTTCATATTAAAAGAGACGCGAGAAATTGTCAACTTATTTGTTGCCCAATAACCAGGACTAGGCGGGTGGTAAAATTTCTAACCATTGAACTATCACATAGAATATATTCACCTATTTCATTTTCCATAGTGGTATTTGACATGGCATGGAATTTAAGAAAAAAAGAAAGACTTGTGGCACATATCATAAGTAATTTTAGAACTTGTGGTCTTAAATATGGCAAGACATTTCTACGATAATAAAGCATGTCATTAAGGGCAAATGCGAAGTTTAAAACCATTCCAACGTGCAGATAATTATACTGATTTTTATATAAATCTAAATCATGCTTGTTTAACAAACGAAGACGAATTTAAAGCTAAAGATTGCTCAATAGTTTTAACTAACTGTTTTGAAGAAAGTTTATCAAACCATCCGTAATCATAGATTGTTCTAATAAGGACTTTAGGAATTGTCCATTTGTTCAACAAATCAAGGTTTTGAGGTATATCTACCTCTTCTAATCTAGTATTTTTCATACTAGTTTCTCCTCATATTAACAGGATCAAGTGGCGGGCGGTAATCCGCACGGCCTTCTCAACTGAGCTAAAACAGAGAGAGATCTCCGATTGATCGGGAACTAGAATTGTTTCACACCTCTGCTGACTATTATATGTCCACCGAGGTTTTCACCAGTTAAAGATCTCTATTTTAACACGATCGAGAGTTCTTAATCTAGCTAATTCAGCATCCTTATGTTTAAAGACTGGCGGTAATCCGCACAATCAGTAAGGATATAAGAATCGAAATATACTTGAATTTTATATATTTTGATGACTGTATGGAAGGTACCTTTTACTCAAGCAAGGGGTCTGTCTTAATATAATACATACTCTCATTGAGCCCATGTGTCTAGCAGTTCTAACCGTGAAAGAAGATGCCCTTTTCAATTCATTCATCGAGCTAAGGTTCACGGCTGGCTAGACGGAGCCACTAAGGCAAAGCCAATAAGAGTAGTGCTATATTAGACTGTACCAACCATCTCGAAACTAAGTCAAGAAATTATATACAAAATTCATTTATATTTTGATAGATGCCGTCTCTTTCATGGTTTATATAGGAGAGAAGTTAGATATTCAATATAGATATGAAGTCTCTTAGCCGGACACAGTCACGGCCAGAGAGGAGAGACTAGATGAAATACTAAGAAACAACAAAATAAATACCTTTTGGCCGGGATGTAAGGCTTGAAGATGAAGAACTCGAAACTAACTTTATTTACTTTGTTCTTCAATTACAGAGAGTAGTACTTACAATTGAGAGAAAAAGAGAGAGTTTAGAGAGAGAGGGGTTTTGCTTCTTCCTCTGAAAGAATGAATCGTTTAAATAGAAAAGAAAAAGAATCTATGAACAGTAAAATAGGGTCCCATATGGGTCCCTGTACAGTATTTCTACTGTTGACGAACAGTGTTTCTACCGTTGAAACAGTTTATCTACTGTTGAGTGGGTTCAGCGGCTTCACTGTGCAGTGGGGTCCGGTGGCTTCACTGTGCTGGTCGCTTTTCCATCTCTTTCATTTTGCGGAGGAATTCTTCCGCATTTTGTAAGGCTTCATCAGATAATATCTTCTCTGATTCAATAGGTTGGGAATCATCTGCGACATCATCGTTGCTGGTCTCACTTTGCATCGAAGTGTCTGATTTCTCATACTGATTGATGGAACGAAGCAAATTTCTTTTTACTTCTTCCAAGTAGTCGTTGATCATTTCTTCTTTGTCCCCTTCTTGAAAGGAGATCTTTTTGGCAATATGCCGAACTGAACTATCATCAACCTTCTCTTTTTGAGGGTTGCTGGAATATTCTTGGATTTTTATTTTGATGGAGTCCAAGAGTTCTTGACCGTATAACGTCTTCGTTTTGGGATCCTTTTTCATTAGTTTATCCCAGAAATTGTTATAAAATGTCCTGTATAAACAAGGAATTTGTTCTTCGGTGAATCCAACTTCTGGAGTCCATTTATGAATCCAAGGAATAGAGAATTCCAGAAAGAAATATATCTGGTCAATCTTTTCTAGGTAACAGATATGATCTGTGTGGTATAATTCGTTTATAACTGGAGAAATTTTTGTCCATTCTTTGTATAACATGAGAAATGGATCAGGTAATATTTTTACTGTCGGACCGTGGTATGACCACCAGTTTAAAAACTAATTTGGAATGGGCTCTGCAAATATCTTTGCACATACTTTTACGAACCAAGTATGCTTGTGTCGATCATTATTGTAGTAGAGCACTTTATCAAAGGCCTGGATATAATCCCAATAGGTAAAATTCATACGGGACTTGTTAAGGCTTATTTGCCTTTCTTTCATCGTGGATATTCCCCAATCTTCAACAGATATAATCTGTTTGATTATGACCTTTGAGAAGTTATAAACGTTCTCGTCTGTGCTATAACCAGAAAAGTGCTGAAATTCTGCACTACCAGTACTGGTGAGTATAGTTTCATAATAAGAACGGGTTTTGTATGACTCACCCGGATAATACAATCCATTTATCAAATACCTTTGGAATATCTTCCATGGTTCTTCTTTTCTCTGAATATCAGAATTTTCTAAAAGAAATATCATTTCTTTTTTAGGCAATTTCTCATAGGACTTGATATCATCATTGTCCTCTTTTGTAATAGAAGCAAAAGTATCACTTTGCTTTTGAGCAGTCAAATATGCCTGCAAGTGTGCGTATAACGGACTATCTTCTGGAATATCTTCCAGGTGAATGGATGGTCCTATCATCGAGGACTCGCCTCTGAGAGATATTTTCTCATTAGTCAAACTTTTTCTTCCCATTTGTATAACTAGGGAGTTTGATGTGGATCCGTATGACGATCTTGAAGGGGACGTTCTTCCTTTGGAATGTGGGGATGATCTTCCCCATTCTCTACCTCTACCCCATGGGGGTTCCATCCTGCAAATATTCACGAGATAAGAAATCCGGCACAGAATTATCAATTCCCTTTTTGTATTGAATTTCAAAATCAAAAGGGGTCAATTGAGCCTGCCATCTTGCGAATATCATTTTTGAGGCATCATGTTTAAAATCTTTGTTAAACATATATTATCATATAAGGGGGCTAAATCACGAGACAAATCTTTATAAAAAGGTGATATATAGTTTAAACTTCCCAAAAATCTTTGTAACTGAGTTCTATCAGTAATAACATCGGGAAATTTTGAAGCAAAATCAATAGATCTTTGAATCGGAGTAATTTTTCCTTGACAAATATAATGTCCTAAAAATCAAATATTAGTTTGGAATAAACTCATTTTTTGTTTTGAAATAACCAAACCATTTTGTATAACAATTCTTTTAAAAATATCTAAATGCTTAATATGCATTTCAAATGTTTTTGAGAATATCATCAATATAAACAATGATAAAATCAAGATAAGGATTGAATATATCATTCATGATTTTTTGAAATTCAGAAGGGGCATTCTTTAAACCAAAAGGCATAGCATTCCATTCATATTGCCCAAATGGAACATTAAAAGCAGTTCTATAAGTATGCTCTTTAAATATTTGAATCTACCAATATCCAGATTTTAAATCAAATTTCTTATCCACTTTAAAAACTTATTTAAAGGTTTATAATTAATAACCAATCTAGGAATACCACGTTCCTTTTCAGCAGCATTATTAACATAAAAAGCTATGCAAGACCAAGGAGATTTTGAGGGTTTTATCAAATCCTTTTGTAGCAAATTATCAATCTCTTTCTTGCAGAATTCTACCAGTTCAGCGTTCATCTGACAAGGTCGAGATTTAGTAGGAATATCATCCTCAGAGAAATTATTTTCATATGGCAGAGTGACAATATGCTTTTTTCTATTCCAAAAAGCACTGGGATGCTCAGCACAAATATCAATAGCAATATTTTCGGAAATCAATTTAATCTTTTCCTGCACTTTAGTGGAATTCAAAGTATCGAATAAATTCATACTAAACAATTCCAATTGTAATGAATCAATATGTCTTTGCTTCATATCAATTAAAGCATTTATATCTCTAGTTACGGGATCTGTAACAAAAGTATAACTTATCTCTTTATCCGTATAAGTAGCAGAAAAACCTTTGAGTCTATGCTAGTGAAAGAATAAATAGCGTTAATAAACGGTATTCCAAGTATAATCGGAGGATATAACTGATTTTTCACTAAGAAAAAGAAGTGAGGAATGCAGACTTTATTCTGACAAATACCAGTATTAGGTAATTTATACTCTATATCTAAAGCATGTCCTGATGCAGACTTTACCATATGAGTAATTTTTTGAAAATATTTAGTAGGTACTAAACCTTCTTGAATGCAGCTAACATCAGCTCCACTATCAATCATAGCAATATTTATGATAGAAAAACTATTATCAATTAGAATAGTACATTTAATATACCATCTATGAGCAGTAATAATTTGCATCATTCCCAAAAACATATCATGTTGAGAATCAATTTTAATAGGTTTTTCTTCAATATCATTTTCAGAAATACCTTTGTTTTTATCATCAGATTTCTCAGCTGGAGAATTGATTTTCTCAATCTGAGTAATCCTATGATCATAAATCATTTGATTTTGTTTAAGAGATTTGATCTCTTTTTTCAAGTTTTCAACTTCAACTTTTAAATCATCGAAAGAAGAATTTCTTGCTGGAGTTGTACTTTTATTTAAAAGACGGTTATTAATCTCTAATAAAGAATAAGGAGCAGAATATTCAAATTCCTTTTTTGAGTTTTCAAAAGGTTTTGAAGAACTTGAACTAGTACTTGCAGCCAAATTTATAATTTTTTCACGAAGTTTATCATCAGTAACTTCTTTTAAAAGTTCTATTACATTATCAGATGTAATAGTTTTCATGTTCAAATCTTGGAACTGAGATTGCAATTTATAAAATTCATCATCATCACAGGTACATGTATTACCTTTGCAAGCTGCACAAGTATTATCAATATTTTTATCACTATCAGATAAATCAAGTAAATCTATTTCAGCTTCAGATTCTGAC
The DNA here is from genome assembly GCF_000390325.3 of Nicotiana tomentosiformis. Taxonomy (NCBI): domain Eukaryota; kingdom Viridiplantae; phylum Streptophyta; class Magnoliopsida; order Solanales; family Solanaceae; genus Nicotiana; species Nicotiana tomentosiformis. The sequence continues at coordinate 149,780,517 of NC_090814.1, read as the reverse complement.
TCAGAATAATAATAATAGTCAGATTCTGATCCAGAAGTGTATAACAAACCATAAACCTTATCACGTAACTTATTGTCTAGTTCTAAGGTTTTCAGCTTACAATTTGGAGCTATATGGCCAAATTTTCCACATTTATAACACTTAATATCAGCAAGATCACGCTTAGACCTATTTTTGGTAAATCTAGTGGACTTGCGATGGGCTTTCTTAGCATCACGCTCTTCTTTGGATCTATATCTAGATCTCTTTCTCTTATAAGGACTGTCTGGGTTAGGGTACCTATGATACTTGTGTTTCTTTTTCTTATGAGTAGAAGTCTCGGGTAAACCGAACTGGGTGCAAAAGTCTCCTAATTGGTTTCTTTCCTTAAGCTTATTCATCTTAAGTTGTCTAGATAATTTTAACTCATTGCACAGGTTTAACCTTTCCTGTGTGTAAATTCCTATCAACTTACCATAAGTATAATCTTTGTACGGAATTTCACCAAAGCTACCTCTTCGAGTCTTTCTAACTCTTTCAGCAAATAAGGAGGGAAGGCCATCTATAAACTTAGCTTTCCAATGGTTATACTTATTTTCTGGTAACTCCATAACTCTACTCATAAAGGTGTCTTTATACCATCTGAATTCACCTAAGGTCCTACATCTAAGACCATTAAGTAGAGTACGAACTGTCTCATGCTGATTGGTAAATCTACCATTGAAGTGTTCTAATATTGTAAGAACAAGGGTATAAACAACATCTTCTCTATTTTTCACAAGAGTCATGCCTAAGTTATCAATTCCTTCGTCAGTGGCTATAGCATTAATAACTATTAACTTTTCATCAGCAGTCAAATAATTATCCCACCAGCCACGAAGTTGGCCAGTAAAACCTGCAACAATCATTTTGCAAATAGTTCTATCTGTATTTTTCACATTCTTACAGACAGTTGCATACATAAGCATTCTATGCACAAGAATAGTTAATTGTCTATCAGTCAATCCATCAAGATTCCACTCATAAATTTCGGAACCACTATAAGACATATTAGTCTGATTCCAATCACGTTCCTCTATTAAGACATCTTGAGGAGTAGGACGATCATAATAATAAGTTTGCATTCTGGGTTTATCAGCATGCCTACTATTCTTTTTGGGATAACCTCTGAGTTTATTAAACTCTGACCAAACTTCATTTTTGTAATCAAGAGTAGTATCTAATTTATCAGCAAAATCTTTTGATAAATCAATAGGTTTGATATTCAAACCGGATAACTTTTTATCAAGAAGTTCTTCTAAATCATTTAAAAATTTAAATTTAAAATCCTGAATCTCAGGGGGTCTTTGAACATGAGTAAGAACAATTTGAGGTTCTGATTTGCTTCCTGACGTAGTATCAGTTAAAATCTTGTTAGTACTCATATCTTTTATCAAAACTGTTAAATCATCAAGTTTTTTATCAAGAAAACTGATTTGTTCACCCAAAACTTTAACATATAAACTCAAAAATTATTTTGAGAAATTAATTTATTAATTTCTGCGATGCTGACTGCAGCAACATCTTCATCAATAAATTTTTGAAATGCAGTAAATGTAATACCTGTATTATTTGGTAAAACAAAAGGTGTTTGAGGAGGGTAAATGGCGTTAGTAATATTGCCACTCCCATCTTTAAAAGATCTTTCTAAAACTTTTATATAAAGCGGTAAATAAGTGGTTATAAACCAAGGAACAAAATACATAATTTGATTATGTAAAGCACAAGTTTCATAAAACTCTTGAGAAATATTATTTAAATCATCTTTACTATAAGTATCAAAAAATCAAATTTTAAATCGGTTCCATTTATCACTGAAAAATTCTTTTTGAATATAAATTCTAGCTTGTGACCCTGGACTAAAATCTATTTGGTGTGGAATCATTAAACATCATTGAGGTTAAAATCCATCTCGAACGCAGAAGGAATATCCTTATCTGAAATATTTTCACTATCCTGAACAATATTTGTCTGGGGGTTAATCTTAACCCTTTCAACTGGCTTATCACCCACTTTAGTAGAAATTGTATGCAAAGATGCAGCACGATTTCTAGCTGGTCCATAGACTGGTTCAACAGGAGAAATATGTTGAATATCAGGTAACACTCTACGATTGGTAAATGAATGTCTATTATAATTAGAACTAATAGCATGCAAAAGTCTATTATTAGAAAATGACTGCCTATTATAAATGGAACTATTATCATCAAACTGAATGCAAATCCTACCATCCGGATTTTGAGTAATATGAGAATATTCAGTATTACTAACAGCATCAGTAATCTGACTAGGGGATATAACCGAATCCAAAGTCCAAGTAGTTGGGAAATTAATTTCTTCCCACTTATTAACGTTATTTATCCTTTCACTAGCATAGACTCAAAAGGTTTTTCTGCTACTTATAAGGATAATGAGATAAGTTATACTTTTGTTACAGATCCCATAACTAGAGATATAAATGCTTTAATTGATATGAAGCAAAGACATATTGATTCATTACAATTGGAATTGTTTAGTATGAATTTATTCGATACTTTGAATTCCACTAAAGTGCAGGAAAAGATTAAATTGATTTCCGAAAATATTGCTATTGATATTTGTGCTGAGCATCCCAGTGCTTTTTGGAATAGAAAAAAGCATATTGTCACTCTGCCATATGAAGATAGATGATATTCCTACTAAATCTCGACCTTGTCAGATGAACGCTGAACTGGTAGAATTCTGCAAGAAAGAGATAGATAATTTGCTACAAAAGGGTTTGATAAAACCCTCAAAATCTCCTTGGTCTTGCACAGCTTTTTATGTTAATAATGCTGCTGAAAAGGAACGTGGTATTCCTAGATTGGTTATTAATTATAAAACTTTAAATAAGTTTTTAAAGTGGATAAGATATCCAATTCCCAATAAAAAGGATTTATTGTCAAGATTATATGATGCCAATATATTTTCAAAATTTGATTTAAAATCTGGATATTGGCAGATTCAAATATTTAAAGAGCATACTTATAGAACTGCTTTTAATGTTCCATTTGGGCAATATGAATGGAATGTTATGCCTTTTGGTTTAAAGAATGCCGCTTCTGAATTTCAAAAAATCATGAATGATATATTCAATCCTTATCTTGATTTTATCATTGTTTATATTGATGATATTCTCAAAAACATTTGAAATGCATATTAAGCATTTAAATATTTTTAAAAAAATTGTTATACAAAATGGTTTGGTTATTTCAAAACAAAAAATGAGTTTATTCCAAACTAATATTCGATTTTTAGGACATTATATTTGTCAAGGAAAAATTACTCCGATTCAAAGATCTATTGATTTTGTTTCAAAATTTCCCGATGTTATTACTGATAGAACTCAGTTACAAAGATTTTTGGGAAGTTTAAACTATATATCACCTTTTTATAAAGATTTGTCTCGTGATTTAGCCCCCTTATATGATAGGCTAAAAAAGGATTATAAAAACCCTTGGACTGATAGTCATACCATTTTGGTTAAAATTATTAAGCAACGTGTTAAATCTTTACCTTGTTTGACCCTTGCTAATCCTGCATGGCAAAAAATTATCGAGACTGATGCGTCCAATATTGGTTACGGAGGGATTTTGAAACAGATAAATCCTAATAATAAGCATGAATATTTGATTAGATTTTACTCTGGAAAATGGTCCAGCCCAGAGAAAATACGCTACTGTGGCTCATGAAATGTTAACCATAGTTAAGTGTGTTTTAAAATTCCAAGATGATTTATACAATCAAAAGTTTTTGATAAAAACTGACGCACAATCTGTTAAATATATGTTTAACAAAGATTTTAAACATGATGCCTCAAAAATGATATTCGCAAGATGGCAGGCTCAATTGGCCCCCTTTGATTTTGAAATTCAATACAAAAAGGGAATTGATAATTCTGTGCCGGATTTCTTATCTCGTGAATATTTGCAGGATGGAACCCCCATGGGGTAGAGGTAGAGAATGGGTAAGATCATCTCCACATTCCAAAGGAAGAACATCCCCTTCAGGATCGTCATACGGATCCACATCAAACTCCCCAGTTATACAAATAGGAAGAAAAAGTTTGACTAATGAGAAAATATCTCTTAGAGGCGAGTCCTCGATAATAGGACCATCCATTCACCTGGAAGATATTCCAGAAGATAATCCGTTATACGCACACTTGCAGGCATATTTGACTGCTCAAAAGCAAAGTGATACTTTTGCTTCTATTACAAAAGAGGACAATGATGATATCAAGTCATATGAGAAATTGCCTAAAAAAGAAATGATATTTCTTTTAGAAAATTCTGATATTCAGAGAAAAGAAGAACCATGGAAGATATTCCAAAGGTATTTGATAAATGGATTGTATTATCCGGGTGAGTCATACAAAACCCGTTCTTATTATGAAACTATACTCACCAGTACTGGTAGTGCAGAATTTCAGCACTTTTCTGGTTATAGCACAGACGAGAACGTTTATAACTTCTCAAAGATCATAATCAAACAGATTATATCTGTTGAAGATTGGGGAATATCCACGATGAAAGAAAGGCAGATAAGCCTTAACAAGTCCCGTATGAATTTTACCTATTGGGATTATATCCAGGCCTTTGATAAAGTGCTCTACTACAATAATGATCGACACAAGCATACTTGGTTCGTAAAAGTATGTGCAAAGATATTTGTAGAGCCCATTCCAAATTGGTTTTTAAACTGGTGGTCATACCACGGTCCGACAGTAAAGATATTACCTGATCCATTTCTCATGTTATACAAAGAATGGACAAAAATTTCTCCAGTTATAAACGAATTATACCACACAGATCATATCTGTTACCTAGAAAAGATTGACCAGATATATTTCTTTCTGGAATTCTCTATTCCTTGGATTCATAAATGGACTCCAGAAGTTGGATTCACCGAAGAACAAATTACTTGTTTATACAGGACATTTTATAACAATTTCTGGGATAAACTAATGAAAAAGGATCCCAAAACGAAGACGTTATACGGTCAAGAACTCTTGGACTCCATCAAAACAAAAATCCAAGAATATTCCAGCAACCCTCAAAAAGAGAAGGTTGATGATAGTTCAGTTCGGCATATTGCCAAAAAGATCTCCTTTCAAGAAGGGGACAAAGAAGAAATGATCAACGACTACTTGGAAGAAGTAAAAAGAAATTTGCTTCGTTCCATCAATCAGTATGAGAAATCAGACACTTCGATGCAAAGTGAGACCAGCAACAATGATATCGCAGATGATTCCCAACCTATTGAATCAGAGAAGATATTATCTGATGAAGCCTTACAAAATGCGGAAGAATTCCTCCGCAAAATGAAAAAGATGGAAAAGCGACCAGCACAGTGAAGCCGCCGGACCTCACTGCACAGTGAAGCCGCCAAACCCAGCCGCTGGACCCCACTCAACAGTAGATAAACTGTTTCAACGGTAGAAACACTGTTCGTCAACAGTAAAAACACTGTTTGCACAGTAGAAACACTGTACAGGGACCCATATGGGACCCTATTTTACTGTTCATAGATTCTTTTTCTTTTCTATTTAAACGATTCATTCTTTCAGAGAAAGGAGGAAGAAGCAAAACCCCTCTCTCTCTAAACTCTCTCTCTTTCTCTCAATTGTAAGTACTACTCTCTGTAATCGAAGAACAAAGTAAATAAAGTTAGTTTCGAGTTTTTCATCTTCAGGCCTTGCATCCCGGCCAAAAGGTATTTATTTTGTTGTTTCTTAGTATTTCATCTAGTCTCTCCTCTCTGGCCGTGACTATGTCCGGCTAAGAGACTTCATATCTATGTTGAATATCTAACTTCTCTCCTATATAAACCAAGAAAGAGACGGCATCTATCAAAATATAAATGAATTTTGTATATAATTTCTTGACTTGGTTTCGAGATGGTTGGTACAGTCTAATATAACACTACTCTTATTGGCTTTGCCTTAGTGGCTCCGTCTAGCTAGCCGTGAACCTTAGCCCGATGAATGAATTGAAAATGGCATCTTCTTTCACGGTTAGAACTGCTAGACACATGGGCTCAATGAGAGTATGTATTATATTAAGACAGACCCCTTGCTTGAGTAAAAGGTTAAACCTTCCATACAGTCATCAAAATATATAAAAAATTCAAGTATATTTCGATTCTTATATCCTTACTGATTGTGCGGATTACCGCCAGTCTTTAAACATAAGGATGCTGAATTAGCTAGATTAAGAACTCTCGATCGTGTTAAAATAGAGATCTTTAACTGGTGGAAACCTCGGTGGACATATAATAGTCAGCAGAGGCGTGAAACAATTCCAGTTCCCGATCAATCGGAGATCTCTTTCTGTTTTAGCTCAGTTGAGAAGGCCGTGCGGATTACCAAGGACTTTCCAAATATAGAAATCTGCCGTTTTTGGAAACAGATTAAAAAGAAAAAAGGGTTGTATAATATGGAACTGAGGGGGTAATAGATTCCTGTTGAAAATTGAAATGTTTGTGTTTATGCGATTTAACCACTCAAGTGTGTTTAGGTAAAGAACGAATCCTTTGTAACAAGTAAACCCAAGATCAAGGGGTAGCATTAAATACATATTAGAGATTAGGATCTAAACCATGTTATAATTCAGATTCAGAAATCAAATCATGTGATCCGACGAGTTCAACTATCAGACATCAAAATACTGCAGTAAAAAAAATATATTAAAAAGAGACCTTTCCAACAAATTCAAACAGGAAAATAATCCTCCACAAGCGAAAAGAAAAATAATAGGAAAATAGAAGATGGTAAGAAACAATTTTAGTACCCGGACAATACAGAGAAGAGTTAGGCACTTCTCCACTGGTTCTTCCTGTTGTTGAACTCAGAAGTAGCCATTTGAAAAGCTGAGTAGCTTTACTATTTTTTTCCTGACGCAACTTGTTAATCTTTTAGCAATATTCTAATAGTGCTCCAATCATTTAGCAGTATTATAATCTCCAATCTTGTTTCAAGTTCACAAAATGCAAGAAGAGTGAATAAAGAATAAAATAATCGGGATACTTAATTTCAGGATAAAATAATAAAATGTAAAGATGCCCTTCACCAAATCTTTCTCCCAAACTCCTATAAGAAAGTCAAGGTTAAAACTACAAATAAAGCTTATCAAATTTGTTTTATTTATAAATCAAATATCTGTACGTATTATATATGGTATATTATTTTTAATCCGTTAAAATAAAATCTTGCCATTATTACAATCCTCACATTATAATTTATCTTGTCATCATTACCCGTATTATAGTCCTCACATTATAATTTAAGTATAATTTATTTATAAACAAAACTACCCCCGTCTTTTTAACCTACTAGTTTTTGGGACCTAATAACATTAAGAGTAAATATCTTAAAACTCCCCTAAACTATCACGTTTTTGTCAGTATCCTATTTAAACTATCCGATATCCCAAAACCCCACCCCTAACTATATACATCTATATATTAAAAAACGCTCGCCGATTTTTTAGTGGTGAGTGTGATACACCCTTCTATTTACTCAGCCTAATATGATATATCAATTTAATTAAGAATTTTAAATAATAATAAAAATTAATTAAATGGATAAATGTTTGGGGGTTTAAAAAATCAAAGGAAGAGGATGAAGGGATAAACACATAGTCATTTGTAAAGAAAAAAATCTCTTCTATCTCCTCCGATAATGGCTACACCATATCTCAATCGTGACTTTTACCATTAAACTTCGATTTAATATTGGATTTTTTCCAATAACCTTCGTTTTCATCGGGAATTATAGTTTAATACGAGATTTGGGATAAAATAAATTAGGATTTGGTTGAAAGAAGAAGACCTAAATGAAGAAGAAAGATAATTTTAGAAGAAACAAGCAAGAGAAGAAAAAAATTTCATATGAAACCCATAAGAATAAAAGGAAGAAGAAAGATAAAAAAAAATGAAGAAGAAGGCTAGAATACAAAGAAAATAGAGGGAAAATACAAAAATTAAATTTTTAAAAGAGGGTAACAATAATTAACCATTAGAAATGGCCAATTGGGGCCATTTTTATGTATAATTTCATCTCTCACGCGCCTTTTGGCGAGTTACCTTACATATTTTATTAAAAAATCGACGAAGGGTTTTTTAATATATAAGGGGATATAGTTAAGGGAGGTTTTGAGGACACCAGATAGTTTAAGTTTGTAACTGACAAAAACATGATAGTTTAAGGGGTTTTAGGGTATTCACTCTTTTAAAAATTATATAAATATCGTTAAAAAAATATTTGAGTTATAAAATAAAATTTAATTGCAAATTCCTAAAGCGAATGATATTGATCCTACTTAGTTAATCCTATAATTGAAGAAACCTTACATCAAAAATCATTAGATGGCGATGTTCCTTTATTTCAGACAACCCGTAAACATAATAGCAAAGAAACAAATACAAAAGAACCGCACAAAGAAAAGATTTCAATTTAATTACAATATATAAAAAGTACAATTGGCTATTACAAGAACATCACAATCATAAGAATATAAGCTTTCGTGAAGTTTTTTATTTTTTTAAAATGATAAATTAAAGAACAAATTGATTAAAGAATACACATCAACTTAACATAAATTTATATCTTCATATATTTATTCGTTACCTGAGGAGAAACTAACACCACTTGCACTCAACTGCATCCTCAACTCTATTAGGCAAAATTTTAGCATCTTTCTTACACCTGCAACAAAAATCTCAGTTTTAACACAAATTGGGGTTCAAGATATTTTAGATGAATCTAAATCAGAAAATATAAGATTATGAGTAATGAACGTCCATATATATATATATATATATATATATATATATATATATATATATATAAGTGGAGATAATGAAGTTTGTTTATCCTAGAATAGAGAGGTAAAATTACATAGATAGATAGATTCTGGTCCGGAAAATATAAATTTTTTAGTACTAAACTTACATAGAAAAAAGAATGGATATAAAATTTTGCCCATAAATAATAGGTAAAGATACGATGTGAAAGGTTACGAAGATCAGTCAACTAAGAAGGTGACTTTTGAAGTTTTTAAACGGAACAAATAAATATGAGTGTTTTTGCAACTTAGTGTGATTTAAATAGCATAATAGAAGTAGGATGCCATAAGTCAAAACAAGCTCTATCGCCAATATATGCTAATAAACCTTGTATATATTTTTGAATGGATAATTGGTGATAATTTGCATAGATGAATTCGACTTGTATTAATTAAAATAATCAAATTAATTTAACCTATTATTGAATTACTCAATGCAACTCCTTAAATTCTCCAAATTTTTTAAAACTTTTTTAGAATGTGTAATTCCATGTTTGTACCAAAAAGATTACTTTGGTAGTATTTGCTTGAAGGGTGAAGAAAGTCATTTAACTTTTGTAGAACAATTTGGTAATTCAACTTTTACTTTGGTTCTTTCTACTTATTATGTAACAGTTAGGTACAGCTCTAGGAGCTCAAGGTACCTCCAATTACATTACACATAAGTCTTGAGCCACTTGACTGTACTGAATTTCCCACTCAATTTACCGTCAACCAAAATGTTTTTTCAATCTTGAAATTTCTCCCAATGTTCACTACACTCCCCAATTAACTTTCTGGATGTTGATGACAATGGTCTTCTCTGTAACAGAGAATTGTTGGGCAAATCAAGGAACATTCAGCTGATGTGTAGGTACCAATTACCATAAGGAAATAATACAAGGATTTTATTATTGGAAAGTATCAAAAATCACAAACAAGCACTGATAATGCTTCTGCACACATAAGATTATTACAAAGCAAGATATGACAATATTGTTGAGTTGGGGCCAGTCCATTTATTTAAGGTACAGACTACAGAGTATGGGAACTACATCCTACTAAGGAAACTTTCTTTTTCTGTCTTAACATGGCTTCTGGTAATATCATTCACATTGCAGCAGCCAGCAAGAGCCATTGTCTGCTCAAGTTCATTCTTCAGCATTTCAATTACTTGCTTTACCCCGGACTCTCCCTTAGCGGCCAGGCCGTAGATAACCGGTCGACCAATCTGCACGAATATGTATTAGCTTAAATTACAATGATAGTACTGTCAGTGTGTATATAAGTTAAGTCAGTTTCTGTAAGTCATGTAAGTTTACCAGAACAGCTTTTGCGCCAAGTGCTAAGGCCTTGAATATGTCTGTTCCTCGCCTAATTCCTCCATCAAGAAGAACTGGAACTTTGCCTTGAACAGCATTGACCACCTAAAACCATTGGAATTTAAGGAGGAATATATGGAAGCCAATATATATACGTTGAAAGATTTTGGTTCACTTTTGATGGAGACATTTGGATTAAAGAGGAGATTTCAAATCTATTAATCTAAAAACTTTTAAGAATTCAAATAACATATTTCAACTTTCAATTGAAAAGAATTCAAATGAGCTTTGTGTAGCAAGACATCAATCATGTAAGGAAGGAAATCACCTCTTCAAGAACAGAAATAGTAGCTGGAGTATAATCTAGTTGCCGAGCTCCATGGTTAGAGACAATAATTCCTGCAACTCCTGCTTCAATTGCTTTGATTGCTGCAACAAAATAGTATAAGAAAAATCTTTGGAAGAGATTCTCAATTGGTGAGACTTGGTAGGGAAATCAAGTTTATATCTGTAATTAATACATGTTGAAGCTTTTCCTATCATCTTAAAAAATATAAAAGAAGCTTGCTAGAAGATATACTTTGACAATTAAGTATGTATACGTATGTATATATGTCGAGGGTCTATCAGAAACAACCTCTCTACTCTCACAAGATAGGGGTAAGGTCTGCATACACACTACGCTCCCTAGACCCCGCTTGCAGGATTATACTGGGTATGATGTTGTTGTAAGTTAAAACGATATATCAAATATTCAGTGTGTTCCATGGAAACTTATATGGAATTTAGAGAAACAAGTACATGATATATGGAGGTGATTAGAGATTCTGTTGACTTGAGCTAAGGTTTATGATAAATATTATACCATCTTCACTAGTGAGAATGCCCTTTATCAGAATTGGCAACTTGGTAACTGATTTTAACCACGCTATATCCTGCAAAGTTTCGGAGAGTGTGAGGATTACAGAAGAATAAGGTGAATAATATATCGTATTGAACTGTGAAAACTCTTATCATTCTCTAAAGTATTTTGTGGCTTGGCTATTTTACATATTTTAACATGCATTGACATCCTCAACAAATTTTGCATTCAAGGACCAAGACTATATTTCATCGTATGATCTTCTAATGTGGTATTAAGTAACACATATATTTAACTTTTAAATCTTGTACCTTCCAGCAAAACGAAGGGTCAAGAGTTTCTGCAGCGTATGCTTCAACAGTTGAGCTTTTGTCCTGCAGAATTTTATTTGTGGATTAATAAGCATAGTCTATACTATTTGCAAGTTGACATATCGAAACTAATAAAAGAGAACACTAATGCATATAGTAGGAGGAACCAGCTAATTTGTGATATTGTAGTCCTGCAAAATAAGCTTGTTTCTTTAAGGAGTTTCAAGTTTTCCATGTTTGAGCTTACATGTAATTTGTCTAATAATTGGTTTTAGCAAAAAACCAGAAATTAACGGTTTAACTTACAGAAACAACTTCAGTTGATATAAGACCTTCAAAGTTCCCCAACCGAGGTGCGATCATCCTGCAATTCTGAGTCTTAGTAAGATTAACACAAAACCATAAAATTCTGAATGATGAAACCGATAAAGTATGAAAAAGATTTTAGCTAGACTTCAATGACAAACAAAACATTATACACATTACTTATTCTTTATATCAGCCTCCTTTTTTCCAAGTCTTGGAGTATCAGCAGTGAGAATTATAGCCCTGAATCCGCTGCTCTCAGCTTTCCTTACCACAAGTTCTATTATATCTCTCTTGAAAGCCTATTGACAAAGAATAAATAACCTATCTGTTGCAGAACACAAAATCAAGTGAAGATATATGAAGATCATGAGAGCTGGGAATAATAAGTTACGAAAGTTTGAAGGAAGCGAACAGCATTGCAGCTTGAAGCAACCTCCTCCACTGTGCATGTAGACGTAAATGCCAATCCCTATACCCAGAGAATTCAGTATCCACACACCAGAATTCGAAGCTGATCTTTTTATCTTTAAGGAAAATATTACCATGATTACATTACATGCTGCTGCACCTCTAGCTGTTGCAACTTCTCCTGTCATAGATACAACAGCTTTATGGAATAAGTGCGACATGGTACGTTCAGCTAACAGACTAAGGTAAAAATTGATTTTATTCAAACCTTCAAAATGTGCCAATTGATGTGAGGAAGTTGGGGCAACTATAATGGGAGCCGACGTCTTGTTACCAAGTATAACAGTTGACATGTCTATTCTGCTCACATCAACAAGCATTCTTGGTCGAATACTGATTTCATGAAAAGTTAGTTCTAGAAATCTCTGTCAGTTGCCAACTGAAGAGCAAGAATTACAAACTTACGTGATTCTACGAAATGCTTCTGTATTTTCTTTTAGTGTATACTGATCCTCAGCTCCTCCTGCAAAGAAGTCATAGTACATCTTTGGAAGAGCTTGCCTAGCTAGCTCTTCAAATTCATTTATATTAACTGGTTCACCTGCCATTTAGCCTGCATACACGAGCATTCGTATGTTAAAAATTCTCTCATTGTAGAATTTTGTTTTTCTTTTGAGAGCAGAATTTGGGGTTTTGAAAGCAAAAATTAGTACCTGTAGGATACAGAGAAGAGTACACGTCTCCAGTATCTCCCCTTGCTGTTTTTAGAACTCATAGATAGCCTTTCGGATTGCTGCGCGCATCTTTTAAATGATCAGAGGATTACTGTTTCCATCTCCATGAAATATAGTCAAAAGTGTGGGGGTCCGGGGTTGAAAGAAATAGGCATGTGCCTATACACTACTCACTTGGCTGCAAATGATTCTTGGAAGGTGAAAGGCACCAGGTCAAGAAATGAAAGAAGGGAACATAACAGCTGAGAAAGAAGGGGGAGAACTTGTGGTGTAAATCATCTCCGTATTGGTACAATTTAATATCGCTTTTATGATTCTAGCAGTAGCTTGATGGTAATGAAGATTTCAGTGTGTGAATTGATTGGAATGCTGACTTTTTAAAATGCAATCCAGGTGAAGACTTTATCAAGGAGGTTTTGATGATTTGGCCCTTCTATATTTTTGGAGGTGAAGCTTTTATGAGCTTATGTTCAGAAGGTTCTGTTATATTGTGATACGACCGGAGTTTATAGATCAACTAGGATTTCACTTTTATGAGTTCTGAATTTTAGTCAAGTGTTAATAACTGAACATATTTAAAGAATTTCTTAACACAAATACACTGTTTGAGCAAAAGTTATTGGGTTCGGCAGAACTCACATCTGAGCTTCTACCCCTGCCCCTCAACTAAGGCCACTTGAGGAACTCATTCCTGTTATTTACTTTGATTGATCCATTTAATCTCACTCTTGTTAATTTCTTGTTAACACATTACTAAATCAACAGTTTCTTGTTTACATAATATTACATCACTAATTTATTGGAAACTCTTTCTTAAATCATTGATTTCCTCATCCGAAAATGTCTTAGTTGAATTAGCTCATGAAAAAAAGGAACTCTTATCGTTCTTGTTTATCTGGTTATTCTCTTACAGTTCATAGTCATCATATCTTCTGGATTTGATAAGTAAAATTAATCTTACTGAATAAAACTTTCAGGTAAAAAATAACAAGTACGAGTAACTAAGGAAACTCAATTCTCATACACAATCTTTTAATTTCCATTTTCAAGATTTATCCTACAATGGTGAAAGACCCTTGTGGTCCGACCCTTCCCCGGACCCCACGCATAGCGGGAGCTTAGTTCACCGGGCTGCCTATCCTACAATGGTGATAAACAAAGCATAGCATCTGAAAGTGGATCAGTTGTACGAGAATCCTAAGCAAAAGGGAGCATCTCATATGGATTAGTTGGCCTATATCTGCTTCGGAAATTGAAGTTAGAGTCCAATAAGCTAAGTAGGTCCACGGAAATATGACAGCTTATTACAGGTTACCAATCAATGCTATTTAAATAGACTTACCTGCAATTACTTTAAAGTGACCTGATTGTATAAATATTTTTTTACATCATCGGTGCGTAGAACTTAAACTCATTTAAATAACAGAGGATGGAAACTACATCCTACAAAGGAACCTTTCTTTCTCTGTCTTAACATGGCTTCTGGTAATGTCATTCAGCGTGCAGCAGCCAGCAAGAGCCATGGTCTGCTCAAGTTCATTCTTCAACATTTCAATAACTTGCTTTACACCAGACTCCCCCTTAGTGGCCAGGCCGTAGACAACCGGTCGACCAATCTACACGAATATGTACAGTAAGATCTCTCTATAACAGGATCCCTATATAACAGTCATTCACTATAAAAATCAAGTTTTCCTCATAACCGATTTTTTAAGTTATATTTTACCTCTATAATAGTTTTTTACTTATAACAACAATAACCATATTTATAACAGAACGTTCTTTGTAAAATTATCCATTTATAACAGCCATATAGAATCATTAAGATTACTATAATAGTTTTAAAAATATGCACAAAATCTTTTCCATTAAATAAAGTTTATATCTTGCGTAAGATATAAGATTTGAAGATTTGCACATGATATCTTTTCCATTGGACAGATTCCCAAAAATATTTAGATAGAAAATTTAACTGTTAAGCTCTTAGATTGTCTTCAACGGAAAGTTATTTGATACCTTTTTGCTGAAAATTTGGACACGAATCTTCACCAAACATTTTATCGCTAGTAAGAGAATAAATTTACAAAACAAGCTACAATTACAAAGTTCTTTCATCAATCTTGAAAAAATTTATTTTTCTAGGTAGCTTTAAAATGTTTGTCTTAGAGTTTAAATATTTACACGTTTAGTTATGAATTTATTAATAATGTATTAGCTTTTTCAATATTTAACTAGTGAAATGTGCATATCTTTTGAGATTTTAAATTTAAATAATTTTCTTATCTTTTATATGTAATATTGAAAAAGGAATTTATTTTTGGATCATTTTTATCTATAACAGCCAAAAAATATTTAAACGTCATATGTTGTTATAGGTGTATAACAGTCATTCACTATAAAAGCCAAAAAATATCGGAACAAACGAGGTTGTTATAGAGAGGGTTGACTGTATTAGGTTAAATTATACTGATAGTGTAAAAATTATTTATATTATCAGTGTATATAAGTTAAGTCAGTTTCTTTAAGTCATGTAAGTTTACCAGAACAGCTTTTGCGCCAAGTGCTAAGGCCTTGAATATGTCTGTTCCTCGCCTAATTCCTCCATCAAGAAGAACTGGAACTTTGCCTTGAACAGCATTGACCACCTAAAACCATTGGAATATATTGACCGCCAATATATATACGTTGAAAGATTTTGGTTCACTTTTGATGGAGACATTTGGATTAAAGAGGAGATTTCAAATCTATTAATCTAAAAACTTTTAAGAATTCAAATAACATATTTCAACTTTCAATTGAAAAGAATTCAAACGAGCTTTGTGTAGCAAGACATCAATCATGTAAGGAAGGAAATCACCTCTTCAAGAACAGAAATAGTAGCTGGAGTATAATCTAGTTGCCGAGCTCCATGGTTAGAGACAATAATTCCTGCAACTCCTGCTTCAACTGCTATTATTGCTGCAAAAAGTAGTAGTACATGCCAAGTCTTTAGAAGAAATGCACACTCAGACTTGGTAGGAAAATTTGAAGCTTTTTATGCAAATAGCTAAAGGTTCAGCGATCATAATTATACCATCTTCACCAGTGAGAACGCCCTTAATCAGAATTGGCAAATTGGTAACTGATTTTAACCATGCTATATCCTGCAGAAGTTTTGGAGACTGAGGATTCCAGAATAATATAGTAGATCATATATTTGTATTGAAGGGGAGCCTTGGCGTAACTGGTAAAGTTGCTGCCATGTGACCAGAAGGTCACGGGTTCGAGCCGTGAAAATAACCTCTTGCAAAAATGCAGGGTAAGGTTGCGTACAATAGACCCTTGTGGTCCGTCCCTTCCCCGGATACCGCGTATAGCAGGAACTTAGTACACCGGGCTGCCCTAACATATATTTGTATTGAACTCTAAAAACCATGAAACGCTGATCCTTCTCTAATGTACTTTGTAGCTCAGCAATTTTACATATGTTGGCACTCAAGAAATTTGAGTTCATGGATCAAGACTGTATTTCATCATATCTTCTACTGTGGTACTAAGCAGTGTTTTAAAAGGCGTGGGCGTAAGGCGAGATGTTTTGTAAGCCCTGAGCCACGGAGCGTAAGCCCCATGGGTATTTAATTTTTAATAATTTAAAAATAATATAATTATAGTAAATATTTATAAACAGGTAAAATTATATAAAGATTGAAGAAAACTATAAATATGTGAAAAATATATATATAGATGTGCTCCATCCCCACAAAAAACTAGTCAAAATAATCTATTATACGCTACTTACAAGCACAAGTAACTTGAGTCGAAAAGAATAAAATTTTCTACATGGAGGAACAAAAAGGATAACTAACCTGCAATTTGAACTTTGAACTAGCTGTTATGAAGGAGAATGAAGTTCTCTATGTATTTGTAAAAAAATAAATTGAATATTCATTGCTTTTGGGGATATTAGCAGACTAGCGGACAAGATAAAGGATTGGAAAAGACCATAAATTAGGGCTTAAAAAAGGTCTTGACTTTTAAATTTAATAGATTTCAGTTCTTTTTTAAAAAATTTGAGTAATTACAAGCTGACTTTTGAGAATTTGGGTATTATATGAAGGACTTATGCAACAAATTTTGTTTTAATTTGAAAAAGTCTATGGGGCTTATGCCTCACTACAAAAACGCGCCTCAAACGCCGGGCGTACGCCCTGAACGCCCGAGCGTACTCCTCTTGAGACTTTCGCCCCACACCATCGCCTCGCCCTAGGGCTCGCCCCGAAAATGCCTTTTAAAACACTGGTACTAAGGAATGCATACATTTAACTTTTAAATCTTGTACCTTCCAGCAAAGCGAAGGATCAAGAGTTCCTGCAGCGTATGCTTCAAGATTTGAGCCCTTATCCTGCATAGTTTTATTAGTGGATTAATAAGCATTGTCTACACTAGTTTCAAGTTGATATATAATTGCTTTTTATAAAAAGCTAGGATATTAATGGTTTATCTTACAGAAACTACTTCAGTTGTTATAAGACCTTCAAAGTTCCTCAAGCGAGGTGAAATCATCCTGCAATTCCGACTCTTTGTTGATCAACACAGGATTCCAAAATTTATTAAGTAGTAAAATGATGAAACCGACATCTTCCAGATGAGATGAACAATGAAAAGAATTCAAGTAAAAAGGATATACAACTTACTTATTCTTTATATCAGTCTCCCTTCTGCCAAGCCTCGGAGTATCAGCAGTGAGAATTATAGCCCTGAATCCATTGCTCTCAGCTTTGTGTACCATAAGTTCGGTTATATCTCTCCGTTTGTAAACCTATTAACAAGGAATAAAACCCAATCTGTTAACAAAACACAAAAATAAGTAAAGATATATGAAAATCATGAGAGACAGGAATAATAATTTACATATGTTTGGAAGAAGCGAACAGCGTTGCAGCTTGAAGCAACCTCCTCAATGGTGCATGTAGCCGTAAATGACAATCCCTATGAATCAAGACAACTCAATATTCACACACCGTTAATTGGGAATGGATCTGCTATTTTGGAAATCTATTACCATTATAACATTACATGCTGCAGCACCTCTAGCTGTTGCAACTTCCCCTGGCATAAATACAATGGAATAAGAGTTACATAGTACGTTCAGCTAACAGACTAGGTAATTATAATTGATAAGCAAAATGGTTAAAAATACCCCTCGACTGCACGAAATATCTTAATTTTATACTTTGGGAACATTCGTACTTGCCATTAGCAGTTTCATATTTGCCCTTGACCCTAACATAGCTCCAATTTGAGCTCCACTAAAATCAAGGGCAAATACGAGACTAATTCGCTAATGGTAAGGTATGAATGGAAGTAAAGTATATAACAGATGGTAAATTAAAATATTTCACATAGTAGAGGGGTAAATTTGGACCTTTTTCACTAAGTAATTTTATCCAAACCTTCAGGATGTGCCAATTGATGTGAGGAAGTTGGGGCAACCATAATGGGAGCCGACGTCTTGTGACCGAGTATAGTAGTTGACATGTCTATCCTGCTCACATCAATAAGTATTCTTGGCCTAATACTGAGTTTCTGAAAAGGTTAGTACTATGATCTCTGTTGCCAAATCTAAGAGAAAAAATTCTACAAACTTACGTGATTCTACGAAATGCTTCTATATTTTCATTTAGTGTATACTGATCCTCAGCTCCTCCAGCAAAGAAGTCATAGTACATCTTTGGAAGAGCTTTCTTAGCTAGCTCTTGAAATTCATTCACATTAACTGCTTCACCTGCCATTTTAGCCTGCACACACCAGCATTCCTATGTCAAATTCCTCTAATTTGAGACACTAAAAACAAGACATATTGATTAAACAGAACTTGAGATCAGAATTTGAGGTTTTGAAGTAAAAGCATATAGTACCTGTAGGATACAGAGAAGAGTTCACAGCTCAAATTTGCTAATGGATGTAGTTGAACTTAAAGATAGCCTTTTTGATTAGCAGAAAACGAACTGATTAGCAGTATTTCGATCTGTGTTTTGGAAGTTTCCGTTTGTCTTTTTAATATTATAGCAAGTATTTTGATCTAGCATCAACAGGGTAATATGATGTCCGTGCCACAAGTGGAGCTACTTTTTGTCGATTTCATGTGATTGCCCAAGAGTTGTAACTTCATGGGTTTCCATATCCATCTAAAAATCAAACGAAGAAAACGAACAGAAAAGAAAAAAGACAAAAGAAATGAAGAAAAAAAGGCAGAGAGATAAAGGGAAAATGAAAGGTGAAAGGGACAGGACAAGGAAAAGATCAAGAAGGGTGAGAACGAAGGGGAGAACTTGAGTAAATCGCGTGATTGGTACTATTTACTTTTCCTGTTCAGATATCAAATTCTAGCAATTAACTTGACGGTAATGAAGATTCCAAGCATATGAATTGATTGGAATTTGGAATACTGACTTTAAATGCATCCCAGGTCATGCAGAATAAGACAAGAACAGAAGATTAAAGTCCTTAGTTAAAAAAAACTAATAGAAACCCATCAATAAACTCAACATCTGAGAAATTACGGGCTCTTTCGAAATTGTTTGTAGTCAAAACATGTAAGCCCGTCCTTTTACCATACCATCCGAAAATTGGACGTACAAAATTCGTTGTCATTCAGTCTTTCCCTTGGAAGCAGAATTCATTTAATTCTTTCATGCTTCAAGACGCTAATAATTGAGATAGAAAAAAAGCAGCAGAACTCATTTTAGTGGACACTGGAAATTGTACACACTGAGGCCTAATTTGATTTTGCTTTAACTTCTCCAAGTCGTGAACTTTCATCTCTGGAACTACAATGACCTCGCCGGAAGTGTTGAGGTTAACTAATAAGACCCAAAAAAAGGAACATATGTCAAAGAGAATGCAAATCGATATCATTTCTTAAAATTTAGCAACATAGTTCATCCATCACGCTTCATTTCCTCTCTTTTACACTAAAAAACTGGTGTGGCTCGACTAGCAACCACAGCTGGAAAGCACGCACTACACATGCTGGACAACTGAACTCTCAGGTGGTCTTCTGGGTGATAAAAGGGGCATATCAAAAGTATCTTCATCACTGAGCTGCATCTTTATGGCAACATCACCAAATCTTTGTTCTAACCCAGAAGAGGAGAATGACAACTCCAAGGACAATAGCAACGGGCGCCCATTTCCGAATCAAAGCCTAAAGATGTAAGAAATGAATCAGTAATTAGAGCAACGTCAAAGAACCAGATACACATGCATAAAGAGAAAAAGTGAGCCGATAACCATCAGTTACATAGGTTGCTCGTCTTTGCGTGTATCTGATAACAAGGTACCTAAATCGAGAACCAGAAAGAGAAACCATATATGATAAACTGAAGCGTACTTGCTGATTGAACTAGTCCAAGGCAAAACTAGTCCAGTTCCAGCCAACATCTAATCCTAGTGCAAGTAGAGCTAGAATGGAGTGATTTTCATGGGTGATATATCACGCAAAAGACTATTGTTCACATTGTTAAGCCAAGCTGTGTGATCAGCAAGAGAAAATTCATTCATACTAACAACTGCACAAGTCAAGCCCCATAAACTTCAACAAGGTCTTTACATACATGACATTGCTGAAAATACTAATGAGCATATGTTTAGCTTGCATTTAATTCTTTCTGAAACATTGCAAATGCAACATGACTCGTGCATTCTAAGGGAACCCAAAGAATGAATACCGAGCTTTATGTTCTTTCAGATCCTTGTACAGCTTTACTGTTCCTACTAGCTAAAAGTGAAAGTACAACTTTCAAACAAAATTATGAGGTCATCATCTAGTGAACACAATGAAACTAACCTGACGATTCAAGTCTTTCGCTTTATCAGCATATATCCGGGATTCAGATGTCAAGCGACTAGACATCTGACTGACCTCTGCAAAAATTGATGCATAGACAAGCTAGTCACCTACTATGATCATAAATTTTATAGAGAATAGGACAATGAACATGGGAAGGGTGAAAATAGAGGGAGAACCAACTAGATAAAAAACCATACATCATCATAAGTGTCTGATCAATGTCAAAGCTACAAAATTTTCAACTGACTAATGCCATGTGCCTTTCGGATTTAGAAAAACCAAATATTGTCAGAACTGATGCAACTCTTAATTCTATTTGAACAGAGTTGGATTTGGGTCCACTATTTTTACACCAAAACCATCATAATTTTTCTCAATAGTATAGCCAAAACCCACTTTTCTTTAGCATGGACTTATTGATTCCATAAAAAAATCTCATCGCACAAGTTCAGAACCATTCTTACTTCATATTAAATTAGCACAACACTAAAACCAAAAATTGTTATTTTCTGTCTTCAACAAAGCATATAACCTGCAGCCTACACAATTATAACTTAAGGGGTCGTTTTGTTCACATACTAGTTATACAGGGATTATTTATGCGGGATTAATAAAGAAGGATTGTTATGCAGTGATTAAGAATGAGGAGACTGTTATACATGGATTATTTACTTTAAAAGGGCAGTTTTGTCTTTAAATAATTTAATCCCAGCACTGCTAATACACGTATTCATATATCCCCCATAAGTTAATACATAGATTCTTGTATAACATAGTGCATGTATTATTTAATACTGCTAACCAAATATTGCGTTAGTTACATCAAGACATATAAACTATGTCTTAGAGTTGTGATGATACACTACCAAATAGACACTACTTCTGGCAGGTTACTATGCGAATTTAAAAAAAAAAAATGTCCACCATTAACTGGTAAATGAGGATAACAATATCAATCAACTATGTCCTAATCGTGAATTAGTAGGGTTTTGCTATAAGAATCTTTTGTATCCACTCTGCTATATTCAGGTCTGTTTCATTCCAATAATAATTTTAAAAAATTAAGACAAGTTAAGTTGAAAGAATAGATTCTCTAATTCTTACACTTATCGTACATGGACATACAAGTCTCTAACCAGACTAGAAATACTCCTTACAAACACCGGAAATAATGCAAGTGTAATGATACAAACTCAATGTTGATATCAATTGATTGGTATTGCTTATATAATAAACTGAAAAAACAAATTAACAGCACAATGCTTTTGAGATTATCAAATTGAAGAAATCCAGAACGACGAGCTAATGTTAATATAAGATACTGAAGATAAGGAAATGTTAGAATAAGAAACTTACGATCCAACTTTTCACCAACACCAAGAACTTCTTGTACATTTCGAGTCATTATCTGATGAACTTCGTAAAGCTCATCATTCAACTTAGAAATATTGCGTTGAGTTCTTGTATCCTGGTACAGTTTCTTCGTCTTCTGTATGAATGTATCTTTTTACAACAGGGAAAAAATCACATAATGCAAGTATTAGAAAATCGGTGTCAACGAAATATAGTTGGAATGCAAAGGCGTAAGAAGAACATAATTTCTTACCAAACGTAAGAAGAACATAATTTCTTACCAAATTTAATAAAAGCATATGGTCTAGCAGCAGTTTCAATTTGACTCCCATTTATACGCTCAAACTCATTCTTAAGGTCCTCCAGGTATTGAAAGGTAAGTTTCTTGGGATAAGAGCGATCACACATTGTCAAATAACAAACATGTCCTTCAATGATATAACTGAGAACATGGGTTAAGAGAATACTAGATACATGAAAGGGACTTATTCAAGAGAGAGCATAAGAGACAGTAGATCAAATATTACAGGTAGTTCAGAAAGTACACATGACTAAAGAAGTAGTAAAGGCAACAATGGTTACTCCAAAAGTTCACATATACTTAGGATGATTAAGTTAATGATTAAGATGCCAAAACATCCTTTAGATTTCATATTCAGTCAGTCATGTTAATGATGAAATTGATGCTACTCATAAATCCAGGAAAAAAAAAAACTAAAAATACAATGTTTTAGCTGTGAAATCTTATCAGGTGGAAAAACAATTAACCAGACCAAAAGAAGGAATGTGCAAAATGGGACCAAGAGTATTTAACAGCTTCTACACATCCAAGGCAAAATCTCATTCATCAAAAGCACTAAGTCAGCCACACTGATCATTTCGGAAAAAAAACCAGAAAACTCCATCTTATCTGTTAAATTGCAACCGAAAAAAGAAGTTAAAATCTATGAATGCTGAACATTCCATCAACTACTAGAATTTTCCTTCTAATTGGTATTGTGACTTGGTAGAGTTTTCAAATTGAAATACCCCCAATAACCAGTACCGACAAGGGGCAGAATGATTATTAAAAATGTTAAATATTCATTAAAAGTCTCTAACGAATCCCACCCCCTCCCCTCGCAAAACCCTATCAGAAGAAATAACTTGTCAAGCTCAGACAGGAAGTTGCCGAATTCTCTTGTGCTTCGAGAGTGAAATCAAAACACATCATAATGTACATCGGAAAGTACATGAATAAAAGGATACTGGAAGATATAAGGTCCAGTTTCAATAGACATCCTTGAAGCGTCATTTTGGCGCATTGACAGGTTCTTGAATAAGGCCTTGACCTGCTGTTTGTAGAAATCTGCATCTGGAACATCACGACCGTCATCCAGCCCCTCCGCTAACGGAAGGCCATCAGTCACACGAGCAATCAGAGTCAACTTCACCATCTTTCTTCCGCAAGCATATAACTACAAGCGAACACAAAAGGTAAGAGTTGAACTTTTTGCCGTCTTAATTTCTTATAGGATCATCTATGTCAAACAAACTCCCACGAATGACAACAACTTCTTTTTTATTTTATGACAGTGGTGTTCGGGCCAACTTGCGAGCACCTCGACTATTACACTAGGTACCTGCTACATAGATACTAGGTAACTCTATCGGGAAAAAATCACCAACACTTTTTGCTTCTGCTAGAATTTGAACCTAAGATATCATGGTTCTCCTCTGACTTCATTGACCACCCGGACACACCCTTGGGTCCTACAAATGACAATAACTAACTAATGCATTTACTTTGTCAATGCAAATGTTTGCTTTCTAGGAGTATCAAATAAAAGTAAAACACCAACTATGTACATTTTAACAGTAGAAGTCAAATTCTATAACTTAAGAGGATCTAACCCTAACATTTCAAACCTACGACATTCAAATTCTAATGTAAAATGAATAAATTAAATTGAATAAACATAATATCAGGCAAACGAGTTGCATTAGCAGCATAGATCGAGATTACCGATCGATCATACGCGTCTGTGACCCCTTAAGTTGCAGTTCCCGATCCGCTTGTTTTGATAAATTTGTTAAGAATTTGAATCGCTAGTTCTGTAATTCTCGAATTTTTCAGAGAAAAGAACAGTATATAGTACTGTCGTATATTTATAGCTGTAATAAATGGGATGGGAGAAAAGATTTTGCAGAGATGGAGGGGAGGGGGGTGGATAAATGTAAACGGCGTTTCTACATTTGACATAAGCTGTGCTGAGTTGTTCGATTTTGTTTGGGAGACGGACGTGTAGGTGGGCCCTATGTCTGGGGGTAAGGATGACGGCGTTTTTACATTTGCATAACCAATTCGTTATTCGTTAAGTCCATAAACAGTTTACATAACCGGGACACACACGCAAAAAGATTAGCCATATATATACATACACACACATATACACATATATACATATACACACATACGGACGTGTAGGTAGGCCCTATGTCTGGGGGTAAGGATGACGGCGTTTTTACATTTGCATAACCAATTCGTTATTCGTTAAGTCCATAAACAATTTACAAAATCGGGACACACACGCAAAAAGATTAGCCATATATATACATACACACACATATATACATATACACACACATACACACACATATATACATATACACACATATATATACATATACACACAGACGGACGTGTAGGTGGGCCCTATGTCTGGGGTAAGGATGAAGGCGTTTTTACATTTGCATAACCAATTCGTTATTCGTTAAGTCCATAAACAGTTTACAAAACCGGGACACACACGCAAAAAGATTAGCCATATATATACATGCACACACACACATATATATATATATATATATACATACATATATACATATACACACACATACACACATATATATACATATACACACACATACATACATACATACATACATACATACATATATATATATATACTGGGAGAGTAGTGTGTACGCAGACCTTACCCATACTCCGGAGGAGTAGAGAGACTGTTTTCGATAGACGCTCGGCACAAGAAGATGGAACGAGACTATGCAGCAGTAACAACAAAAGAAACCAGAAAAGATAACACCAGTAATACAATAACCAAGAAATAGAGAGGAAAACAATAACACAAAGCAGTAATAATGGCGCAGTACTATACACGCAATAGAGTAATATGGACACAACAAGAGCCACTAACATCCTAAGACAAATCACTACCAGACTAGCTTCCTACAACCCTAATGAAGTACCAAGGACACAACTGGAGCCACTAGCAGCGTAAAACACAACATTATCAGACTAGCCTCCTATCTCCTAACCTACAACCCTAATGCTCGACCTCCACAATTTCCTACCAAGGGTCATGTCCTCGTAAATCTGTAGCCGCCCTATGTCCTGCCTGATCACCTCTCCCCAATACTTCTTAGGCCGTCCTCTACCTTTTCTCATACCCGTCAAAGCCAGTCGTTCACACCTCCTTACCCGAACCATCTAAGCCTAGCTTCCCACATCTTGTCTTCTATGGGAGCCACGCCCACCTTCACCCGAATATCTTCATTCCAAATCTTATCCAGCCTAGTGTGCCCACACATCCATCTCAACATCCTCATTTATACAACTTTCATCTTCTTGATATGAAAATTCTTGACTGGCCAACACTCTGTACCATACAACATGGCTGGTGTAACCACCGCTCTATAGAACTTGCCTTTAAGTTTCGAAGGCGACTTCTTATCACACAAGACGCCAGACGCTAATCTCCATTTCATCCACCTCACCCCTATACGGTACGTGACATCCTCGTCAATCTCCCCATCCCCATGGATAACCGACCCCAGGAACTTGAAGCTCCTCTTCTTGGGGATGATTTTAGAAGCAAGCCTCACGTCCATGCCCGCTTCTCCCGACCCGCCGCTGAACTTGCACTCCACGTATTTTATCTTAGTCCTGCTCAACTTGAAACCTTTAGACTCAAGGGTCCATCTCCAAACCTCCAACATCTCTTTAACACCGCATCGTGCCTCATCAATCAGAACTATATCATCAGCGAATAACTTACACCATGGCACCTCCTCTTGAATATGGTGAGCCAGTGCGTCCATCGCCAGAGGCAGAGCAAATAAGAACAGGTTGAGCGTAGATCCTTGGTGTAACCCCATAACAACCAGAAATTCCTGTGAACCCCCCCCCCCCCACCACAGTCCTAACCCGAGTCTTAGCTGTCTTATACATGTTCTTAATCACCCTAATATACGCTACCAGAACACCTTTCACCTCCAGGCATCTCCAAAGGACCTCCATTGGGGACCTTGTTGTATGCTTTTTCTAGGTCAATAAATACCATGTGCAAATTTTTCTTCCTATCCCTGTACAGTTCGACCAACCTCCTAATAAGATGGATAGCTTCCATGGTAGAACGACCAGGCATGAACCTAAACTGGTTATCGGATATCGACACGAGCCTCTTCACCCTCGCTTTCACTACCCTCTCCCACACTTTCATGGTATGACTTAGTAACTTGATGCCCATGTAGTTGGTACAATTCTGGATATCGCCTTTGTTCTTGTATTGCGGTATCATTGTACTCCACCTACAATCCTCTAGCATCTCCTTCGTCCTGAAAATAATATTAAACAATCTAGTTAGCTATGAAATCCTACTCTACCCACATACCTCCATAATTTTACCGAAATTTTGTCTGGCTCGGTTGCTCTGCCCCTTCTCATCTTACGCATAGCCCTCACGACCTCCTCAACCTTAATACGCCTACAGTAACTAAAATCTTTGTGGTTGTCGGAGTGTTCCAATTCACCTAGCACAATATCTCTGTCCCCTTCGTCATTCAGCACCTTATGAAAGTACGTCTTCCATTTGCGCTTAATCTGAGCATCTTCCATCAATAGTCTGCCTTCCTCGTCCTTGATGCATCTCACTTGGTATATATCACGATCCGTCCTCTCTCTCGCTTTGGCCAGTCGGAACAACTTCTTGTCCCTGCCTTTGTCCCAGTTCTTCGTACAAGTGACCAAACGCTGTATTCTTAGCTTCCGTGACCGCTAACTTCGCCAACTTCCTAGCTTCCTTATATCTTTCTCTGTTCATCCGCCTATCCTCATCTTCTGTACTCTCCACTAACCTCCGGTACGCCCCTTTCTTTTCTTCCACCTTTCCCTGGACCTCAACGTTCCACCACCAGTCACCCATGTGATTGCTCGTGTAACCCTTCGAGACCCCTAACACCTCTCTCGACGCCTCCCTTATGCAGTTCGCCGTCATCGCCCACATACCGCTTGCATCCCCACTACTCCTCCAGGGCCCCATAGCCAACAACCTCCCCTCCAGCTCCTGAGTTATATCCTTCGTCAAGGCGCCCCACCTAATCCTCGGACGACCCCGAACCACCTTCTTCTTCCTCTTTATCATGATGCCAACAAATAATGCATCCCTATTTATTATAAATCAAAAATTTTAAAAATATTATATTTTTTATAATCACTTTTTATATTTTATAGGAAAGTATAAATATATACAACTGATCCCTCAACTTATCGTTCTCTCTCTTCTCCCTCAACTCTCTCTCTTTTTTCCCTCTCTCTTAGCCCTCGGCAAAGCCGCCGTCCAGCCGGTCATCTTCTTCGGCGGAGCTCTACCGGAGCCCAACCAAACAACCGCCTCTCTCCCTCTCTTCCCTTCTCTCATATCCATTATCATATCCAACCGCCTCTTTCTCTCTTCCCTTCTCTCATCTCCATTGTCAGATCCAAATCTGAAAATCACGAAGTCGCGATGGGTCCATTACCGACGACGAAAATAATGGAGGAGAAAGATCAAAGGCATCACCAGATCTGGATCTAACAAAGATGTCGAAAATCCATGGCTTCTTCTCCTTCTTTGTATCTCACATCTGAATGTATTCGTCTGATCGGACTTTGGTAGATACAATGTGAGCGTATTCTCAGATATAGCCGGATTTTTGTTCGTCTCTATTTTTTTTATTTTAATACAATGTATACAATATTTTGCTTGGTCGAAAGACGCCATCTCCGACAAACTATATTCTCTTCTTTGCTATTAAGTCACATACAATAATACAAATACACTGTATTCTATACAAATACACTCAAATTTGACTGTATTTTGTATTTTTCAATGCAGATACATTTTATTTTTTTGTATTTTCGCTTGTATTCATGTATTTCGAAGGTTATTTTTTGTGGCAGATTCACGTATTTTTTGATTTTTTATTGTTTGAATACAGTATAAAAGCAACTACGAATTGATACAATGAATTGAATACAATCGGATATCACCGTTTTTGTAATTTTTGTTGTTTGAATACGGTCGAATTGAATACAATGTAAAATAGTTAAGAATGAATATAGTCGAATTGAATACAGTGTATACAACTGAATTGAATAGAGCGATATACACTCTATTTCTTGATTTTTTATTATTTGAATGCAACTGAATTCAATACTGTGAAATTGAATATAATGTAAAATATATAAGAACGAATACATCCGAATTGAATACAGTATATACAACCGAATTGAATACAACGACATACATCCCATGACAAGCAATTAGTAGCTACGGAATATAATTAGATATATTATAGTTACGCCCAACAATAAGCCTCCAAATAATATTTTATATATATATATATCGACTATTATTTCTAAGAGCGGCTAAAAATATATATTTTCTTAAATATAAAGGACATGTCTAACCATGTCTATTCCCTCCCTCTAATTTTCGTCCTCTACAAACCCCCTCCAATAATAATCTTCGAAGGCCAATGATTGACAAATTTTCACCTAGAGGCAGATTTAAGATTTGAAATTTATGAGTTTTTATAGAGACCTCAAGTTTATATACAAAAAAGTAATTGAGTTTACAACCAAATAATATATATATATATATATATATATATATATATATATATATATATATATATATATATATATATATATATATAACAAGTCGGCCGATCGTTTTGAGTATTACAACCCCGGTTTCCCATTTTCTGCTCAAATTATACTTTACAATTGTTGTGTGACTTGCCGGGGCAATTAGTTCGGGTCCAGTGAGGTTTTGGAATGAATTGGAACACTTAGTTCCAAGGTTTAAAGCTTAAGTTGAAATAGTTGACCAGATATTGACTTATGTGTAAACGACCTCAGAATTTAATTATGATGATTCCAATAGCTCCGTATGGTGATTTTGGACTTAGGAGCGTGTCCAGAAAATTATTTGGAGGTCCGTAGTGGAATTAGGCTTGAAATGCCGAAAGTTGAATTTTGGGAAGTTTGATCGGGGGGTTGACATTTTGATATCGAGGTCGAAATCCGATTCTTGAAATTGGAATAGCTTCGTTATATCATTTATGACTTGTGTGCAAAATTTGAAGTCATTCCGGATTGATTTGATATATTTCGGCACGAGATATAAAATTTGAAAGTTCAAAGTTTATTAGGCTTGAATTGAGGTGTAATTTATGGTTTTAGCGTTGTTTGAGGTGAATTGAGGGTTCGACTAAGTACATATGATATTTTAGTACTTGTTGATATATTTGGTTGAGGTCCTGAGGGGCTCGGGTGAGTTTTGGATGGTTAACGGATCATTTTTGGACTTGGTGAGATTGCTGATATCTGCTGCTGCATTTTTCTGATTTTCTCTTTCGCGTTCGCGAGTGGGCCCTCGCGTTCGTGAAGAGTGTTTTCTGAGTGTGAGGATTTGTTCTTCACGTCCGCGAAGGGGTGGGCACGAACGCGAAGGTATGGTCTATGTGTGCATCACGAACGCGTGAGAGGTGTCGCATTCGCGAAGAGGAGTGAGGCTATTGGGGACCCCCGGGTCCTTGTTCTACGCATTCGCGAGGTGGCGTTCGCGTTCGCATTCGCGAAGGTATGAGCCGGTAAAGCTTCGCGTTCGCGAAGGGTAAGATTTGTAAAGCTTCGCGT
The DNA here is from genome assembly GCF_000390325.3 of Nicotiana tomentosiformis. NCBI lineage: Eukaryota > Viridiplantae > Streptophyta > Magnoliopsida > Solanales > Solanaceae > Nicotiana > Nicotiana tomentosiformis. The sequence goes on along the minus strand of NC_090814.1, from coordinate 149,750,563 downwards.
TCGCGAAGCCAGGGTCGCGATCGCGAAGGGTTAAATTTGTGGTCAGTCGAGTTGTGCTTCGCGAATGCGAGGGACCTGTCGCGTCGAAGTCTCATTTTCAGCTTTTGACGGATTTGAGCTCGGGAAGGGGCGATTTTCGAGAGTTTTTCAAGGAAAATAACGGGGTAAGTGATTCTAACTCGGTTTCTGGTTAAATTACACGAATCTATTATTGTTTTTATCAACAAATTAGTGTTTTGGGTTGAAAATAGTAAAAAAGTTCATAGACTTTAATTGAGGATTTGAAGGCCAAGTTGTGATCGGATTTGAGTAATTTTGGTATGGTTGGACTCGTGGTTGAATAGGGGTTCGGATTTTGTGAGTTTTATCGGATTCCGATACGTGAGCCCCATGGGTAATTTTTGGGGCGTAATTTCGAATTTTTGGAAAATATTAGTAGTTTGATATGGAATTAATTTCTATAATTTTTGTGAGCTGAATCAAATTAATTGTGGTATATTCGAGCCTTTCGGGAGTTGATACGCGCATAATGGGATTTCTGGAGCATTGTTTAGCTTGCTCGACATTGGATTAGGCTTGTTCGAGGTAAGTAACTCTTCTAATCTTGGAGTTGAGGGTATGAACCGTGAATATATGTATTTCGTGAATTGTTGGGAGGTAACGCACATGCTAGGTGACGGACGTGTGGGCGTGCACTATAGAAATTGTGACATAATTGTTTCTGTGGAATTTTGTAGTTAAATGATCTTGGCATTTTCCATGCGATTTTATGAGTTAAAGAAATTGAGCTTAAAAGCATATTAAAAATTATGTTGAGACTACGTGCCAGTATTATTGGGACCCACAGAGGTCATATTATTGTGAATTATTTATTTTAAATTAAAAATTCATACTCAGTCATATTCATTTCATTGCATATCATATCTCAGTCTCTGTTGTTATTTATTAATACATCATATCATCATTTTGGGCTATTCTCATGACATTGTGAGCCCATGAGAGAGAGACTGGAGAGATTGATGACTGAGGGAGGTCAAGGGCCTGATTGCGAAGATATTTTTGGAATCGGGCTGCACGTCGCAGCAGGCCATGTTGGCTTTATATATATTATACTATTGCATGTGAGTTGGTCGTGCAGCACGTGAGTTGACCGTGCAGATCCATATATTATACTATTGCACGTGAGTTGGCCGTGCGGATCCAGATATTATTATAGTACGTGAGTTGTCCGTGCGGATCCAAATATGATATTATAGCACGTGAGTTGTCCGTGCAGCACGTGGGTTGTCCGTGCTTATAGCGTTTGGGCTGTAGGAGCCCCTCATGAGTCTGTACACACCCCCAGTGAGTGCAGTCGACTATAAATAGGGATCGGGCTGCACGTCGCAGCAGGTATTGTATAGCGCTGAGTGATTGAGTGTGCTGAGCATAGTTAGAGAGAATGCGAGACAGTGAGATTGAGTACTCTGAGAGTGTGAGTACATGAGTACAATCTTTGAGATACATTGTATTGATATGCACACATGACATACATGCATAGAAATGTGTTTTTCTCATGCTGTACGGTATCACATTATTCATGATTTCTCACACATGTTGACAGATGGGCATAATGATGCATTTGTTTTACACTGGTTATCTGGAAAGAAAATGAAACATTTTATTTATTATTGAAAGGATTTTGGAAAGAATTACTGTTTTCAAACTTATTCATATTTTTGGTAATTTCAGTAAACAATTTGGGTTTTCATTGATGTACTTGAAAGGCAGAACTATTTTCAGAAGTCATGATTTAGCCGAGCATTTATTCTTTGAGTTACTTATGGTATTACTTGTTTAATATTGTTATGAACTATTGTTGGTTATGGAAGTTAGACTCTGACCTTGGTACAAGCTTGTCACTACTTTCAACCTAAGGCTAGGTTTGTTACTTACTCAGTACATGGGGTCGGTTGTACTGATACTACACTTTTGCACATTGCGTGCAGATGTTGGCTGTTGTTGTTGCTGTGCTCGATGGTTGCGGGATTTGAAGATGTACCTGCGTTCCTGTTGTGGCTGCCTCTTGTTCATGATAGCCTTAGATTTATAAAAGCTCTGTTTATGTATTATTCAAACAGACTATGTAATTATTTCATTTCCGCTTTGTATACTCTATTCTTAGAAGCTCGTGATTTGTACTACCAGTTCTTGGGGAATGTATAAGGTTAAGATAATTATTTACTTAAATTACTTTAATAATTATTATTGGGATTGGATAATTGAAAGTTGGCTTACTTAGCGGGTTGGGTTAGGTGTCATCACGACTAGTTGAATTTTGGGTCGTGACACAATATATATATATATATATATATATATATATATATATATATTCATATTCATATTATATTATATTATATTATGTTATATTATATTATTATACTAAAAGTAGGAACACTTTAAGTTAAAAGTTAATTTAAAAATTTACCCATCACAAGTTAAGTAACAATTTTGCCCTCTCAATCAAACGCTATTTCAACAATATTGGTGTACAAAGAGGTAAATATACATGCTAATGAGGATAAATAAATTTAAATAAATCTGTAAATACAATGAACGATGGACATTAATGTCCTTTAGAAAACTTACTTATTCCTTCATATATAGGTACATATCTCAAAACTGAAGAATTTGAAGTGTTGCAATTGATAAAACAATGAAAACCAAACGATTTCTTATTAAATGGGTACATTAACTAGGAATTAAAGAGATGCAACTGATAAAAGTGAAGGATTGCGTATAGATGTTCGTAACACGCAGCGAAAGACAATAACAATCCTAGACAGATCTTTTTATGTTTAAAATTTATTTACATGTCAAAGATCGGATCTAAGACGTACCTGGTGAAAAGAGTCTCGTTTCAAAAATTCTTCGATAGTGCGAAGGCTCTATGTGTATCGACACCGAGAACGAACCTTGCTATCAACTCTTTGATCAATAAAATCGGCGAACAAATTGAACAAAATATTGTGCTTAAAATTTTCTCAAAAATCTCAATTCAATGTTACAAGGATAAGAAACACTTTTCTTGTAATGATATTTTCTCTCTTGTCTTGTGTTGTACTCTCACTTTCACAAAGTGATTTTTCTTCTCAAGAATTGCTACGGTAAATTTTCTCCATCACCCTTTATATAATATCACTTCATGAAATTTTATGGAAAATTAGAAAATCACGTTGTAAGCATTTAAATTTTATTGAATTTAAATTCAATAAAATAATTTGGACTATATTTTAAATTCAAGATATATTAGTCCAAATAAATTTATTGGGCTAATATAATTATATAAGTCCGATATAGATGGACTTAATAAATTAGTCCAAGTTCATTGGGCTAAAGTGATGAGCCCACTTCATTAAGCCCAGCATGACATCTTCCTAGAGGCCCAGTTTGGTTCCACGTGTCAAATGACGTTGCACGCCAAGTCAAACGGAAGAGCCAATAGGATCGTGCCATGTGTCAAAATGACAAGTCATGCCAAGCCAAATTAAAAGGCCAATGAAACCGCGCCACGTGTACAAGTGACATGTTCTGGACAATCAAATGCGGCCTTGTCACACTTCAATTTGATTGGTCGGAAAGAGTTTGTTTTTATCATAACTCTTCCCTTCCACAACTATAAATAGGGGTCTTCATAACCCACAAAAGACACCAGAAGTTATAACAAGAAGCAAGAAAGAGCTCGTGGATCAAACATTATAAATTCCTCTACAAGTTCAAGTTCATGTTCAAGCAATCAAGTTCAAGCTCAAGAACGAAGAACATATCAAGTTCAAGCTCAAGAACGAAGAACAAATCAAGATTCAAGGAGTACGAGTTCAAATCAAAGTTCGTGCTAGTTGAATTCAAGATCATCGTTTATGGCAACAGCTACATATTCAAGATCAAGTTTAAAGACCCTTGGATTAATTTACTATTGGAAAGTAGAATCAGAGAAACGATAGAGATTGTAACACTCAAATATTTGAAATAAAATACTACGATTGTTGCAATATATTTCGGTCTTGATTTTATTTTCTCGACGCAATTTATTGTCTAAACACGTAACTAATGAAAACGTGACTGCCGAGTCCTTCACGTGATTCCTCCAACTCAAAGTTGGATTCTCTTATTTATGAACTTTTCATATTAAGGAAAATATTAATCACATTCCAATTGGGATAAAACTGTCGACAAGTCCCTTTGTGGACTTTACATGTTAGTTATCCAATTCAAATTTGGATTCTAACTTATAAACCTTTTATATTAATATTATATATATATATATATATATATATATATATATATACACACACACACACACACACACACACTATTATATAAATAAATATTAATTAAATATATCACATATATATTTCAACCAAGAGATATAATTTAATTTTTTATTCCAAATAGAAAACTTCAATTTGTTCACAATATTAATTATATCCTCTGTGTTAGCAAAGAATATAATAATATTTTATTTGGACTAATAATTTAAATTATTTGACTAATTAAATTCTATAATTTAATTACCAAACAATAAAATTATTAATCATTTAGCAAAGAGCAGAACACTCGTTAGTGTGCGACCCTATTGGTTCAATACTAAACCGGTAGTAAATTGATCATATCAATATACTAATCAAGGGTGGCATCTAGAAACACTTCTTAACGACCGGATAGAATGAAGTATACAATTTACTCTCAAGAACCAGTAGAAAAATAATGTAGTAATTCCTTCTGTCCTTATAGCTCTAGGTCACCATAGGATATGGTTCAACTGTCAAATCCTAATAGGCGACCAACTATGTGTTCATGTTAAATATAATCAACCATTGAATGACCTAAGAAACTCCTTTCTTCTTTTCATTCAATTGCCCTGGCCAAGGTCTTAATTTGGTCGTTTATAATTCATGACAACATAGAGCTTAAACTCATTACCAAGAGTCGACAGATTCCATCTTGATCAATCACTAATTCTATAAGTATTTAACCGTACCCAATATCCTTTCAACTATTGTCGTAGGGCCATAGGTGTCTAGTATCAAAGCACAATAAATAACTTGTCAATTACTATGATGATCTCATGTCAAAGGAAACTCTTACATCACATTCTTCAAGAGAATATCCTATTGACAATTTATGGTAATTCTAACCATTAGGAATTATCCAATGAGTCGGTTCAATGATCATATCTCTATATGCATCATCTATCTATGTAATTTAGTTAATGATATCAACTAATCTTTATCACATAAAGGCGATCACATAAATATTGATCTAACCGAATTACTAATGTCCAAATTAATAATCCTATGATCAAGAACAAAATTTAGATTAAATTATAAGAAACTTTACTCTCATTATCATGATCTCCATCACGATGACAAGTCTCAAAATTTAATCAAGGACCTTGTTAAATTAATCAATTAATTAATAATAACTATGATAAATGAATATCAAATTTCATATATTTTTGTATCAAATAACTTTTACAAAAATATGTTCAAATCATCACATATGAGATTAGATCTAGGGCATATCTACTATATCCCTAATAATCTCCCACTTGCACTAGAGCCAATCATTCTTGTACTTCATTCTCAATTTTCACTTGTTCTTGTCAAACTCTTTTGTGCCAAGAACTTTAGTGAATGGGTGTGCAACATTTTCCTTTCCATCAACCTTTTGAATCACGATGTCTCCACGTTCAATGATTTTCTTATCAAGTGATACCTTCGCAAAATGTGTTTGGATTTTTGGTGTAATCTTGGTTCTTTTGCTTAAGCAATGGCTCAAGTATTGTCATACAACAATGGAACTGCACCTTCTATTGAAGGAACCGCACCTAGTTCACTTAAGAACCTTTTCATCCATACAACTTCCTTAGCAGCTTCGCTAGCTGTTATATATTCTGCTTCAGTTACTGAATCAGCTACTGTAGCTTGTTTGAAACTTTTCTAACTCACTGCACCACCATTTAAGGTGAACACATAACCAAAAATAGATTTTCTATCATCTCTATCTGAAGAGAAGCTTGCATCAGTATAACCTTTCAAGTTTCAACTCAGAATCTCCATAAATGAGGAATTGGTCTTTAGTCCTTCTTAAGTACTTAAGAATGGTCTTTACCACTTTCCAATGCTCCTCACTAGGATTTGCCTGATATCGGCTAGTCATTCCTAGTACATAAGCCATATCAGGATGTGTACATGTCATGGTATAAATGATAGCTCCCATTGCACTAGCGTATGGGATCCTACTCATGCATTCTCTCTCTTAAGGTGTTTTAGGACAATCCTCCCTACTGAGAGTAATTCCAGTGCCTATCGATAGATAGCCTCTTTTGGAATTATCCATGTTATACCTTTTCAAAATGGTATCAATGTACAAAGACTGGAAAAGTCCAAGCAGCTTCCTCGATCTATCTCTATAGATCTTTATTCCTAATATATAAGCTGCTTCTCCCACGTCTTTCATGGAAAACTGTTCAGATAGCCAAATCTTGGTACTTTGCAATGCCGGTATATCATTCCCTATGAGTAATATATCATCAACATACACTATTAAGAATATAATTGTGCTCTTTTTCACATCTAACAAAATTGAACATTTCAATTGTCTTGTTAAAGCGAATATTACACTATAGGTTTTATATCCTTTGAAGGTTCAACTAAAGTCCATACTTTATTTTCCTTCATGGATTCCATTTCGGATTTCATGGCTTTTTGCCATTTCTTATAGTCAGAACCTTGTATCACCTCTTCATAGGTCTTAGGGCCATCATCATTATGATCAACCTCATTTGATACATCATTTTGTACCATTATATTCAATCTAGTTGGTACGTGACATTCTTATGTAGACCTTCTAAGAGACTCTTGTACAACTTGCTTACCTTGTGTTGGATTTGGTTGTTGTTCAATTTGTATTGGAACTAGTTTATTAACTTGTTCTTGAACTACATTTAGTTCTTGAACTTCAACCGTTGAAGATGGAAACTTCTTTGTCAACTTCAAAATATCCAATAAAGGTTCTTCAACTTGTGTCTCGTGATCTTGATTTTGTGTTGATTCATTAATTTCTTTAACTTCATCAAGTTCTATTTCTCCACTATAATTTCTTTCCAAACAAAATTCCCTTTCCAAAAAGGTTGCTCTTCTAGCCACAAACACTTTATGGTCAGAAGGGTGATAGAAATAATATCCCATTATTTCTTTGGGATAACCAATGAACCTACACTTATCAGATCTTGAGTCAAGTTTATCAGACTGCAGTCTCTTAACATAAGCTGGACAACCCCAAACTTTAATATATTTAAGGTTAGGCTTACGTCCTTTCCATATCTCATATGATGTTGTAGAGACTAACTTAGTAGGAAATTTATTAAGTAAGTATGTTGCTGCTTCCAAAGCATATCCCCATAAATTTATTGGAAGATCAATGAACCACATCATGAATCTCACCATATTTAATAATGTTCAATTTCTTCTTTCAAACACATCATTGTTGTCACGACCCAAAATCCATTAAAGGTCGTGATGGCGCCGAACACCGTTGTCAGGCAAGCCAAAAATAAATACTTAATTTGGTTCTCATTTTAATATTTCTCAAATCATATTTCCTTCAATTAAATAGTAAAAGATGGAGTTTACAAAATAAATAATAATATATTTTTAACAATTTCAATGCAGGACAATCCAAATCACCCCAAAACCCGGTGTCACAAGTGCATGGGCCTCAACTAGGAATATAAAATAAAATACAACATCTGTCCAGAATACAAATTCAGGCAGGAGAAAGATAAATACTCTGAAGGAGACTCTGCTGGTTGCGGACTCGTAACGTGGAATGCAACTCACCTAAGTCCCCGCAATAACCACGCCTCTACGCCTACAAGGCCACTAGACATATATGCACATGCACAAAAAATTTGTGCAGCAAGTGTAGTATGAGTACGTAAATCAACTCGTACCCAGTAAGTATCCCGCCTAACCTCGAAGAAGTAGTGACAAGGGGTCGACTTCGACACTTACTATGAGCTATAAATAATTTATCAATGATATAATTAGGCATGGATTACGTAGAGCGGCTGTAAGCTCAATATCATGAAATAAGTAAACAATTCTTTTGTTCATAAGAAGTTTCCAATTTTTTATTTTCGTCATTTAACATTTTTTGTATCTCGGGCCAATGAAAGCAATATCAATTACTATAAATTCCAAAAAATATATCATGCGCAAATCATGCCGAGGTCGTACGGCTCACTCCAACATAAATATTTAAATTGTGCACTGCCGAGGGTCGAACAACGCGAACCATAGATGCATTTATTTAACCTACCGAGTCGTTCGGCCCGCTCCACAAAAGAGAAAATACAATTTAAAATAACCAAATTCAAGATTTATTAAGGCAACTATTCAAGAAATACAAATTCGCATTTACGGTCAAGAAGATAACCTTTTAAAGTCCCATTACCAAGTTTCGATATGATTTAAGCAATTTAGATTAACAAGTAGGATGCAAACGTCGCAAGTACGACATGATACGGGTCCTAGACTACTCAGACATAAGCATATTAGTAGCTACGCACGGACTCTCATCACCTCGTGCGTACGTAGACCCCACAAATAGGAACACATAATGATTTGATTCACCTATGGGGTTAATTCCCTCTTACAAGTTTAGAAAGGAGACTTACCTCACTCAGAAGTTCCATAGCCGGCGGCTCCCAAGCCTTTCAAACAACTCAAATCGATGCCCAACGCTCCAAAACTAGTCAATAAATGAGCAATTCTATAAATATATACTCTAATACTCATTATAATCCTATTTACAATAATTTCCAACTCCGCTCGAAAAGTCGATAAAAATCACCCTCGGGCCCACGTGCCCGGATTCCAAAATGTTTCGAAGACAAACTTTACCCATAACCCCACGAACTCAAATATATAATTTATTTCCAATTCCATGCCCAAATTCGTGATCAAAATCCAAAAATACCAATTTTAGGTTTTCTACCAAACATCCAACAATTTTCCCAAATTTTCCTTCTTAAATCCACATATAAACTTTACATTTAGCTCACAACAAGTAAGAAACTACTTATCTTATGTTACATGATGAAGACTCCTCAAAATCGCCTAAGAACCGAGCTCGGAAAATCCCAAATGAAAATGAAGAAATGACCAAGTTCGATCCCTTATGTTCTGCCTAGTTTCCGCTTCTGCGGATTGCTTGACCGCATTTGCGGTCCCACTTCTGTGGATCTCCCATCGCTTCTGCGATCCAGGGCTTCCAGCCTATTTCCGCATCTGCGGTCTCCCATGCGCAGATGCGCATCCGCATCTGCGGATATGCTTTTGCACTTGCGCCCCCAGGCTTTCTCTCAATCTCGCACCTGCGACGCACCTCCGCATCTGCGACCTTGCAGGTGCGGACAACCCTTTGCACCTGCGGTCACTGCCTAGCTTTGCCCAAACTGCACCTGCGACCATTTCCTCACTTCTGCGGTCACGCACTTGCTGTCAATTTGGCAAGGTGCGATTACACCAGAACTGGTGCACTTCAGCCATCCTTGAAACTTCAACTTGATTCGTTAACCATCTGAAACTCACCCGAGGCCCCCGGGACCCCAACCAAACATTCTAACAAGTCCTAAAATATTATACAAACTTAGTCGAGCCTTTAAATCACATCAAACAACGCTAAAACACGAATCACCCTCCAATTCAAACTTAATGAACTTTGAAACTTCAAACTTCTACAATCGATGCCGAAACCTATCAAATCACGTCCGATTGACCTCAAATTTCGCACACAAGTCACATTCGACATTACAGACCTATTCCAACTTACGAAATTGGAATCCGACACCGATATCAAAAAGTCCACTCCCGGTCAAACTTCTCAAAAGCCTTCAAATTTCTAACTTTCGCCAAATGACCTACGGACCTCCAAATCCACATTCGGACGCGCCCCCAATACCAGAATCACCTTACAGAGCTATTCCCAGACTTGAAATCCCAAATGAACATCGATAACATTGAAATTCATTTCAATCCAAATTTATGAAATTCTTCCAAATGCCAACTTTCTACAATAGCCGCCAAAACGCTCCCGGGTCATCCAAAACCCGATCCGGACATACGCCCAAGTCCAAAATCATAATACGAAGCTGTTGGAACCTTTAAATCCCGGTTCTGAGGTTGTTTACGCAAAAATCAAACCTTAGTCAATTCCTCCAACTTAAAGCTTCTGAAATTAGAATTTTCTCTCCAAATCAACTCCGAACTTCCCAAATTTCAATTCCGACCACACGTACAAGTCATAATACCTAAAGTGAAGCTACTCAAGTCCTCAAACCGCAAAACGATGCGCTAGGGCTCAAAATAAATAGTCGGGTCATTACAATTGTGTTGTGGTGTTCCTGAAGGTATCCACTGTGAGAGAATCCCATTTTCTTTGAGATACCTTGTAAAATATTCACTAAGATATTCTCCAGCTCTATCAGACCTTAGTACTTTAATGCTTTTACGAGTTTGTTTGTCAACTTCACTACGGAACCTTTTGAATATTTCAAAAGATTCAGATTTGTATTTCAAAAGATACATAAATCCATATCTTAACATATCATCAGTGAAGGTGATGAAGTAAGAATATCTACCTCTAGCTTGAATTTTCATGGGCCCACAAATATCTGTATGAATTAGTCCCAATAATTCAGATGTTCTTTCTCCATTTCCAGTAAATGGATATTTGGTCATTTTTCTTTTGAGACAAGATTCACAAGTTGGATATGATTCAATATCATACTTATCAAGGTAGCCTTCCTTGTACACCTTATTAATTCTTTTCTCTCCAATATGACCAAACCTACAATGCCAAAGGTATGTATGATTTACTTGATTATCTCTTTTTCTCTTAAGACTAGAAACATGCATAATCGAATTAGCATTCACATTAGGTAAGACATAAACATCATGTTGGAGATAACCATTCACATATAAATTATCACCATAATAAATAGAGCAAATACCATTGCCTATTTTAATGCGAAACCCATGCTTGTCCAACATAGAAGCTAAAATTATGTTCGAAACAAATTTAGGAACATAATAACAATCATCTAGCATAAGTACTTTGCCTGAATGCATTATTAAAGAAATTGATCCTACAGCTATGGCTGCAACTTTTGCACCATTTCCAACTTGTAGATTAACTTCTCCTTTCTTTAGTCTCCTACTTATCTTGAACCCTTGCAACATATTGTAGATGTTATAACCACTGCCAGTATCTAATACCCACAATTAATAATTAGTAGTAGCTAAAGAAACCTTGAAAACAATTTTCATTAATGTCTCACTTTGTTTCTTGTCCTTTAGAGTTGCAAGATACTCCTTGCAGTTTCTCTTCCAATGCCCTTTCTTCTTACAGTGAAAACATTCAGCATCATATACTGACTGCAAGATCAAATCTTCAGAAATCTCTTTACCAAGCTTGTACCCCAATTTCTCATGTTCTTTGGTAAGAACAATCGCATGATTGACAAGGGGTCCAACTAGAGAGTTTTCAATCTCCAATGGCGCATCAACCATTGATAAGTGGGGATTTTGACTACTTATTTGTGCCTTTTGACTTTTGTTTTAGTTCAAAAATGTTTAAAGGTATTTCCGAAAACTGATAAAATATGCTTACTTGCAGGAGTATTGGAAAATTAACCATTATGATGAAATCAAACTCAAGAGGAGTGCTTTTGAACAAAGACAAACATCAAGCACAAAAAGCTAAAGTGCGGGCCGCAGAAATTTGTGTGTGGCCGCAGAACATGAAAAAGAATTAATAGAGCTGCAATGTAAGGTGCGGACCGCACAATAATTATGCAGTCGTAGAAGTCAAGGTTAAGAGAGTCCAACTCCAAGGCCAACAAGAACTGCAGATCGCACTATAATTGTACAGCCGCAGAAATCAAATGTGCGATCGTACCCAGAATTGTGCGGTCCGCCGAACTCAAGAGACGCGGCCGCAGTGCAGAATTGTGCGGCCGCAGATCCAACTCCTGTTAAGAGCTAAAGCAAAGTACGGACCGCACACAGAATTGTGCGGCCGCAGAACCTCCGAAAGGGCAATTTTGTCCGAAAATTTCAGCTGTGTATAAATAGACTTTTTTGATGAAATTAGGTTAAGTTTTGAATACCAGAAAGTCTGTAGCCGTTTTTCTTTACTCTTTTAGGCAACTTTAGTTTATATTGTTGATTTTACATTGGATTTTCATCTATTAATCATTCAATATGAGTTTTATCATCTTTTCTTCTTTATTTTCTTCAATATCCACAATGGGTAGCTAGATTTCTAGCTAGAGTTGTGATCCAAACCTAGTGTGGGAACCTAATGGGTGTTTGATTTAGGGATTGTTTATAGTTGGGTGTGTATTATTTAGCCTAGTTCTTACTAAAATTGTAGAATTAATGGTTGTAAATATTGGTTCAAGCCTATTTGACTTGGTCTCTACTTGAGAAAGAGAGACTTAGTCTAGGAAAACTTGACTAATAAGAGTTTTGGGATGAAATCAAGAGATTGATAGTCCCAATTAAAGGGTTGAACCTAGAGATAGTAAAACCCGACTTGAGCAATTTTCAACTGTTTAGTTCAATACCCATTTGGACTTAAGAAAGGCAAATTGGGCAAAACCACTCTCTTACCGAGAGGTATTTAGTGGGTATTCGAGTGTTGATTGCTATAATACACCCCGACCAACGAAACTCGCTCTAAAGCCCACAGCCCGTTAGCCTAACACCTAGGTGGAAGTCACAGCCCTAGAACTTTTACATATTTGAAAAACAACAACAAAAATATTCTTCTCTAGTTTCATATTTTTCAATTGCAATCCTTAGTATAATTTTAGAAGTAAAATTAAAACAAAGTTTGTGGAAGTGCAAGTTAGACAATTCACGTGCTTAGACCAAATACATACCACTAATCCCATCTACGCTCCTTATGGATTCAATCCCGACTCCTAGTTGGGTATTATTATTGTAATCGACCGCTTCACAACCCCAATTAGAGGTGTGACTTGGGCGAGATCAATTTTTGGCGCCATTGCCGGGGAGCATAAAAATGAATTTAGCTATATATTTGGTTTTGTGCGTGAATTGTCTTCTTTTCCTTCCGTGTTACTAATCTTTTTGGTGAAACAATGGCTCTCAACAACAATGATTTGGCCGTCCGCCTCAAGACAACGTTCCAATTCCACCCCCACCTCCACCAAAAGCAGCTTCATACCGGGTGTTGCCGAATGAAGGGTATGCAAGTGTCATAGTCCCGCCCCGCATTAGGGCGGGCAACTTCCAGATCACAAATGTTATTCTCACATTGCTAAAGCAACGGGGATTCTTCACCAGGGCTCCGAGTCAAAATGCATACAAACACTTGAAGGGGTTTGTGGACACTTGCTGGGGGAGTAAACAGATCAACGTCTCCGAGGATGCTCTAAGTTTGAGGCTATTTCCCTTCTCTCTATGGGGGAAAGCCTTGGATTGGTTAGAAAGGTTGCCAAACCATTCTATGCATACATGGGATGAATTGGCAGAGAAATATATTTCCAAGTTCTTTTCTCCCGGGCATATGACTACTCTTAGAGACGAGATTCTAGCATTCAAACAAGAACCCAATGAGCCTTTGCATGAGATATGGGAGAGGTACCGAACTATGGTGAAAGAGTGCCCGAACAATGACATGACAGAGGCTATAATTCAACAAACTTTCTATAGGGGGATCAATACTACCAATCAATGCGTGGTCAACCAACTTGCCGGTGGAAATTTCATGACAACACCATATGCCGAAGCTTGTGAGATCTTAGATGAGATGGCAGATACTTCATCGGCATGGCAAAGTAGAGCAAATGTTCCTCAAGGTGATCCAAATATGGTTCACCTACATAAACAATTGTATGATCATGGGCAAGCAATTGCCGAGTTGACCACTACAATGAATCAATTACCAGAGCTCAACTTCAACAAGTTAAAGGTCTTAAGCAAGTAAATTCAATGGAGGGTGTAAATATGATGGTAAACAAAAGAAGGCAAAAGGGTCAACAAGTGCAAAACCGCGTGGAACAATATGTGCAAGAAGATAGTGGGTTTGACCAAGATGAATCTTACAATGAACAAGATGAGGAAGTACAATATGTGAACAACTTCCAAGGGAAAAGAAACAACTCTCAAGGCCCGAATCAACAATAATGGCGATCTCAAGGTAATCAAGGGAATTGGAACTCAAACAACCAAGGAAATTGGAGTGGTGGTAACAACCAAGGTAATTGAAACAATCAAAATAATCAAAGAAATTGGAATGGTCAAAACAACTAAAACAATTGGGGTGGAAATAGTCAAGGATATTGGAGAGGCAACAACCATGGGGGATGGAACAATAACCAAGGAAATTGAGGGTCGGGCTTTCAAAGCCCCCCGATGTATCAACAACCAAGCAACCCACCTCCTTATCCTTCCCATGGTCCTAGCTCTTCCAATAATGAGATGGGGCAAATTAAGAACATGTTCAAACAAATGATGGAGAAGAATGCCGACTCCGATGCTCAACTAGCCTCTCACAACACTTCAATTTGTAATTTGGAAGTTTAATTGAGGCAAATATCGCAAGCTTTGAACACTCGTCCTAAGGGGGCACTACCAAGTGACACGGTGGTGAACCCAAAGGGTGGGAACAACACGGGATATGTCATGGCCATGACTACAAGGAGTGGAAAAGGTGGGGATGCAACCACCTCAAGTCAAAGAAAAAATGTGGATGATGAACAAGTGATTCAAGAAGATGAGATTCCAAATAATTTGGTGCAAGCCAATGATGAAGTAAGAATGGATATTGATGACAATGTGGAGGAGACTCAAGAGGAAGTGAACCCGTCTAGGGAGCACATTGTAGACATATCGTAACCGGTAGTACCAAAGGCTAAGTCACCAATGCCAAGGCCTCCTCCTCCATACCCTCAAAGGCTTACCAAGCAAAATGGCGAGAACCAATTCAAAAAGTTCATTGACATGATGAAAAGCCTATCTATTAATGTGCCATTGGTTGAGGCTTTGGAGTAAATGCCCGGTTATGCAAAGTTCATGAAGGATTTGGTGGCAAAGAAGAGGTCGATGAATTGTGAGACTATAAAGATGACACATCAAGTGAGTGCAATTGTGCACTCAATGGCTCCTAAATTGGAAGATCCCGGCGCTTTCACAATCCCTTGTACTATTGAAAGCGCCGACTTTGCAAAAGCTCTTTATGATCTTGGGACAAGTATCAATTCGATGCCCTATTCGGTTTTTAAGACTTTGGGAATTGGGCAACCAAGACCCACATCTATGAGGTTACAAATGGCGGATCGTACTATGAAGAGACCATTGGGTATTATTGATGATGTGTTGGTTTGTCTTGATAAATTCATCCTCCCGGTGAACTTTGTGATTCTTGATTGTGAAGTAGACTATGAGGTGCCTATTATTCTAGGGATACCTTTCCTTGCTACGGGGAAGGCTCTTGTTGATGTGAAAGCCGGTGAGCTCACTTTTCGGGTGGGTGATGAAAAGATGGTTTTTCATGTGTGTAAATGTATGAGGTAACCGAATAACAATGAAGTTTGTTCATTTGTGGACTTGGTGACCGATGTGATTATTGATGATACTAGTGCCATGATGAATGTGGATGATACTTTGGAGGCCGTTTTGCTTAACCTTGATGATGATGAGAAGGTGGCAAGACCCAAAACCTAACCTGTCATGATGGCGCCTATCGTGGTACTAGGCAAGCCGACCTTTCCAAAACAATTTCAAAATTTAACAGAAGTGAATTAAGACATTTAAAATAATCGGAGTTTCTCATAAATATGGGGTAAATCCCAAATAAAACATAAGTGCGGAAAAATAGCCCAAGATTGGGGTGTCACTAAGTCATGAGCATCTAGAGAACCAAACTAATACAACCAGTGTCTAAGTATTAATACAAGACAGAAATAAATATAGAAGGAGAGACAAGGTCCTGCGGACGCCGGCATCTATCTCGTAGTCTCCGGTACTCGATCACGCCCGAACTCAACGACCTCTGTGATCAAACACACCTGGATCTGCACATGAAGTGCAGGGTGTAGCATGAGTACAACCAACTCAGCAAGTAACAAAAATAAATAAGGAACTGAGAAGCAGTGACGAGCTATACAGTACAGTTCATTTCAAAAGTTTTCAGTAAAGAGTAAACATGCTTTCAAACCCTGTGGTATAAGTCAAATCAGTTCGCGCTCATGTAAAACAGATATGAATCTTCCAGAAATTTCACAACAACAACAGATAACAACTAAGTGCAACAATAAATAAAAGCAAGTACAACCTCTCAAGGCATCAGTCATTCAACCCATCTCAACAGCTCACACTCTCGGCTCTCAGCCCTCAATACACACTCTCAATAGCTACCTGCGCTCACTAGGGGTGTTCAGACTCATGAGGGGCTCTTACAGCCCAAGCGCTATAATCTGCACGGACAACTCACGTGCTGCACGGACAACTCACGTGCTGCACGGACAACTCACGTGCCATAGTATAAATATCTGGATCCGCACGGATAACTCACGTGCTGCACGGACAATTCACGTGCTATAGTATAATATAAGGATCCGCACGGACAACTCACGTGCTATAATATAATATCTCACAAACAGGCCATCGGCCTTACTCAGTCATGAACCTCTCTAGTCTCATATCTCTCAATAAAGAAAGGGAAAACATCCCAAATCAAAGTATTACAGTATATCATACGGGAAAATAACAGAGACTGAGGTAAACATGTACAAGAATCACTATGACTGAATATAACTACCATGAGCAGGAATATAGCCTAAGCATGACTTCTAACATGAAAGGCAGTCAAGTTCGAGTAGACAAGAATGTATATAAACACAAATAAAGGCTATTAGACTTCACAGTCTCCCGGGACGGACCAAGTCTCAATCCTTCACGGCGTACACCCACACGCCCATCACCTAGCATGGGTTCCACCTCCAAACAGTCACATTATATCAAACTCCGGGTTTCATACTCTCAAGACCAGATTTAAAACTGTTACTTACCTCGACAACGTAGAACTCCTACTCCGAAATGACCTTTCCTCTCGAACCGGCCTCCAAATGACCCGAATCTAGCCACAAGCAATAAAATACGATCAATATGAGCTAAAGAATGAATCCCACAAGGAAAATACCAAATTATGGGACCAAATCCCGAAATTCACTCAAACCCGGCCCCCGAGCCAACGTCTCGAAATCCAAAAAAAATCACAAAACCTGAAAGCCCATTCACTCATGAGTCTACCCATACTAAATTTATAAAAATCCGACATCATTTGGTCCCTCAAATCCTCAAATTACACTCTCCAAAATCCCAAGCCCTAACCCTCTATTTCACTTTAAAGATCCTACTAATTAGGTGAGTATCAATGGGAAAACACCATAGCTAAGGATAATTAGGCTCAAGGAACTTACCTTAGTGATAACCCTCGAATTTCCTTCCAAAAGCTCCAAAGTCCGCGTTCCAAATTGTGAAAATGAGGAAAAATCTCGAAGTCCTCTTTTTATACTTCTGCCCAGCGAAACCGCACCTGCGGTCCCTTATCCGCACCTGCGGAGCCGCTTCTGCGGTTGGGAACTCCGCTTATATGAAAACTCACTTAACGCACTGGCCCCGCACCTGCATCCCAGGTGTCTCACCTACGGATGCACACCTGCGCATTTGCCTCCACTTCTGCGGAAATAACCAAACTCCTCACTTCCGCATCTGCGACTCAGCCTCGCATCTGCGGGCTCGCAGATGCGACCACTTCTACGCACCTGCAGTTCCAGCCCAGGTCCTTCATGTCCGCATCTGCAGCTTACCAAGTGCACCAGCGACCTCGCACTTGTGGCTCCCCCTCCGCAGGTGCGGAAATACCAGTAGCAGCAGCTTCATCTGCATTTTTCCAACTTCAAATAATCCGTTAACTACTCGGAATCACCCCGATCCCCTCGGGACCTCAACCAACCATACAAACAAGTCATATAACAACATACAAACTTAGTCGAGCTTTTGAATCACTCAAAACAACATCAAAATACCAAATTACCTTCGGATTCAAGCCTAAGAACTTCTAAACTTGTGAATTCCACAAACGACGTCGAAATCTACCAAACCACGTCCGAATGACCTCAAATTTTACATACACGTCATAAATGACATCACGAACCTACTCCAATTTCCTAAAATCCATTCCGACCCCGATATCAAATTTTCCACTGCCGACTAAAATCGCCAAATTTCCAACTTTTGCCAATTCAGGCCTAATTCCACTACGGACCTCCAAATCACATTCCGGATGCGCTCCTAAGTCCAAAATAACCTAACGAAGCTAATGTAACCATCAGAATTAAATTCTGAGATTGTTTACATATTTGTCAACATCCGGTTGCCTTTTCTAACTTAAGCTTCTAAATAAGAGACTAAGTGTCTCAATCCACTCCGAAACCACTCCGGACCCGAACCAACTAACCCGGTATATCATAACATAGCTGAAAAGCAAAAAAAGGAAGCAGAAATGGGAAAAACTAGGCTATAACTCTCGCAACGACCGGCCGGGTCGTTACATCCTCCCCCTCTTAAACAACCATTCGTCATCTAACGGGTCTGGAAACATACCTAGAGTCTCAAATAGGTGTGGATATCTGCTCCACATCTCCCGCTCGGTCTCCCAGGTGGCCTCCTCCACAGGCTGACCTCTCCACTGCACCTTCACCGAAGCTATGTCCTTTGACCTCAACTTCCGAACCTGCCGATCCAAAATGTCCACCGGCTCCACATCATAAGTCATATCACCCTTCAACTGAACCATGCTGACGTCTAAAACATGGGATGGATCGCTAACATACTTCCGGAGCATGGAAACATGAAACACTGGATGCACACTCGATAAGCTGGGTGGAAAGGCAAGCTTATAAGCCACCTTCCCTATCCTCTGAAGCACCTCAAAAGGCCCAATGAACCGGGGGCTCAACTTGCCCCTCTTCCCAAACCTCGTAACAACCTTCATGGGTGATACCTTTAGCAAAACCTTCTCCCAAACCATAAACAACACATCACAGACCTTCCTGTCTGCATAGCTCTTTTGCCTAGACTGCGCCGTGTGAAGCCGCTCCTGAATCAATTTCGCCTTATCTAATGCATCCTGGGCCAAGTCTGTGCCCAAGAGCCTAGCCTCACCCGGCTCAAACCATCCTACCGGAGATCTACACCTCCTCCCATATAAAGCCTCGTACGGAGCCATCTCAATACTTAAATGGTAACTGTTGTTATATGCAAACTCCGCGAGCGGCAAGAACTGGTCCCATGAAACCCCAAAGTCAATGACACTAGAGCGCAAAATGTCCTTCAATATCTGAATAGTGCGCTCGGACTGCCCGTCCGTCTGAGGGTGAAAAGTTATGCTCAACTCAACCTGAGTACCCAACTCTCGCTGCACGACCCTCCAAAACTGTGATGTAAACCGAGTACCCCTATCTGAAATGATATAAACTGGAACACCATGCAGGCGAACAACCTCTCGGATATAAATCTCGGCCAACCTCTCTGAAGTGTAGGTAGTACCAACTGGAATAAAGTGCGCAGACTTGGTCAGCCGATCCACAATCACCCAAATAGCATCAAACTTCCTCGAAATCCGTGGGAGCCCAACTACGAAGTCCATGGTGATTCGCTCCCACTTCCACTCTAGGATCTCTAACCTCTGAAGCAAGCCACCCGGTCTGTGATGTTCATACTTAACCTGCTAATAGTTGAGACACCGAGCCACAAACCCAACCATATCCTTCTTCACCCGCCTTCACCAATAGTGCTGCCTCAAATCCTGGTACATCTTCGCGACACCCAGATGGATGGAATATCGCGAGCTGTGGGCCTCCTCAAGAATCAACTCCCTGAGCCCATCTACATTAGGCACACATATCCGGCCCTGCATCCTTAACACGCTGTCATCACCAGTGGTCACATCCCTAGCATCACCTCGCTAAACCCTATCCTGAAGAACAAGCAGGTGGGGGTCATCATACTGACGCTCCCTGATATGGTCATAAAGAGAAGACCTGGAGACCACATAAGCCAATACCCGACTCGGCTCCGAAATATCCAATTTGACTAGATGGCCCGCTAAGGCCTGAACATCCAATGCCAAGGGTCTCTCTACTGCTGGGAGATATGCTAAACTCTCCGCCCGCAACTCAAAGCATCAGTCACCACATTGGCCTTCCCTAGATGGTATAAAATAGTGATATCGTAGTCCTTAAGAAGCTCTAACCATATCCGCTAACATAAATTAAGATCCTTCTGCTTCAACAGATACTACAAACTCCAGTGATCAATATAGATCTCATAATGAAGCCCATACAAATAATGACGCCAAATCTTTAAGGCATGAACAATGGCTGCTAACTCAAGATTATGGATAGGATAGTTCTTCTCATGGGTCTTCAACTGGCGCGAGGCATAGGCAATAACCCTACCCTCCTGCATCAGAACACATCCAATAACTACCCTCGAGGCATCACAATACACGGTGTAAGAACCTGAAGCTGATGGCAGAACTAACACTGGAGT
Source organism: Nicotiana tomentosiformis (assembly GCF_000390325.3). NCBI lineage: Eukaryota > Viridiplantae > Streptophyta > Magnoliopsida > Solanales > Solanaceae > Nicotiana > Nicotiana tomentosiformis. The sequence goes on along the minus strand of NC_090814.1, from coordinate 149,729,867 downwards.
TATGGTTAAAGCAGTCTTTTGGGTCAATTTGGTCAAGGGCGATGGAGCACCCTACCCTCCTCACACTCATCCGACCACCTGAATGGAGCACCCTTTTGGGTCAATTTGGTCAAGGGCGATGCAATAGACGAGAAACCCTGAACGAACTGACGATAATAACCAGCCAAACCAAGAAAGATCTGAATCTCTGTAATTAAGGACGGTCTGGGCCAACTCTAAACCATCTCTATCTTCTTCGGATCCACCGGAATACCCTCACTGGACACCACGTGCCCCAAGAATGCTATGGAACCGATCCAGAACTCACACTTGGAAAATTTTGCATAAAGCTTCTCCTCCCTCAATCTCTGTAATATAATCCTCAAGTGTTGGGCATGCTCTTCCTGGCTATGAGAGTACACTAGGATGTCATCAATGAATACAATAACGAATGAGTCCAAATAGGGCTGGAATACACTGTTCATCAAATGCATGAACGATGTTGAGGCATTGGTTAGCCCAAAAGACATCACCAAGAACTCATAATGGCCATATCGGGTCCTGAAAGCTGTCTTAAGAATGTCCGAATCCCGAATCTTCAGCTTGTGATAACCGAACCTCAAATCAATCTTGGAGAACACCCTCGCTCCCAAAAGCTGGTCAAATAAATCATCAATACGAAGCAAAGGATACTTGTTCTTGATTGTGACCTTGTTCAACTGCATGTAATCAATACACATCCTCATGGAACCATCCTTCTTATTTACAAATAGAACCGGTGCACCCCAAGGTGATACACTAGGCCGAATAAACCCCTTATCAAGGAGTTCTTGAAGATGTTCCTTCAATTCCTTCAACTCCGCCGGTGTCATACGATACGGTAGAATAGAAATGGGCTGAGTGTCCGGCACCAAATCAATACCGAAGTCAATATCCCTGTCAGGCGGCATGCCTAGCAGGTCTGCAGGAAACACATCTGGGAAATCACGCACCACCAGAACTGAATCAATGGCAGAAGTCTCTGTACTAACATCCCTCACAAAAGCCAAATAGGATAGACAACCCTTCTCAACCATACGCTGAGCCTTCAAGTATAAAATCACCCTACTAGGTACATAGTCTATAGAACCACTCCACTCAACCCTCGAAAATCTCGACACCGCCAACGTCACGGTCTTGGCGTGACAATCTAGAATAGCATGACATGGAGATAACCAATCCATACCCAATATCACATCAAAGTCAACCATGCTGAGCAGCAAAAGGTCCAATTGGGTCTCCAGATCCCCAATAGTCACACATAATCGATATACACGGTCCACAACAATAGTATCGCCCACAAGAGTAGATACATGAATAGATGAAACTAAAGGCTCACGGAGCATATCCAGAAAATGGGTGAAATACGAGAAAACATACGAATACGTGGAACCAGGGTCAAATAATACAGAGGCATCTCTGTGATAAACTGAGACAATACCTGTAATCACAGCATCTGAAGCAATAGCATCTGGTCTGGCAGTCAGGGCATAGAAACGGGCCTAGCCACCCCCTGATCTGCCTCCCCCTCTCGGGTGACCCCTAGTTGGCTGAGCTCCACCCCTAGTTGGCTGGGCGGGCGGTGGAGGAATTGGTGATGGTGTCATCGATCGAGTACTCCGCTATGGAGTCCCACCCAATAGCCTAGGGCAATCTCTCATAATGTGACCAAAATCTCCGCACTCGAAACAACCCCTCCTCTGACGAAACTACTGCTCTTGATGCCCAAAAGAACTACCCGAGCGAGTGGGGCATGAAGAGAACTCTACGCTGGTAGTGCATTGAATGATGACTGGCCCTGCTGATGATTGTGAGAACTATGGCCAGATGATGCACCACGGTGAAATGGCCGAGCTGACTGAGCCTGTCTGAAATGACGACCTCTACCATGCTGGAACTGACCCCCAGAAGGAGCACCGTTGAATCCACCCTGACCACGAGGCCTCTTGGCCTCCCTCTCAACCCTCTCCTGACTACGAACCATCTCAATCTACCGAGCAATGTCGACAACCTCATAAAAGGTATCACCAGACACCCTCTCTCTGTTCATACGCAACCGTAGCTGAAAAGTGAGACCATCTATAAACCTCATGATCCTCTCCCTGTTTGTGGGAACCAACCAGATAGCATGACGGTCCAACTCCGAGAACCACATCTCATACTGCGTCACAGACATATCACCCTGGCGAAGTTGTTCAAATTGTCTGCGCAGCTCCTCTCTGCAGGACTGAGGCATGAACTTCTCCAAAACGACTACGAAGAACTGCTGCCAAGTAAGGGGTGCTGCGCCAACAGGCCTACGCCTCTCGTAAGTCTCCCACCATCTAAGTACAACCCCGAAAAACTGAAAAGTAGTGAATGAGACTCCACAAGTCTCTAGAATACCAGTTGTACGGAGAATCCTCTGACACCTGTTCAAGAAGTCCTGGGTATCCTCTCTCTCTCTGTGCCACTGAAAGGTGGAGGTTGGAGTCTCCCAAACCTTTCCAACCTATTGTTGATCATCCTCAGGCATAGCAGGAACCACATAGTCCTGAGCAGCTATAATCGGCTGGGCTGGTGGTGCCTCCATCATCTGGAGTCCATGAACAACCTGCTCGGGTGTGCGAGCGACGGGAGTCTGAGTGCCTTCCCCGGCCTGAGAAGTGGCTTAGGCCGTCGAGATAGAGATCGCCTGAGCAAGGCCGGTACACACTGTCAGAATCTGAGCTAGGGCCTCCTGGAGGCCTGTAATCACAATTGGCACAGGTGGTGCCGGAGCTGGTGCATCAACAACTGGAATCTGGTCTTGATGTGGGGCAACTGGTGGATCTGCAGGTACTACCCCAGCTGTTGTACGGGCTGCACCTCTGCCCCTACCACGGCCTCTACCACGGCCTCGGCCTCTTGCGGCCCTGGCTGGTGGTACTGATGGCTGGCCCTCGTGACCGGTAGCACGAGTTCTCACCATCTGTGAGAGAATGAAAAAATAGGTGTTTAGTTACTAGAATAGACATATTCGCACGACAAGAATCCAAGAATGTGAAATTTTCCTAAGGGTTCTGCAGACGTCTCCGTACCGATCTACAAGACTCTACTAAACCCGCTCATGATTAGTGAGACCTATGTAACCTAGTCTCTGATACCAACTTGTCACGACCCAAAACCTAACCCATCGTGATGGCGCCTATCGTGGTACTAGGCAAGCCGACCTTTCCAAAACACTTTCAAAATTTAACAGAAGTGAATTAAAACATTTAAAATAACCAGAGTTTCTCATAAATACGGGATAACTCCCAAAAAACATAAGTACGGAAAAATAGACCGACATCGAGGTGTCACTAAGTCTTGAGCATCTAGAGAACCAAACTAATACAACTAGTGTCTAAGTATCAATACAAGACAGAAAGAAATATAGTAGGAGAGACAAGGTCCTACGGACGCCGGCAGCTACCTCGTAGTCTCCGGTACTCGATCACGCCCGAACTCAACGACCTCCATGATCAAACACACCTGGATCTGCACATGAAGTGCAAGGTGTAACATGAGTACAACCAACTCAGCAAGTAACAGAAATAAATAAGGAACTGAGAAGCAGTGACGAGCTTTACAATACAGTTCATTTCAAAAGTTTTCAGTAAAGAGTGAACATGCTTTCAAACCCTATGGTATAAGTCATATCAGTTCACACTCATGTAAAACAGATATGAATCTTCCAGAAATTTCACAACAACAATAGATAACAACTAAGTGCAACAATAAATAAAAGCAAGTACAACCTCTCAAGGCAGCAGTCACTCAACCCATCTCAACAGCTCACACTTTCGGCTCTCAACCCTCAATACACACTCTCAATAGGTATCTGCGCTCACTGGGGTGTTCAGACTCATGAGGGGCTCCTATAACCCAAGCGCTATAATCTGCACGAACAACTCACGTGCTATAGTATAATATAAGGATCCGCACGGACAACTCACGTGCTATAGTATAATATCTCACAAACAGGCCCTCGACCTTACTTGGTCATGAACCTCTCTAGTCTCATAACTCTCAATAAATAAAGGGAAAACAGCCCAAATCAAAGTGTTACAGTATATCATACGGGAAAATAATAGAGGCTAAGGTAAACATGTACAAGAATCACTATGACTGAATATAACTACCATGAGCAGGAATATAGCCTAAGCATGATTTCTAACATGAAAAGCAGTCAAGTTCGAGTAGACATGAAGTCTCAATACCTCACGGTGTACATCCACACGCCCGTCACCTAGCATGGGTGCCACCTCCAAACAGTCACATTATATCAAACTCCGGGTTTCATACCCTCAAGACCAGATTTAAAACTGTTACTTACCTCGACAGCGTAGAACTCCTACTCCGAAATGTCCTTTCCTCTCGAACCGGCCTCCAAATGACCCGAATCTAGCCACAAGAAATAAAATACGATCAATATGAGCTAAAGAATGAATCCCACAAGGAAAATACCAAATTATGGGCCAAATCCCGAAATTCACTCAAACTCGGCCCCCGGGCCCCGTCTCGAAATCCGACAAAAATCACAAAACCCGAAAGCTCATTCACTCACGAGTCTACCCATACTAAATTTATCAAAATCCAACATCATTTGGTCCCTCAAATCCTCAAATTACAGTCTCTAAAATCCCAAGCCCTAACCCCCTATTTCACTTTTAAAATCCTACTAATTAGGTGAGAATCAACAGTAAAACACCATAGCTAAGGATAATTAGGCTCAAGGAACTTACCTCAGTGATAACCCTCGAATTTCCTTCCAAAAATCACTCTAAAAGCTCCAAAGTCTGTGTTCCAAATTGTGAAAATGAGGAAAAATCTCGAAGTCCTCTTTTTATACTTTTGCCTAGCAAAACCACACCCGCGGTCCCTTATTCGCACCTGCGGAAACTCACTTAACGCACTGGCCCCACACCTGTGTCCCAGGTGTCGCACCTACGAACACGCACCTGCGCATTTCCCTCCGCTTCTGCGGAAACAGCCAAACTCCTCACTTCCGCATCTGCGACTCAGCCTCGCATCTGCGGGCTCGCAGATGCAACCACTTCTACGCACCTACGGTTCCAGCCCAGGTCCTCCATGCCCGCATCTGCGGCTTACCAAGTGCACCATTGACCTCGCACCTGCGGCTCCCCCTCCGTAAATGCGGAAAGACCAGTAGCAGTAGCTTCAGCTGTATTTTTCCAACTTCAAACAATCTGTTAACCACCCGGAATCACCCCGAGCCCCTCGGAACCTCAATCAACCATACCAACAAGTCATATAACAATATAAAAACTTAGTCGAGCCTTCAAATCACTCAAAACTAGATCAAAACACCAAATTACCTTCGGATTCAAGCCTAAGAACATCGAAACTTCTGAATTCCACAAATGACGCCGAAACCTACGAAACCACGTACGAATGACCTCAAATTTTACACACACGTCACAAATGACACCACGAACCTACTCCAATTTCCGAAAATCCATTCCGACCCCGATATCTATTTTCCCACTACCGACCGAAATCGCCAAATTTCTAGCTTTTGCCAATTCAAGCTTAATTCCACTACGGACCTCGAAATCACATTCCGGATACGCTCATAAGTCCAAATTCACCTAACGAAGCTAATGAAACCATCAGAATTAAATTCCGAGATCATTTACATATAAGTCAACATCTTGTTGCCTTTTCTAACTTAAGCTTCTAAATAAGAGACTAAGTGTCTCAATCCACCCCGAAATTACTCCGGACCCAAACCAACTAGCCTAGTATATCATAACATAGCTGAAAAGCACAAAAGGAAGCAGAAATGGGGAAAATGGAGCTATAACTCTCGAGACGATCGGCCGGGTTGTTACAGAAGGATGGATATGTGGAATGTGTAAATGTATTGCAAGGAATAGGGTCTTACACTTATGAACCCCGCAAATTGTCCTTGGATCTTAAAAATAGGAAGACTCTTCCAACAAATCCCTCAATCGAAGAGCCTCACACTTTGGAGTTAAAGCCATTGCCTCCACATCTCAAGTATGAATTCCTTGGCCCTTGTTCTACTTTACTGGTTATTCTTTCCTCTTGTTTGACTAACGTGCAAGTAGACTCCATATTGGCGGTGCTACAAAAGAGGAAGAAAGATATCGGATGGACATTGGCGGATATTCGGGGTATAAGCCCTGCCTTTTGCATGCACAAGATTATTTTGGAGGAGGATGTCAAACCCTCCGTTGAACATCAAAGAAGACTAAATGAAGCAATGCAAGAGGAGGTCAAAAAGGAGATCATAAAGTAGTTGGATGTCGGGGTTGTTTACCCCATTTTCGATAGTTCGTGGACCTCTCCGGTGCAATGTATCCCAAAAAATGGGGCATGACGGTGGTCACCAATGATAAGAACGAGTTGATTCTTACAAAAATGGTGACCGAGTGGAGAGTGTGTATGGACTATCGCAAGCTCAATAAAGTCACAAGGAAGGATCATTTCCCACTTCCCTTCCTTAATCAAATGCTTGATAGGTTGGCCGGCCGTGCTTTCTATTATTTCCTTGATGGATATTCAAATTTTTATTGCTCCAAAGGATCAAGAGATGACTAATTTCACATGTCCCTATGGTGCTTTTGCATTCTCGCAGATGCCATTTGGTTTATGCAATGCATCGGTGACTTTTTAACGGTGTGTGATGGCTATCTTCACAGACATAGTGAAGGATTTCCTTGAGGTCTTCATGGATATCTTTTCTGTGGTCGGGAATTCTTTTGATGATTGCTTGAAAAATTTGGATAAGGTCTTGGAAAGATGTGAAGAGACGAGCTTGGTACTCATTTGGGAGAAATGTCACTTTATGGTTGAGGAAGGCATTGTCCTTGGCCACAAAATTTTAAAGAATGGTATTGAGGTTGACAAGGCCAAAATAGAGGTGATTTCTAAACTTCCACCCCCAACATCCGTAAAGGGAGTGAGGAGTTTCTTGGGTCATACGGGGTTCTACCGCCGTTTCATCAAGGATTTTTCCAAAGTGGTGAACCTCTTGTGTAAACTATTGGAGAAAGATGCCAAATTCCATTTCAACGAGGATTGCATGAAGGCATTTGAATTTCTCAAGTCCAAATTGACAACTACTCATATTATCACCGCACCGGATTGGAGCTTGCCTTTTGAGCTCATGTGTGACGCAAGTGATGTGGCAGTCGGAGCAGTTTTGGGACAATGTATCAACAAAATCATCCATCCGGTCTACTATGCTAGTAAGACCATGAATGATGCCCAAGTCAATTACACTGTGACCGAAAAATAGCTCCTTGCTATTATTTTTGCTATAGAGAAGTTATGTCCGTACTTGATGGGTACAAAGGTGATTGTCCACATGGATCATGCGGCGTTTCGGTACCTAATGATCAAGAAAGATTCAAAGGCGCGGTTAATGAGATGGGTGCATTTATTGCAAGAGTTCTATCTAGAAATCCAAGACGGCAAAGGCAGTGAAAACTAAGTGGCGGACCACTTGTCTCGCTTAGAGGAGGAGGGGAGGCCACATGACGACCTTGAAATCAATGACTCCTTCCCCCACGAGCAACTTTTAGCCATTTCAATGACCAAGATGCCATGGTTCGCCGACTTAGCAAATTATCTTGTGAGTGGTATTGTACCAAATGAGTTCTCTTCAAACCAAAGGAAGAAACTCAAACGGGATTGCCTTGACTACTATTGGGATGAACCGTACCTCTTCTGAATTTATACTGATGGTGTGATTTGAAGATGTGTGCCGGAGGAGGAATAAGTGGAAATTCTTGATGCTTGCTACTCTTCACCATATGGTGGTCACCATGGTGGAGCGAGAACGGCGACGAAAGTGTTGAGTTATGGATTCTATTGGCCTACTCTCTATAAGGACGCAAGTGATCTAGTCAAGCGTTGTGATGAATGTCAAAGGGCCGGTGGGATTTCTAAGAAAAATGAGATGCCCCTCACCACCATCTTGGAAATTGATATTTTTAATGTGTGGAGTATTGATTTCATGGGACCGTTCGTAAAATCTTGTGGGAACACCTACATTTTGGTAGCTGTGGATTATGTGTCAAAATGGGTTGAGGCCGTTGTTGAACCCAACAACGAAGGTAGAAGTGTGGTGGCATTTTTGAAAAAGAACATCTTCACAAGGTTTGGTACTCCAAGGGCCATTATAAGTGATGGGGGATCGCACTTTTGCAACAAAGCTTTTGATACCTTATTCACCAAGTATGGTGTCACTCACAAAGTCACGACCCCCTATCACCCTCAAGCAAGTGGACAACTGGAAGTCTCCAACCGGGAGATCAAGAGTATTTTGTCAAAGACAGTGAATGCCAACCGGACGAATTGGTCGAAGAAACTTGATGATGCTATATGGGCCTGTAGGACTGCTTATAAAACACCGATTGGGATGTCTCCATACCGGTTGATGTTCGAGAAAGCTTGTCACCTTCCGGTGGAACTTGAGCACAAGGCTACGTGGTCATTGAAGAAGCTAAATCTTGAGTGGGATGTCGCCGCCAACTTAAGGGTGGCACAATTGAATGAGCTTGATAAATTCCGGTACCATGCATATACAAGTTCTTCCTTATACAAGGAGAAGATGAAGTACCTCCATGACAAGTACATTAAGAACAAGGAGTTCAAAGAAGGTGATCTTGTGTTATTGTTCAATTTTCGGTTACGGATGTTTTTGGGAAAGTTGAAGTCTAAATGGAGTGGCCCGTTTGAGGTTGTGATGAAGTGTTTAGAGTTAAATTAATCATCATGTGTGCTTAAAATTGTGTGGGTAACTTCCTAGTTGCTAATTGGGGGATGGATAAACTGTGTATCGTGTCTAAATTGCCACTACCATGTCTAAATTGTGCTAAATTGAAAAGCCCTAAGTTCACTGCCGTTGGTGTTTAAATTGTACGGCCACACAAGAAATTGTGCGGTCCGCAGATCCTTAGGCGAGGGCAAAGTATGTGCATTGATTGTGCGGACCACACTCAAAATTGTGTGGTCCGTAGAAGCTGAACTGCGGCCGCAGATCAAAACTTCAGAGATTTGGTATTTCTGGGTCTTGAATTGTGCGGTCGCACTCAGAATTGTGCGGCCGCACTTCCAAAATTGTGCGATCCGCACAAGCCATTCTGCGGCCGCACTCAGAATTGTGCGGACTGCACTTCCCCCTCCTGTCCACTGTTTTGTCTGCAACTATTTTATAGTCTATGTTTGAACTTTAACTAACTCATGTTGCTATGTATTGCAGAAAATGGTTAGATCAAGAAGATGTGGTGCTACTTCCAAAGGGAGGGGTGAACCCTCTCAAGGCCGAGGCAGGGGTACCCTACCACTTTCCGTACAAAGAGTGTTATATAAAAAGGCAACTGCAGAGCGAGGTAGAGCTATAGAGCCCTCTGAGTCAAGTTCAAATGCCCCATCTAGGAAAGCATCGGAGGGCGACTCAGAGCAAAGGCAACCTGCTGTGCAATCACAGCCACAGCTTCCCCAGACAGATATTGACTGAGAGATGAGCCTGCCTCTTCTGAGAGTACTTCTGAGGGATCATAAGGGAACAGAAAGGCTTCTGAGCCCTCATCTACTCATGCCCCGCCACACCAGTCACAGTTGGTGATGATGATCATATTTTAGATGACGGACGAGGGGGGGTGACACCAGAGTTGCAAGCCTGGAGAGGTCAAAGAAGAAAGAAGTTTGGGAAGATAGGTTTGCGAGCCTGACTGCATTCAATAGGTTCTGAGAGTGGTGGCCCCAGAGATCGCTCACACTTGAGCGTTAGTTCCTGTTGAAAGACTTGGATAGGTACAATCCAAATATGTTAAGATAATTTCGGGAAAGAAAAGGGTGGAAGTGGTTTACGAAAAGCATATTAGATGCCAAGGAGCACTTAGTCTGGGAGTTCTACGCTAATGTGGTGCACATCAAGAAGTGGACTAAGGTGACTAAGGTGCGGAAATTGAAAGTACGATTTGATCAGAGCACCCTGAACACTTATTTAGGGCTCGAGGATATGGAGTCGGTGTAGTATTTAGAGAAGTTCGCACTGGGTGATGCTCGTCCTTGGCTAGCTAAGATACTAGCAGCTCCAGGACCACTGCCACCATGGATCACAGCAAGGGTTCCCATTCTGCGGAATACCCTCAACTTTGAAGCAAAAGGGTGGCAAACATTTGTATGCAGTCGCATAGACCCAAGCCAGAATGAAAATAATCTTTCAATCCCCCGGGCAGTCTTAGTTGCATCTATCATGGCCGGGTACCCAATTAATGTGGGTTCCATCATGTCGGCCAACATGTCTCTGGTTGTCAGGCAGGGTGAAAGCTCCTATCTGTATCCCAACACTATCACGGAGTATCTCACGAATGCGGGGGTGGAACCCAAGAGCTTTGATACGAAGTTTAGGGCTAAGCAGCCCTTCTCCTTGTACTCTCTGAAGGACCCAAGGAACCGTAAGAACAAGGGTAAGTCGACCACTACCGTAGGCCATTCTGATGAGCCGTCGGTGGTAGTTGCAGATTCTGCTGCTATGCCTTCTACAGCTTCCATGCCTTCCACAGCAGCCGGTCCTTCCACCGAGACAACTGCCATGCCACCACCTCCATCTTCAGGGCCATCGGCATCAGTATCAGTGCCTTCCTCCTCCACTTATCCACTCATTGTGTTGCGAGTCTCCCAGACACTGGCGAGTTTCAACAACTGGAGGCAGACAGCTACTGCAAAGCTGTCTGACCTATCCAGTGTTGTTGCAACACAGTCTTCTGACCCAGCACCCCAGGTTCCTCCGTTAGTGGAGGAAACATTGAAGAAGATATTGGATAATCAGAAGACCATCATGGATACCTTGGTGGCACATTGGGGGAGCAATTGAGGAGCTAGGTAAACAGGTGAAGAAGATGAGAAAATCCCAGGCCTCGAGAAAATTAGTGGACAAGTTGAGACGTGAAGTGACCAAGATAGCAGCAGCTGGTGATCTTCCCTTTGACTTACTGATGGAGACATATCCATCAGTACCAGCAGACCCAGCAACACCACCAGTACTAGTGGCACCAGCTGGCCAGTCTGAGGAGTCAGACCTCGCTGTCCACATGGCTGAGGTGGTACTACAGATGTTCACCAACCCAGCTACTCCCTGAGCAAAGGATGATGAGATCCAGTTGGAGGAGCCTGAGGGAGGTGATGCTACTATGGACACTGAGACCATATAGGGAGTCCTCTCTACTCTTTCCCTTCCTTATTTTGAGTTTTGTTAAGCATTGAGGACAATGCTTATTCTTATTCAGGGGGTGGTCTATTTTGATTTGATATGACATTTGACAATGGCCTGTAATAACTGATAACATTCTCTTTTTATTTTTACTTTCATTATGTACATATTCTTCTCTATATTGATGTATATATTCTCTTTCCCTTTCTCAGTTTGTATATTCATTTATGCTTTCAGCACTTTACTTCATAGCTTCTTTATTTTGTTTTCTCATTAGTCAATGTTTAGTCTAATAGCTTCTTATTTACTTTAATAGCTAATTTTTAATTTAGTAGTTTCTTTTCATGTTTAAGTGATCAATAAACCTTTGGTTTTCTTAATGCCACGGTTCTTTCCAAAGGTGATTTTTTTTGTGAACCGGGTGACTCTTCCCAACGATGAATGGCGTGACAACTTTCTTAAGGGATTGAGTTTGTTTTATATGTTTAGGTAAGAACAATAGTAATAATGAATAAGAGGACCTAAATGAAGAAAAGGCAAGGCAAAGAAAAAGAAAGAAAGAACAAAAGAAAAATACAAAAAGAAAGTGAATAAATTGAAGAATTGAAGGGATTCAAAGAAAAGCAAAAGTGCAAAGCATGGAGGAAACAAAGAAGGAAAAAATTAATATCATGACCAAGAAAGAGTGATGTCAAGTCTCTCTAGTTCCCCTAAGGAACAAGAAAATGACTCAAAGAGTCAGCAAAGCATAAGCCAAAAAGAAAAAATGGAGTGCTTAAGGAAAGATGAACCCGTTCTACTCTAACATTTCCTACCATAGTCCAAAAACCTTTATTACATGCCGAAAAATCCCTACATGATTTCAAGCCGAGTGAGCTTACATTAGTGGTGATTTACATGAGGGTCAAGCATATGGTACTTAGAGTCGTACTTGTGACATTCTTTTGAGAGAGATGGGCGAACGTTTAACAAATCCTTGAATTGAGTGCTTCATTCTTAAGTGAGATAAGCTAATGGAGAGTAGAGGAGGAGGAGTTTAGATCCACAGTGACCTACATAAAAGAGAGAACTTCCTTGATGAGTAAGTCAACTCTTGATGCTCTAGTGTCACATTAGAACTATTTGTGCTTAAAACTTCAAATCATTGCCTTGTTGATAATTCATAAGTATTGTGGGTAATTGTTGGTCCCAATTGATGTGTGTTTGCTTCACCTTAGATTAGCTAGAATAGCTCTTTTCTTGTGGAGGTGGGAATTACCTTATTTGCTTGAGGACAAGCAAAAGCTTAAGTTTGGGGGAGTTGATAAGTGGGAATTTTGACTACTTATTTGCGCCTTTTGACTTTTGTTTTAGTTAAAAAATATTTAAAGGTCTTCCCGAAAACTGATGAAATATGCTTACTTGCAGGAGTATTAGAAAATGAGCCATTACAATGAAATCAAACTCAAGAGGAGTTCTTTTGAACAAGGACAAAAATCAAGCATAAAAAGCTAAAATGTGGACCGCAGAATTTTGTGTGCGGCCGCAGAACATGAAAAAGAATTAACAGAGCTGCAATATAAGGTGCGGACCGCACAATAATTGTGCGGCCGTAGAAGTCAAGGTTCAGAGAGTTCCAACTCCAAGGCCAGCAAGAACTGCGGACCGCACTATAATTGTGTAGCCACAAAAATCAAATGTGCGGCCGCACCCAGAATTGTGCGGTCCGCAGAACTCAAGAGACGTAGCCGCAGTGTAGAATTGTGCGGTCGCATATCCAACTCTTATCAAGAGCTGAAGCAAAGATCGCACACAAAATTGTGCGGACCATACACAGAATTGTGCGGCCGCATAACCTTCGAAAAGGCAATTTTGTCCGAAAACTTTAGTCGTGTATAAATAGACTTTTTTGACGAAATTAGGTTAAGTTTTGAATACCAGAAAGTCTGTAGCCATTTTTCTTTACTCTTTTAGGAAACTTTAGTTTATGTTGTTGATTTTACATTGGATTTTCATCTATTAATCATTCAATATGAGTTTTATCATCTTTTCTTCTTTATTTCCTTCAATATCCACTATGAGTAGCTAAATTTCTAGCTAGTGTTGTGACCCAACCCTAGTGTGGAAACCTAATGGGTGTTTGATTTAGGGTTTGTTTATGGTTGGGTGTGTATTATTTAGCCTAGTTCTTGCTATAATTGTAGAATTAATGGTTGCAAATATTGGTTCAATCCTATTTGACTTGGTCTCTACTTGAGAAAGATAGACTTAGTCTAGGAAAACTTGGATAACAAGAGTTTGGGATGAAATCAATAGATTGATAGTCCCAATTAAAGGGTTGAACCTAGAGATAGTAAAACTCGACTTGAGCAATTTGTCAACTGTTTAGTCCAATACCCATTTGGACTTGAGAAAGGAAAATTAGGCAAAACCACTCTTACCGAGAGGTATTGAGTGGGTATTTGAATGTTTATTGCTATAATAAATCCCGGCCAACAAAACTCACTCTAAAGCCCACAACCCATTAGGCAAACACCTAGGTGGAAGTCACAGTCCTAGAACTTTTACATATTTGAAAAAAAATAAAAATATTCTTCTCTTGTTTCATATTTTTCAATTGCAATCCTTAGTTTAATTTTAGAAGTAAAATCAAAACAAAGTTTGTGAAAGTGAAACTTAGACAATTCATGTGCTTAGACCAAATACATACCACTAATCCCATCTACGCTCCCTATGGATTCGATCCCGACTCCTAGTTGGGTATTATTATTGCAATCAACCGCTTCACAACTCCAATTTGAAGTGTGACTTGGGCAAGATAAACCATCTTCTTAATATATTCAGTGATTGCAGTTGAATCCATATTCTGATGTTTTCTCTGAAATTCAGAACTCATATAAGCGAGAATGATGCGTTTAATAGCAAGGCATTCTTCCACGTGTTTCTAATAAACCTTGGTGCCTTGAAAATCATTCTCTGGTGGGATTATCTTTGCAGGCTTATCGATCATATCAATGAGCTTTTCATGCATGAGAACAATTCTCAAATTTCTATACCAGTCATCAAAGTTTGGTCCTACCAACCTGTTGGTCTCAAGTATTTCATGCAGTGATATAACAGACATATTGAGAAATCTAAATATAGAAAAGAAAAGGCAATAATATAAGAACATATTTACATATATCATAAAGACATGGACTTTTATTTAAATGATATTTCCACTAATTATTTTAAACTATTTACTCTCATTATAGTTTAAGAAATCATTATTTCTGTTAGTGGAGTAAAGGAATTCTTTAACAATATGTATGATCCCCTTGGAAGTCAAGTCGTTTCTCACATATATTTTAAAGGTAGGTACTCTTACCAATTGTATCCCCATACAATTTCCTTAAATAGCTCTATGTCAAATAGTCCCATGGTAGTCAAGTCGATCCTATTGACATAGTTGAGTTCAACCATCATGAAAGCAAAGAACTTATTAAATTTTATACTCCCCCGGGTAGTCCAAGCATCTAGTGTAAAATTAAATAATTCTTCCAATCCATGCATCTAATGCAATAAATAATTTTAATATATTCTCGAACCATAAATCTCTTGGTTGTCAGGCCGTTCCTTATAAACAAGAAATAAATAAAATTATTTATTTTGATGGATAGCTTTACAATAAAATATCTTATATTTTATTATTTAAGAACTCAAATTTTAGTAAGAGGGAATTGTTACTAAAATAACTTTTAATAACATGAAGATCAAATCTTTTATAGCATGTGAATTTAGTTCAAGTTGTCTATATGCTTAGTCTTAAATTAATTTACATCACATGTAACAAATAAATCAAAATTATGTAACGAACGAGCACGCGACATAAAAATAAAATTCAACATTCTTCTAACATGTTTACTTTATATATCCCATAAAAATAATGCATGCCAGAATATTATTATTAATTAACATCTCATGAACTAATAACAATTAAAATAACAGTATAATCCAATAACATATTATAGATTACTGTCGTATCTAATACAAAATTTTAAATTTAAGTTACGACCTATTTCAATAGTTTAACTTATATGTATACATATTTATTCACAATAAAATAATATCAATCTAATATGCATTCAAATAATTTAACTATTGCATAAGAAACATGTATTATGATTTTGTAACGACCAAACCGGTCATTTTAAGCATTTGTACTTCGCTCGGTAGTTTACATGCATGAGTAGCTCCGTATGATGTATTATTACTTATGTGAGTCGTCGGGTTTTGATTTTTAGGTTATTCGGAATCGAATTGGAAGAATGGATTTCATTGTTGAAGTTTTAAATTGGGAGAGTTGATCAAGTTTGATTTTTTATGAATTTGAACCCGGAACGGAGTTTTGATGGTTCTGTTAGGTCCATTGGGTGATTTTAGACTTAGGAGAGCATTCGGATTGTGATTTGAAGGTCCGTAGTGGAATTTGGTTTGAGCAGAAGTTAGATTTTTGGAAAATTTGACCGGGAGTGAACTTTTTGATATCGGATTCAGATTGTGGTTCCGAGAGTTAGAATAGTTTCATTATGTCATTTGGGACTTGTGTGCAAAATTTGGATTCATTACGGGTTGATTTGCTATGTTTCGCCACGGGTTATTGAAATTGAAAAGTTCAAAGTTCATAGATTTTGATTTGAGGTGTGATTCATCGTTTTGATGTTGTTATGTGTGTTTTGAGGCCATAGGTAGGTCCGTATTGTGTTATGAAACTTGTTGGTATGTTCAGACGGGGTCCCGAGGGGCTCGGTGGAATTTCGGACGTAGTTCAGATCATTTCAAATGGCTTTGCATTGCTGGTTTTTCTGTTGTTACATGTTACTTCTGGCGTTCTTCGCAATCGCGAAGGTGTAGCCGCGATCACGAAAGGTGTTTTGGTCAGTGGAGCTATTTGTTCTTAGCGTTCGCGCTTATGAGGTCGCGTTCGCACTGGGTTGAAGATTTTTGTCTTCGCATCCGCGTCCATTGCTATGCATTCGCGTAGTGTTGAGGTTTGGCAGCTGGGAGTTGGAGAATTCTTCAACGCGATCGCGAAAGGTGAGTCGCGTTCGCGAAGCTTTGCATTAGTGGTCATCGCATTCGCGTGGGGTGTATAGCGAACACGTAGTGCTTTTGGTGGCAGTGTAATTTTTTTCATCGCGAACACGATGGACTTCCCGCTTTCGCATAAGAGGATGCCTGGGCAGAAGTATAAAGTACTCTATTTCGGGGGTTACGGCCATTTTTGTATTTTTGGAGCTATGGAGCTCGGATTGAGGCAATTCTTGAGGCAATTTTCACCATGTGGACTGGGGTAAGTGTTCTCTACTCATTTTTGATTTTATATCATGAATCTATCTTCGTTTTCGGCATTTGATTGAGGGTTCCAAAAGAGAAATTTGGGGGTTTTAGCCTAAAGTTTCATAAAGTTAATTTTTGAGTTTTGAACATTGATTTGGAGTCGGATTTTAGTGAAACTAGTATGGTTGGACTCGTAATTGAATGGGTTGTTGGATTTTGTAAATTTTCTCTGGTTTCAAGGTGCGGGCCTGGAGGACTTTTGGCCGATTTTGAGCTTTTGATTAAAGATTCGACCTTTTTCATTTGGAATTATTTCCTTGGGCTTTATTTGATGTATTTGAGTTGCTTTTAGCTAGTTTTGACCCGTTCGGAGGTCGCTACGCGCTAGATGATATTTTTGGAGCATCGCTTGGCTTGCTCGATATTGGAATTGGCTTGTTCAAGGTAAGTAACACTTCTAAACTTTGTGTTGAGGGTATAAAACCCCGAATTACGTGTTATATGATTGGTGTTGAGGTGACGCACATACTAGGTGACAGGCATGTGAGCGTGCACCGTGTAAGTTATAATTCCATTATTTCTGTGGTACTGTGTAGCTACCTGATCATATATGTAACTATGAAATCCACGTACCAGAGCTATTGAGCTATGATTCATGTTAGAAACCATATCTAGGCTACGTGCTTACTCTGTTGGGACCCATTGAGGTCGTTAATGCTGTTGAGTTATTTGCTTACATTGAAATTTCATACGCAGTCATGTTCATTCATTTCATATCATACCTCAGTCTCTGTTGCTACATATTGATACGTCACATCATTATTTTGGGCTGATATTTCATGACATTGAGAGCCCGAGAGACTGGAGAGATTGATGACTGAGTGAGATCGAGGGCCTGATTGTGAGATATTATATTATAGCACGTGAGTTGTCCGTGTGGATCCATATATTGATATTATAGCCCGTGAGTTGTCCGTGCAGCACATGAGTTGTCCGTGCGGATTATAGCGCTTGGGATGTAGAAGCCCCTCCGGAGTTTGTACACACCCCCAGTGAGCGTAGGTACCTATTGAGTGCGAGTGCCGAGTGATTGGGAGGACTGAGTGACTGGGAGGACTGAGTGAATTGGTACTCTGAGAGTATGCATATGGTCTTTATTACTGATTTGCATCGCATTTGGCATGCACACTTGACATACAAACATAGAGATGCATTTTTCCTCATGTTGTATAGTATCACGTCATTTATGATTTCTCATACATTTTGACATATGGGCATAGAGAGACGTCTTACACTTGCTATTTGAAAGGAAAATAAAACATCTTATTGATTGTTGAAAGAATTTTTGGGAAAAATCACAGTTTTCAAACTTACTCATATTTTTGGCAATTTCGGTAAAAGATCTGGGTTTTCACTGAGATACTTGAAAAGCATGCCTATTTTCTGGAACTGTGAACGAACTAAGCATTTTATTTCTGAGATACTCCTTTTATTACTTGTACTATGCTGTTATGAATTGTTGTGGGATATTGGTATTGGACCCGACCTTTGTTCTAGCTCGTCACTACTTTCAACCTAAGGTTAGGTTTGTTACTTATTGAGTACATGGGGTCGGTTGTACTCATACTACACTTCTGCACCTTGCGTGCAGATATTGACTGCTGACGTTGCTGTGATCGACGGGAGCCGGAATTGAAGATGTACCTGCGTTCCGGTTGTAGCTGCCTCTTGTTCATGGTATCCTTAGATCTATAAAACTATGTTTATGTACTCTTCAAACATATGATGTATTTACTTCATTTCAGCTTTGTAAACTATATTCTTAGAAGTTCATGATTTGTACTACCAGTCCTTGGGGAATATATCAGATTCAGATATTTCTTTACTTAATTGCTTTATTAATTGTTATTAGAATTGATTAGTGGTTAATTGGCTTACCTAACGGGTTGGGTTAGGTTCCATCCCGACTAGGTGGATTTCAGGTCGTGACAGATTTGAACACTTCAAATATTATCTTAAAATATTTCGTAAATAAATTTAGACATAATAAACCACGGCTCTGATACCACTGAAGGATTACGTATAGGTGTTCGTAACACGCAGTAAAAGACAATAACAATCCTAGGAAGATCTTTTCGTGTTTAAAATTTATTTACATGTCAAAGATCGGATCTAAGATGTATCTGGTGAAGAGAGTCTCGTTTCAAAAATTCTTCGATAGTGCGGAGACTCTATGCGTATCCACACCGAGACCGGTTCTTGCTATCAACTCTTTGATCAATGAAACCAGCGAACAAATTGAACAAAATATTGTGCTGAAATATTTCTCAAAAATCCCAACTCAATGTTAGAAGAACAAGAAATACTTTTCTTGTAATGATATTCTCTCTCTTGGCTTGTGTTGCACTCTCACTTTCACAAAGTGATTTTCCTTCTCAAGAATTGCTACGGCAAATGTTTTCCATCACCCTTTATATAACATCACCTTTAAACCCTTTTTCTATTTGGTTGAGGTAATGATTTACTTAGGGTAAAAGTTTATTCCAAAATAAACTTCATGGAATTTTATGAAAAATTAGAAAATCACGTAACTAATAAAAACGTGACTGCCGAGTCCTTCACGTGATTCCTCCAACTCAAAGTTGGATTCTCTTATTTATGAACTTTTCATATTAAGGAAAATATTAATCACATTTCAATTGGGATGAAACTGCCTACAAGTCCCTTTTTGGACATTACATGTTAGTTATCCAATTCAAATTTGGATTCTAACTTATAAAACTTTTATATTAATATTATATATATACTATTATATAAATAAATATTAATTAAATATATCACATATATATTACAACCAAGAGATATAATTTAATTTTTTATTCCAAATAAAAAACTTCAATTTGTTCACAATATTAACTATATCCTCTGTGCTAGCAAAGAATATAATAATATTTTATTTAGACTAATAATTTAAATTATTTGACTAATTAAATTTTATAATTTAATTACCAAACAATAAAATAATTAATCCTTTAGCAAAGAGCAGAACACTCGTTAGTGTGCGACCCCATAGGTTCAATACTAAATCGGTAGTAAACTAATCATATCAATATACTAATCAAGGGTGGCATCTAGCAACACTCCTTAACGACCGGATAGAATGAAGTATACAATTTACTCTCAAGAACCAGTAGAAGAATAATGTAGTAATTTCTTCTGTCCTTATAGCTCTAGATCACCATAGGATATGGTTCAACTGTCAAATCGTAATAGGCGATGAACTATGTGTTCATGTTAAATATAATCGGCCATTGAATGACCTAAGAAACTCTTTTCTTCTTTTCATTCAATTACCCTGGCCAAGGTCTTAATTTGGTCGTTTATAATTCATGACAACATGGAGTTTAAACTCATTACCAAGAGTCGACAGATTCCATCTTGATCAATCACTAATTTTACAAGTATTTAATCGTACCCAATATCCTTTCAACTATCGTCGTAGGGCCATAGGTGTCTAATATCAAAGCACAATAAATAACTTGTCAATTACTATGATGATCTTAGGTCAAAGGAAACTCTTACACTACATTCTTCAAGAGAATATTCTATTGACAGTTTATGGTAATTCTAACCATTAGGAATTATCCAATGAGTCGGTTCAATGATCATATCTCTATATGCATCATCTATCCATGTAATTTAGTTAATGATATCAACTAATCTTTATCACATAAAGACGATCACATAAATATTGATCTAACCGGATTACTAATGTCCAAATTAATAATCCTATGATCAAGAATAAAATTTAGATTAAATTATAAGAAACTTTATTCTCATTATCATGATCTCCATCACGATGACATGTCTCAAAATGTAATCAAGAACCTTGTTAAATTAATCAATTAATTAATAATAACTATGATAAACGAATATCAAACTTCATATATCTTTATATCAAATAACGTTCACAAAAATATGTTCAAATCATCACATATGAGATTGGATCTAGGGCATATCTACTATATCCCTAACAATCTCCCACTTGCACTAGAGCCAATCATTCTTCTACTTCATTCCCAATTTCCACTTGTTCTTGTCAAACTCTTTTGTGCCAAGAATTTTAGTGAATGGGTGTGCATCATTTTCCTTTACATCAACCTTTTGAATCACGACGTCTCCACGTTCAATGATTTTCTTATTAAGTGATACCTTCGCAAAATGTGTTTGGATTTTTGGTGTGATCTTGGTTCTTTTGCTTGAGCAATGGCTCCAGTATTGTCACACAACAATGGAACCGCACCTTTTATTGAAGGAACCACACCTAGTTCACTTAAGAACAATTAGCAGCTTCACTGGCTGCTATATTGTCACGACCCAAAACTAACCCATGTCGTGATGGCGCCTATCGTAGAACTAGGCAAGCCGACTCATTTCCAAAACAAAATAATATTTTTATTTCAAAGATAATTTTAAGGTTATTTAACATAAAACCTCCATTTAAAGAGTTCAAATCAAAGAAAAATAGAAGTGCGGAAAAGAAAAGCCCGACATTGGAGTGTCACTAATCATGAGCATATACTACAATCTGTCTAACAATATCAAGGCTAACTCAGCCCGAAAAATAGCTAAATACAACTAGAGGAAGATAAGAGGGAGAAGAGCAGGGGCTGCGATCGCCAAACAGCTACCTTGCTATCTCCAAGAAAATCTGCAACCAGAACACTCAATAACCGCTACCGTGTCCAGCTACACCTGAATCTGCACACAAGGTGCAGGGAGTAACGTGAGTACGCTAACTCAGTAAGTAACAACAATAAATAAAGACTGAGCAGTAGTGACGAGCACTAAAGCATATAACGCTCATATCATGAAATCTCAGTAAAATACCACATGCTTTTAAAAATCAGGATTTGAATCAAACATCTCGTTTAAACCCAGTTCCAGTAAAAATCATTTTAAGACAGTTTTCCAACAATTTTTCAAACAAAGTCTCAATGCAAAGGTGAGCAAAAATGATGAAATCATAAATAGCCCCTCGGACAAAACATCACTCATATACAGCCCCTCGGACAAACCTCACAGTCACTCGTGCCACTCGGGCATACCTCATAATCACTCTTGCCACTCGGGCATACCTCACAATCGCTCATGCCTCCCAGTCACTCAGCACACGGCACTCGGCACTCGGCACTCGCACTCAGTAGGTACCTGCGCTCACTGGGGGTGTGTACAAACTCCGGAGGGGTTCCTTCAGCCCAAGCGCTATAATCTGCACGGACAACTCACGTGCGATAATAATAAAGTATGCTGCAGGCGGGCAGCTCCGATCCACACTCATCCTCACAAATCAGGCCCTCGGCCTCACTCAGTCATAAAGTATGTTGCAGGCGGGCAGCCCCGATCCACACTCATCCTCACAAATCAGGCCACTCTGGCATTTCAGTAAAACAGGGCATTCGGCCCAAAACATTTATATGCATCAAAATAGAGTCATAAAACTGGGTTATGCGGTAAACAAGTATAAACATGACTGAGTATAGATTTTCAATCGAAAACAGTGAGAGGATGGTAAGAAACAACCCCTAAGGGTCCAAACAGCATTGGCGCAAGGCCCAAACATGGCATTCAGCCCAATTTACAGAAAATCTTTCTAAAACATATAAGTATCAATGGTTTCAACAAAGTATGCAACTTTACAGTTGCTATGGGGCGGACCAAGTCATAAATCCCCAACAGTGCACGCCCACACGCCCGTCACCTAGCATGTGCGTCACTAAAAATAGCAGAATGATACAAAATCCGGGGTTTCATACCCTCAGGACTAGATTTACAATCGTTACTTACCTCAAAACGTGAAACTTTTTACTCTGCTATGCCTTTGCCTCGCAAATCGACCTCCGAATACCTCGAATCTAGTCACAAATAATTCGTTTCAGTCAATAAAATTCATTGGAATTAATTTCACAAGATAATAATGATTTTTCCATAAAAATCCAAAAATTAGCTCAAAAATCGCCCGTGGGGCCCACGTCTCGGAACCCGACAAAAGTTATAAAATCCGAAAGCCCATTCAACCACGAGTCTACCCATACCAATTTTACCAAAATCCGACCTCAACTCGACCCTCAAATCTATAAATCTTATTTCCAAATTTCTAAGTTTCAATCTCCGATTTACACCTCAAAATCATGTAATCTAGTCAGATTATTCGATGATAATTCAATATTATGGAGTAGAAATGATCACAAGGGACTTACCTCAAGTTTTCCTTGAAAATATATCAAAAATCGCCTCTCCTCAAGCTCCAATTTGTCAAAAATGGCAAATGGGACGAAGTCCCTGTTTTATAATTCTGCCCAGACATCCTCGGTTCTGCCTCGATCTTGGCCTTCGATCGAGGTCCTCGGTCCTGCCCCTCGATCCTGGTTCTCGATCCTGGCCCTCGATTATGTCTTCGACCGGCCTACGACTGTGACCCTCGACCCTGGGCTCGATCATGCCTTCGATCGTGGCCCTCGACTCTGGGCTCGATCATGGCTTCGATCGTGGCCCTCGACCCGGAGCTCGATCTGGCTTTGATCGTGTCCCTCAACCCTGAGCTCGATCTGGGCTCACATCTGGGCTCGATTTCTGGGTAGAAGCAATTTCCAACAGAAGGAAATTGCAGCAGTTGTTCTAGTTCAATATTTGATTCGTTAACCATTTGAAACTCACCTGAGGCCCTCGGGACCTCAACCGAATATACCAACAAGTCCTAAAATATCATACGAACTTAGTCGAATCCTCAAATCACCTCAAACAACGGTAAAACCATGAATTACACCCCAATTCAAGCCTAATGAATTTTGAAATTTCTAATTTCTACAAACAACTCCGGAACCAATCAAATCACGTCCGATTGACCTCAAATTTTGCACACAAGTCCTAAATGACATAACAGAGGTATTCCATTTTTTAGAATCGGATTCCGACCCCGATATCAAAAAGTCAACCCCCGGTCAAACTTCTCAAAAATAAAACTTTCGGCATTTCAAGCCTAATTCCTCTACGAACTTCCAAATAATATACCGGACACGCTCCTAAGCCCAAATTCACCATACGGAGCTATTGGAATCATTAAAATTCAAATCCGAGGTCGTTTACACATAGGTCTATATCCGGTCCACTTTTCTAACTTAAAATTTTTAATTATGAGACTAAGTATCTCATTTCACTCCGAGTTCCTTCCGGACTCGAACCAACTAACCCGATATAACATAATATAGCTGAATAACATAAAAGAAGTAGGAATGGAGAAAACGGGGTTATAACTCTCAAAACGACCGGTCGGGTCGTTACAATAAGCCATATCAGGACGTGTACATGTCATGGTATACATGATAACTCCCATTGCACTAGCGTATGGGATACTACTCATGAATTCTCTCTCTTCAGGTGTTTTAGGACAATCCTCCCTACTGAGAGTAATTCCAGTGCCTATCGATAGATAGCCTCTTTTGGAATTATCCATGTTATACCTTTTCAAAATGGTACCAATATACAAAAACTGGAAAAGTCCAAGCAGCTTCCTCGATCTATCTCTATAGATCTTTATTCCTAATATATAAGTTGTTTCTCCCAAGTCTTTCATGGAAAATTGTTCAGTTAGCCAAATCTTGGTACTTTGCAATGCCGGTGTATCATTCCCTATGAGTAATATATCATCAGCATACACTACTAAGAATATAATTGTGCTCCCACTAACCCTTTTGTACACACAAGGTTCTTTTTCGCATCTAACAAAATTGAAACTTTCAATTGTCTTGTTAAAGCGAATATTCCACTATAGGTTTTATATCCTTTGAAGATTCAACTAAAATCCATACTTAATTTTCCTTCATGGATTCCATTTCGGATTTCATGACTTTTTGCCATTTCTTATAGTCAGAACCTTGTATCACCTCTTCATAGGTCTTAGGGCCATCATCATTATGATCAACCTCATTTGATACATCATCTTGTACCATTAGATTCAATCTAGTTGGTACGTGACATTCTTATGTAGACCTTCTAAGAGGCTCTTGTACAATTTGCTCACCTTGTGTTGGATTTGGTTGTTATTCAATTTGTATTGGAACTGGTTCATTAACTTGTTCTTGAACTACATTTAGTTCTTGAACTTCAACCGTTGAAGATGGAAACTTCTTTGTCAACTTCAAAATATCGAATAAAGGTTCTTCAACTTGTGTCTCGTGATCTTGATTTTGTGTTGATTCATTAATTTCTTGAACTTCATCAAGTTCTATTTCTCCACTATAATTTCTTTCCAAACGAAATTACTTTTCCAAAAAGGTTGCTCTTCTAACCACAAACACTTTATGGTTAGAAGGGTGATAGAAATAATATCCCATTATTTCTTTGAGATACCCAATGAGCCTACACTTATCAGATCTTGAATCAAGTTTATCAGACTGCAGTCTCTTAACATAAGCTAGACAACCCCAAACTTTAATATGTTTAAGGTTAGGCTTACGTCCTTTCCATATCTCATATGATGTTGTAGAGACTGACTAATTCTAGAAAATACATACATAAAATACCTAGTTTGGCTATGAGACCACGGATTCACGTGCCCCATAATTGGGGTTATAGATCCGCCCCTGAGCACGACAAAGTACTCTACAAGGGCATGGAAGGGCATGTAATGTCTAATTTTTTGTTCATGTCTAACCTGTAATTAACTAACAACATTAACTTTTGTAGAAAATACATAGAAGCATGCACTTTGTTACAAAGAAATCGTTTCTTCTAGTCTAATAGTTATTTAGTTTCATTCTTTCAATTTAATAAGCAAATTGGCAGACCTAATTAGAGCTGAAAGTAACTGAATAAAGCCTTAGGAATTGGTGAATGTTTTTCCTATACCTCAGTTTTTTTAAGTTTTGAAGTTTTAATAGGCCATAAGGGTGGGTGGCCTGTCTTTGTATATTTAGGTTGCATTTGGTAGAGTATCTCCTTCTTCCCTGAATTAGTGGACGTCCGGTTTTATGCATTTCCTTTTTGGCTGCCAAACTTCAACAGTCGCAAAGCAAAAATGGTTTTTATTGCTTGGCATTTACTGTATTAAAAAAAGAACAAATAATTTGTAAAGAAGAAACACAAGATCAACTACCAATCTAACCTGAAAAGTGCTACCAAGTATTCTTAGTGTTATATATATACAAGCAACATGTACTCTTTCCAGCAAAAAAAGGAAAAATTATTCAAGCTTACTAAAAGCAAAATTAAAGACATCAAAGGTTGCTTGATCATCCACATTCCTTGGGCAAACGGCTTACGTTAACCAAAGAATATAGTAGGTATCTGGTTAATTAGTCGAGGTAATGATTTGTAGATGACGGATTATTTAAGCTGGAGAAGCAGGGCACATGCTAGATTACTCGGATTTCTATCCTTTGAGAATTTTGCATGTGCCCTCGCCCTCCAGCTTAAACCCCCGCCAATAATGACACTCGGGTCTTAACCCGAGTTTATGGCTACCAAAAAGATTAGACAGTGAGCAATGCAGGTAAGTCCTCATTAATTTACTATAGCCACCATTCTTTTTTAAATACATGAAATAATTGCATATAGAATTATTAACATTGACCACCTTTAAATATATAGCTTATTGCATAATGTTTATCTAAATAGAATATGAAGAACACGTCAATTAAATCATTCACAATGAGGTTGGCTTTCCAAGAGCTGAAGCGGCTGAATCCACGTAAAGTAGTAAGCAAGTGTAGAGTTTTAGCTTCAATCTATCAACTTTCTCAACCACACTGTTTTTTTTTTCTGAGCTTAAGGTACTTCTTAGCTTGTCCAACCATTTAAATGCAAGCTTAAGCTGTGATAATGTAAGAGCTATTTGGTATTTTGGTTCCGTTTGGCGCTAAGCACTTGCTTTTGTACATATTCTATAATTATGGCCAATATTTTGGCTAATGGAGTCAATCTCACATAAGTATAAGCATCTTTGTAAAGTGTAGACTTTGTTGGCAATATTCTTTAGGACCCAAAATACTACATTGTGTGATGGACATCATGTGCACAAGTTGTATCTCTTCTTTTACACCTAAAAAGTCAAGACTTTTTTGCCTATAAAAGGGAAGGTCATTAGTTCATTTTAGACACACCAACAAGATTTGAGTCTTCATTTCTTGTTTCTTCCTTTCTTTCTTTATTAAGAGTATTTTGTATGAAAGTTAAGTATTGGGAAGCACTTGTATGAACCTTTTCTTTGGAGTGATCTTGTGAGGTTATTCTCTTAGGGTTTTTGGGATTAATTAGAGTGTTTACTCTAATTTTGTATTCTCTTTTGTACTCTTATTGGCATAGTAAAATTGCTTCTTTCCGCTTGTAGACGTAGGTCACTTTGACCGAACCACGTTAAATTTGTGTCTTCTTTATATGCTTTAATTGTCGTTGTTATCAACTTTCATTGTCTTTGTTATTGTCACTATACCGTTGTTTGGCTAAATTCCGCACTACTCGGGTTCCCGATCCTAACATATTCAATAGATTTCTTAAAATAAATACAAGGTTATTTGGACCAAAGATATTGGGTTCAGCCGAATCTATAAACTATATATACGGTAGCTCCGCCCCTGTCACTACTGGTAGCCAAGACCAGGGCATGAATAATGTTCTGAGGATTGATTGTTTTCTCCAACAGTTTCTTGTTTCCTACATCACACCCTTGGGGTGCGATCCTTCTCTGGACCCTGCGTGATCGCGGGATGCTTTGTGCACCGGGCTGCCCAAGTTGCAATTTGTAGTTCTAAATGAGCTCGTTCTCCTCTTTAGATAGTGTAATGCATGTGAATGAGAAGAATCTGAGACTTTAACAACGAAGCCGTGGTTTGGCCACAGTTCATATCCATTTAAGGCAGGGACAATGCTGATTACTTGTAAATGGATTGATCTATATATATTCCCCACGAACTTTCTTATTGGTATTCATACTGTGAAGAAGCTTAATAAGTACTTGTACGAGGGATTCCATCTTGTTTTGCTCCTGGTTATGCCAAATATATGCATGTTAAATGAATTAAATAAAACTAATCCAAATCAAGAAGACAACAACAACAATGACCCTGTAGAATCCACAAGTGGAGTTTGGACTACGGAGGAGTAGAGAGGATGTTTCTGATAGACCCTAGGCTCACGACGATGGTAAAGGACGGTGGAGCAGTAACAATAAGCAGTAACAATGGCACAGTGGAACGATAACATCAAAGGAAATCCAAATCAAGAAGAACCTAAGAAAAACGAGATAGGCATTACTGCATTTCCATACAACTAATCCACTAACTATGGATAAGCAAAAATAATCATGGAATAAAAACTTAGTAATATTTTATTCCTTGTTTGGTCACTAATCATGACATAAGTTATTCCAGGATTAAAAATAGTACCAGAATAAATTATACCTGCCAGATAGTGAAATAGTAATCCAGGATAAGTTATCCCAGGATAAAACAGTAAATTCAACAACCCTAGAATTAATACAACATACTAAATAATCAATAATAAATAATATGATGATAACTAATCACAGTAAAATTAATCTCAGCATAACGAATCCTTACATATTTAATTGTCATATTTCTTTGATCATAAACTGCACTATGTTCTTTCCAAGTAGTCTATGGAAGTGGAGTTCATGCGTACGTACTGCAAAAGAACATAACTATACAAATTTGCATGTTTAGTCCCTGAAATATTAATAAATGTCGAATCTGGTCCTCTGATATTTAGTTAATATATTTAAGGTTCAAATAATTGAAATGTGCAGTTTTATCCTGCTGCTCGTGAATCTTGACAAATTTAATAATTTTTTTATTGTTAAACCATTTAAACTACCCATGTGTTTTGTCAAATTTATTATTACTCCAAAGTGCAATAATCCTGCATAACTCATTGGCCGCCACCAAAACTCATTTATGCTTCTAACTAAAACAGCAAATCCTTTTTCACAGGAAGCAGAGCATCAGACAATGGTGAAAAGTATGAGGAAAATGACATTTCCGGTGGCATATAAGACCTATACATTACGCATATTATATTTCCGACGGCATATAAGACCTATACATTACGCAAATTATATTCCGATGGCATATAAGACCTCTACTCTTAGTTTTCAAGTACTCCAGTTATGACCAAGAATGTAGTTTACCTGTTTGTGATTTTGCCAGTGTGAATGGGAGGAGGCACTAAAGCTTACGATCAAGTATATAGTGGGCCAAGAAAAAACAAAAACTGAAGACGGAGGGGAATCCCAGAGCCGGAACGATGTGGAAACCAAGCCAAGAAGCAAATTTTATATTTTTCCATTGCAAGGCTTCAAACTTTCCTTAGCTTCTAAGCCAAGACGCCGGGCCATTCCATTATCTAGTTTGATTTCAGATGACCCTTTTTGTCCAAATCCTGAATATGATGTGTTGGAACTTTGAGGGTAATCCGGTCACTTTTCTCTTGAATGTTGTGCTGGTCGCAGGGTCACTTCCCGGAAGAGGAGGTGTAACTATTTCGAGAGGTAAGAAAAGTATTGGATTTTGACTTTGCAGTTGTATGTAGGACTATTGAAAATGACATGTAATGTACTTTCATATCTGAGCTTCAGCTTATAGAGTCTTCCGAGCTTATTTCTTCAAAGCATTGATCTGTTTTGCATACTTGATACTAAGTACAGTCAGAGGTGGATCCAAGATTTGAACTTTTTGGGTTCTGAATTTACGGACTCGACTTCGAGTGCTAGTAATTAATTGGGTTATGAATTTAAATTTTTACATATTTAGTGGAATTTCTTAATATATGGTTTGAGCCAAAACTACTAGGTTCCACAACCCATATACTAAAGCTTATCCGCCTGAGTACAGTGTGTTCGATTTAATCTGTTCAAGAATCAAGAACATCCTTAAAGCCAAAAATGATACTTGTTCATCGTAAACTTTTACATTATTTCCCGAGATTACTGAATAAGCTATGGATTTTTTAATATATATGATGAAGTAATTCCTAAGGACAATGTTTTGATGAGCTTCCAAATATTTCATAATCAAGATCAAGAAAACGCCAAGGCTTCTGTTTCTGCCCAAACTAAGCTAGCATATAGACCATCAAGGTGGGAAGCCATGAGTTTGTCATGGCTTCCATATTCTGCTATTGTGCCCTCCTTCACAACAGCAATCATACTGGCTTCTCTAATTGTAGAAAGGCGATGAGCTACCACAACTGTGGTAGCCCTCTTGGAAATCTTCCTGAGTGCATCTTGAACATGCTTCTCTGATTCTAAGTCCAATGCACTGCTAGCTTCATCCAGTAAGAGCACCTTTGATTTCTTTAGTATGGCTCTTGCAATTGCTATCCTCTGTTTCTGTCCACCTGATAACTGAACGCCACTCTGACCAACCTGTAAAATAGCATGCCAAACTCTAGAGATTAGTCAAGTCATGCCCACCTTACTCTTAAAATCAAAAACATATGTGAGGCTTACCTCTGTTTCATAACCTTGAGGAAGCCCACTGATAAATTTATGAATGTGAGCTTCCTTTGCTGCATCTTCAATTTCAGCCCATGAAGCATTAGGCTTGCCAAATGCAATATTCTCTCTAATGGTGCCAGCAAATAAGGCTGGTTCTTGACTGACCAGAGCTGTCTGCCTTCTCAACCACTTCAAATTCAGCTCCCTCAGATCAACCCCTTCCATTAGTACTCTTCCTTGTGTTGGGTCGTAAAACCTCTGTATCAACCATATCGCTGTTGACTTTCCAGATCCACTTGCTCCAACCAATGCTACCATTGTCCCACCTCTGATCTTAAGAGTAAAGTTTCTCATCACTATGACGTCCGGCCTTGACGGATATGCAAATGTGACCATCTTAAACTCTATATCAAATGGCTTTGATATTTCAATCTTTTTTCCTTTCACACGCTCATTGCCTATTGTAGGCCTACGGTTAATGATAGCAAGAACAGCGGGTATTGCGGTTGAAGCCATAGAAGTATCTGGGGCAAGGCCAGCAAGTTGTCCAACAGCAAATGAGCTCAGCACAAGTATTAGGAAAATCTTATATACGTCACCGAAATTGGTATAGCCTTGCTTTACCAAGTAAGCACCAAACCAGAGAGTCAGGGTATATGCTCCATACATTGCACCTTGAGAAAGGCCTAGTGCTAGACCAAGCATTTGTGACCTTCTGACTGATGTTCGCTTGGGCTCAGATAAAGCTTGTTCAAATGATTTAACTATTTGCTCCTGAGTTGAGAATGTTGCCACAGTTCTTATATTTGACACAGCCCCTGCAGCTATACTGCTAGCTTTCGCATAAGAGCTGTTGTCTAGTTTTCCTCCTACATTTATAATCAAAGTGAGGTAGCTTGCTCCTAGAGTAAATGGTGTGAGAGCAGTGGCCAAAAGAGCTAATCTCCATTCAAGTTTGAATGACACACCAAGTCCAACAGCTGCTGAGCTCAGGCCCATTAGCAGTACAGAAAACCTATCACCAACAACAGACCTGACACTGACACAATCAACAGAAAGCCTTGACACTAGAACTCCAGTGGAATTCTCGTCAAGATCAAACCAACCAGGTTCTTGTTTGAGTATAGCTTTAAACAATAAACTTCTAACTCTCATGGTTAGCCTGGTACCAGCCCAACCACAGAAGCCTTGTTGGCCTACCATAGTGAATATACACCCAAATCCAAGACCAACTAGTATCAAGCAGAGGTATCCAACTTCCCTTTTCAATCTTGACATGTCTGTATAAAAGTAGACTTTAAGTGCTTGCCCTAGAACTAAGGGATAGAGGGAGAGAATTGCACCTGCAAGCATACCCAATATTAGCCCAACTAATAGCATTATCAGCTCGGGTCGCTGCAGGTTCCATAATTCTGAGAGACGATAGCTGTTGATCTTTCCTTCTTCTTTTCTGTGGCTTCCTTCTTGCATAGATTCTAGGTACTTTGATTTTGAGATTTCATATACACTTTTTACTCTCGAGACATCATAAATTGATTTCTCATAGGCAGAGAATTCCATTTCCTTTGGAACATCTCCCTCTTTTGACATAGGTTTTGGGACTGCTTCTGAAGCAAGCTTGATGAGGCCAAAGTAGACCCCAGCCTTTTCCATTAGCTGATCATGGTTACCTGTCTCAACAACTGAACCACGATCAAGAACGACTATAGTGTGAGCATTTCTTACGGTAGCTAACCTATGGGCAATCACTAACGTGGTTCTGCCCTTGGAGATCTTGTCAATGGCGCGTTGTACAATGGCCTCAGACTCGGGGTCTAAGGCACTTGTTGGTTCGTCTAACAGAAGAATTTTTGGGTCTTTAACCATTGCTCGAGCAAGAGCAATCCGCTGCTTTTGTCCTCCAGAGAGTTGGGTTCCTCGGTCTCCAACCTGTACAGGTACATTAAGTTTAGAAGTACCCTTTTAATATGCATATCGTTATCTTGTTAGATTATTGTGGAATATGAACTGATAATCCATATACTGCACCTGTGTATCATAGCCTTCTGGAAGTCTTGAGATAAAACTGTGAGCATTTGCCGCAACGCAAGCAGCCATAGCCTCTTTCTTGGTAGCATTTTCTTTTCCCATCATCACATTTTCAAGTATGCTTGTCCCAAATAGTACCGGTTCTTGACCAACCATACCTATCTGACTTCTCAGCCACTTCACTTGCAATGTTCTTATATCATGACCATCCAAGGTAATTAGACCTGCCCAGATATTTGTAATTTCCTTAATCAGACATGAAAAATATCCACAAACAGTTATACTTGCTATATAAGAAAGATTCATATGCTTACCCTGAACAGGATCATAAAACCTTTCTATAAGAGCAAAGATCGTTGACTTTCCCCCTCCACTGGTGCCTACTAATGCTAATGTCCTAGAAGCTGGAATGACTAAGTTAAGAGACTGGAGAATCTGGACAGTTGGACGAGCCGGATATGCAAAGGTAACACATTTAAATTCAATTTTCCCTCTTACAGTTGACAACCTCCTTCCCTCTGAACTGTAGGGATCTATCTCTGGAATCCTGTCTATAACTTCAAATACCCTAGTAGCTGCAACTGTTCCTTGTGCAAACTGAGCAAAGTAAGATAAGGATAGAGCCAAGCCCCTGCACAAATAGACATATGGTTTACTTAAGCCAGACCAGATATGCTGCCAATGGCAAAAATTTAGTAGTTCTGTTTACATCAATTGGTAAATTATTATGATTTCCCTATTATGGAATAGTTGTCAATAAGCTGAATTCTTCTGCAATACATTGATGATTGTTAAATGTTTGCTTCCTTTAAAGTTTGAGACTTCCTCAAATTTCATTTATTAATTTAAGTTGATTAGCTTATTAAATCTTCTTCTGGTGGAGGGAAGATAGAGAGAAAAATGACAGAATTATTTACCTGCCCCCGACGTTAACCCCAAAGAAACAAGCAATGGCTTCACCACCTGAAAGCTCTCCCTTTGCTACAAGGATTGAACCGTACCAGAAAGCCAATGCCCATGTCGCATAAGTAACTAAATAAATAACTCCAATTCCTGCTCCTTTAGCAAAACCAACCTTTGCCCCCAAACGCCCCGAATTCTCCAGAGATTCCACATATTTTGCATCTAAAAAGTCCTCTGCTACAAAAGCAGTAACGGTCCTAATTGAACTCATTGCTTGCTCTGCAATGCTGCCAGCTTTTCTATAAGATTCCTTTACAAAAGAACAACAAAACTCAGTGTGCAGTTTAAAGTGAACTAAACAGAGAAATATTAAAGTGAACTCAGTGTGCAGTTTAAACTATTTGAATAGGAACGGCATTTTGATGCATTTGTTACAGAAATAATAGTAGGCGAAAGTATTAAAATAACAAGGAAACTGTTAGTTTGATGGAGAAAATGCCACTTCAATATTGTAGCTGATTTTGGAACTTGTGAAGGTTTTAGGAATGCTGTGAAACAATTTTGGACGGTCCAAACAGAAAGAGTGTCATATAAATTGGGAGAGGAGGAGTTACGCTGAATTGCATTGCATGCCTCTCACCTCTTCTTTCTGTGTGAGGCCAACATAGATGGCTTTATAAGCAAGGCCACAGAACATAGACAGTGGTGTGACTGCAAAAACTGCCAGGGAAACCTTCCACGATCTTCTAAAACCAACTGCGTAGCCGTTGATGAAAGTGAAGATATGGTGAACAAAATGTGCCATCTGCATGAAGTACAAAACTACACGGGATCAGAGAGGCTGTTGTATGCATTTGGTGTGAGTTCTCTTTGGATTAGTTTAGCCATTGTATAAGTGTGGTAAAGGTTAACACACAGCTTATTTCACTATTAAGAAGTGAAAACTTATCAGTTTAGAGTATCAATGGGCAAAAAGAAGTACCTTTTCTCCCATCACTTCTTGGATTTGTGCCACATCACTTGAAATTCCATGCATGATTTCACCAGTATTCAGTTCTGTATCAAAAAATCCAATGTCCTGTCGTAAAACAGCTCTTAGGTACTTTGTTCTTATTCTATGAGCTGATCTTTCTCCCACCAATCTCCAGCAAGTTGTCTCTGGCATAAGATGATTAAAGTGTCAACTGTGATTACTCTCCTTTAAACTCTAAAATCCAGAATAGTATATATGAGAATACAAATGTCTAAATTACCTAAGTATGCTCCAACCACGACTACTGCTGTTAGCCCTGTCATAAGCACACACACCTGAAGATTGTATCAATTATTATAAGATCTCTTGAGATTTAGATAATGAGTGTATAGGCAATTAGTTGCTCTATTTAGGATTAATAGTATTCATTCATTTTTCTCTTTTAACCGCTAGCAGGAGAGAAAGGAGTTATTAACTGAGATCCTTGACAGATTCTTCATTCTTACTCTAACTCTATTCAAATCCTCCATACAGAGGTCTCAAGATCAACCCATTTTTAGTAACCCGCCCAAGTTTAAGCGGTTTACTTCTGACTCGTTTGTTAACTAGACTGAACGGGTTGAACCCGAAATGGCTGATCAAACTATTGATCCAAAATGGGTCAAAACAATGTAACTGACGGGTCAAAATGCAACTCAAACCCAAATATACAATATAATTTGGAGATCGGTAATTATGTAAATTTGAAAGAACTGAAGCTAATAATTTAACAAAAATACATTAGCTTCGCATTTTTTCTTAAAAAAACAAAATAAAAAAGGAGGGAAAGTTGGGTCATCTTTAGACAAGTTGGGTTATGACTTGTTACTTAACCCATTTTGACCCAAGCAAACTTTCAGCAGGTTGAGTTATGACTAGCTTATTGATTTGACCCGTTGACCCAACCCGCCCTTTTGCCACCTACACCTCTACCAAATTCTTCTATGTCAACTTTTCTACGGATAAAAAATTGCAGGGAAGGAGGAGCATACAATGAAATAGTAAGTATATATTACCATTTCCACATCCTTCATCATCCGATCTTTGTCTTTGTCCAGGGCAATTTTGTTTACGAAATTACCAAAAAGATAAGAATACCAAGGAAGAGATCCTCCATTTATTAGAGCCCCCATACAACCCAACAGCAGTAATAGTATATCCAACTTGCTGGAGTATTTGAACAAGCTCAACAACCCTACTGGCTTAGGAGCTGCTGCCTCATCCTCTGCATCATTTTCTTCATCGTGTATTATAGGATTCTTGTCAATATCATTGTACAAATCATTTCCATACTGCTGGAAATTTGATTGTTTAGAATATTGAACATGGTGGCTGTGTTCGTCGTAAACATGATCAACACATTTCACGTCACAATCAGAGGTATCATTAATATTGAAGCTATGTTCCATCTGATCAAGGTGTCCATGATGATCTCTAACGATGCCATGATTATGAGCATTTGACCTGCAACGTAGTTTAGCATGATTAGTATTGCCTGTGTATAAGCTTTTGATACTGAAACCATTTTGAGTCATTGTGTTTGTTGAATACATAATATAATTAAGTGGATCTTTACACAAATAGTCGACTGGATTCACTGTTTACTTTTCCTAGCCCCAGTATATATAGATTATACACTGATTATACATAGTTATACACATATTATACATGGATTATACATTCGTCGGCTATTCCTAATTTACGCGGTTAGGCGGGTGGCTATTTAGGTTAAGTCTTCATTAAGTAAGGGGTGATTAAAAGTGTGCTCTTCCACATGCTTAGCCCATGTAAAAAGAATCAGACATGCACGTAAAAAAATGTGTGCTCTTTATAACAGTTTTAGCTTTTAGATGATATAGTCACACAATTTAACATTGTTACTAATGATATAGGTTGGTATCTGACCCGTCAATCTGGATTTGCCTTTCAAGATCTTCTATTCTGTCAAACTCTATCGACTGGAGCTCGTCTTTCACAGCCAAAGGACCACTTTTCCCAGCACTGGTCCCTTCTGTAATAGTTGCCAATTTTGAAGATTTGTGGGGCTTGCCCTTATAATCACGAGAGGCATAGGAATTCCCACTGGCCCTGGAATCAAAACTTTGAAGCTCAAGCCTTCCAGAAGGCTGGAGGCCAGAATAAGAATGATCATATGATGGATTAATGAAGCTATGGAAAACACCATTAGTCGTCCGCGATAAGTAATAATCATTAGCTGATTTCCTGAAAATCCTACTCCCATGTGCTGCTGAAGTGAAAGAAGCATCAGAAGCTGTCCACGGACTTAGTGCTGCACTAAGGTTGCGATTATCGCGCCACCCTATTGGCTCAAATTGCCAAGAAAGCTCGCCTTGCCATGACCTGTCAAACTATTTGTGTCACTTTTACTTCAACAATTTATATATATATATATATATAACATTGTTTTAGCCTATTTGCACAGTAAGACTTTCCGACAATGGGATTCAGTTGTACATCTTTCAATACATTTAACTACGCGACTGACCTGTCATCATCGGAGGCAAAAGGACTAGCAGGCGTGGGATTGCGCGCACGACTAAAGTTGTTGTAGGAGGTAGACATTGACATTGAGAATGATGTGGAAGGTTGCTGTGACACCACAGGTGTAGTATGGCGTCTCTGCCTAGTGGAAGATGAAAACTCAGAATGAGCCATTTGGATTAATGCTGTTGATGGTGAAGAATTCTGATTGTCTCTTTTCAAGTTATAGAATGGTAGTAGACAAATATGAACATAAAAAGGTATATTTACAGCTCTCTCTTAGCAAAATTTTCCTAGGATGAATGTTTTTGAACAACAAAATGCCTTTGATCAATCCGCCTTATTAAGATGCCTTCTGACTTCTCGAAGACCAAAAATAAGTGGTTTTGCATTTGTGTTTTTCAAACGTTGTAAAGTTTTTAAGTATTTCAGGACAATATATGATTGACCAATCATCATTTTCTATAAATAAAGCTGATGACTGTCGACTGCTCTCGTAATCTATAGAGAAAAAGAAAAAGAAAAAAGATTTATCTTAGGTCACTTAGTTTTAATTAGTGACTTTGGTAGGCCGGCTTTTAGTTTATAGGATATGCTGACCAGCCGGCGCGAGAATGATTTGTGGTCTAGACATTGGGCAGAGGGGGAGCCTAGGCAGTTGGCACGGAGCTAAGAGTTAGTCGCCATATAACAATAAAGTACAAAGCCGGATTTGAAGGACGTCAGGTTGTAATTATTTTAAGTTACGGGTTTTTAAATTAATAATTTGTATATATTCAATAAATTTTTTAAGACAAATATAGGGTTTGAACCAAAGTTATTGGGTTCAGCCGTACCCGTACCCGACACTCTAGCTTCGTCCCGGATGAATTTTTTAAGATAAATATAGGGTTTGAACCAAAGTTATTGGGTTCAGCCGTACCCGTAGCCGACACTCTAGCTTCGTCCCGGATGAAGTCACGCGTTCAAGACGTGAAAACAACCTCTTGCAGAAATTGCAAGATAAGGCTACATAAATAGTTCTGGATTTAAGCCATGGAAATGGCCTCTTGCAGAAATGCGAGGTAAGACTGCATACAGTGGACCTAATGTGGTCCGACCTTTCTCTAGACTCCGCATATAAAGAGAGGTTAGTAAACTAAACAATTTTTAGATTTATGTTAAGTTCAAACTCTTAATCACATAGTAGTGGGAACTATTAATTTTGACAATCTGTGATTTGGTCGCATGGTCGTTTTGGTTAAAGTAGCATTCAACTCCAGCTGTTTTATTAAGAAAAATCTTTTATGAAGAAAGTTGTCCCTCTTGAAGTCGGCCTTCGGCTAATGAGGGGGTCAGATTTCCATGCAAAAACGTAGGAATTAGTGAATTAACGGCTTTTACGTAGTTGTTTGTTTCTTATCTTTTATTTGTTTACCTTTGGTCATGTCTGTATCTTGTCCTTTGAAGTGACAATTGCCTATAATGCCACTTGAAAGAGGACATTGTTTCTCTTCTGTGATTCCCTTCTTGGCAAAAAACTTAATTATAGAAAGAGGTAAATCATGACTTTGTTACTAAACTAATTAATCTCATGTTCCTCCCTCTAGAAGAAGTCAATTAAACGATAAAACAATATGCACTCCGACAACGAA
This sequence comes from Nicotiana tomentosiformis, assembly GCF_000390325.3. Taxonomy (NCBI): domain Eukaryota; kingdom Viridiplantae; phylum Streptophyta; class Magnoliopsida; order Solanales; family Solanaceae; genus Nicotiana; species Nicotiana tomentosiformis. The sequence continues at coordinate 149,691,750 of NC_090814.1, read as the reverse complement.
ACAAGCGAAAGTGATCCCCGGAAATTGATGTAATTCTGTGTCCTTTCGGGCAAATCAAACATCATGTATCCAAATGTCACAAGGAGATCTCTCCCATACATTTTGAATGGACTGTTATTTTGTTAGTTCGCCCGTCATATTCAAATTTTCTACCGAAAGATTGTCAAGTCAGCTCAAACTCAAGACCTCTAGTTAAGGATAAAAAAAAGTACTACAGTTTGGTGGTCGATTTATACATTTCTAGTTCTGCACTTTAGCATAAAATTAAAAGAATTCCAATCATTCCACGACACTACATTTCGGTGATCCATTTAAACATTTCTAATTCTGCACTTAGCATTAAATCTGGCAATTTTCTGGCGTTGACACTCTAACATATTTCAAATTCAAGAGCTAAACGTAAATAAATTATTCTACGTAGAAATTAACAAACCGCAAAAATAATTAATCCTTATAAAGCACCCTTCAATAACTCCGTGGAGATGCTTTAGAATCAGCTCTAATTAATTTATGCAACAAGGATTAAAGAAATTTCCCTAACATGAGTAAGGCTCTGACTGGATGATTTAGACATTCCTTCAACAACTTCTATGCAAATTTGGCAGCATGCTATACTTGGTATGAAAACAAACATAATTTTAAGATATTCCTTCAACAATTTCTATGCAAATTTGGACAACATCCTATAATTGTGATTTTTAAAAAAAAAGATAATTTTATGATATTCCTTCAACAATATATGCAAATTTGGACAGCATGCTGTACTTAGCATGAAGACAAATGTGTTTTTTTTATGTGTGTCATTGTAAAATATCCAGAGGGGTCTAGCCGTCTAGGCAACAAATAATTGTGCAACCAGATAACAAGGTCATCAAATCTGTCATAGTATGTATCATACAAAGGTAAAGGTAGCATAATCAAATAGTTCAACCCTGGACCTTTCTAAACTGTCAATACTTGATTGAACAAAATTTAACTTCTGATATTTACCATAAATCAAGAGTAAATAACAACATAAGAAAGAATGCTATGACTACCAAAATCACATTAATATTCCGCCAGTGTCCTCTCAAGACAATATACAACATATATTCTGAGACAACTACTAGAAACAGCTAAGCACAAGAAAGGCTTCACAAGCCCCGTGATTACTAAGTACAAGTATACATCATATTTCGATGATTGAAGCTCATCTACCTCAACCTCTTGCTGCGAAATATTGTCTGAAGTTTGGTACAATCACAAGGCAATTCCAAGCATTAGTGGAACTTTATCCTTTAAAATAGTTATCTTTGGCTTCGGATAGTCACTTTGGCTTTGAGTCACTTCCCTTGCTTCTGAATGTCGATAAGGAGAAGAATGATCTTGGAGCTGTAAAATAATTAGGAAGTGACAAAAGTTAAGAGCGCATATCCTCAAATTACGGAAGCATTAAGATTTATTTATAAATTCTAAATCAGAACTAGTGTGATCATTAAGTTAGTTATATATTCTGTGTATTATATATTTTGATAATCACCTTAGATTGGATCAGTTCTACATAAGAACTCATGGGGAAGAGAATAACCAAGTCTGATTCACACAAGTTTATGTCCAACTTTCTGCGTGTCTATGCTAACATTACACAGATGATAGAGTGCTGTGTGTTGCTAATAAGAAGAAAGTCCTAAAGAGAATATTTTTGGTAGTAAGCAGAACTTTTGCAAGGTTACGACCTTAGTAGAACAGGATCTGCTCTATAGGCTCGTACAACTGTATTCTTGAGTTCTAAGCAGAATATTGCAAGGTTTAGGTTGTTGGACAAGTTTTGCTTCTTGTGATCAGTTCGCGATGGTATGATCATTACCTTTTAGAATCCAAATTTTGCCATACTCCCACCAGAACTAGAGCTAGATAGACTCCATATAATTTAAGCTGGTGACATAAACAAGGATATCTGTTTAAAAACACATTAGTTTCCATTAAAAGAGCAAACCCCAACAAAATATGTCTGACAAGACCAAAAAGAAGTGTCAAAACCAACTCTGTCAGATGAAGTTAGTAAGGAGTGCTCTTTGCCCAACCCAAACAAAACAAAGCTTTATTTTTCCTCCATGTTTAATCTCTTAATGTAAGGCCATGTTCAACCTCCTAATGTAAGTCAGGATTGTGACTTTAATGCATAAATTGAAAATGACCTTTATGGTTACAATTTCATGGAGCTAAGTTGCAAATAGACCAAATACAAGAGGCTTTCTAAACTTTTTATATTTAGTTTTTCTCCTTCAGCCAAGATGACTTCTTCACATAATGAAATTTTATCATGCACAAAACACAAGCAATAAGACAGGAAGGACAAACTTCTTATACTAGCTGGTCACCTTTTATTGAGCTCCCTGATAAATGATCCTCCCGCAATTTGAAGTTAGTTGGAGGTGCCGGGATTGAGCTGCGCAAGGATTGAACTGCCAGAAGAAAGGATCATTGGTTAGTGACTTGAAGAAGCTCTATACTGAAGTTGAAAGACTGAAGAACAACAAACAAAAAAGATGGAATCAAAAGCAAAGTGAACAAGCAAGAGCACCAGCTGAGCAATTCCCAAACAATCTGAATTCCAGTTATCCTAGTTTAAGGTATGAACTAAACTTCAAACCCCATTGCTAAGTTCCTTTAATATGCTTCATTCTCTACACAAAGACCATTTGCAAAACTACCACCAATAACAGATAAAGCTAGAATTGAGGCTCGCCTTTGCTTCCCGACATTTCCTATTATTTTTCTATTATGTAAAAGAATTTTGATATCCTCCCTGGATCTTCACTTAATAAACAAGAAAACAGCACAATGATCGTACTACTGTCAGGTGCTGGCAGTTAACTTTTCCGGGTATTAATGTACCCACAAAAAGAGAAATAAGAACTGTTAAACTCAAGAAACAGAATCAAGCATCAGAAGCTATTCTTGAGGCAACAATAAATATCCACCATACAGAAACTAGATGTTTTGTTTTAGGGAGTGAAGCATATTATTTCACCTTGTTCACTGAAAAACTCATTCTCATAAAAGCTATCATCAGATGGATGCTCCTGTGAGAAGCCCATTCTTGACTTTCTCAGATCTTCTGAAGATCGATTAGAAGGGTCACGTCCATCTTCTGTATCATCATCTCCTTCAGAAGTGGTAGCAGAAATCCAGTCAACTAGACTATCTGTGCCACGATTTTTCCTCCCAAATTTCAAAAACCGTTTAAATCCTCTGGCTGTATCCTTGCGCGATTGATTTTGAGAAGAATTTGCCACGAGCATAGGTTTCTGAGCCATTCCCCATTTCTTCCTCATTCTAGCTGCATCACTCTCCGTTTGACTTAGAGAATGTGAATTCCAGGACGCAGGACTTCCCACAGGAGAGTCCACGGATGCATCAACATCAGACATCTCATGAGGATACGAAAATGGATGATGAGCATGTGTATTCCATGAGACAGGACTTTCTCCCGGTGAATCTTGTACAAGTCCACCAGATAACAACTTGGAAGTCACAACAGAAGTCAATACAGCTTCTGAAGCAGAGTTCACTTGAGAAAATGATCTCAGAACACCATCGTTTTCTGATCCGGAGTTTTCCAATTTCTCTGAATCATGGCTCAGTCTTGGTTCCCCGTTGTCAAAGTTTTCCTGAATATCAGCTGTCATGTTCTCAAATTCATCCTCTTCTTCATCCTGGCCCCTGCTTTCTGAGTTTTCCGGCTCATATACCATATCATTGTACTCGTCATCGCCATCCACAATCTTAGATGCAGCAGAAGGTCTTGTCTTAGTCAGACCACCTCTAGAGCTGAAGTCAGTATTCTTGCCCTTCTTTAGTAAAGTCTTTGAACCTGAACTCTTTGGAAATTTTTCAATGATACCCCGCTCCATCTCATCTTTGTCATATTTGAGAGGTGTCAGAACAACACCCTCAGAATCGAAAGCGGATGTCTCCCTAAATTCCACCATATTGGCAGTGCTTTTTCTCAAGGATTGTGATCTTCGTGATTTGTCCTCCCTGACAAGGGGTATCTCTTCAGTTGTGCTTTTGCTACGGGTGTAGTTTCTAGATTGTGAACGAGTTGTCTTACCAGCTGTGGAAGAAGGCTTGGTGTTCTCCTTTCTCAGATCAGAGAAGTTTGGGACAGACTGCGCCAGAGGATTTTCAGATTGAATTCTTCGCCTACCTGATGTATTACTAGAAGCTTTCCCAGAAGACCTCGAAACAGGTGCTACTGTGGTGCGAGGTGTTGATGAAGACAAACCTTTGACAGGTAAAGGCTTCTTACTCCGAGTGTTCTTACGAACATCATCCCCAAAAGATGTTTCGTCGAAAGACCTGTCTTCACCGTATTTTTTCTGCTTTGATAATTCAGACATATCTTCTTCGTCATCACTTTGCTCAAAAACTAACTGTTGCTGCCAAAACAAATTGTTTCAAGGTCAGTTACATGTAATGCAAGAGAACCAAACCAACAGACAGAACAAGAAATAGAAATGGCTACGTTATGTATGAGTAAGTATTGCTGCATCTATTACAGAATAGAAAAAGAACTATACCTGCTCTCTTCTCATAATAGACCTCGAATTAAATGATCTGAGTCTCTCAGCACGCCGACGAGAACTAGAAACCATACTGTCTTTATCAGCAGATCCAGCAAACTTGGCCTTCATCTCAGCTCTACTCCTCTCAAGGCTATCCTCCATAGCCTTCTGTTTGGCTTCCTTCTCTGCTCTCTTAGAATTCCATTCTTCCCGGAGTTTGGTATCCCTTTTCTGCATATAGCTCTCATAGAATTTCCCTCGAGAACCATCCGAAAAACTTAGTTCAGAGAAACTCCTATTTAAAACATCATTGAAACTTGAGGCAGGTTCATTGGACGTGTAATTGTCAGAAATTCCAACATTAGAATTATCTATCACAGATTTCCTGTAGGATGAACTAGCAACTGGACGGCTTTGCACGTCACCTGGCCTGCTTCTCTTGGTAGAATTAGATTTATCGCCAGGAGCACGTAATTTGTGCTCAGCGAAAAGCTTTTCTAGCTCATTAGCTTTCAATTTCAACTCATCATTCATTTCCTGGTTTGCTTTGGGCTGCCGTACCCTCTGAACTTGCTCAATAGGAGGTGTCAAAAATGAGTCAAGCCCCTCAGGCTCCAAAACCATTTTACTTGACAGCGGTGTTTTGCTAGTTCCAATCATGATCTCGTCCGTCCTATCTTGAGTCTTCTTAACCAATTCAGTAGCACCCCCTTGCTTCTTAAATTTCATTGGTACATGTCCAAGCTCTTTGACCTTTGATTGAGAAGCACTAGCTAATTTCTCAGTTGGGGGTAACTTATTTTTTTCAACTTCCTCAGATTCTGGAAGTGATTGCCGCCTTGACTGCAGATACGGTGTATTACCTTCAAGGACTTGAGCAGCGGGAGTTTCTGTAACTGTTGAGCTTGAACCACTAACCAACTGGGCAGAGGCCACCGCAGTCCTTTGAGGAGCTTTATCGCGCTTAGAAACCAAGTGATCAGTTGATACAGTATCCTCCTTCTGATGCCAAATCTCAGCCTGCGCAGCTCCCAGTAGACTACTCTGATCTTTCAGGCCAATAACCTGATGACTAGTTTGTCCTTTGCTCCACCCAAGCTCCTTACCGCCTTGAGAAACTTTGAAGTTTGCGTTACTAGTCAAACCAACCTCAGCAAATGGCCCTCCAGAATCCAGTTGATATTTCACACTCTTATCCTCAGCCCCGCTGATATGTGAGCTTGACCTGATCTTCCCACGACCCTTATCACTATCAAAGATGCCCGAATTTGAGTTTGATATGAGCTTGGTAGAATCTTGAATACTCCTCGAAGAATCAGTCAAAAGCTTCGCCCCATCAGCTTCCTCCTTCCCATTTGTATATGGAACCTGCAGATTAGAGTTAGTCTCTAGACTTGCTGCATCAGCCAAACTCAATGACTTCTGCTCATTGGACTTAGACTGAGAAACAGAGGCAGAAGATGGGGTGCATAGAGGACTCTCTATATCCTTCCTGTCACCACCCAAATCAATGCTCATGTCACTGGCGCCGCTCCATCTTCTCAACACCGGTGGGGCTGACACATCAGATGACAACCTACGAAGCTCTGGGGCTTTTGCCACAGCAGCTTTCCCACTTCCCCCAGAATTCTCCTTTTGCTTGTTCTCGAATAAGTTGATTCGTTCCTGCACGCTTAGCCTCCTTTTCAGTTGAGGACCTTGAGGTTGATCAGAGGATTTCTCTTCCTCTTTCACGTCCTCCTTCCCTTTTTCAGCAGTGGAATTTTTTTCGTTGCTGTTCTCGAATGGTTCCACGCTGGACTCTCTGCTGTTACATTGAGAAGTGGAGGCAACGAAAAGGGGTTTTGGTTGCTGACACGTTGAGGACTTCTGGGGGCCGGCGGAGTGGGACCCAGAAAGTAGTTGGTCTGGAGTAGTGGGGTCCTCGTCGATAGACATGTCGGATCCATACGAGCAACGTACGGCTCCGTCATCTCTTTCAGACACCTTTCGTGACTTGATCAATTCTGGTCGCCTCTCCCTTAATGTTAAAAATTTGTTGCAGGCTTCCCTGAAAAAAAACAATAGAACCTTATCAGTCGTCAACGCAAATCTACTTTTTTAATCAGTGCAAAAATTATTTTGCAATCACCAGAAATATAATACGGATAAAAAATATAGACGCCCCTAGTGTGTTTTATTGTTAACCCTGTTGTGAAAAAACAAAAAATGGGACAAACAAATATAGGTGTAATTTAATTAGCTAAATTAATTGATATCTTAATTTAATTGTGAGAAAAATATTATATAAGTCAAAACATTTTATGATTCTTAATTGACGTTTGTAATATAAAAAAACTAAGCTACAATTTGCAAGCAATAATCTCTTCTTTTTTTTTAAACAAGCACAGCATATTTCTATTAACCACAGTGTGATCTCATAAAGCACATATAGCAGGCTTAATTAAAAAGAAGCTATTTGTTTCAATTCCCCCTTGTCAAACAAGATATAATTTCTTCAATTTTAGCTCCATTTAATTTTCATCCATTTATTTCCTATCAATTTGCCAAATAGACAGGAAAGTTGCATTAAATCACTCTCTTATTCTCCAGTTATTTAAGTGACCAGGAAGAAAACAACATAAAAGTTTTCTTTCCTCTCTCCACTATCTTTTCCTGACACCATTCCTAGAATTGGTCAAACAGAAGGAATGTACTAGTACTTCATAGGCTGCCTATTGATAAACTAAATACTCAGAAATAAAAACTAAAGGAGTATAGCCTCTCACTAGTTTAACCAGTGCAATCAGTTGTTTCAACCAAAGGGCGTTGACACAAAAGTGATACATAAAGTAGCTCAAGAAGATTTCATTTCTTTAGATCTCAGCAGTCAACTCTAGATGACTAAATCCCGCTGACACAAACAGCAGAGCAAGAAAGATTATCCTATTGCTACGACCAAACTTTTTTGTGCAAGTAAAGAAAGGACCTGGTGTTCATGGTTAAATTCAACTGTGCAGTGGATGTCCTTATAGACATGTCAGAATCACTCTTCCAATTTTACGTGGGGAAAACTGCAAGAACAAAGAGAAAATCGGATACACCTTCTGCACTCCCGACGTCAGAGAAAGAATCTTAATTGCGCCCTTTCATTTTAAATTCACCGTACTTCGCAACGGATGTTTTAAATCCAAAATAGTCATGGACACTAGTTTGTGGGTCATCTAAGAAGCTAAACCCACTCATCAAATGATTAAAGTGGTTGGTATCACCGTATCAGCATCATACTTCAAAATCAGAATGTGGCACAAATTATATTAATGTAAAAGAAGTAGAATATTAAGAGCTATATGACCTTGAATAAAATTCCCCAACGCACATTTGCCAGCTAGGCCCACAATACAGCAGATCTCCTTTTTCTTAATTTCACTTTATTTCCTCAGTCTTGTTCTAACATTCATAATCAGATAGGTGTCTTTTATCTTTGATGTGTTGATTAAGGTCTCTCAGGTCTTGTCGGTGTGCTTTACCCTGGACCTTGAAGATAGCTCAGTTGGAGTTTCTGGAAACACGGTTTGCTTCAGTGACCCCTTCCAGCTTCTCCCAGGTTTTGGCCCGCCTTTATCTAGGTGCTGAGAATCTAAATACTTCACTACCATCTGGACAAGAGAGGTATACAGTTCTCCATTTTACTAGATCAATCAATTACTCCCGTTGATCTTAGAAAATATTATCACTCTGAAACCAAGCACGAGAACTTTTATCTACTCTTACCACGCGATAAAAGGACACAATATTGGTATCACTTTGCTATTTATTGAGCCATCACTATAGTCAATTTTGGGCTTCAACGAGTCAAGTTTCATTTGGACTAGGTCAAGGATCCTTAAGAAAAAAAGAAGCTTTAATGCGCCTCGGAAGCAACTGCGCTTGGTCAGTTATTTGCTTTCTCAGTCACCTAACCACCAAAATTGCATCTCATAGGAATACCCTGAACTAAACATTGTTCCCCTTTCTTTGTTAACCAGCTAAATTAAACACAATGGTCAGCTGGCTGTCATTTGGCAGAAACACAGAATCCGAACAGCAATGCCCTCCTACGTGAACTACAAAAACTAGAATATTTTGACGAGCCATAATTCTTCTGCGAGCAGATACGCAGGGAGGGATGGAGGGGCTGAGAAATCTATGAACAAAGTCAAAGCACCAGAATCTTACTTCAATCTAGGGGCACCAAACCGTTCTGCAAAAGTTTGAAGTTCAGATACAGTCTCCTGATTGAAACCAGCAGCTGCTGCACGAGAACAAGCAGTAGATAAGTCCTGCTGAACTGTAGTAAGCCTCAAATCAATGGCTCGCAGTAGCTCCTTCCTGTAAATAGGTAGTAGTGAACATGAAATGAAGATGCTTTACTGGGCAGCAAACTAAAAAACCAACAGTAACAAGCAATCGATGCGTGAAGAAGCAGAGTGAGGAAGTTACTTTGTCGCATCAGCTGCTATTGTAACCCCGGATCCACCACTACCTGGATAAGTAATAAAGCAAAAAGGTTGTCAGATAAAGACCACTATAGGGCCGTAGAATCAGTGATGTTTAAACAAGATAATTCTTAATAAATTCAGTCTTCACTTCTCATGCCCAAATTTAACAAAAGCGATATATAAGATGAAAGAATTAATTCGGGGGCCAGGCAGCAAAGCTTCCACATGAGGCATGAATTTTTTTCTTTCGTGATCACTTCCACATGAAAAATGGAATCAATAGAGTTGGTACAGCTACATAAAGAAAAAACTTTCCTTTCAAATTTAGACTTCACGGTTTGCTACAACAGTATTAAAGAAAACAAAGACTTATCAAAACTAACGTTTGTTGGATGTTTATAAAAGACGTTGATGACTACCCAAATACGTCAAAAGCAGTCTATTCATTTTGTAAGCTTTATCATCTTGATCACAGGATCTAACAACATGCAATCTATTTCTAACCTTTAATTACCAGTGTGATACAAGGATTATTCATTTTGTAAGCTGATCTTTACAGTTCAATTATACAATACTGTTTATTGTCCACAGGGAACAACAAGAAATAGAAGAAAGTGCTAGTTCCCGTGGCATCTTTGGTCATCAAAGTAATCATGGATGGTGATGGCTAATCCATTTATAGACAAAGGTTAACCTTTGGTCTCTATGGAAGAGAAGAGTAATTAAGCCCCAAACTTACGCAGCTCCTAGGTATTAAGAATCCTGGTCGTGAAGACAATGCACGGGATGCATGAGCTAACAGATATGCAGCTAACATATAAGAACAGCAAAAAATGCTAAAGTATTGGAGATAGTGAACCTCTTCTCTACCAATAGGGTAATTAATGAGTTTGTCAATCCATGAGGAGCAGGTTGCAGTTTGCTCAACAAGATTGGCACAGGTAGAGGGACAGAGTATTCTAGTCCTCCATGGATGCAATTATGTTATGGCAGATTGCATTATACCTAATAATCACTCCTAAAGGATAGATGCTTTAGGAAAATACCTAGTTTACTAAAGGAAGATACCTAGTTCAGGTATTTCAGGAGAGAATCCCCCAGCAACAACTCCATCCCCCAGCAACAACTCCTTGTGTTTTCATTCTTCTTATTGTTCAATTGAAAATTTGAACTAACAAAAAGTAGGCAATAGATGACCCCTATAAGTTATGCCACCTTTTTTTGGTAAAAGTAAAAAAATTTATTCAACCAAAAATAAGTTATGCCACTTTTATTCTTAATGAGGACGAATAAATAGAAGAGGACTAGGTCTCTCCTCATCCTTCCCTTTTTTTTTTTTGAGAACAAATCAGTTAGAGGTATAAAACACAATTATATTTGTCAGTAATTTTTTCATGTCTTCTCTATCAAACTAAAAGTAAAAGATATTTCTTTATGAAAATTGATTTGGTAGTTTATTTAGGTTTTATGGTCTTATCTCAACATATCTCAGCAGATAACAGACATATAAACCATGCAGACACCATCATATCTCCCACGACTGACAATCCTAACCTTGGCTTACAATGTAGACCCTAGTAAGATGGAAAACCAAAATCTAGAGATAATTTCAGTATTTACATATGCTTTCTGGTGAAAATTATGAATAGCATGATGTGATACTAAAAGGGAAACAGCAACAACCACCAAGAGAGAATGCACAGAAATTTAAGGAGATGACTAATTAGACGAGATGACTAATTAGACGAGAAGGGAGGTAGCTTAGCCAGCACAGAAGATCACTTTGAGGTGACACAGGCAGTCGTGTTCTTCTGAGGTTACAGGCATGAAGTACTTAATAAAATGTGAAAGCCAAATTTGGTTATGAGGTAATCTTACCAGTCCCATTAAACTGGTCGCCCGTTCCCTGAAATAAAGGAACAGATTCTATTATTATCTGATAATTTTAGTCATTTCTAAATGAAGGTTACAGTGAGTTCATGATAGCGTTTGCCACCTGCGAATATAATTTTCGGGCTGCCTCAAGCTGAGACATTTCCGCATCTAATGTGTTGACAAGCTCCAGAACTTCTGGCGTGCTGACAAACCTCACAAACCTGCAAAGAAGAAACAAAATCAAATCATTCTTCATTTTCCCATCTTTTTTCGGGCAAGCTACAAAAGCCATTACCTCTCCAGGGTTCCTTTTGTGAACCATGATTCAGCCTTTCTGCGCCTTTCAACTTCAAGCTTGATAGACTGAACTGCCAATGCAACTTGCTCTTCTGCAATTTTTAAATGAGTCACAAAGGGCTTTACCAATCCCGATGCCAGTTTCTCTGTGTTTCCACCACGAGAAACAAACAATTCGCATCTGCCCAAGCAATTCCAACAATACAAGAAATATTAGCGAATTCATATACCTTTTCATACATAAACAAAAGCATATCTACCACTCACCGAGAGCGCTTTGGTGACAGCTGGAAGACCGCATAATCAAGGAGTGAATCAGATTCCATCTTTGCCCTCACCCTCACTAAATCAGCACAATGTTCCCTTTAGCTTCTTTCATATAACCTCCCCGCCTTTTAAATTTCAGAAAAATATAGTCAACGATGAGCATAAGCCACTTCCAAATCTAAAGCACGCAACTGTTCCACAGGTATATAATAGAAAGAAAATTAAGTCTATGTTCAGAATCAGTAGTATTCAGCAGTTTCATAAGCATAACAAAAGAAGGAAATGAGACATGCTTTTAAAAGATAATAGTGTCAATAATATGGACCTTTGCCCAAAAACTAGTTCATGAGGGAGATTGCCTAAGATCATATAAGGAGATAACAGCTGAATCCCTTAACCAGTGCGGGACGATCTAACACCCTTTGCATGCCCAGGCCTTAGTTAATTGGGCGTGGAAAGCATAATATAAGGGGCCAGCATTGAGTAAACCGAGAATATGGATGGGTCTAGCTCTAAAACCATGTCAGGAAAATGGATTTTGGGCCTAACTTAATCCCAAATGCTAGCTCATGAAGCGGCGGTTTCCCAATACCATATAATAGGCAACATCCCACTCCCTCAACCAATGTGGGACAATTTAATAGATAGATCTTATCTGAAAATGGGTGATAACCGAATATGCATTGCTCAAAAGCACATTTTCTTCAGATCCAGTTACAGGCAAAATATAATTTCAAATGCCAAAAAGGCAATGTACGACATTGTAAATATAGAAAGTAAAACATTGAAGTCTTCACAAGTCAAACCGAGCACAAATGAAACAAATTATTCATTGAACACAAAAACCCTAACAATTAGGAATAGCGAGAAATGATACAGGATCATAGAAATCAAAACCCACCTAAGCAATGTGAAGGCGGAGATCTTGAATTACCGAGCTAGATCGGCGGATATCCGGTTCATATCCGAACCGACATTTTGATTTTCTTTAAGCTGAATGTCAGTTAGAAAAAACAATTAAAACCCCTTTTAAATTTTTTTCTAAGGATTGTGTTTTTAAGGGTTTTCCCCAATTTCAAAGAAAACCCTACAATGTACAGTGGACTAACTTCTAGCTGTCGTCAAATGGATTTCGCTTTACTCCTTTCTCAAATGATCTTCTTTCTCTGTCTCTCTCTCTCTCTCTCTCTCTCTCTCTCTCTCCCCCCCTTTATTTATATGTATGTACACACAGTCACACAGTTACAGAGGAAAAAATGGAGAGTGAAGAGTAGATACAGTAGAGAGAGAAGAAATAGTTTGAGTGGAGGCATAGAGTGCAGTGCTTCGGACAAAATAAGCAATCTTTACAGTATTTTGTAATCTTTAACTAAGATGAAAGACAAAAGAGAAAAGTCTTTTGCGGGTAGATGTTTTCAAATTAGCTAATGATCGATTGCCATCTGTCATTTGTCGCCCATATTTTTATTCGCAAGCTGTGTAGAGTTTTTTATTTAAGGTTTAAGTTATATCCCCTTTTGGAAAGAAAATTAGCACCAACAATTTTTGAATTACTCCTTTTGGCTCCTTTTTCTTTCAAAGTTTTATTGTTGTTGCATTTGATTTCCTAATTAAAATAAGTTGGACGTATAGTTAATTATTATATTTCCTATCATACTCTTTTCCTTTGGAGAAGTTCTCTGGAGATGCCTAGAGGCAAAAAGGTGTATCGGTTCCTTACATTATAGCGATTAAGGACATGTATGATGGGGTTAAGACTCGGGTTAGGACAGTAGGAGGCGACCTTGAGCAGTTTCCGGTTGTAATGGAGTTACACCAAGGTTCTGCGCTCAGTCTGTTCTTATTCGCCCTCGTGATCGATGCGTTAACACACCATATTCAAAGGGAGGTGCCATGGTGCATGCTATTTGCCGATGACATAGTTCTGATTGATGAGTCGCGAGCCGGTGTTAACGAGAGGCTAGAGGTTTAAAGACAGGCTCTTGAGTCTAAGGGTTTCGAGTTGAGCAGGACGAAGACAGAATACCTGGAATGTAAATTCAGCGTTGAGCCAGGGGAAGTGGGCGTGGATGTGAGGCTTGAATCACAGGTCATCCCGAGTAGAGGCAGCTTCAAGTACCTTGGTTCGGTTATCCAGGGGGAAGGGAGATCGACGAGGATGTCACACACTGTATTGGGGTAGGATGGATAAAGTGGAAGTTAGTATCTGGAGTCTTGTGTGACAAGAGAGTGCCACCAATACTCAAAGGTAAGTTCTATAAAGCGGTGGTTAGACCAGCCATGTTGTATGGGACTGAGTGTTAACCCGTTAAGAACTCACATATCCAGAAGATGAAAGTAGCAGAAATGAGGATGTTGAGGTGGATGTGCGGGCACACTAGGATAGATAAGATTAGGAATGATGTTATTGGGGAGAAGGTGCACGTGGCTCCCATTGATGACCAAGATGCGGGAAGCGAGGCTTAGATGGTTCGGACATGTTCAAAGGAGAAGCCCAGATGCTCTGGTACGGAGGTGTGAGCGACTGGTTGTAGAGGGCATGAGAAGAGGTAGAGGGCGGCCTAAGAAGTATTGGGGAGAGGTGATCATACAGGATATGGCGAGGCTCCAGATTTTCGAGGATATGACACTTGATAGGAAGATGTGGAGGTCGAGTATTAAAGTTGTAGGTTAGGATGTAGTTGAGTCTTGACTTACTTCGTACCATTGTGGGACTGGCCACGTAGGGTTTTTGTCTAGGGTAGCTAGTGACAATGTTGTGTTTTACTACTTTGCTTTTCAGTGCATGTCCTATTTACTAGCTATCGTTTTTGCTTTGCATCTTTCTTATGCATTTCATGGTGTTCCTATTTTTTCTATGATTATTGTGGTGATACTAATGTTGTCTCCTCTTGTCGTTTTGTCTTTTTGTTTTCTTGAGCCGAGGGTCTTTCGGAAACAGGCGCTCTACTCCTTTAGAGTAGGAGTAAGGTCTGCGTACACACTACCCTCCCCAGACCCCATTAGTGGGATTCTACTGGATTATTGTTGTACTCTTTTCCTCTCATTGAGATGGAAGAAACTATTTATTTGGGTAGATATTAAAAACATTGTTAATCATATGTGAACCATTTTCTTATACTATGTTTCATAAAAAAAAAGTTTTGCAATGAAATGAGCGATAAAACATGATAATAAAAAAGGAAAATTAAGCCAACAAATTTCAAATTAGTTGTGTCACAATTTAAAAAATGTGTTATTATGGAGAATCAAGTATATTTTTCTTTGATTATATTTTTGCAATCATTTTTTATATTTTAAATTAAAAAAATATTTATAGTATTCTATGTAGTTTAGGTTAAATAACAATATTTTTCAAAGATTACACATTTGATCTTTAAAAAGAATCACCTCGTGCAATACAGTAAAAAATTTTGATACCGAAGAAGTTTTTTTTTTTTAAAATATACTTAAATACATACTTAGAATTAAGATGTCACAAACACACCCAACAATGACGTAGTCACTATTTTTTTTCTTTTTACGTAATCATTAATTCAGGATTGAGAAGTAGATGAATAATAATTAGTAGTTCAATTTTAAGACGGAAAGAAAGAGCAATGGTAGCATTTAGCAACAGGGACTAATTACGCGTCGCGTACTCAAGCATCCAATTGCCTCAGCCCCTTGCTATTTTTATCACAAAACATAATTTAATCGGCCAAAATAAGAATGCAAAACCAAGTAATAAAAAATTACCAATTAACGGCTAGCTAATATAAAATAACTACTTTATAGACTTCTAATCGGGTTTGAAACAGACACGCTGTACTTTCCCTTCATGAATAATTATATTGAAAATCTAGTTAATCTGCAGTTGTTTACTAATTAAATTGCTAATAGCCTAATAATGAATATCCATTACCCACATACCACAAACATTTATAACTTGCTTCTTAAGCAAAAATGTTACCGGAATTTAAGCATAACTCTAGAAAATAAATCATGCTTCATTAAATTACGTCATGTATGCATTAGATGGTTACTGGTAACTGTTCATGACATCTATTTACTATTAAAAGGAGATTTATTATTAAAAGGAGAGGAAAAAGTCATTCACTTAAGTCAAGTGGCAACCTTAATATTAGCCACATATAATATAATAACACTTAACTACTATTAACTAATAACTAATTCAGCATATGGCATAATCAAAAAAGCCACATATAACTTATTTCTAAATTATTAATAATAAATAACTAAATCAAAATATAGGAAATATTACTATATAATCTTAAAAAAATATTAATAAATGTAAATAATTTAATAATTTCGAGTATTAATTTAAAATAATATAAATATGTATATCAATATTAAAAAATTACTCATTATCTAAATTATATTAAATAATATGAAATAAAGAGGAAATTTAATGAATGCCACATGAAAACATGAAATACTATATATTATATAACATAATAGCAATAATTAAAATTCAAAAATATTTATTATTAGAAATAGAAAGAAAAGATGATTTGAACTTGAGATTAGATTAAAATTATGGTAAAAAAGCTCAAACTATGGATAGGGCTACAAAATTAAAATTTTACTAGATAAATAAAAATAATAATTGGATAACAAATTAAAATTTTAAGAATACAAATTAAATGTCTCATGTAGGTAATTTAGTAACGAAATTAAAAGTTAAATTTGTATCCTGAAACTAAAAGAGAAAGAAAATTTAATTGGACGTGATATAAAAATAATTATAAGAAAATACAATAGATTTAAAATATAATAATTAAAAATACATGTATTAATATTTTAGACTAATTGGGAGTTATAACTTAAAATAAAATGTGATACTACATGTTTTGATTATACAATAAAATATTAATATAAAAATCTAATTAAATTTCATAATAGGGGTAAAAATATATAAAGAGAAATAGAGATATAGAGAGAGAATATTTATAATTTGATTTAATTTAAGGATAAGTATATTAAATAATTAAATAATACTAAAAAATATTATTGATAGATTTAAATAACGGAAGAGCTCTGAGTAAGAGGATTAAAAAATAAAAATATATTACATTTTAGGAATAAAAATTTATATTTATATATGATTATCAGAAGGGTAATAAGAAAGATATTAAATCAATTGGTAAGCTAATAAAAGATCATATAAAAATATAACAATATTAAGCAGTGAATAATGCAGCAACTATAAGCAAAGATTAAAGAAAATTCTTTTAGGTGAAAATGTAGAATGACAAGACTTATTTGACTTTGAGGTAAAACATAAAGTGGTAGTAAGAATTTTGTTAAAACAATATTCTCAAACAAGACATATTACAACATGATATATTTAGTATTTATTATTATTGACCACAGAATAAAATACAAGTACTAAGATTAAGGGGTTGGGTTGCTACATATATAATAAAATAAAATAAAATACTACCTAGTACGAAATATGATAAACAGTTTAATGTCTTGCTTCTTAACTGATATTTAATAATTATATGTAATTTTTTAAAATTTTAACGTAATTTGCATATAATTCAAATAATCCAAATCATAATTTGATATTTGTCCGCGCATCGCGCCGGTACTAATACTAGTTTTTATTAATATAAGATAAATGTATTACAGACATTAAAAATCTCTATATTAACGTGCAATGGTATGTTTCTAGCAGTATCAACTAATTGTATCTGCTTTAGTTCTCTGACATACTAGCAAAGGAGATGTTCTTTCTTTGACTTTATTAATTAAAGATCATGTTCTTCTCATTACCTTAATTAACCCACGAACTAAAGAAACTTAATTTATTAGTAAAAGCTATCTGAAGACCTTTAATATGGAGAAAAAAGAAGAAAAAAATGGGTAGCAAGATATTCTCCACATCCCCCACCCCCACCACCACCACTACCACCCCAAAAAATAATTATTTATATCAAGAATTAAGTTTTGGATAAGAATATTTGACCGATTTTCACACATTAATAAAATTTCTTTTATAGTAGGAAGAGCTTTAATTTTCCCTTAAATGAACTATATATTGCGTGAATTTAAATAATCGGGCCAATGCATTCCAAATACACTGGCCCAGATGATTGAGTAAAAAAAGACTTTTTCTTATTCTTAAAATAAAAAAATAACAATATATTCATATACAAGAAATTTACTTCTGAATCAGAATATTACATTAATAGCATGTTTGGTCAAACTTCTTTTTTAGCCAAAAATATTTTTTTTTTCCAAAATTTGAGGTGTTTGGCTAAGCTTTTAGAAGGAAAAAAAATGATTTTGAAGAGAAGCAAAAGCAGTTTCGGAGAAGCAGAAAAAGTAATTTCTCTCCAAAAAAATTTTTTTGAGAAGCACTTTTGAGAAAAATACACTTAGAAACAGTTTTTAAAAGTTTGGCCAAACACTAATTGTTGCTCAGAAGTACTTTTCAAATTAATTAGTCAAACACAAACTGGATCTCGCCAAAAGTATTTTTAAGAAGAAAAAAAATCTAAAAAATATAAGCTGATTTTTGCGCCAAACAGGCTAGACTATATAGACTTAGATAAGACACAACTTTTAGTTAACTAACAAAAAAAAAAGTCATATTTTATTGAATTAACAATGACATTCAGTGATGTTGAGATGATAGAAATGCATTAACGGCAACGATCAAGGTAAATAACAGGTATTAGAGAGCTACGTCGATTAGCATTTGAATTTGCTCCCCGCAAAATTTATGAGATTTCGCTTTCAACTTGTGTCAATTCTGACCAGCGACCACCTACTCATTGAAAAGTTGCAATAGAATCCCGTTTTTACCAAAATGTTTCACTTTCACATATATAAAAAATAGTATTAAAAACGAAAAAATTAGAGATAACATTCAAGTCATTAAAGAATCTTGCTTAAATTTTTCTCACCTTTTCATCTTCTACTAATTGTCTGTGTGCGTATGCGTGCGTGAGCGTGTATTGTGAATAGTAAGGGTCTCCTTCATCTCTTCGTCTTTTTTCCTCTCTTTTTTTTGTAAATCCCCTTTTGAGAGAAGTATGGCCCCCCTTCTGTACATTCTCATGTGTAAAACCCATCAAAGATATCGAGCTACATATTAATGGACGAGCTTAGCTTGTTTCTCACGTCTATGGCCCCAGTGGCGGAGCCACCTTACAGGAAGTTGTGTCAAATGACACCCCTTCGCGTGAAAAAATACAATGTGTAGTTAGGTAAAGATTTATATATATATATATATACTATGTATTGATTCCCCTTAATTTCGTGGTATGTTTACTTTTATATATTTTGACACCCCTTAACAAAAATTCTGGTCCTGCCACTGTATGGCCTAACGGGAAAATAAATGCTATTGATGGCTATTGCTTTCACCAGAAGCGGAATTAGTCTATTAAGTGTGTATACAGTCGAAGTCGAGCTCGTGGTGCATCCCAGACTCCGACATGGTAAGCCATGCTCGAGACATGACAATAAAGGAGTGAAGATCGACTTCAATTAGAACCCGAAGACATGACGCCTGTCTTCGAGAATATCGAGGCCATGATCCCCATACCGGTCCCAGCCTCATACGACTTTGAGAAAACATTGTCAGCATAACCAACGGAAAACCGAAATATCCATGACCGACCAGATATTACGGCGGGAATCTCGGCACGTGCCGATAAAGAACCGGCAATCAATAAATCAGAAATTTTTTTTACTTTTTATAGAATTGTACCTAAAATAGGATTCATCTACTATATAAAGGAGTCTGATAACTCATAAAACACATTGTAACATGCATTCCAAGGCAATATATCATTACTTTTTCTCTTATAAATTCTTCTGCTTTCGTTCGTCATTGCTTGTTGTTAGGAGCCCAGATCGAGGGCAAATACTTCACTAAGGATTAAATCGCCACTCTCGTGTGGTTTGAGCTTACTTTATCCTTATTTATTTAATTTATCTTTATTTGTTGCTTCGTGTCAAACAAATTCGTGTATCCTCAAAACCACTTACAAATTTAATTGTTATCTGATTTTGAGGGTAAACAATTTAGCGCCCACCGTAGGGCTAAGGATAATAGTGGTTGTTTGATACAAAGTTCTATTACGCATACTACTTTACACTTATTCTTTTGAGTGTCTCTAATTTCAGGTTAAAGCTCAAAATGTCAAACTCTCAGTCAACACCTCTACATATTGGCAATGAGTCCGGTCATCACAACGAAAATAACATAGTGCCCAGTGGCGGGACACCACCCGTTGATCCCGTTGGAATTCCGGTCGCTGACCCGATTGACGCCAACTCGCATATGGCCATCAACGCAAATCTGCCTACCGACCCCGAGAATAGCGTCTGTGGTGAAGCCCGATCAACAGTCCAAAATACACAAGACAATGGAGGGGACGGGATCAATTTACGGGTAATCTTCGAAATGTTACACGCTTAACAGGTAGCGATAGCCCAGCTATAGAACCAAAGTAACGCATCGAGCAGAATTGAACTCGATCCATCCCGGGAAGTGACCCGCAGAAATGAACCGGTCGTAGAGAGGCCGAATGAAAATGAATCGGGGACCAACCCCGAGATCATAAAGATGCTGGAGGAACTAACGACACAGGTAGAATCATGGGAGAAGAAAATCGAAGCTAATGACAAAAAGGTGAAAACCTACAACTCCAGGGTCGACCAAATCCCAGGAGCACCACCGATAGTAAAAGGCTTGGATTCCAAGAATTTCATTCAAAAACCTTTCCCTCCGAGCACGGCTCCTAAGCCGATCCCTAAGAAGTTTTGCATGCCCGAGATTCCTAAGTACAATGGAACGACCGATCCAAATGAGCATGTGACCTCCTATACATATGCCATCAAAGGGAACAACTTGAAGGATAATGAGATCGAGTATGTCTTATTGAAAAATTTTGGGGAGACCCTGTCAAAAGGAGATATGATATGGTATCACAACTTACTTCCTAATTCAATTGACTCGTTTGCTATGCTTGCATATTCCTTCATAAAGGCACACGCCGGGGCTATCAAGGTCGAGACTAGAAAGTCAGACCTTTTCAAATTAAAACAAAAGGATAATGAGATGCTTAAAGAGTTCATGTCACGGTTTCAAATGGAACGGATGGACCTACCGTCGGTCGCTGATGATTGGGTCGTTCAGGATTTCACCCGAGGACTCAACATTCGAAGCTCGTTGGCTTCGCAACAGTTAAAGCAAAACTTGGTAGAATATCCAGATGTCACTTGGGTCGATATCCACAACCAGTATCAATCTAAAATCAGAGTTGAAGATGATCAGCTTGGGGCCCCTTCCGGGTCCGTGTATCCCGTCAGAACCATCGACAAAGTCAAGAGAGATATCACTCGTGAACCAAGATCAATCAGGGATCGATATCAGTCGTACAATAGAGACCGAAGAAATGGTGGTTTTGGGCGAAATCCTATGAGAAATGAAAGGAAGAATGACCGAGGTCAAAACAACTGGGGACTCATGAGCAAAAATAGCTTTGACAGGCCCGTCGGGCCTAAAGAAGCGCCAAGATTATCAAAAGTACAACTTCAACGTTGATGCTGCCACTATCGTATCTGCCATCAGACGTATCAAAGATACCAATTGGCCTCGACCTCTACAGTCTGATCCAGTCCAAAGGGTTCCTAACCTAATGTGCAAATATCACGACACTCATGGCCACAGAACCGAAGAGTGACAGCAACTAAGAGAGGAGATGGCTCGGCTGTTCAACAACGGACATCTCCGAGAGTTCCTGAGTGATCGGGCCAAGAACCACTTCAGGAACAGGGATTCTAGTAAATAGACCGAGCAGGAGGAACCTCAGCACATCATTAACATGATCATTAGTGGGGCCGATGCTGAAGCGCACAAAAGTATCCATCACAAGGAAAAACGGACTCGGGATTACGTACCGGAAGGAACATTGTCTTTCAACGACGAAGACGCTGAGGGGATCGTGCAGCCCCATAACGATGCACTGATAATATCGGTCCTCATAAATAAATCTCAAGTTAAGCGTGTATTAATTGATCCAGGTAGCTCAACCAACATCATCAGATCGAGGGTCGTGGAATAACTCGGCCTACAAGATCAGATCGTACATGCGGTACTAGTCCAGAACGGGTTCAACATGGTATGTGAGACCACTAAAGGGGATATAACATTACGAGTGAATGTCACCGGAACCATTAAGGAAGCCAAGTTCTATGTAATCGAAGGAGATATGAGATACAACGCTTTGTTCGGGAGGCCATGGATTCACAACATGAGAGCAATACCCTCAACACTACACCGGGAGCTGAAATTTCCGACGCCCGGAGGAAATCAAGACAGTGTACGGAGAGCAACCGACTGCCAAGGGGTAGACGAGGATGACGACTATGGAGTTCCCAAATCTTTCATAGCCCTTGACGATTCGGACGCTACCAAATCAACGACCGAGGAACTGAAGCAAGTCGTACTAATTGATCACTTGCCCGATCGAAAGGTATACCTGGGCACGGGGTTAAGCCCTAAGCTCAGGAAAAAACTCATTTAATTTCTTATATCTAATGAAGATTGTTTTGCTTGGTCCCACATTTATATGATAAGGATCCCGTCAGAAATAACCTCTCACAAGCTAAGCATGGACTCGAAGTTCTACCCGGCCAAGCAGAAGAGGAGACCCCAGTCCGAGGTCAAGCATGCTTTCATCAAGGATGAGGTATCTAAACTCCTTAAAATAGGGTCCATTCGGGAGTTTAAATACCTGAATTAGTTAGCAAACGTAGTGGTAGTTCCTAAAAGGGGAATAAATTAAGAATGTGTGTAGATTATAAAGACTTGAATAAGGCATGTCCCAAAGACTCTTCCCTTTGCCCAACATCGATCACATGATCGGTGCAACAGTTGGTCACGAGATCCTTAGTTTACTCGACACCTATTCCAGGTACAACCAAATAAGGATGATCCGGGGCGATCAGTAAAAAGCCTCATTCATCACTAAGTACGACACTTACTGCTATAACGTGATGGCATTTGGACTAAAACTGCCGGTGCGACCTACCAACGCCTAGTAAACCGGATGTTCGAGGAACAAATAGGAAAATCAATGGAGGCTTACATTGATGATATGTGGGTTAAGTCCCTATGAGTAGAGGACCATTTGAAACATTTGCAGGAAACCTTCGGCATATTGAAGAAATACAATATGAAGCCGAATACGGAGAAGTGTGCATTTGGAGTCAGATCCGGTAAATTCCTCGGATTCATGGTATCCAACTGGGGAATCAATATCAACCCCAATAAGATCAAAGCCATCGAAGATATCACTGTTGTGGACAACGTGAAGGCCGTACAAAGATTAACTGGATGCATAGCCGCCCTGGGCAATTCATCTCGAGGTCTTCTGACAAGAGCCACCGGTTCTTCTCATTGTTGAAAAAGAAGAATAACTTCTCGTGGACCCCGGAGTGCTAACGGGTCTTGGAGGAGTTCAAGCAATATCTATCGAGCCTGCCGCTACTCCACACGCCGAAGACATATGAGCAGTTATACCTGTACCTGGAAGTATCAGAGATAGCGGTAAGCGGAGTCCTAGTTCGGGAAGAGAAAGGTACGCAATTTCCAATTTACTATATTAGCAGGACTTTAGCAATGCTGAAACTAGATACCCTCACCTCAAAAAATTGGCGCTCGCTTTGCTAAGCGCCTCCAGGAAGCTGAAACCGTATTTTCAATATCACCCCTTATGCTTTGTGACTACTTACCCATTGAGGAATGTAATGCATAAACCCGATCTCTCGGGACGGTTGGCCAAATGGGCCATGGAGATCAGCTTGTACGATATTGAATATCTGCCCCAGACCGTCATTAAGTCTCAAATTTTGGTAGACTTTATGCCCTACTTTACGCCGGCCCTGATACTTGAGGTCGAAAGAGAGTTATTGTTGAACTCGGGGACTTCTTCAGGGATCTAGACCCTCTTTACGGACGACGCCTAGAATGCAAAAGGGTCCGAACTTGGCATCGTATTAAAGCCACCAACATGCAATGTAGTTAGATAATCTATTAGGACTGTAAAATTGACTAACAACGAGGCCGAATATGAGTCCATGATTGCAATTCTCGAACTAGCCAAAAGCTTGGGGGCGGAGGTAATCTTAGCTAAGTGTGACTCCCTTTTTTGTGGTAAAACCAAGTTAATAGGACGTTCGAGGTTAGAGAGGAACGAATGCAAAGGCACCTGGATAAGTTGCAGGTAACATTACACTGGTTCAAGGAGTAGACTCTACAACACGTATCTCGGGATCAAAACAGTGAGGCCGATGCCCTTACTTTCGGTAAAAGGCGATGAGTTCAACTCAGGGAAAGTCGTGCAACTTATGAGATCGGTGGTGGAAGAAGTCCACGCCGAGATAAACTCAACGAGCCTAACTTGAGACTGTGAAAACAAATATATAGAATATCCAAGGATCGAAAAATTGCTCTCGGATCCAAAGGAATCGAGGGCCCTATGTATGAAGGAAACCTGATTTAGTTTGTGCGAAGATGGAACACTGTTCAAAAGAATATTCGATAGCCCGCTCGCGATATGACTAGGACCGGGAGATACCGAGTACGTTCTGAGGGAAATTCACGAAGGCACATGCAGAAATCATTCATGCGCCGAATCATTGGTTTGAAAAATAATTAGAGACGACTACTACTGGATCGACATGGAAAAGGATGTGAAGGAGTTCATACGAAAATGTGATGAATGTCAAAGGCATGATCCGATGATTCATCGAGCCAGGGAGCTGCTACATTCGGTCTTATCACCCTGGCCATTCATGTAATGGGGGATGGATATCGTTGCCCCCCTTCCATGGGCACCCAGTAAGTCTCAATTTATATTATTTATGACGCATTATTTTTCTAAGTGGGTGGAAGCCCAGGTATATGAGAAGGTGAGGGAGAAGGAAGTCATCGATTTCATTTGGGACCACATCATATGTCGGTTCGGAATGTCGGCCGAGATCGTGTTGGCAATGGGAAACAGTTCATCGACAACAAAGTAAGCAAGTTTCTCGAAGACCATAAGATCAAAAGGATCCTATCAACACCCTAGCACCCTAGTGGGAACGGACAAGCAGGGTCCACTAAAAAAACCATACTCCAAGACCTCAAAAAGAGGTAGACCATGCCCGAAGTCCTATGGGTGTACCGTACGTCTTCACATTCCAGTACTAGGTCCACCCCTTTCTTGCTGATTTACAGCGTCGAAGCTCTAATACCGGTCGAAGTTGGAGAACCGAGTCTCACATTCTGATATGCAATAAAATAATCAAACGACGAAGCCATGAATACGAGCCTGGACCTAATAGATGAAAGGCGTGAAGCCGCCCTTGTTTGAGAGGTATTACAATCGAAGAGCCAACCTTCGACAGTCCAATATCGGGGACTTAGTGTTAAAGAAGGTCATGCTAAGCACTCGAAACCCGAGCAAAGGAAAGTTGGGGCCGAACTGGGAAGGTCCTTATCATATAATCGAGATCACCTGAAAGGGATCATATAAACTCGGAACAATGAACGGTGAGCAACTAACGAACAAATGGAACATAACTCACTTGAAGCGATACTACTGTTAAGGTACGACCCCAATCATTCCTTTTACTTATTTACATTTTGAACTAACACTTGCAGGCGACCGTTGAAGAACGACACAATTTTTAGACCTGAAAGCACGCGTTTCACTCTTTTTCCCTTGAATCGGGTTTGTCCCAAATGGGTTTTCCGACAAGGTTTTTAACAAGACAACAGTAAATTGTGCTAACTTGGAATTGAAGACCGGTTACGAACCGGTATCGAAGATCATGACAACAGAATTCGAGGCTTCTCTATGATTGGCCTTGAACACTTGAGGGGGAGGGGGGGCATCACTCTCGGATAATGACTTTAGCAAGGAAAGAAACATTGTGATTGAATGGTCTCGGCTCGATCGACATGATTTGTTGTAAGGGCCAAATAGTCAAATGAACTGTGCCCACATACACTGCTCGAGCCCTGACACAAAGCTTATACACATGTGCAACCATATATATTACACACAGAAATAAAAGGAGTTCCTACCTTGCGGATAAATATCGCGTCCCTTAAATTTTTTTCTTTTCTTTCTTTTCTCTTAAGGAATTTCCTACATTCGATCCCCTAAAGATATCGAGCCCAAGGGCCGATTTATCTGGGTCCAACGAATTGCTCTCACTCGGGGACTGCCATCCAAAGACAAACTCGGACGGTATGCGATATCAGAGCCCGGGGGAACAAGACCTATTAGGCAGTGCCCGAACCTTAAAGGCTACGGCCATCCCCATTCGGGGACTGTTATCTTGGGCAAGCCTGGATAACTCGGGGTAACAATCCCACTAGGAAACACCCGAACTAAAAAGGCTACGATCATATTTAAATGGCTAGGAGACGTCTGAGACCCGTAATAAAAAATAAGGACTTCAAAATTTCTAAACTGGTTTGAAAGGCTACCATCGGCAAAATTATCATCTAAAACGTTCGAAGTATTTTGGGGAAAGCTTCCGATCATACCGAGCCTCACGAATCGTAAATGAAATATTATCGAAAGAAAGGCCTGTTCGAACCTCCGAACAAGACCTAACTATTACATGCTAAGGCATTTCGATCTTTGCAAACATAAAAAATAAAGCAAAGAAAAACAAACTTAGAAACTGTCAAAGGGAAAAAAGAAGCCTATATATATATATATATATATATATATATATATATATATATATATATATATATATATATATATATATAGTCTTTACAAAGGCCAAACTGCCTTAACAAAAAGTACAAAAGTACAAAAACAAAGAAAAATGTACAAGGCACCTAAACGGCCTGGTCTTCACCGGAGCCCGCCTCGTCGCTAGGGTCTTCGAAGTCCCCTCCACCTTCGGATCCGCTCGAACCCTTGGAGTCTTCTTCATCCTCGGGATACACCAACTTCTTGGCCTCGGCTTTGAGTCCCTTAGCACTCTCAATCTTAGCCGATAAGTCGAAACCCCGAGCATGAATTTCCCCGAGGGCCTCTCTTCGGGATTTTCGCTTCGCGTACTCGACGACATCTTTGAGTCAATCCTGGACCGCCTAAGCATCGGCCTTATATTGAGCCACCATCTCGTTGGCATCAGCTTTGACCACAGCAACCACCGACTTGGCCATTTCGAGCTCATTGGCAAGAGTTTTCGAGGCCAGGGGGTCCCTCATACCTTTCCATTCTTCGGCCTCGGCTTTAACTGCATCCATCTTAGCTCGGAGTTGGTCGATCCAATCGATCTTCTGTTGGACCTGCAGATTCCAACCATTAGTCACTGTGTCTATCTCATCGTCACTAACTTCAAATATTTTTACCTGTTCGACCAGGTCAGCATGCTCCTTCTGAGCCACCTCCAGCTCAGCTCAGCTCGGAGGCTCTTAGCCTCACCTTCACGCTGCTCACTGAGGAGTTTGTAAGTATCTCTCTTCTCAGTGAGCCCTCGGACCTAGGCTTCAAGTTGGTTTAGCTCATCCGGATATCGAAGGAAATTTTCATGGTGAAGCACCGAGGCCTATAAACACAAAAGAAGAATGTTAGGGTTATCTATGAATTAGTCTAAGTACGAACTAAAGTCATCAAGAGATATCTAAAGTTACCCAGTTTAGCGCATATTGTGCTTTGTTGAAGAGGCAGGGCGCATCTACCTCGTTCATCTTGAGTTGGTCTATCTCGGTCACCAGACACTGAAGGTAACTGGCTACCCCTACGGGGGCAGAAAGGACCCGAGCATCCTCCGGAATGGAGATGATGATGGACCACTTTCGGTTAGGATCCACACTCGGAGCTGGAACCCGTTGATCAGTTTCAAGCTTGAGGAAGGCCCGCTTTATCCCGAAGAAGGACTCTTCTTCGGTACCTCTAAGTCACCCAATTCGGTGACGTCCTCCGTGGCGGTGGAGTCCACGCCATCAAAAAAGTTGCGGAAGGGGTCGTCTGCTCCACGGGCCCCCTCGTCGGGATGCTCTTTCACTGTTTGGTCCTCGTTATACATGGACTCAGTAAATGAGGGTGATTCAATGATGTCTATCACACCGAGTGCTTCCTTTGGGACACTGCCCGCATCCCGGGAAGCCTCGGCCCCAACCTCCTCATCGACCTCCTTAGTTTGAGGCAGTTCGGTCTCGAGATTCTCTGGTTCGGAGGCCCCTTGCCCTTCGAGCTGTGACGGCACACGGGCTATCGGGATAAAGGTTTCTTCTTCTTCTTTGGACTTGTCTCTCAGCTAGTAAAGCGAATCTAAAGGTGGTTCTAGGGCACTGGTGCTATCTTTTGGCTTGCGCACTAGCCTTATTTATGTTATCTTCTTCCCCAAGCTCAGGGAACTCAGAGCCCTTTTTCTTTTCTTTTCTTCTATTTGGCCCGTCTCGGATCAAGGGACTCGGTAGGTAAGTCCTCACTACCGGCTGGAGACCTATGTTCGGCATTCTTGGACAAACCTGCAAAAAGAAGTAAAGGGAATAAATACTTAATGATAAAAAAAGAATCCAAATATTACCTACTTAGGAAATGAGTCTCACCATAGGAACGAGCCTCCCAACGGCCCTTCGAGAGCTTGTGCCATGAGCGCTCAGAGTAGGGCATCTATGATACGATACCTTCAACCCACTCCTTGAGTCGAGGGACAACATTCGGTACCCGAGCGATGGTTGCACATCCACAAAACACTGATAAGGAAGAATGAAGTAAGTATAAAATCGACTTTCGAAAATAAAATTGTACTTACGTGATATATTCCACTTCTAGGGGAATGACATGCACTCAACTGGAATCAGGTCCAAAGTTCTCACTCGGACAAAACGGCTTTGCCAGCCCCGATCTCGGTCTTCATCAATACTCGATAATGGGGCTTTGCTCGCCCGGCGCACGAGCTTTATCAGTCCCCCCTCCCAAAAAAAGATTTTGGGACTGTACAAGCGTAGAAGATGGTCGACGGTGAACGAGCATCCATTAATTCTGCTCATGAAGAACCGGAGGAGTATCACGATCCTTTACAGCAAAGGATGAATCTGACCGAGGCACATCTCGTATCTCTTACAGAAATCAATAATGACCGGGTATATCGGGCCCAATGTAAAAGGATGAGTGTAAACATCTTGGTATCCCTCGACATGGGTGGTGATGGCTTCATTGGGGTAAGGGATCACTATGCCCTTACCTGCCCAATTGCAGCCTTTTTAGACCGTATGTATGACTTCTTCCATGATCGAGCATATGTATCTCGAGACCTCCTCACACCGGCCTTGTACGGAGGAAGGCTTTTCAACCTTGAAGTCGTCGTTGGCCGAGCATCCTCTGGGGATGAACATTTTTAAAGGGAGTTCTGGTACTGGTTCATCGACGGTAGTACGAGGAACAGTCTCCTCGATCTCAGTAGTCGACCGGGAAGTAGAAGGGGTTTCTTTCTGGGGGGACGATTTTGGAAGTGTTTGGCATTTCTTTAAAAGATGGAGGAAAAGTGGAGAAATAAAGGAAGTTGAAGGATTGTAATTGTTGGCTTGAGATAAAGACAAACAAGAGTTCTTGCAAAGGATCTGAGATAATTGGAGTGAAAGTGTTAAAAAGTATTGAAATCTTAAGGGTACTAGGGTAGAAGGTGTGAATGTAAAGTTAAAATGAACAAAGGAAGAGGTATTTATGGTGTTTCAGTGACGGTTCGCATCCAGGAATGGTCGATCGGCGGCTGACATGCATTTAATGCCATCGGGACTTGACTAACGAGACATTTCAGTTATTTTGTCGTTCATGTCACGGTGTATCGAAGTGAGAATTAGAATCTCATGTTGGTTCTTGCCGTCTACTCTCTAAAAAATGAGGGGACTATATGTATACAGTCGAATTCGAGCTATCCCAGCCTCCGACATGGTAAGCCAGGCTCGAGACATGACAATAAAAGACTAAAGATCGACTCCAAGTCCCACTAGGTTAGAACCCGGAGACAAGATGCATGTCTTCGAGAATATCGAGGCCATGATCCCGGTACCGGTACCAGCCTCAAATGACTTTGAGGAAACATTGTTAGCATAGCCAACAGAAAATCGAAATATCCATGACCGACCGAATATTATGATGGAATCTCGGCACGTACCAATAAAGAACTGGCAATCAGTAATTAAAAGATTTTTTACCTTTCATAGAATTATACCTAAAATAGGACTCCTCTACTATATAAAAGAGGTCTGATAATTCATAAAATACATTGTAACACGCATTCCAAGGCAATATATCATTACTTTTTATGTTATTAATTCTCCTGCTTTCGTTCGTTAGTGCTTGTTGTTACGAGCCCAGATCGAGGGCAAATACTTCACTAAGGCTTAATTCGTCATCATCGTGTGGTTTAAGCTTACTTTATCCTTATTTATTTAATTTGTCTTTATTTACTGCTTCGTGTCAAACAAATTCGAGTATCCTCAAAACCACTTACAAATTTAATTATTATCTGATTTTGAGGGTAAACAAAGTGCAGATTTAGTCGAACTTTGTCAATTTTGCTAAAACATTATATTTGTATTTGGACATTCGTTAAATATGCATAAATATTTAATTATAAATCAGTAACTAAGACAAGCTATAAGTTCGCAAATCTTGCACGAATTATGTTCATCGAATCATTGGTCATCTATATTGGCTCTGCCTCTGGCATTTGCTGATATTCATCGTCGTCGCACATGCATGTCATTGATTCTCTATTTTAACGGAAGAGCAGTTTAAGGAAACATTTTCAATGCGTGTTTTAAGTCGCATTTCGAGACTAAAGCTTATGATCAGTTGCAACTTGAGGGTTTTTCAGTTTGACTTTTGCATTGACTATGGATCTATTGTTCCATATCTTGCGCATAAAGACGGATTCAAGATTGGAACTTAATGAGTACAACTTTGCACTAAACTAATCATACTATTAAAATTATGACGTTTAAATATAATATTTGTTGAAATTTTGTGTGTGTGTGTGTGTATATATATATATATATACACACATACTTAATTTCGAAAGTTATGGGTTCATGAACCCATAGCCGAAAGGCTACATACGTCGTTGCCCCTGTATCCTCACGTTTTACTTGATTGATGAGTTTTAAACTAAAGTGTTTAAACTAATATAGACCAAATTGTCTTTTAACTTGTTTACCCGAAAAGCGGATAGAGTTGAATTTGTACGTAGTTCTAAGGGTATGTGGTATAACTTGACACAAATCGTAAGAGTAAATAGGAATATCAAGTGGTGACTGTAGAAAATAAAAAATAAACAAGGTTATAAAAAATGGGAGACCCATGATAAATCAGCTTTTCCATAATTCCTGCCAGGATTCTCTCCTCTAGTGCGGTTACAATGGCTCTTGTCTATGAGCATGATATTGACTCGAGCTCGATTTTGACCCGAGCTCTCAATCTTGACTCGAGCTCGATTCTAACTCGGAGCCTTGTATTGATTCGAGGTCAGTGTTGGTCGGTTTCTGCCTCATAAGCTCGATAACTTCACTTCGCATCATAGTTCGATTTGGATTCGAGCTCGATAAGGATATCAAGTTCGACATTGATCGGCCCTAGGGCTCGAAACTTGATGACCTGACTTCGGATCTCAACCTGATATTATGAAGATGCTCTTCGATCCAATGCATTACTATTTCGGCCACTTCATACAAAGGACTAACCAGTTTTGACCGTATACAGATAGTCCCCTCGTTTCTCGGGAAGGATGTAGCGAGAAACTACATGATTTTTCAACTATACGACTAGATATATACTGACGTTTGCATCAAGTCCGATCATGACGTGCGTGATAGTTGTCCCGTCAGTTCAGTTTATCGAGGCATTTAATGCGTGTCAGACGATGGTCGGCCATTATCGAAATTGAACCACCATTACTCAACCTATAAATAACCCTTTCTCGTACCTTCTGAATTCATCTGTAAGTCTGCAAAATTTACCTTCTGCGTTTTCTACTGCAAAATCTTTATTTAAAACACCATATCTTTGTTATCTCCTTATTTAAATCCAAAAATGGTGAAAACATCAAAAACTGTCCCCAAAAAGAAAAAACTTCTTCCCAATCTGCCACCGACAAAACACCGGTGGATCCACGACCTGAGGAGTGCGTTCCCGTGGTGTGTGTTCTTACCTCCAATTTTAAGGTCGACAAAGGCTCGTCGGTTCCGGGCTGATGTAAGCCAGTATCGAGGTATATGTGTTCGATAACCGGGGGATATATCGAACAGATAAGAAAAGATTGTAACTCGGAGAACAAAGAAGTGGTAGTCTCGTCTCCCGAAGAGGATATTACTACTCATGTGAAAGGGTTTTTAAGTGTGTACACTTATCCTTTCTCATTAGGCCCCCTCGACCCTGTTATCATTGATTTTTGCCATAAATACCAAATAACCTTAGGCCAAATCCATCCTTCTTTTTTGGCGGATCGTTATTCTGATCCGTTTCTTTGTGAACAAAGTCGAGGGGATGTCTTTCACCCTCGATCATCTCATTAGATTGTACTGCCCCCGTCTCTTTTAAGGCGGGTTAATAAAGCTATAGCGCTGGGCTACCAAGGTTTTGTTCTCGAGCATAGATGAGGGCAAGGATCGAGGATGGATGGGAAGGTTCGTTCGAGTGAAGACGTCGGATCTAATACCGGCCGAGAAGATGCGATTTCCCGAAGAATAGAACATAAAACGTAAGTGTAACTCTGCTGTTATATCCCATTATTTTGCCCATTCGTTTCATTTCTTATTGATATCCCCTTTTGTGGTGCAGCAACTCCTTGGATGCCCGGTGCGGTTCCCGACCTCAAGGACTGGGTACGGGCCCTGGCTTCGACTTCTACATACGCCGAGCGCTCATGGCACGATTTGTTAAAGGGCCGATGAGAGGCCAAAAATCATGGTAATCTCCTTTCTTGCATCATCGATAGTTCGAAATGTATTCCATACACTCAAATCAATTTTCTTGTATGTAGGTCTGGGCAAGGATGCGGTTTTGAGACCTCTGTCTGGCGAGGAGGAAACTTTGGCCTCGATTTCTAAACCGGCGAAGGACAATAAGAGAAAAAGGGCCTTTACTTCCGAAAATCCAAAATCGAAGGCTCGTAAGTCGAGGAAGAATGTCATCCCTTTAACCTTAGAATCAGTTCGGCGTCTAAGGGATGAAGACGAAGAATAAGAAAAAGATGATGGGTCAGTACTGGTGGCCCGAGTGAAGAAAACCATTGATGCCCCACATACAGCTAGATCAATGGTGGTTTACAAGACTCCGCCTCGAACTGAGGGTATATCGGAGAAAATCATGGCAAAGTCCCTGAGCCGTTGTAGAACGAGGATATCTCCCATCAAAGTCAATTGATGGTGGATATGTCTGAAGGGGCCATCCCTGAATCTCTTCGAACCGAAGAGAACGCCCCAAGAAACTCACTTGGGGCAGTAGTAATCGAAGACTCGCCCACTTTCCCTGCTTTTTCCGAAGGGGCGATTCGGGAAGCCCAATCTTTGGGGGCCCTCGAAGTAGATGGATCTCATGAGGGAGAGGATCGTTTTTGTGATTTGTTTACCGGTGTCGAGGACGTTGCCGGCACTAGTGATGTATCAGATCTTTTCCTCGGAGTGCAGCAGGCTTTGAATCGGGTAAGCTTTAACTTACTTCGTTGGTATTGCCTTTATGCTTGTTTTTCTTTTCTAACTTCGTTTCTTCTTTCTTTGCAGGCCACAACAGTTCATCAAGAAGCATGTTTTCGGTCTCGAACCGAGCTGTGTCGATACGAGGCCGACCTTCAATGAGTCACGGAGGAGAAAAATGCCCTTAAACCCCTCTTAGGGCAAAGGGGAGATGAAATCAAAGATCTCCGAGCTGAGTTAGCCAAGGCTTACTAAGATCAGACCGATCTGTCCGAGCAAGTAATGATACTATTAAAAGCCTATGGGCTCGATACCGGAATAATGGCTATTTTTCAGTCTCACAGCTGCAGCAAAAACTTGAGATGATCGGGAAACTCCATGAGGAGGTCGATGTGATAAAGGCAGAGTCCTTGAAGTGGAAAGAAAGTATGGACCGCTTTGCTGCAGAGAAAGAGGCTGCTCGAGCCCAATTATCATCGGCTGAAAACCAACTTCAAAGTATGAAGGAGAAAAGCTTGGTTCAGGAAAGAAAAATAGAGGAGCTCGAGGCTAGGTTGGCCTCCGAACTTGCCAAGGCTGAATATGATGCCGAAAAGGCAAAGGCCGATGCGGATGCATTCGTGGTCGTCTATCGGGCCGATGCTGAAGCTGCTCAAGTACAAGAAAGAGAGGCAGCACCAACACTCGAGGTTTCGATCTCACTAAAGCGATAAAAAAGGCTAAAGAGCTCGAAGCCGATGTTGAAGCCTTGACTTCTGATGATGATGATGGTGATGGTGATGATGATGGCGATGATGGGAGCAAGAGTGGGTCCGAGAGCGGGGAGGAGCCCGATGGAGAAGAGACTGCCCCCGTAGATAACCAAGAAACTTAGCCCTTAGTTTTCATTTTGGTTTTTTGTGTAGGGTCCTGTTCGGACATTGTAAACATTCTTGTATATATTTATAAAGATCTTTTCTTTTCCCGACTTTCCTCTGTTTTATTCTCTGCCTCGTGAAGATTTTGTTTCATTCATGCCTTATGAAGATTTTTCATAAGGCTTTAGGCAATTTGATCATATTTGGACCTTGTAGCCTTTACAACTGAGTGAGTTCTTGCTCAAACTCGAAATAAGGTAGCCCATAGGCTTAGTAGTCAAGTGGGTGATTGTTCGAACTTAAAGTAATATAGCCCGTAGGCTTATTAGTCAAGTGAGTGATTCGAACTCGAAGTAATATAGCTTGTAGGCTTAATGATCGAGTGAGTGGTTCGAACTTGAAGTAATGTAGCCCATAGGCTTAATGATCGAGTGAGTGATTCAAACTCGAAGTAATGTAGCCCGTAGGCTTAATGATCGAGTGAGTGATTCAAACTCGAAGTAATGTAGCCCGTAGGCTTAATGGTCGAGTGAGTATTTGCTCGAACTCAAAATAAGAGTAGCCCGTAGGCTTAGTAGTCGAGTGAGTGCTTGCTTGAACTCGAAGTGATGTAGCCTGTAGGCTTTATTAGTCGAGTGAGTGATTCGAACTCGAAGTAACGTAGCCCGCAGGCTTAATGGTCAAGTGAGTATTTGCTCAAACTCGAAGTAAGAGTAGCCCGTAGGCTTAGTAGTCGAGTGAGTGCTTGCTCGAACTCGAAGTGATGTAGCCCGTAGGCTTTATTAATCAAGTGAATTGCTCGAACTAGAAAGAATATAGACCGTAGGCTTAATGGTCGAGTGAGTGATTGATCGCACTCGAAACAAGAGTAGCCCGTAGTCTTAGTAGTCGAGTGAGTGCTTGCTCGCACTCGAAATAAGAGTAGCCCGTAGGCTTAGTAGTCGAGTGAGTGCTTGCTCGAACTTGAAGTGATATAGCCCGTAGGCTTTATTAGTCGAGTGAGTGATTCGAACTCGAAGTAATGTAGCCCGTAAGCTTAATGGTCGCGTGAGTGATTGCTCGAACTCGAAAATAAGAGTAGCTCGTAGGCTTAGTAGTCGAGTGAGTGCTTGCTCGAACTTGAAGTGATGTAACCCGTAGGCTTAATGGTCGAGTGAGTGATTGCTCAAACTCGAAAGTAAGAGTAGCCCGTAGGATTAGTAGTTGAGTGAGTGCTTGCTCGAACTCGAAGTGATGTAGCTCGTAGGCTTATTAGTCGAGTGAGTGATTCGAACTCGAAGTAATGTAGCCCGTAGGCTTATTAGTCGAGTGAGTGATTCGAACTCGAAGTAATGTAGCCCGTAGGCTTAATGGTCGAGTGAGTATTGCTCGAACTCGTTGATTTTTTGGTTGACAGTCCCCGATTTATGGGGTAATGGTCGGCCCTTAAGCTTGTTTGCATAATAGATCTCGAAATAGAGGAATGTTTCTTGGATATCGGTAAAGAAAAAAAATCTTTGTAAGTCATTATACATGTGTTCATGTTTTGTGCCACGGCTCGGGCCAACTATATGGGCATGGTTCGTTTGACCATTTGGCCCTTACAATTTTTCCCGTCGAGATCCTGTTGCCATGAAATAATGAAGTAACTTTCTTTGCATCGTACTTGATAATCATCGGTTGATATGTTCAATGACAATGGTATTCCCCCAGTATTCGAGGTTGATTGTAAGGAGGCCTCGAATACTGTTGAGTTGTTCCAAGTTAGCACGATCAATGGTTGCCTCATTAAAAAACCTTGCCGAAAAACTCATTTTGGGACAAAACCGGTCTAAGGGAAAAATAGTGCAATGCGTGCTTTCAGACCTAAGGCTTCGTGTTGAATAATCCATCTTTGTTCCTGATCGAATTCATTAATCCTCGTCTTTGGTCGAACACCTGCAAGGTTTAGTTTTTGAAATATAATTGAACAAGGGGAGGGGGTCGTACCTTAGTAGTAGTATCATTTTAGCCATTTATCACACCGAGCTTGTAGGATTTCCATTATACGGCTGGTATCGGTCTTTGATCGACCTTTGTTCTCGGTTGGCAACCCTTTTAATAACGGATCCATAACCCAACTGGTCATCTTCAACTCTTATTTTGGATTGATATCGATTATGCACATCGGCCCAAGTAATAGCTGGGTACTCGATCAGGTTACGCTTCAGCCGTCGTGAAGTCATCGAGCTTTGTTCGTTTAGACCTTGAGTGAAAGCTTGAACATCCCAATCGTCTGTGACTGGTTGTAGATCCATTCGTTCCATTTGGAAACGAGATACAAATTCTCTTATCATCTCGTTATCCTTTTGTCTTACCTTGAATAGGTCCTACTTCCTGGTCTTGACCTTTATGACCCCAACGTGTGCTTTTACGAAAGAATCTGCAAGCAAAGCAAAAGAATCAATAGAGTTAGATGGTAAATTATGATACCATATCATTGCTCCCTTTGTCATGGTTTCACCAAATTTTTTCAATAATACAGATTCGATCTCATCATCCTCTAGATCGTTCCCTTTGATGGCATATTTGTAAGAGGTGACATGTTCGTTGGGGTCAGTCGTTTCATTATATATAGGAATCTCGGGCATGCGAAACTTCTTTGGGATCGGTTTAGGAGTCGTACTTGGGGGGAAAGGCTTTTGTATAAATCTTTTAGAATCTAAGCCCTTCAATATCGGTGGTGTCTCCGGAATCTGATCAACCCTGGAGTTATATGTTTCCACATTTTTGTCGTTTGCCTCGATCCTCCTTTTTCCTGATTCTATTCGTTTGGCCAGTTCTTCGAACATCTTAGCAATTTCGGGATTAGTCCCCGACTCTTGCTCATTTGACTTTACTATAGCTAGTTTCGTTTTGTGGGTAACTCCTCGGGGTGGACTGGGCTCCGGCCTGCTCGGTACCTGAGTTTGACTCTGCAACTGAGCTATCGCTACCTGTTGAGCTCGCAATATTTCAAAAATCATACGCAAGCTAATTCCGTTTTCCTCAACGTTATGGGTTTCTCGAGCTACAAATTGAGTACCACCATGAACGCTATTTTCAGATTCAGAACGTTGGTTTGTATCAATGGCCATATGCGAATTAACATCTAATGGTACTTCGACTCGAGCTCCAACGGCATCGATAAGTGGCATTTCGGACCTGGGCGTCAAGTTGTTGTTCTCAACTTGAAATCCAACTTCGTTGTCGATAGGTAATATCATTTAATTTGAGAGTTTGTCGTTGCTAATCCGAAATCAAAGGCACTTCCGAAAATAAGCGCAAAATGGTGTGTTTTTGCAGATTCGTATTAAATAATCACTATTATCCTTATCCCCACGATGGGCGCCAAACTGTTTACCCGAAAAATGGATAGAGTTGAATTTGTACGTAGTTCTAAAGGTAAATGGTATAACTTGACACAAATCGTAAGAGTAAATAGGAATATCGAGTGGTGACTGTAGAAAATAAAAAATAAACAAGGTTAGAAAAAAGATGATTTATGGATTAGGCAAGATGAATCAATCTATCAAGCTAAAAAGGATAACTCTTCAATATATGAATGTATATGTTTCAGTTACAATGTATGCCCAAAACTTGATGCCCTGACAGAAAAAATAACTATCCCCTTTATAGTGGAGGGATCTTATTTTAGATATAATTAAAAATATATAGTGGGAGACCCATGATTAACTAACTTTTCTATAATTTCTGCCAGGATTCTCTCCTCTAGTGCGGTTGCAACGACTCTTGTCTATGAGCCCGATATTGACTCGAGCTCGATATTGACTTGAGCTCTCAATCTTGACTCGAGCTCGATATTGACTCGAGCTCTCAATCTTGACTCGAGCTTGATTCTGACTCGGAGCCTTGTATTGATTCGGGATCAATGTTGGTCGGTCTCTGCCTCATAAGCTTGATAACTTCACTTCGCATCATAGTTCTATTTGGATTCGAGCTTGATAAGAATATCGAGCTCGACATTGATCGGTCCCTAGGGCTCGAAGCTTGATGACCTGACTTCGGATCTCAATCTGATATTATGAAGACGCTCTTCGATCCAATGCATTACCATTTCGTCCAGTTCGTACGAAGGACTAACCGGTTTTGATCGTATACATAACTAATTTTTCATGATATGCAATTAACTTAATACTGTTATTTACTAATAAAAAGTCGTGCAAATACATGCCAGTATTTTTCTTCCCCATTGAATAACTTTAATTTTAAGGATTTGAAGCAATGGCGTTTCACTAAGGCAAATGTAGTCAAAGTCAGATCCGGAATTTTAAGTTAAAGGGTTCTGAATCACAATAATTTTTGCTTACTAATTGGGGATAGATTTTTTATAAGTGAACTTCTTAACACAAATATAAGGTGTTAGTTAAAACTATTGAGTTTTGACGAACCAGTAACTTATATGTCTAATCCTCCCTTGATGATAGTCACCTGTGGGTTTCAATTTTCAGCTATTGTTATTAATTCGAAACAATACATCTTAATTAGTTTCTAGAAGTTTTATTTTATACTATTTCAAACAAGGACAACTTTGACGTCCTTTGTGCCCATTGAAATATAAGAAGTGAATGCACATCTCTTGAGTATTATACAACCTAAAGGAATTGTAGACTCCCTATTTTCTATTTCTAATGCTAACGTTGTAAACAAAGATAATCATAAAAAAATCAATCACCGTTTTGAGACTTTCTATTATGTATAACCAAAATGTCTCTCTCAAAGTTGTAAGAAAATGAATAACTTCAAATGTGAAAAGAGTCCATTCAAAATGGCAATTAATGTTGTAATATCACTAACATAATTGCGCTGAGTATGCATTTGCCCAGTGATTCAGTTTTGTATGATCACATCACTGATCCTCTAGAAGGCTTTGAATTTATGTTTATTTCACTTTTTTTTATTACGTATATATGGTAGCATCATCTGTTTCTTATTTTAGCAACTAGTGAATTGAGGTCTCTAACTTGAGTACTGTAATTGGTGTAGGCATTGCACAAGATCAATATTGGTTTCCAAGTACACGCAAGTATACGTGGTTGTCAACTAATAAAGTGACTCGAAAGTCGGATGTCGAACCCACAGAGACTTAGATTGATCGTTAACTAAGCAAACTAAAATCAATTAATTGTCCAAGCTATTTAAGAGTCACGTCTTTATATTAATCTACTATTGCATAAATTAAACAAGTAACAACTAATTTATCAAGAATGCAAATGCGTATGATGAGATTTACTTAAGAGGAGATGAAAATTTCAGGGTTGTGGTCGGTTTATCAATCCTATTAAGTTCAATAATTACACTCGTTAATCCAGATTATCTATGGTTGTTAATTAACCAGATCGTTTATATGAATAGTATGTTCCCACAATATTACTCGCATGCCCACAATATATCAATCCTATATTCCTATGGTATTGAATCTATCATGAACAAATATAATATGGTATTTAATTAAGCAAGAGTGTTAGGTATATTCCTATCCTAACCGCGAAATCTTTCCCCGAGTCACGGGTTCAGAAACAAGCTCTCTCTAATTCTACTCTAATCTATACATGACTTTCCCAAGCATAGCATAGATAGTAGGGTGAATTGGTAGCTACAACAATTCACAAGTGAAAACTAGAATTAAAGAAACCACCACAAGATGATAATCCGAATTAACGAAGATGTAATTATTAAACATTAAAAATCATGTCAACCACAACCCTAGATCGTAGAGTGCTTAGCCACTCATGTTCGTAGCAACAAATTTCCAAGTATTTTGCATAAACAAATTACAAAGAAAAGATAAAGGGATGAAAAACTCTATAATTTTCTCCTCCAAAAGTGGTTCCACGTGATGTTCTTGCCTCCGATCGCAAAACTCTCCTAAAGATGGTATTTTTTGACTATTTATATGTGTAGGGAAGAGACCTAAACGAAATAACAAAGCCCAAAACCAAATAGGAGACAAAATAGGCTTTAAGAATCCGAAACCCGCTCGCTACGGACCTCGTCTCGCGAGGCAAAATGCATAGTCCACCTCGCCTCAGACCTGGCCTCGCCTAGCGTGCTTGGCATCTCGCGTCGCCACCTCTGTCGCGAGCAAGATGGCTCACGTCGCTGACTTCTTCGCTGCTTCAATCAATTCTGTTGCTTTTGCCTAACATTCTCTTTTCATGTTTTTGTCTTCTTTCTCAATTGTTACACTTTTGTCTTCTTTTATAATTAAATACCAACTAATTAAATAATCATACTTTATTTGTTGCGTATAAAATACACACAAAATCTCTACTTTGCTCCCAATTTCGTCTTCAACATACCTACACATAAAATAAACTCAATTAAGCACGAATATAGTATAGTTTAGTATTAAAGCACCTAAAATACAAGGTAAGTAATGCACTAAAAATATAAAATTATAGCCAAACATCACTACCCCACACTTAAACGTTGCTTGTCCTCGAGCAATCAAACTACACTTTATATAGACATGACCTCTTTAAACAATTCTCCTAAATTATCACACCAAGAATCTTTAAAATAGATTAAGCATGAGGGTGTAATATCTTCACCTCAAGATTTGACTCATAAGTACCACACATTATTCATAACTCACTCACTTACTCTAATATAGAGGTCAATGACACTACCTTTCCTTCATGAATCAAGTGCCCTCACACAACAAAAGAGAGTAGTTCCACACACAATAAAATTTTAAGAATAATTAGGATCTCAAGATAGAAAGAATTCACTCACTCTCAGAAATAACATTCATATGCTGCAAAAGATGCACATAGGCTTGTCCGTAGTGTACTACTCTACTAATCAAGCTCATTCAGTCTAGGATCAAGCAGGACTTTAATTGGTTGTAATGTAAGATACGGGTCGAGTAGGATACATTTGGATATATGAGTGACTACACCTCCCAAAGCACTTTAATACATATACTTTAACGTTCAAACCCACTACTTATGTCAAACCATACTCCACCTTCACATCAATGTATATTAACTCCATACTTCTTTTAAGCACAATTACATCAAGAGTCACCACGATTAAGGAATATTTTCCACAATAATACAACTATTTTTTCCTCTTTTTTTTTTTCACTTCAAGTGGCTCTCATTTTTTTTCAAAATAGTGCACCTTCCTCTTTATTTCTTTAGTTCCACTCAAAACCCAAACCAACCACCCCACTCTTTAACTTTTACAAAGTTCATTTTAATTCAAGTGCTCATGAGAGGTGAAAAGGTTCAAATAGATGGTTAATTCAAACAAGTGGGTAAGGCTTGTAGTGTGGTTACCAAAGAAATAGGATTACAAACTCAAAAGGGGTTAACTACGATACATAACAATTAGGCGGGTAAAAGCATATAACTGGCTAAACAAAGATACGCCTATATCACTTCCAAAACTGAACAACACTATTATTTTGCTTTGCAAACACATGGGGCAACTTCTAGACATAAAATGCAATGCACAGAATAACACACAAACCTCACACACACATGGCACATAACTCACTCAGGATTGGTTTCATCAAGACACTCTAGCCAAAGCAGTTAAGCAAATTTAAGATTATACAATTTAAGGTACTTATGCTAGAGTCAAAAACTGAGCCTAAGTGTCACAACCAAAGTACTCACTATTCTCAAGGCATAACAAAGTCAAGAGATATTGCTTCAATTCAATTCATATCACAATGGATCCTACTCCTAAAAAAAAACTACCTACACCTGGTTCAAACAAAAACCTTAGAAAAGAACCACTGCACAAAGAAAAACCAAGGGAGAATTACTACACTACCTATAAAGAAAATCTTTTTGTCCTTTTTCTTTAGACTAAATCTCTCAAAAAAACTGTCTAGGAGATCCATCGTCGGGAAGAGTCCAATGCTTCTACCTTTTTTCAATTTTTTTTTAGCTACTAAAATATTACACAACTACGAAAATAAAAATAAGAAGTCTACATTTTTCTACATCCTACTACTAATTATCTAGAGACTTCTCCCACCCCACACTTAAAAGAGTGCAGTGTCCCCAATGCACAAATAAAGCAAAACAATAACAAGGGTGGACAAGAAACTCCCTGAAAGGCCAAAGGTCGAAGCAATAGCGGCTCACGGCGTACTCAGACTTTCCCCAAGCATGATCCTTTATGTGAGCACCCCACACTTAGTTCTCATCATCTAGCTTGCTTTTGCGTTCTTCCAATGGCTATTCTTCCTATTCTTATAATCCTACAAAACAAAAACAACCTTACAACAATAATAAGATAAAAAAATAAAAATAAAAATAAAAGAAAGCAGTAAAGATGGGTTGCCTCCCAACAAGTGCCTAATTTAACATCGCAGCATGACACAGAATCTCTTCTAATCATTGGCAAGCAAAACCTTCGACTTCTGACAATCAAAATCACCTCCATAATAGTGCTTTACTCTTTGTCCGTTCACTAAGAACATTCTCTCACCACCTAAGACGCACAGCTCAATTGCACTATGTGGAGTGACTCTTACTACCTCAAACGGACCCAACCATCTCGATTTGAGCTTCCCCGGAAAGAGTCTCAACCTCGAATTGAACAAGAGAACCAATTGGCCCGGTTCAAACTCGCGATGTTGAATATGCTTATCATGCTAACGCTTGGTTTTTTTCTTTATATAACTTGGCATTCTCATACGCATGCAAGCGAAACTCATCAAGCTCGTTCAATTGCATCAACCGCTTTTTACCCGCTAAGTCTACATCAAAGTTCAGCTTCTTTATTGCCCAATAAGCCTTGTGCTCAAGATCCACCGGTAAATGGAATGCTTTCCCATAAACCATCTTGTAAGGGGAGGTTCCGATGGGAGTTTTGTAGGCAGTCCGATATGCCCATAGAGCATCATCAAGCTTTGCATCCCAATCTTTCCTACTTGCACTAACCGTCTTCTCCAGGATCTGCTTTATCTCTCTATTTGAGACTTCAACTTGCCCACTAGTCTAAGGATGGTAAGCGATTGCAACTTTATATTTGACCCCATATTGCGCTAA
Organism: Nicotiana tomentosiformis; assembly: GCF_000390325.3. Taxonomy (NCBI): domain Eukaryota; kingdom Viridiplantae; phylum Streptophyta; class Magnoliopsida; order Solanales; family Solanaceae; genus Nicotiana; species Nicotiana tomentosiformis. The sequence goes on along the minus strand of NC_090814.1, from coordinate 149,648,730 downwards.
GATATTGTCCAAGAGCTTGTTATAGAAATGGGTGCCCCCATCACTTATCATCACTCTCGGAGTGCCAAATCTTGTAAAGATATGCTTTTTTTACAAACTTAACCACAACCTTGACATCATTGGTAGGAAGAGCTATGGCCTCCATCCACTTCGACACATAATCAACGGCCACCAAAATGTACTTGCACCCCTTAGACGAGGGAAACAGACTCATAAAATCAATTCCCCAAACATCTAAAATTTTAGCCTCCATAATACCGTGCAATGGCATCTCATGCTTTTTCGTAATTGTTTCATAATACCGTGCAATGGCGTCTTTAAAAACCCTAGGCCAATAGAAACCCGATTGCAATAACTTAGCTGATGTTTTGTCACCCGCGTGATGACCACCATAAGGCGATGCATGGCATTCATGTAAGATAACATTTATTTCAGATTCAAGCACACATCTTCTCATTAGCTGATCAATACACGATTTGAACAGGAATGGCTCATCCCACACATATGACCTCACATCTCGCAAGAACTTCTTTTTAGCATAAGGTTCAAGATCAAGCGGATGACATCTCCCTCGGCTACATGATTATGAGTTTCTAACCTGGAGAAGTGATCAGCCACTTGATTCTCTATTCCTTTACGGTCTCGGATCTCTAAGTCAAATTCCTACAAGAGTAAAACCCAACAAATTAGCCTTGGTTTAACATCTTTCTTTTCAAACAAATACCTGATGGCTGCATGGTATGTGTAGACGATGACTTTGGTGCCAACCAAATAGGCCCGAAATTTATCGAACGCCCACACTACAACAAGCAACTCCTTTTCTGTCACAGTATAATTTATTTGAGCGGGAGTGAGAGTCTTGCTTGCGTAGTAAATAGAGTGAAATATTTTTCTCCTCCTCTGGCCCAATACGGCCCCAATTGCACCATCATTGGCGTCACACACCAGCTCAAATGGCTCGTTCCAGTCAGGAGCCACTATGATTGGTGCACTCACTAACTTCCTTTTCAGCTCCTCGAATGCTTTCAGACAAGCATCGTCAAACTTGAACGACATATCCTTCTCTAACAACCTGCACAAAGGAGAGGAAAATTTTGAGAAATCCTTTATAAATCGGCGATAAAAAATTGCATGTCCCAGAAAACTCCTAACTCATTTCACTAAAATCGGTGGTGGAAACTTTTCAATTGCTTCCACCTTAGCCTTGTCAACTTCCAGTCCATCTTTGGACACCTTGTGTCCCAGCGCTATACCTTCATGTACCATAAAACGGTACATTTCCCAATTCAGTACCACATTAGTCTCTTCGCACCTGGAAAACACTTTAGCAAGATTGGTTAAGCATTCATCAAAAGACGGACCAAACACAGAAAAATCATCCATAAAAACCTTCACAAATCGTTCCACCATATCGTAGAAAATAGCCATCATACATCTTTGAAAAGTCACAGGTGCATTACACAACTCGAATGACATTCTCTTAAATGCATAAGTGCAATAAGGTCATGTAAAAGTGGTCTTTTCTTGATCTTCCGGGGAAATAACAATCTGATTATACCCCAAATAGCCGTAAAAAAAACAATTGTATTCCTGTCCGGCTAACCTGTCAAGCATTTGATCAATGAAGGGGAGAGGGAAGTGATCTTTTCGTGTAGCATTATTGAACTTCCTATAGTCTATGCATATTCGCCAACCAGTCACAATCCTAGTTGGGATTAATTTATTTTGTTCATTTACTACAACAGTCATACCCCCCTTTTTAGGTACACATTGAACATGGCTTACCCACTTGCTATCGGAGATAGGAAATACTATACCTGTGTCGAGCAACTTAATTACTTCTTTTCTTATCACCTTTTTCATGATTGGATTGAGGCGGCGTTAATGCTCCGCGCTAGGCTTGTGTGCCTCCTCCATGAGTATTTTGTGCATGTAGAATGCAGGGCTAATACCTTTTATGTCAGACATCGTCCAACTAATGGCATGTTTGTGCTCCCTCAGCACCCTTAAGAGCTTTTCTTCCTGCAATTCAGACAAATGAGAAGAAATAATCACAGGTAAAGTGTTAGAATTTCCTAAATATGCATAATGAAGATAAGATGGTAAGGGTTTAAGTTCCAATTTTGGGGCCTCCTCAACTGAGGGTTTAGGAGGCGGGCCGATTGGCCTATCCAGAGGCTCAAATTGGGTTCTTTCTCTTATGTATTCGCACGATGCATCCAGAATGTGCAACATCTCCTCAACCTCTTCTTCAAGTTCCAAGTGATTGAACAATGTCAATGCCTTTTCTAGTGCATCTTCTTTAAACGCCCTTGGCTCTAAGACTGCTTCTTCATTGTCCACCCTCAGGATCATCTTACTTTCTCAGACTTTGATAATTGCATCTCCAGTGGCCAAAAGAGGTCGTCCCAAGATGATAGGAACTAACTCATCAGCCACGTAATCTAGGATGATAAAATCTGCAGAAAAAATAAACTTCCCAATCTGCAGCAGGACGTCCTCCATTACCCCCTCAGGATAAACATAAGATCTATCAACTAACTGTAGCATCACCGTGGTGGGTCTCGGAGCTCCTAAGCCCAGTTGTTTGAACACTGACAACAACATCAAATTGATACTTACACCCAAATCACACAAGGCTCTACCCACATCAAATTCACCAATCCTCCCGGGGATGGTAAAACTAACCGGATCCTTAAGCTTTTGTGGAAGCTTATGTTGAATCCTAGAAGTACACTCCTCAGTAAGTGCTACGGTCTCAAACTCAGTTAACCTCCTTTTATTTGCCACTATGTCCTTAATATATTTTGCATATTTTGGGGACCTCACGGAGCATGTCCACCAAAGGTATATTCAAATGTATCTGCTTCAGCATATCTAGGAATTTGTGAAACATGTGGTCATCATTCTTCTTTCTCAATCTTTGAGGAAAAGGGGGTGGCACCCTCTCTGATTTTTGCTCAGGCTCTGTTTTGTTTCTTTCATCTACCTCTACGTGTTTTGGCACTCTTTCTTCTTCGAGCCTAGATTGCTCATTTTTCTTCTTAGGCACTTCTACCAACTCTCTCCCATTTCTCAACGTCACTGCATTGACTTGAGGATTTTTCTCTGTATCACTTAGGAGTGCTCCAGCAGGTCTAGTATTCTGATTGTTAGCCATCTGCCCAAACTGCCTCCCTAGTTTTCTGAACTCTGTGCGCAATTGTTGATTCTCAGTCCTGACTTGTTGAGTCTCTGCCCTGAATTGTTGATTCTCAGCCATAACTTTCTGATTGTCTATCAAGAGCTTTTTAATCATGCCAGTCAGAATCTCCTCTGCTTGGTGTGGAGGTTGAGGTGGATGATTGTAATTTGCTTGATGCATGATATTCTGATTTCCACCCCAAGAGAAGTTAAGATGATTCCTCCAGTTCGGATTGTATGTGTTACCATATTGAGCATTTTGATTCATCGGCCCTCTAGCTTGTTGCCCCACGTAGTAGATGGATTCAGGATTCACGGGGCATATGTTACTTGTGTGACCTTCACCACATAACTCGCAACAAGTAGACATCTGTTGCACATGTTGCATCTTTTGTGCATGGTGCATTGTCATTTTATTCATTTGATTTGCTAATCTAGCTATATCTTCCCTCATTGCTGAGAAATCATCAAGCTCGATCACACATGCTGCCTTTTGTTTAAATGCTCTTCGTGGTTCCCTATCTTCTTGCCAATTATTATCATTAGCAATGAAATTGTTTAGTAGGATCTGGATCTCACTATACGGTCTTGCCATGCAACTACCCCCACATGCTGAGTCAAGATTCATCTTTGATGCTTCGTCCAACCCATCAACGAAAGTGTGACCCAACACTTCATCAGTCTGACAATGGTGTGGGAAGTCTCTGAGTAGCCTCTTGTATCTTTCCCAAGCTTGTTGAAGAGTCTCACCATTTCGTTGTTGAAACCCAAGAATCTGGCTCCTTAGTGACTTTGTCTTCTTTGTAGGAAAAAACTTGATTAAGAATTTCCTTGCTATATCATCCCAATTGTGGATTGAGTTCGCCGGCTCCTTTTGTAACCATTCCTTAGCTTCCCCCATCACTGAAAAGGGAAACAGTGTCAGCCTGACATAGTCCTTGGAAACGTTCGGATAATTGTAAGTGTCTGTAATTTCCAGGAAGTTCTGAATGTGCCTCTGCAGGTCTTCATGAGATAGACCCACATATTGCCCTTTGGATTGAATCAGTTGTACCATGTACTGTTTGAGTTTAAAGTGACCCGTGATATCAGGCTTTACAATCGCCTGAGTCATAAGAGCCAGATTGGGCCTTGCAGCCTCTATCACTGGACGCTCTTCATTACCCACCATCTCTATTGGATGTGGTTGAACTACGATGTCTAACTCTCTTTCAATTCTAGTTCTAGCTTCGACTTCCCTCCTCACTCTATGAAGTGTTCGTTCGATTTCAGGATCAAGAGGAAGGAGATTGTTTGTGCTTCTACTCCTCCGCATTCAAGAGAAGAGCCTGCGTTAACACAAATAAAGCAAACTAAAAGTTAAAACTTGAACAAATAACGAATAAAAGCTTAACTTAACTAAATAATCAATAACTAAGTCCCCGGCAACGGCGCAAAACACTTGTTGATTCCCCAAGTACACGCAAGTATACGTGGCTGTCAAGTAATAAAGTGACTCAAAAGGCGGATGTCGAACCCACAGAGACTTAGATTGATCGTTAACTAAGCAAACTAAAATCAATTAATTGTCCAAGCTATTTAAGAGTCACATTTTTCTATTAATCTACTATTGCGGGAATTAAACAAGTAACAACTAATTTATCAAGAATGCAAATGCGTATGATGAGATTTTACTTCAGAGGAGATGAAAATTCCAGGGTTGTGGTCGGTTTATCAATCCTATTAAGTTCAATAATTACACTCGTTAATCCAGATTATCTATGGTTGTTAATTAATCGGATCATTTATATGAATAGCATGTTCCCTCAATATTACTCGCATGCCCACAATTTATCAATCTTATATTCCTATGGTATTGAGTCTATCATGAACGAATATATTCCTATCCTAACCGCGAAATCTTCCCCCGAGCCACGGGTTCAGAAACAAGCTCTCTCTAATTCTACTCTAATCTATACACGGCTTTCCCAAGTATAGCATAGATAGTAGTGTGAATTGGTAGCTACAACAATTCACAAGTGAAAACTAGAATTAAAGAAACCACCACAAGATGATAATCCGAATTAACGAAGATGCAATTATTAAACGTTAATAATCATGTCAACCACAACCCTAGACCGTAGAGTGCTTAGCCACTCATGTTCGTAGCAACAAATTTCCAAGTATTTTGCATAAAACAATTACAAAGAAAAGATAGAGGGATGAAGAACTCTATGATTTTCTCCTCCAAAAGTGATTCCACGTGATGTTCTTGCCTCCAGTCGCAAAACTCTCCTAAATATGGTATGTTTTGACTATTTATATGTGTAGGGAAGAGACCTAAACGAAATAACAAAGTCCAAAACCAAATAGGAGACAAAATAGGCTTTTAAAAACATGAGCCCGCTCGCTACGGACCTCGCCTCGCGACGCAAAATGCACAGTCCACCTCGCCTCAGACCTGGCCTCGCCTAGCGCGCTTGGCATCTCGCGTTGCCACCTCTGTCGTGAGCAAGATGGCTCGCGTCACTGACTTCTTCGGTGCTTCAATCAATTATGTTGCTTTTGCCTAACATTCTCTTTTCACGTTTTTGTCTTCTTTCTCAATTGTTACACTTTTGTCTTCTTTTATAATTAAATACCAACTAATTAAATAATCATACTTCATTTATTGCGTATAAAATACACACAAAATCTCTACTTTGCTCTCAATTTCGTCTTCAACGTACCTACACATAAAAGTAAACTCAATTTAGTATGAATATAGTATAGTTTTGCATTAAAGCACCTAAAATGCAAGGTTAAGTAATGCACTAAAAATATGAAATTATAGCCAAACATCAATCAACAAAACACCCAACAAGAAAGGGCAAAGGTAGAATCAATTACCTTTAGTGTAAAGCAACATTTGGTTTTCTATCTTTTGGAAATATATAATTAGTGTCCTGAACTCACCTTGGCTTTGTTTTAAGGCTTAGTCTTTGCAATTCTTGGTTTTGTTCTGAAAGAGTGGAATCTGATGGGCAAAAGGGCAGCACGGTGCACTAAGCTCCCGCTATGTACGGGGTCTAGAGAAAGGCCAGACCACAAGGGTCTATGTCTATTGTACGCAATCTTACCCTACTGTCACGACCCCAAATTCCCTCCGTAGGAGGTCGTGATGGCACCTAGTCTCTAAGACTAGGTAAGCCTAACAATACGGAATAATCATAAATATCTGAAAATAAATAAACTACAATTCAAATGATTACAACTCCCAAAACCCGGTAGATATAAATCACAAGCTTCTAAGAATTTATTCTCAATGTCTCTATATGTCAAGGTCTAAAAATAAATATAAGGAAGCAACATAAAATGATAGAAGGGGACTTCGGAGTCTGCGGACGCTGGCAGATATACCTCGAAGTCTCCGTGCGCAGGTAACTCACTGACGTCTAGGCTGGTAAAATGTACCTGGATCTGCACAAAAAGATGTGCAGAAACGTAGTATGAGTACACCACAACGGTACCCAGTAAGTGTCAAGCCTAACCTCGGTAGAGTAGTGACGAGGTCAGGTGAGGCCCTATTGGAATATAATAATAGCATGGTAAAATATTTATCAATGTAGTAAAATATAATGACATTGGAAATGAATCAAATAGTATGTCACATTTAATGACACCAAATAATTGCAAATAATATCTCGTGGAATCAAAACAGAATTTCCTTCAACTTTATGAAAATCACAACAATTAATCGAAAGTAACTATGGCCATAAATCAATATCAACAAGGGCACTACCGAGGTACCGCCTCGTAGTCCCAAATTATAAATAATTTCACAATATCTCATTTTCTTATATCACCGCGGGAGCCTTCACAATTTATTTAAAAAAAATATTTTTTTTCCCGAAATAGCATCCCGCGTTTTAACCACCCTTATCACACCGCATGACTTCTAGTAGTCATCCCTACTAGCCATGCGTATCAAGCCACCCTTATCTCACCGCATGCGTTTCAACACCCAGACCTTATACCACCGCATGCGTATCAATATCACAATATATCACAATTTGCACCTCAAGTGCCCAATATTTCAATTTTTCTACAAAAAAATCAACAACAATATTTTTCAATAATAAAGAGCTCACGGCTCATGCCAGAATAATCAAAAAAAAAATCTTACGAAAATATTCAAGAATAAATAATTCAGAAAAATAATATTTCAAATTTTTAATACGTTGCTTCAATATCAAATTTAAAAATGTCAAATACTTCATATTAATAATATTTAATTTAAAGAAAATCAACCTTCAAATAATGCACAGTATGAAAGAAACCAAGTTTCAATTAAACAGGTAAAACAATTAGCAGGGAAAAGGCAAACAAATTTAAAATATATATCACAGATCAATGATGAAGAATATAACAAGATAAAATAATTTAATAAATGCGCAACAATGATCTACACAATTTAAAAATATAATCCTTCACATTTAGCCCGTGTACACACTCGTCACCTCGTGTACATAACTTTCAACACATTTCAATAATCACATCAATATCAATTCTAGGGAAAATTTCCCCCACACAAGGTTAGACAAGTCACTTACCTCGACTTGCTCCAATTTAATCAAGTATTATGCTTTTTCCTCGATTTTTCGACTCCGATCGACTCGTATCTAGTCATAATTAATTCGATATAGTCAACAAAAATTATAGAAATCAATTTCATAAGAAAATATTATATTTTTTCAATAAAATCCGAAATTAACTCAAAATTTGCCCGTGGGGCCCACATCTCAGAATCCGGCGAAAGTTACGAAATATGAACGCCCATTCCACCACGAGTCTAGCCATACCAAAATGACTAAATTCCAATAACGATTCGACCCTCAAATCCACTAATCTATCCAGGAGGGTTTTCAAATTCTTCCAACTTAAATCACCAATTAAATGTTAAAAACCATGCTGGATTCGGGTAATCTAACCAAGATTGAGTTAAGAACATTTACCCCAATGTTTTTCCTTGAAGATATATCAAAAATCGCCTCTACTCAAGCTCCAAGTTGTTAAAAATGACGAATGGGACGAAGCCCCCCTGTTTTTATAACTTACGGATCTGACCAGGCTGACCTCGATCATGGGGTCCGATCCTGGATACTCGATCATGGGAGTCCGATCATGGAAAGTCCGATTAAGGGGATTCCGATCATGGGGAGTCCGATTAACTAGACCTCAAATACTGCTATGAGCTATCACTATTATTGTGGTTATTGGCGGTGGTGGTATGATTGTTGCTACGGTGGTTGCTATTCCCAACCCTCCGATTTTGCTTCAGCTGCGAAAGCTCCAATTGTGTATTCATAAAAAACTGCATTCTCTGCAACTCCAGTTCTTTAGCAAACTTCATCCTTTATTTCTCCATCTCCACCATTTGTTGTATCTTTGCGCTCTCTGCTTGTTCATAAGCTTCCCCAAATTTCAGAATCGCCCGTGTCAACTCCCTCACTGAATTCCTCCAGTTTTTGCCCTTTCCACTAGCTTCTCCACTTCCTCCACGTGTCCCCTGCCTCATTGCACTTGAGTTCATCAATTCCCTCTGAATCCTTGGCCTCTTTCTCTGAAAAGTTCCCGGCGGGAAACTGTCAGTTGAATTAGGCGAAAGCTCCGATTCCGACTCCGATTCCGACGTGTCTGAATCAACGTGAGGCCTTTTTCGAAAGGGTTGCTTCTGCTTCTGTTGTTGTGATTGCGGCTGTTGATGTGGTCTAAGATGAGGAAGGGACCTAACTCCCATAGGAATACCCAGAGGCAGTTGCAGTTTTTGATTACTTGAATATAAATTAGACGGTTCAGCACCTCCGGCGGCGATGGTTGGATTGATCTTAGCCGTCGCGCCAATCAACTGATCCAGTTTCTCAAAGAAAGGCCACTTGCTCGGACCTTGACCCGAAGCGATCTTAGACTTCTCCAGCTTGTATTTCTTCTTCACAGTATCAATTCGATTTTTGCACTGAATATTAGTTTTAGGTGTTTTTCTATAATCTTCACGACTACCAACAATGTCGGCTACATCTTTCCAGTGCTTTTGTTTCAAATTACCTCTGCTCAACTCCAAGTATCGCTCACCCCAAGCGTCGATCAGTACACCCGTAGCACCTTCACTCCAGCAATCCTCCCTTCCACCACCGCCACCTCCACCGCTTCCGCCGGACGTTCTAAGAGGTTGCAGTTGCTGTATCGGTAGAGCTAAAGTCAAGGTGTTCTGAGGAGGCGGCGCTGATGCTACCATCACCGTTATCCTGCCGTTAGATCGCGGCGATTCTGGAGATCGAGATCCAGAGCCACCGGACTGATGAGAGTGAGTTTCTTCATCGTGCTCTATAAATTTCGGTGCGCCGATCTGAGAGATTGTAACGAGGAATGTAGAGAGAGAAAGAGAGAGGAAGTTTTGGGGTAGGTGCGATTAGGGTTTCAGTTGACCGGCCGAATTTAATGACTGTTTTTTGGTTAGTATAAACTGAATTTGATAAAAGCAAAGTTTTAAAAGTTATTTTGGACATTTTATCGGTTGGACGGAAAAAACAGAGGTGGGTGTGACGGCGTCGGTCTTAGGGAACTGAAGGGAATAGGACACGTGGAGGCTAGGCAAAGGGGGAAATTGGGTCCGACTACTTTTACGGGTTCAATTGAGTTTGGTAACGAGGAAATCCATCACCGGCGTGATAATTCATTACTCATTAGGCCGGCTTAAGTTTTTTTTCTTTATTTTTATTTTTAAATTTATACTAGTAGATATTTTATTTTCACAGATGGTGTGCATGATTGCATAATTGACACACAACATTATTTGAAGTTTAAGAGCCCGTTTGGACATAAGAAATTTTTCACTTTTTTTTCGAAATTTTTTTGTTTTTTTTCGAAATCAGCGTTTGATCAAAAAAAATTTAATTTTTACTTGAATATGCATTTTGAAATTTTTCAAAAATTTAAAAAACTCAAAAAAACTTTTTTTCAGAATTTTCACTCATATCGCTCACAAAACTTCAAAAACAACTCATAATTATATTCATGTCCAAACACAACTCTAATTTTCAAATATCATTTTTAATTAAAAAAAATTTCACTTTTTTTAAAAATTTTACAATTCTTATGTCCAAACATCCACTAAGTGATAATTAGAGGAAATGAAAGGAAAATAAGAATATATATTATCCTTTTAGAATAATTAACACTCCATCTTTTTTAATTTATGTGATCATATTTCTTTTTAATCTTGTTACAAAATGAACTACACTAATGTGGATTTGAATTCAATTTTATAAGTTCACAAAGCTAAAGTCCCACAGTGTTATGTCTTATTCAAAATGATTAGTTAGAAAATCTTCCGGTTTTTCCTTAAACTCATATCCAGAGAAAAAATTTGGACATAAAATGAAATATTATGAGCTTCTTCCCTTTTGAGTCCCATAAAAGGAAGAAAAGAAGAAGTAAGTAACAAAATAATAAGCAAATGGACTCAAATTGAATGTTTAAATTTTTTCTCTTAGAAATATTTTTTCAATTTTAAAAATTAACTATTTGACGGTACTCATGAACTTTCAAAAACGAAAAAACTACTATTATCTGGTTACGTTCTTCTTTATTGCACAAACTTTTTCAAGAAATATTTGCAAAAAATCTAAAACTTTTTCCAAAAGGTAATACGTAATTCATAGTTTAGCTGCTCTTGGACTGTTGCACATACTCTATATTTTGCAAAATATGAGTATATTATTCGCAAATTAATATCTTTATAATTTTGTCTATTATTTCTATTTTAACTCGAAAAAGAATTTGAAGCTGAAAGTTTGATTTGAGGAGTAGTTCAAGTGAAATAACTAATACCACTCACAAAACCTTAACCTTGTTGAGGTGAAATTCATGCCCAAACTTCAATTATATGGAGTTGACTCTCTTTCAACTTTAATCAATATTATTTGAACTGGTCCTTAAGTTCTGCAAATCAAAGTAAGACTTAAAAATTGGGTTCAATCTGAATTAACAAAAATACAACATTTAAGTGTCTAATTGGAAGATATTACTGTGAGATGTATTCCTGTTTTCCTCAAAGATCCATTGTGTTTTGCAGGAAAATTGATTATTAGAAAATAGAATGATAAGAAATTGGAAAAAAATTGATTAGTGGAGATGCGGGGGATCGAACCCCGTGCCTCTCGCATGCAAAGCGAGCGCTCTACCATTTGAGCTACATCCCCAGTCGTTCTAACGTGTCAAATAATTTAGTTTAATAGTATATGAAACATAACCGAAAAGAGGGCTGTGTGTCTGTTTTGTTTTGTGGATAAGAGTCTTTTGAATATATTGTATCCTTTTTTTTTAATATAGTTTAATAGTATTTTTACTATTTAATTTAACGGTATTATATTTTACTAATTGATAAGTCTACTAAGGCCTCATTTGTTTTTTTAAGATTAAGACGCCTGAATCTGAATACACATCTGAAAATTAAAATATATATTAAGATTTGAATACTAAATGATTAACACTATTTGATTTTTAATATCTGAATGTATAAAATTTATCTTTATTTGAAAATTAATAAACATAAAACTCAAATGAAATACTAATTAATCTAATATTCTATCAAATAAAATATTTATTTTTTAAAAATATAGTAGCTGGTGGTGATGGCCAATGGTAGTGTTTGTGAATACCGACTAGAGACGGTGGTTGGTGGTAGGTTTGGTTGATGGTGGTGGTTCAGGGTAGTAGCTAGTGGTGATTAGTAGTGGTGTCGATTATGATTGAGGATGGTGGTGGTGAGTGGTGATTGTTAATAATGGTGGGTGGTGGTGGTGGTGTGGTGGTAGTTTATAATGATGGGTAGCGCCGGTTATGATTGTTGATGGTGATGGGGTGGTTAGTTATGGTAGTTGAGGTGGATGAGTGTTTGTGGTTGAGAATGATGGTGGTGGGAGTGGTGCGGATGACGGGTGGTGGTAGTCGATTATGGTGGCGGTTATGATTGAGGATGATGGTGGTGGTGGTGGCGGCATGATGTTAGTTGATAATGGTAGGCGGTGGCGATAATTAAAATGAATATGGATGATAGCATCTTAATGAAATTAAATCTCTGTTATGGATCTTAATCATACAGACCTATTTAGACCCATTATGTGGTTGTGAAGTAAAAAAAAAAAATCACTTAATGATTTAGATCTGAATAATTAAGATTCAGACTTTAAAAACAAACGCACTTAATGTCTAAGATTTGAATGATTAAGATTCAGACTTTCATTTAGTGCAAACAAACGAGGCCAAAACTCCCTAAAATGATCATGAATCATGTCTAACAATCGTATAGTTGCTGACTGGCTAATTTATTTTAATTATAATAACACTCTAAAACTAAACAATGACAAATAATAAAATATTAAGTAACAATAAAATAAGCATCGTATTTAAACCATCCAAACAAGAATAGAGCCACTGGTAAATGATGGGTTTTTGAGCATCTCATTTTCCTTACCGAGGTAGTTTATGAATGAATATTACCTAATGAACAGGTAGCTGTTGAGGCCCCGATTTATTCCGACTCACGTTGTGTAAGACCATTATAAGGGAAAAACGCTTTATACCAAAAAAGATTTCATTTTAATGTTCGAATTCGAGATCTTTAATTAAGAGAAGATAGATCTTATCCATCTAAGCACAAATTTGATACATTTAGCTTAGCCTCCAAGCTTACCAAGACATGATTCACAATTAATAAAAACTGCCAGAAACAAAAAAGGATTCCACACTTGAAAAATAACCAAAATGTACTCAAAGAAAAAAAATTGGATTTTATAGACAAATATTTACTAAAGACATTATAAACAGAACTTTATATATATATTGAACTGTCAAATTTCTGGTCGGACCAACATTAATATGTGAAAGACATCAGGTAATGAAGATTATTTTCCAATAGGTCGCTTCTTCAAATGGTGACCTGCTTTAAAATTCAATATTTTGTTTAGATCACTACTTTAAACAGCCATTTGTGTATTTCAATGTGTTGTTTGTGTCTTTTAAGTTACTAATTTCCTTAAAGAAGATAGAAATATTTAATACAGCGTGTATGGATCGTAGGCACTTGCTTGCATAAGCATGTTAATGGAGGCAGAATATATAAATCAACCATTTCCAGAGAATGAATTGCAGGGTATTCATCCTAATTTGTCAATATTTGCATCTGATGATAATTTGCAGGCCAAAGTTCTGCTAATTATGTTGATGGAGGCAATTATGAAATGTTTAGGACTCTTGAAATCTTTTCGACGTAAAGCCTATGCTATAAGTACTCCTGAATTGCGCAGAGCACTTTGACATGAAATAGGAGCAGAGTAATTGGTAAATTCCGGTAGTAATAAACAGGTTCAATTGGACCCATAACTTTCGATACGGAGTAAAAAGTTATGTGTAAAAATCTACTAAAATTGCAACAAAGAACCCATAGCTTTAAAATATAATGAGTTCAATGCTAAATATGTTAAAAGTTGAAACCATAGAGTTTAAATCCTGGATACGCCTCTGAGCTGAACCTCTTGCAATGAATATGTCAAGAGGATTTTCTATTAAAAAAAATTATGTCTCTGCCATAGTGAAATCTGAAAGGTACCCTTGAAAAGAAAAATCTGTTTGTGATTTCTAACGGCATAAAACCTGTTTGATACAATGTTTCAACTGTGATAAAGGGTAAACCAAAGATTTAACCTCGTTCGTTGGTATATAGAACGAAGAGGTGGCTAACAGAATAATTTACAGGATATTAGTGAACATGTCATCCAGCGGACTACTGTGGAGAAGCCAAATCTGAGCAAGTTCATCGTCACAGGCTGAATTAGCTACTGTCAACTAAACTGCATACTTTACAGGCCTTTAAGACCATTCAACTATTGGTGGTTCATTCTGCACTTTTTCTTCGCACGCCTCAAGTCTCAAAAACTTCCATTAAGCTACACCTATATAACTCATGCCTCCCATCATTATTGATCTGCAACATGGAGAATATGATTAGCTTGTTCGTATGTGTAAACATGATAATCCAAGTGCATGACAGGTAAAAGATGACCATGACAAAATGACTTGTAACTACTGATTTGCAGTGAAAGCCCAAAAAGTAACAGCATTATTGCAGCAGCTAAGACATAACTTAAAACACCACACTACATACAGCACATTTATCCAATGTGCAACTGGTGTTGGTCTAGAGAACAATCGCTTATACAAACTAGTGATGGGGCATGAAAATTAAGAGCCACTAAAGGCTGGATTCTCCAGTAAACCAAATTACAGCAGAATTCATCCTAGAAGAAGTGACATTTACCATTCAGGTCTGTACAGTTAACACGGGAGATAACCAAGAACTCCTGGGACATCAAAACTTTGTCATCTCATGCAGCATTTGTGAAGCATTAGACTGTGAGACCAATTTCTCTGAACTTGGAGGTCTGATCATGTGATTTGAGTCACCCACCCCTGGTCTCACGGTCTCCTTAGCACTAGTATGTGTACTTGTTTCTGCTTGTGAGGCCTCCATCAACGTACGTATCTAAGTCAAATTAACAACGATTCTAAAAGTTATCCACCAAGATTGAGGCAGGTTGTATTATCATATAGAATTGCACTCACCACATCCAAACGCTTTTTGTGGAGATCACTTGGTGACTGCACAGAGTTAGAAACACATTGTCAAAGAAAACATTAATTTTCACCCAGCTTTAATAACTCCAACCAATGACAAATAAGTAGATTACCAGCAACTGGTGGACTACAACCAGAAACCAAACCAATGAACAAGGATGAGGTAAAGATATTTTGTCAGAGTACATCTAGTAGTCATAATTCATGTTATCTCATTATTCTACATTAGTGCAGATAGAAAAAGGGACTATACCACCACGTAAAAACTAAGAAAGAGAGGCAGAGATACATACATGTTCTGGATAGTGTTTCCTCTCCTCACTTGAAAAGCCTGGAATAGTCAAATGCCAGTTTTTCTCTGTAGAAATCACAATTAGATTAGAAAAATACCTCAGTTTCCTATATTTCTTTGAAAATGATATAAAACATCATTAGATGATATAAAACATCTCCCTAATATACCAATTACAACTTATCCTAAATATGTCTGGGGGTGTTTGCACATGCAAGTGCGCCCACTGCAAACATTCTAACATTCTCGCTAATACTTGAAGACATCCTAAAGTAGCTCTCTATGCGCGATAAAATAGAGTGCATTAGGCAAAAAAAGCTGGTCCTTACTGATATTGATGTTTACATATTCCAAATATCTGAGATAGTTAGTACCTTAACAAGAAATGTTACCTGCTGTAGTTAAAACATGAAATGTGTGGAAACTTTTAAAACCACTTGATCTCTCTCTATATATATACAACAGCTACAATTTGTATCTCTCAGATGCATGGTCATATTGCTATACCATTAGGGACATATGATATTTAAGTTCCTGGAACTCACGTTCAGGAGCTTAAGCTTCAACTACTCCTAATGATAATAGAGAGCTTGGTATTCAACTATAACCTGTCCATTGAAAATTTTGCTAGCTACTCATAAATATGAAAGTGGTGACATGTGTGTGCCATAAGCAGATGAAAAGCTTAAGATGCATAAGAAAGTGAAGGAGATGATATGATAAAAGTTGGTATCAAAGTGAAAATGCTAGATAAAACTGCCATTATCCAGTACAGCATATAGCTCCATAAATTCTGAACATGACCACGATCTTTCCTAGTATCCTGGAAGCTAATGAACATTTGGGGGGGGGGGGGACTACTGGGAGAGCCTTAAACCGAAGGCATTCTATTTGTCTACGGCCATAATACCCTTTTACCCATTTTATGTCCACAGGATAGCTGTTTTCTTCCTAAACGAGGATTATCTCACTACATAAGCCTGTAAAGAGCATACTAATCAACAAAAAGAAAATAGAAATATACTAAAACAAATATACACCATATAAATGCAACCTTTGTACCTAATAATGCAATCTTTACAATTAAAAACTGTACCAAGTGATAAAAACGGTCTTTCTAAATAATGGAAACAAAATAAAGAATAGATCCTTTATTTCCAGTTGCAGGCACAAACCTAGATGTAACAGTACATCCTTGGACTCCAAAGTCGAAGATTTTCGATGCTTCGCCAAATTGCAAGCAAATGTAGTAACCTACAATGAGGCGTTGAACATAAGTACGTAAAAAGCATGATAAATAATCAATGTAAAACAAATTCATGTATGTCAGTTTTTCATGAACAATTATCTGCACAAAGAATTTTAGATGACGCTGGTGAAATACAAAAGGGTGGTAGAACAAACTGGTACAAGTGCCAGAGTAATAAATTTTAGTTTACAAAAAAATAAAAGTATTGCAACAATCACCTGACGTGGTTGCATAATACATAATTTACAAGCCAAAAATTTCAGTATTAGCCAGAAAAGAAAAAGGGCACCTGGGGAGCAACACCCTGAAGTCATAGGAGTATGTAACTCTAGTTAAATTGAGGACTGCAGCAGTTTATTGCAGACTGGAAATGACCCTAACGGTGATATCATGTTTATGGCTCTGAGGCGCAGACATTGCTAGAAAGCTACCGTGTGCAAGGTGATAGATTGGACACCAGGGAACATTCAATTGGATATGGTTGTGTTATCTTTCCATCCTTTGACCAAATAAAAGTATGACTCACATCTTGTAGCATATCACCATTTCATTAGGAATATACAGGACATGTAGGGTATTAGAGAAATAAGCTTTTGATATCATTTAATAACCAAGCACTAAAATAAAAATGTCAACCACTTTCTGATGAAAGACATATTCTTAGACAACTGCCAAGGCAGGAAAACAACAACGTCCTTGATTTACAATCCAAGGTCGATTCACTTGATGATCTTATACCAGAACCTCGCGAAGAAGATTCATTATCATCCTTTGACTGTGTTTAGAAGTCCAAATTGAATGGAATAAGGAAAAAGTAATGAACAAGAGATTTTACAACAAACAAGAAAAAGAGAAGGAAAAAGAGAGGACTGAGGAGGGAAACCAAAATCAGCAGGATGGCAATATCCCTTTAAGTGCATATTATTCAACAACTATACAGTCTAACAAGCGAGCACATCAATTATTTCACCCGAAAGGTACCCAAATCAGTGATAGCCAAATGTGATACACACAGCAAACCACAACCAACCCAGCAACTGCCCTACCCAGAAAAGAAAGACAGCAACTTCCCCCAGGAGTAGTTGTACCAGATCCAGTAGCATCTGGTTGTGACCCAGTTAAACTCAGAGATTTTTGGCCAGCTGGGGCAGCCACCCTTGGAGAAAACTGCTGCTGATGCAAAAGCTGCTGTGGCTGTTGTTGTTGTTGTTGCTGCTGCTGCTGCTGCTGATGCATCTGAGGGTGGCCAATCTGTTGTTGCTGTTGTACAATTTGGGATAGTTGCTGTGGGTTCAAACCAATTAAATTTTGATGCAACTGTTGAGATGAAGTTAATTGTTGCTGCATAAGCATTGGTTGCTGCTGCCTCTGCGATTGAAGACGATAGGAGGGGGAATTAGGAGAAGAAATAGCAGGCATTTGCTTCAACCACTGCTGCTGTGATGAATTGTTCTGCATTATTGTAGATTGTCCATTCTGAGTCAATCCAGGTAACTGAGGGTTAATAAATGACGTCCTTGGAAGGTTCTGAACCGATATTTTCTACAGTAAATTGTAACATCAAAGTGAGCACTAAAAACAAATCGTTGCTACGTAATAAGGAATCTGACAAGAGACTATCAGATGTACATTAAATTCCACAAGAGGATTACATGTGATTTACCAAAAGGAGAAACCAAAATTAAAGAAGTGAAGATAATTATGTAATTATGACAGCCTTAAATGACCATCAGCTTCAAATCACTAGCAAATGACGACATCCACAACTCTAAAGCACTTTATAAACAAGACTTCATCTTGGCAATCAATTAACTTGTAATTAGACAAGGATATTTTTGTGCCAGAGGTACATTTTCATTATCTTAATATCAAGTTGAAAATTAACAAGACGAGTAAAAGGAGCTCACGTGCACCTAACTAAAATGTCGATAACAATATCCATTGGCTAAGATCATTCTTTCCAGAAAAAAAATATCACTTGCTGTTCTCTGCAAAGTTTCAATTTATTTTTTTAAATTAGATAAAGATTTTATTGAAGTAGATACAAGAGGTATATAAAAGCCTAATGTTCGTTTTTTCTTATAAGGTAATGAATTTATTATTATTAATGTATAGAAGCAAAAACCCCAATATGATTGTTTGCATCGCTTATCTATGAACCATCAATTCCTCTCAAACAGACACCAAGCTTCTCTTCCGCGCCTCAGAACATAACTATAACTCGCAAGTTCGGTGCCTACAGGTTAGATCTTCCACCTTAATGGATATTGTTATTTGTTATGTAGAGAATAAAGTGATTGAAGCAAGTAACTCAAAGATTGTTTTACCCAAAATTTAATCCAACTAGTATAGGGGTTGAAAACATAGGATTACCTAACAGATCACATGTATTAGAATGTACTTTAGGAAAGAAAAACTCGTCGAACTTGAATAACAGAACGAACGTAAAAGCTGCTACTAAAAACGTAATATTAGAAAAAGATTGAGCTTTTAAGTTATAAAATGTAAATGCATCAAATCCCAAAGTATTTTACAGAAAGCAAAATGGGACAAACTGTGTTAATGATACTTCCTCTAGTACTAAATGATCATAATTGGCACCTCCAGACATAGCTATTACAGCGTATAAACCTAACCGAGAAATAGCTGCATACTCAATGAGAAACTGTTCGTTCAGACAAGAACCACATGCTCGAAATGTAGTACAAAAGAACTGTAAGAGCAGCAAACCTATGTTTCTTTGAATCAAATTCAAACTTTCCACAAGGAATTTGTCTTTACAAGGTTATTCTCATATACCACCTAAAGCTTTAACGCGCATTGAAGTTTTGTGCCACCTCAGGGTGAGAGTTTGTGAAGCGGTAGGCACAGTGAAAAATACAGTACCATAGGCTAAAGGCTCTCTAGAAAGTAGTACTAAAAATATTCATGGGCATCCCATAAATCTCAATGTGTTAAAACTTGCAATAGCCCTCATGTTCTTTGTCTCCTGATACTATGAAATGCCAGCACAAAGTTAAACATGAGCATTTTTTTCCTTTGGATAAAATTAAGTTAAACATGAACCTTGTGCCAAAAATCAGCATTTATTTACTATATGCCAAGTTACTTTGAATGACGTTACACGCTTATGCATATGTGTCATTGTTGTGATTGCATAATCCAAGTATCCGGCTATCAGATTTCATAAACAAGAGTCATATCCTAGTTTTGACCTTTTAGTCAACAAAATACATTAGAAATTACCCAGAGCAATCTTTTACAGAAATATCTCGAAACAAACTCTCATGTGATAGGAAATGTCTAGGAGAATGAAAACACAAAAGATTCTCTTTGATTTGCTGCTATGACTAATGACCAAATTCATGACCTGAATGATTTGAAGAACAAATGCTGTGGACAACTTTTTTGGGTTACACAACCTGGAGAAAAATTTGCAACTAGATTTCTGAAAGAGTCGTCTCCAATTTTTACCACGGTGTCAAGTGGAAAACTCATCAGAATAGATGAGAGGGTTAGTTTTTAGCATTAAAGACATGTTACTAGCATGTTCGAAGATTGGCACCTGAGTAGTGGTGAGAGGATTTTGCTGGGACAACTGCTGCCTCAACTGATTTTGATTGACCCTTTGGTGTGCATATGCAAGGGCACCATTTGCCCTTAACTGAGAGCTCATGTTGAGAGATCCCATCATTCCCATTGCCTGTATACCCTGCAAGGACTGGCCATGGGAATTCCCTGTGTGAAACTGATTCCCCTGCATTAGACCTGCCTTCTGCCGTGGCTGCACCCACAATAGAACTCTTTTCAGAAACACATAAAGCAACAATGACAAATAGCAGTTGTGTCTTGAAAATAACACCCAACAAATTAGCCTTGGTTTAGCATCTTTCTTTTCAAACAAATACCTGATGGTTGCATGGTATGTGTAGACGATGACTTTGGTGCCAACCAAATAGGCCCGAAATTTATCGAACGCCCACACTACAACAAGCAACTCCTTTTCTGTCACAGTATAATTTATTTGAGCGGGAGTGAGAGTCTTGCTTGCATAGTAAATAGAGTGAAATATTTTTCTCCTCCTCTGGCCCAATACGGCCCCAATTGCACCATCATTGGCGTCACACACTAGCTCAAATGGCTCGTTCCAGTCAGGAGCCACTATGATTGGTGCACTCACTAACTTCTTTTTCAGCTCCTCGAATGCTTTCAGACAAGCATCGTCAAACTTGAACGACATATCCTTCTCTAACAACCTGCACAAAGGAGAGGAAAATTTTGAGAAATCCTTTATAAATCGGCAATAAAAAACTGCATGTCCCAGAAAACTCCTAACTCATTTCACTAAAATCGGTGGTGGCAACTTTTCAATTGCTTCCACCTTAGCCTTGTCAACTTCCAGTCCATCTTTGAGAGATCCCATCATTCCCATTGCCTGTATACCCTGCAAGGACTGGCCATGGGAATTCCCTGTATGAAACTGATTCCCCTGCATTAGACCTGCCTTCTGCCGTGGCTGCACCCACAATAGAACTCTTTTCAGAAACACATAAAGCAACAATGACAAATAGCAGTTGTGTCTTGAAAATAACACCCAACAAATTAGCCTTGGTTTAGCATCTTTCTTTTCAAACAAATACCTGATGGTTGCATGGTATGTGTAGACGATGACTTTGGTGCCAACCAAATAGGCCCGAAATTTATCGAACGCCCACACTACAACAAGCAACTCCTTTTCTGTCACAGTATAATTTATTTGAGCGGGAGTGAGAGTCTTGCTTGCATAGTAAATAGAGTGAAATATTTTTCTCCTCCTCTGGCCCAATACGGCCCCAATTGCACCATCATTGGCGTCACACACTAGCTCAAATGGCTCGTTCCAGTCAGGAGCCACTATGATTGGTGCACTCACTAACTTCTTTTTCAGCTCCTCGAATGCTTTCAGACAAGCATCGTCAAACTTGAACGACATATCCTTCTCTAACAACCTGCACAAAGGAGAGGAAAATTTTGAGAAATCCTTTATAAATCGGCAATAAAAAACTGCATGTCCCAGAAAACTCCTAACTCATTTCACTAAAATCGGTGGTGGCAACTTTTTAATTGCTTCCACCTTAGCCTTGTCAACTTCCAGTCCATCTTTGGACACCTTGTGTCCCAGCACTATACCTTCATGTACCATAAAACGGTACATTTCCCAATTCAGTACCACATTAGTCTCTTCGCACCTGGCAAGCACTTTAGCAAGATTGGTTAAGCATTCATCAAAAGACGGACCAAACACAGAAAAATCATCCATAAAAACCTCCACAAATCGTTCCACCATATCGTAGAAAATAGCCATCATACATCTTTGAAAAGTCGCAGGTGCATTACACAACTCGAATGACATTCTCTTAAATGCATAAGTGCCATAAGGTCATGTAAAAGTGGTCTTTTCTTGATCTTCCGGGGCAATAGCAATCTGATTATACCCGGAATAGCCGTCAAAAAAATAATAGTATTCCTGTCCGGCTAACCTGTCAAGCATTTGATCAATGAAGGGGAGAGGGAAGTGATCTTTTCGTGTAGCATTATTCAACTTCCTATACTCTATGCATATTCACCAACCAGTCACAATCCTAGTTGGGATTAATTCATTTTGTTCATTTACTACAACAGTCATACCCCCTTTTTAGGTACACATTGAACATGGCTTATCCACTTGCTATCGGAGATAGGAAATACTATACCTGCGTCGAGCCACTTAATTACTTCTTTTCTTATCACCTCTTTCATGATTGGATTGAGGCGGCGTTGATGCTCCGCGCTAGGCTTGTGTGCCTTCTCCATGAGTATTTTGTGTATGCAGAATGCAGGGCTAATACCTTTTATGTCAGACATCGTCCAACCAATGGCATGTTTGTGCTCCCTCAGCACCCTTCAGAGCTTTTCTTCCTACAATTCAGACAAATGAGAAGAAATAATCACAGGTAAAGTGTTAGAATTTCCTAAATATGCATAATGAAGATAAGATGGTAAGGGTTTAAGTTCCAATTTTGGGGCCTCCTCAACTGAGGGTTTAGGAGGCGGGCCGATTGGCCTATCCAGAGGCTCAAATTGGGTTCTTTCTCTTATGTATTCGCACGATGCATCCAGAATGTGCAACATCTCCTCAACCTCTTCTTCAAGTTCCAAGTGATTGAACAATGCCAATGCCTTTTCTAGTGCATCTTCTTTAAACGCCCTTGGCTCTACGGCTAGTTCATTTATCTCCACCACCGAAATCATGGTCAGGTCCTCGTAATGACGAGGCAACTGAATGGCTCGATATACATTGAAGACTGCTTCTTCATTGTCCACCCTCAGGATCATCTTACTTTCTCGGACTTTGATAATTGCATCTCCAGTGGCCAAAAGAGGTCGTCCCAAGATGATAGGAACTAACTCATCAGCCACGTAATCTAGGATGATAAAATCTGCAGAAAAAATAAACTTCCCAATCTGCAGCAGGACGTCCTCAATTACCCCCTCAGGATAAACATAAGATCTATCAACTAACTGTAGCATCACCGTGGTGGGTCTCGGAGCTCCTAAGCCCAGTTGTTTGAACACTGACAACAGCATCAAATTGATACTTACACCCAAATCACACAAGGCTCTACCCACATCAAATTCACCAATCCTCACGGGGATGGTAAAACTAACCGGATCCTTAAGCTTTTGTGGAAGCTTATGTTGAATCCTGGAAGTGCACTCCTCAGTAAGTGCTACAGTCTCAAACTCAGTTAACCTCCTTTTATTTGCCACTATGTCCTTAATATATTTTGCATATTTTGGGGACCTCACGGAGCATGTCCACCAAATGGATGTTCAAATGTATCTGCTTCAGCATATCTAGGAATTTGTGAAACATGTGGTCATCATTCTTCTTTCTCAATCTTTGAGGAAAAGGGGTGGCACCCTCTCTGATTTTTGCTCAGGCTCTGTTTTGTTTCTCTCATCTACCTCTACAGGTTTTGGCACTCTTTCTTCTTCGAGCCTAGATTGCTCATTTTTCTTCTTAGGCACTTCTACCAACTCTCTCCTATTTCTCAACGTCACTGCATTGACTTGAGGATTTTTCTCTGTATCACTTGGGAGTGCTCTAGCAGGTCTAGTATTCTGATTGTTAGCCATCTGCCCAAACTGCCTCCCTAGTTTTCTGAACTCTGTGCGCAATTGTTGATTCTCAGTCCTGACTTGTTGACTCTCTGCCCTGACTTGTTGATTCTCAGCCATAACTTTCTGATTGTCTATCAAGAGCTTTTTTATCATGTCAGTCAGAATCTCTTCTGCTTGGTGTGGAGGTTGAGGTGGATGATTGTAATTCACTTGAGGTATGATATTTTGATTTCCACTCCAAGAGAAGTTAAGATGATTCCTCCAGTTCGGATTGTATGTGTTACCATATTGAGCATTTTGATTCATCGGCCCTCTAGCTTGTTGCCCCACGTAGTAGATGGATTCAGGATTCACGGGGCATATGTTACTTGTGTGACCTTCACCACATAACTCGCAACAAGTAGACATCTGTTGCACATGTTGCATCTTTTGTGCATGGTGCATTGTCATTTTATTCATCTGATTTGCTAATCTAGCTATATCTTCCCTCATTGCTGAGAAATCATCAAGCTCGATCACACATGTTGCCTTTTGTTTAAGTGCTCTTCGTGGTTCCCCATCTCCTTGCCAATTATTATCATTAGCAATGAAATTGTTTAGTAAGATCTGGATCTCACTATACGGTCTTGCCATGCAACTACCCCCACATGCTGAGTCAAGATTCATCTTTGATGCTTCATCCAACCCATCAACGAAAGTGTGATCCAACACTTCATCAGTCTGACAATGGTGTGGGAAGTCTCTGAGTAGCCTCTTGTATCTTTCCCAAGCTTGTTGAAGAGTCTCACCATTTCGTTGTTGAAACCCAAGAATCTGGCTCCTCAGTGACTTTGTCTTCTTTGTGGGAAAAAACTTGATTAAGAATTTCCTTGCTATATCATCCCAATTGTGGATTGAGTTCGCCGGCTCCTTTTGTAACCATTCCTTAGCTTCCCCCATCAGTGAAAAGGGAAACAATGTCAGCCTGACATAGTCCTTGAAAACGTTCGGATAATTGTAAGTGTCTATAATTTTCAGGAAGTTCTGAATGTGCCTCTGCAGGTCTTCATGAGATAGACCCACATATTGCCTTTGGATTGAATCAGTTGTACCATGTACTGTTTGAGTTTAAAGTGACCCGTGATATCAGGCTTTACAATCGCCTGAGTCATAAGAGCCAGATTGGGCCTTGCAGCCTCTATCACCGGACGCTCTTCATTACCCGCCATCTCTATTGGATGTGGTTGAACTACGATGTCTAACTCTCTTTCAATTCTAGTTCTAGCTTCGACTTCCCTCCTCACTCTATGAAGTGTTCGTTCGATTTCAGGATCAAGAGGAAGGAGATTGTTTGTGCTTCTACTCCTCCGCATTCAAGAGAAGAGCCTGCGTTAACACAAATAAAGCAAACTAAAAATTAAAACTTGAACAAATAACGAATAAAAGCTTAACTTAACTAAACAATCAATAACTAAGTCCCCGGCAACGGCGCAAAAAACTTGTTGGTTCCCCAAGTACACGCAAGTATACGTGGCTGTCAAGTAATAAAGTGACTCGAAAGGCGGATGTCGAACCCACAGAGACTTAGATTGATCGTTAACTAAGCAAACTAAAATTAATTAATTGTCCAAGCTATTTAAGAGTCACATTTTTCTATTAATCTACTATTGCGGGAATTAAACAAGTAACAACTAATTTATCAAGAATGCAAATGCGTATGATGAGATTTTACTTCAGAGGAGATGAAAATTCTAGGGTTGTGGTCGGTTTATCAATTACACTCGTTAATCCAGATTATCTATGGTTGTTAATTAACCGGATCGTTTATATGAATAGCATGTTCCCACAATATTACTCGCATGCCCACAATATATCAATCTTATATTCCTATGGTATTGAGTCTATCATGAACGAATATAATACGGTATTTAATTAAGCAAGACTGTTAGGTATATTCCTATCCTAACCGCGAAATCTTTCCCGAGCCACGGGTTCAGAAACAAACTCTCTCTAATTCTACTCTAATCTATACACGGCTTTCCCAAGCATAGCATAGATAGTAGGGTGAATTGGTAGCTACAACAATTCACAAGTGAAAACTAGAATTAAAGAAACCACCACAAGATGATAATCCGAATTAACGAAGATGTAATTATTAAACGTTAATAATCATGTCAACCACAACCCTAGACCGTAGAGTGCTTAGCCACTCATGTTCGTAGCAACAAATTTCCAAGTATTTTGCATAAACAAATTACAAAAAAAAGATAAAGGGATGAAGAACTCTGTGATTTTCTCCTCCAAAAGTGATTCCACGTGATGTTCTTGCCTCCGGTCGCAAAACTCTCCTAAATATGGTATGTTTTGACTATTTATATGGGTAGGGAAGAGAACTAAAAGAAATAATAAAGTCCAAAACCAAATAGGAGACAAAATAGGCTTTTAAAAACCTGAGCCCGCTCGCTACAGACCTCGCCTCGCGACGCAAAACGCACAGTCCACCTCGCCTCAGACCTGGCCTCGCCTAGCGTGCTTGGCATCTCGCGTTGCCACCTCTGTCGCGAGCAAGATGGCTTGCGTCGCTGACTTCTTCGCTGCTTCAATCAATTCTGTTGCTTTTGCCTAACATTCTCTTTTCACGTTTTTGTCTTCTTTCTCAATTGTTACACTTTTGTCTTCTTTTATAATTAAATACCAACTAATTAAATAATCATACTTCATTTGTTGCGTATAAAATACACACAAAATCTCTACTTTACTCCTAATTTCGTCTTCAACGTACTTACACATAAAATAAAATTAATTTAGTACGAATATAGTATAGTTTAGCATTAAAGCACCTAAAATGCAAGGTAAGTAATGCACTAAAAATATGAAATTATAGTCAAACATCAATCAACAAAACACCCAACAAGAAAGGGCAAAGGTAGAATCAATTACCTTTAGTGTAAAGCAACATTTGGTTTTCTATCTTTTGGAAATATATAATTAGTGTCCTGAACTCACCTTGGCTTTGTTTTAAGGCTTAGTCTTTGCAATTCTTGGTTTTGTTCTGAAAGAGTGGAATCTGATAGGCAAAAGGTCAGCACGGTGCACTAAGCTTCCGCTATGCGCGGGGTCTAGGGAAGGGCCGGACCACAAGGGTCTATGTCTATTGTACGCAGTCTTACCCTGCTGTCACGACCCCAAATTCCCTCCGTAGGAGGTCGTGATGGCACCTAGTCTCTAAGACTAGGTAAGCCTAACAATACGGAATAATCATAAATATCTGAAAATAAATAAACTACAATTCAAATGATTACAACTCTCAAAACCCGATAGATATAAATCACAAACTTCTAAGAATTTATTCTCAATGTCTCTATATGTCAAGGTCTAAAAATAAATATAAGGAAGCAACATAAAATGATAGAAGGGGACTCCGGAGTCTGCGGACGCTGGCAGATATACCTCGAAGTCTCCGTGCGCAGGTAACTCACTGACGTCTAGGCTGGTAAAATATACCTGGATCTGCACAAAAAGATGTGCAGAAACGTAGTATGAGTACACCACAGCGGTACCCAGTAAGTGTCAAGCCTAACCTCGGTAGAGTAGTGACGAGGTCAGGTGAGGCCCTACTGGAATATAATAATGGCATGGTAAAATGTTTATCAATATAGTAAAATAGAATGACATTGAAAATAAATCAAATAGTATGTCACATTTAATGACACCAAATAATTGCAAATAATATCTCGTGGAATCAAAACAGAATTTCCTTCAACTTTATGAAAATCACAACAATTAATCGAAAGCAACTATGGCCATAAATCAATATCAACAAGGGCACTACCGAGGTACCGCCTCGTAGTCCCAAATTATAAATAATTTCACAATATCTCATTTTCTTATATCACCGCGGGAGCCTTCACAATTTATTTAAAGAAAACATTTTTTTTTCCGAAATAGCATCCCGCGTTTTAGCCACCCTTATCACCGCATGACTTCTAGTAGTCATCCCTACTAGCCACGCGTATCAAGTCACCCTTATCTCACCGCATGCGTTTCAACACCCAGACCTTATACCACCGCATGCGTATCAATATCACAATATATCACAATTTGCACCTCAAGTGCCCAATATTTCAATTTTTCTACAAAAAAATCAACAACAATATTTTTTAATAATAAAGAGCTCACGGCTCATGCCAGAATAATCCAAAAAAAATATCTTACGAAAATATTCAAGAATAAATAATTCAGGAAAATAATATTTCAAATTTTTAATACGTTGCTTCAATATCAAATTTAAAAATGTCAAATACTTCATATTAATAATATTTAATTTAAAGAAAATCAACCTTCAAATAATGCACAGTATGAAAGAAACCAAGTTTCAATTAAACAGGTAAAACAATTAGTAGGGAAAAGGCAAACAAATTTAAAATATATATCACAGATCAATGATGAAGAATATAACAAGATAAAATAATTTAATAAATGCGCAACAATGATCTAAACAATTTAAAAATATAATCCTTCACATTTAGCCCGTGTACACACTCGTGTACACTACTTTCAACACATTTCAATAATCACATCAATATCAATTCTAGGAAAAATTTCCCCCACACAAGGTTAGACAAGTCACTTACCTCGACTTGCTCCAATTTAATCAAGTATTATGCTTTTTCCTCGATTTTCCGACTCCGATCGACTCGTATCGAGTCATAATTAATTCGATACAGTCAACAAAAATTATAGAAATCAATTTCATAAGAAAATATTACATTTTTTTCAATAAAATCCGAAATTAACTCAAAATTTGCCCGTGGGGCCCACATCTCGGAATCCGTCGAAAGTTACGAAATATGAACGCCCATTCCACCACGAGTCTAGCCATACCAAAATGACTAAATTCCAATAACGATTCGACCCTCAAATCCACTAATCTATCCAGGAGGGTTTTCAAATTCTTCCAACTTAAATTACCAAATAAATGTTAAAAACCGTGCTGGATTCGGGTAATCTAACCAAGATTGAGTTAAGAACATTTACCCCAATGTTTTTCCTTGAAGATATATAAAAAATCGCCTCTGCTCCAGCTCCAAGTTGTTAAAAATGACGAATGGGACGAAGCCCCCCTGTTTTTATAACTTACGGATCTGACCAGGCTGACCTCGATCGTGGGGTCCGATCCTGGATACTCGATCATGGGAGTCCGATCATGGGGAGTCCGATTAAGGGGAGTCCGATCATGGGGTCCGATCATGGTCCTCGATCATAGCTTCGATCATGGCCCTCGACCCTGGGGCTCGATCACAGCCATCAATCCTGGCTATCGATCATGGCTTCGATCTTTATGGCCTTCGATCACTAGCCTTAGTCATAGCCCTCGATCTTGGGCCTTCGATCACTGGTCTTCGAGCTTGCCTTCGATCATGGATCTCGAGCCTGCCATCGATACTCGGCTCGATTTCTGGGGGCTCGATTGCACATCAGAAGAGAATTTGCAGCAGCTTTTGCAGCAGTTGTTTAAGTCCCATTTTTGATCCGTTAACCATCCGAAACTCACCCGAGGCTCTCGGGACCTCAACCCAATACACCAACCAGTCCTAAAACATCATACGAACTTATTTGAAACCTCAAATCACATCAAACAACGCTAAAATCACGAATCACACATAGATTCAAGCCTAATGAACTTTGAAACTTCCAATTTCTACAAACAACACCGGAACCTATCAAATCAAGTCCGATTGACCTCAAATTTTGTACGTAAGTCATAAATGACATAACGGAGCTATGAAAATTTTCAAAATCGGATTTCGACCCCGATATCAAAAAGTCAACCCCTCGGTCAAACTTCCCAAAAATTCGACTTTCGGCATTTCAAGCCTAATTCCACTACGGACTTCCAAAAAAAAAAAATCCGATCACGCTCCTAAGTCCAAAATCACCATACGGAGCTGTTGGAATCATCAAAATTCTATTCCGGGGTCATTTGCACATAATTCGACATCTGGTTACTATTTGAACTTAAACTTTAAATTTTTTATCAAAATTCCATATCTCGGGCTAGGGACTTCGGAATTTGATTCCGGGCATACGCCCAAGTCCCAATTCACGATACGGACCTACCGGAACTGTCAAAACACTGATCCGAGTCCGTTTACTCAAAATGTTGACCAAAGTCAACTCAGTTGTGTTTTAAACATCTAATTCACATTTTAATCCATTTTTCGCCTGAAAACTTTCCGGAAAATTTTTACGGACTGCACACGCAAGTCGAGTAATGGTAAATAGTGCTTAGATCACATAATTAATCATTAAATTTAAAGATGATATTTTGGCTCATCACACCTGCATTTCTACAAGAGGTTGTTTCCACGACTCGAACTCGTGACCTCCTGGTCACATGGCAACAACTTTACCAGTCGAGTCGCGCCAAGGCTCCTCTTCTAAATTTTACCAAGAATAAATTTTACCAAACTCCACCTTAACCTGATATTTATCAACCGTGTCCAGTCTTCTGGCATTGCTCAAATACATACACTAAACTAATTTGCTGATCCAACTAACCTGAGGGGGATTTCCTCTTGATAGTTGCTAAGAGTGATGTGCTGATTATTTCCAACTTTCAGATATGCTTTGGAAAAGTTAGGACGGTAAAGAGAGGATCAGTAAATGAAGATCAGATTTTAGATGTATAGATTGCAGAAGGGAACATCTGCCGCAGTTTTACAATACATACACAGTGATTTTATCTTTCTATTACTGAAACAGTATGCATTTTACTCGGTTCACAACTTAATACTGATGTTGGAGGTGATAATTAACTAGACTAGGTTCTTCATTGATCAGTGCAGTCTAAAATAAATACCGTGGCATAAGAAAATTAGAGTAGTAGCACCAGAAAGCTCATGGAGATACCATGTAGAAACGAAATTGCAGCTGCATAAATCCAGTGGATGGAGCTAGGATTGACTTCTTGAATTAACATAAACACCATTAACAACATCTGTCGCATGTTCACCTTTGTAAAAGTTGAAAGATAGATGGAACGGGGCTGGAACTTCGTTCAGCTAAATATACCTCAGTTAAGAATTAATGAACTATATATATTCTACAACTTGGCTTTGAAATGAAGAGATAGTTTATCAATAAAACTACCAAATTACAAATACAAATTCATGTCAGACACCAAGCCCGTGGATCTTTAACCTTCAAATTTCAGTCACAAACTAGACCTCAAATACTGCTATGAGCTATCACTATTATTGTGGTTGTTGGCGGTGGTGGTATGATTGTTGCTACGGTGGTTGCTGTTCCCAATCCTCCTATGTTGCTTCAGCTGCGAAAGCTCCAATTGTGTATTCATAAAAAACTGCATTCTCTGCAACTCCAGTTCTTTAGCAAACTTCATCCTTTGTTTCTCCATCTCCACCATTTGTTGTATCTTTGCGCTCTCTGCTTGTTCATAAGCTTCCCCAAATTTCAGAATCGCCCGTGTCAACTCCCTCACTGAATTCCCCCAGTTTTTGCCCTTTCCACTAGCTTCTCCACTTCCTCCACGTGGCCCCTGCCTCATTGCACTTGAGTTCATCAATTCCCTCTGAATCCTTGGCCTCTTTCTCTGAAAAGTTCCCGGCGGGAAACTGTCAGTTGAATCAGGCGAAAGCTCTGGTTCCGACTCCGATTCCGACGTGTCTGAATCAACGTGAGGCCTTTTTCGAAAGGGTTGCTTCTGCTTCTGTTGTGATTGCGGCTGTTGATGTGGTCTAAGATGAGGAAGGGACCTAACTCCCATAGGAATACCCAGAGGCACTTGCAGTTTTTGATTTCTTGAATATAAATTAGACGGTCCAGCACCTCCGGCGGCGATGGTTGGATTGATCTTAGCCGTCGCGCCAATCAACTGATCCAGTTTCTCAAAGAAAGGCCACTTGCTCGGACCTTGACCCGAAGCGATCTTAGACTTCTCCAGCTTGTATTTCTTCTTCACAGTATCAATTCGATTTTTGCACTGAATATCAGTTTTAGGTGTTTTTCTATAATCTTCACGACTACTAACAATGTCGGCTACATCTTTCCAGTGCTTTTGTTTCAAATTACCTCTGCTCAACTCCAAGTACCGCTCACCCCAAGCGTCGATCAGTACACCCGTAGCACCTTCACTCCAGCAATCCTCCCTTCCACCACCGCCACCTCCACCGCTTCCGCCGGACGTTCTAAGAGGTTGCGGTTGCTGTATCGGTAGAGCTAAAGTCAAGGTGTTCTGAGGAGGCGGCGCTGATGCTACCGTCACCGTTATCCTGCCGTTAGATCGCGGCGATTCTGGAGATCGAGATCCAGAGCCACCGGACTGATGAGAGTGAGTTTCTTCATCGTGCTCCATAAATTCCGGTGCGCCGATCTGAGAGATTGTAACGAGGAATGTAGAGAGAGAAAGAGAGAGGAAGTTTTGGGGTAGGTGCGATTAGGGTTTCAGTTGACCGGCCGAATTTAATGACTGTTTTTTGGTTAGTATAAACTGAATTTGATAAAAGCAAAGTTTTAAAAGTTATTTTGGACATTTTATCGGTTGGACGGAAAAAACAGAGGTGGGTGTGACGGCGTCGGTCTTAGGGAACTGAAGGGAATAGGACACGTGGAGGCTAGGCAAAGGGGGAAATTGGGTCCGACTACTTTTACGGGTTCAATTGAGTTTGGTAACGAGGAAATCCATCACCGGCGTGATAATTCATTACTCATTAGGCCGGCTTAAGTTTTTTTTCTTTATTTTTATTTTTAAATTTATACTAGTAGATATTTTATTTTCACAGATGGTGTGCATGATTGCATAATTGACACACAACATTATTTGAAGTTTAAGAGCCCGTTTGGACATAAGAAATTTTTCACTTTTTTTCGAAATTTTTTTGTTTTTTTTCGAAATCAGCGTTTGATCAAAAAAAATTTAATTTTTACTTGAATATGCATTTTGAAATTTTTCAAAAATTTAAAAAACTCAAAAAAACTTTTTTTCAGAATTTTCACTCATATCACTCACAAAACTTCAAAAACAACTCATAATTATATTCATGTCCAAACACAACTCTAATTTTCAAATATCATTTTCACTTTAAAAAAATTTCACTTTTTTTAAAAATTTTACAATTCTTATGTCCAAACATCCACTAAGTCATAATTAGAGGAAATGAAAGGAAAATAAGAATATATATTATCCTTTTAGAATAATTAACACTCCATCTTTTTTAATTTATGTGATCATATTTCTTTTTAATCTTGTTACAAAATGAACTACACTAATGTGGATTTGAATTCAATTTTATAAGTTCACAAAGCTAAAGTCCCACAGTGTTATGTCTTATTCAAAATGATTAGTTAGAAAATCTTCCGGTTTTTCCTTAAACTCATATCCAGAGAAAAAATTTGGACATAAAATGAAATATTATGAGCTTCTTCCCTTTTGAGTCCCATAAAAGGAAGAAAAGAAGAAGAAGTAAGTAACAAAATAATAAGCAAATGGACTCAAATTGAATGTTTAAATTTTTTCTCTTAGAAATATTTTTTCAATTTTAAAAATTAACTATTTGACGGTGCTCATGAACTTTCAAAAACGAAAAAACTACTATTATCTGGTTACGTTCTTCTTTATTGCACAAACTTTTTCAAGAAATATTTGCAAAAAATCTAAAACTTTTTTCAAAAGGTAATACGTAATTCATAGTTTAGCTGCTCTTGGACTGTTGCACATACTCTATATTTTGCAAAATATGAGTATATTATTCACAAATTAATATCTTTATAATTTTGTCTATTATTTTTATTTTAACTCGAAAAAGAATTTGAAGCTGAAAGTTTGATTTGAGGAGTAGTTCAAGTGAAATAACTAATACCACTCACAAAACCTTAACCTTGTTGAGGTGAAATTCATGCCCAAACTTCAATTATATGGAGTTGACTCTCTTTCAACTTTAATCAATATTATTTGAACTGGTCCTTAAGTTCTGCAAATCAAAGTAAGACTTAAAAATTGGGTTCAATCTGAATTAACAAAAATACAACATTTAAGTGTCTAATTGGAAGATATTACTGTGAGATGTATTCCTGCTTTCCTCAAAGATCCATTGTGTTTTGCAGGAAAATTGATTATTAGAAAATAGAATGATAAGAAATTGGAAAGAAATTTATTAGTGGAGATGCGGGGGATCGAACCCCGTGCCTCTCGCATGCAAAGCGAGCGCTCTACCATTTGAGCTACATCCCCAGTCGTTCTAACGTGTCAAATAATTTAGTTTAATAGTATATGAAACATAACCGAAAAGAGGGCTGTGTGTCTGTTTTGTTTTGTGGATAAGAGTCTTTTGAATATATTGTATCCTTTTTTTTTAATATAGTTTAATAGTATTTTTACTATTTAATTTAACGGTATTATATTTTACTAATTGATAAGTCTACTAAGGCCTCATTTGTTTTTTTAAGATTAAGACGCCTGAATCTGAATACACATCTGAAAATTAAAATATATATTAAGATCTGAATATTAAATGATTAACACTGTTTGATTTTTAATATCTGAATGTATAAAATTTATCTTTATTTAAAAATTAATAAACATAAAACTCAAATGAAATACTAATTAATCTAATATTCTATCAAATAAAATATTTATTTTTTAAAAATATAGTAGCTGGTGGTGATGGCCAATGGTAGTGTTTGTGAATAATGACTAGAGACGGTGGTTGGTGGTAGGTTTGGTTGATGGTGGTGGTTCAGGGTAGTAGCTAGTGGTGATTAGTAGTGGTGGCGATTATGATTGAGGATGGTGGTGGTGAGTGGTGATTGTTAATAATGGCGGGTGGTGGTGGTAGTTGTGATTGAGGAAGGTGGTGGTGGTGCGGTGGTAGTTTATAATGATGGGTAGCGCCGGTTATGATTGTTGATGGTGATGGGGTGGTTAGTTGTGGTAGTTGAGGTGGATGAGTGTTTGTGGTTGAGAATGATGGTGGTGGGAGTGGTGCGGATGGCGGGTGGTGGTAGTCGATTATGGTGGCGGTTATGATTGAGGATGATGGTGATGATGGTGGTGGTGGTGGCGGCATGATGTTAGTTGATAATGGTAGGCGGTGGCGATAATTAAAATGAATATGGATGATAGCATCTTAATGAAATTAAATCTCTGTTATGGATCTTAATCATACAGACTTATTTAGACCCATTAATGGTTGTGAAGTAAAAAAAAAAATCACTTAATGATTTAGATCTGAATAATTAAGATTCAGACTTTAAAAACAAACGCACTTAATGTCTAAGATTTGAATGATTAAGATTCAGACTTCCATTGAGTGCAAACAAATGAGGACAAAACTCCCTAAAATGATCATGAATCACGTCTAACAATCGTATAGTTGCTGACTGGCTAATTTATTTTAATTATAATAACACTCTAAAACTAAACAATGACAAATAATAAAATATTAAGTAACAATAAAATAAGCATTGTATTTAAACCATCCAAACAAGAATAGAGCCACTGGTATATGATGGGTTTTTGAGCATCTCATTTTCCTTACCGAGGTCGTTTATGAATGAATATTACCTAATGAACAGGTAGCTGTTGAGGCCCCGATTTATTCCGACCCACGTTGTGTAAGACCATTACAAGGGAAAAATGTTTTATACCAAAAAAGATTTCACTTTAATGCTCGAATTCG
Organism: Nicotiana tomentosiformis; assembly: GCF_000390325.3. Classification (NCBI taxonomy): domain Eukaryota; kingdom Viridiplantae; phylum Streptophyta; class Magnoliopsida; order Solanales; family Solanaceae; genus Nicotiana; species Nicotiana tomentosiformis. Next base: position 149,613,533 of record NC_090814.1, on the reverse strand, counting down.
AGATCTTTAATTAAGAGAAGATAGATCTTATCCATCTAAGCACAAATTTGATACATTTAGCTTAGCCTCCAAGCTTACCAAGACATGATTCACAATTAATAAAAACTGCCAGAAACAAAAAAGGATTCCACACTTGAAAAATAACCAAAATGTACTCAAAGAAAAAAAATTGGATTTTATAGACAAATATTTACTAAAGACATTATAAACAGAACTTTATATATATATTGAACTGTCAAATTTCTGGTCGGACCAACATTAATATGTGAAAGACATCAGGTAATGAAGATTATTTTCCAATAGGTCGCTTCTTCAAATGGTGACCTGCTTTAAAATTCAATATTTTGTTTAGATCACTACTTTAAACAGCCATTTGTGTATTTCAATGTGTTGTTTGTGTCTTTTAAGTTACTAATTTCCTTAAAGAAGATAGAAATATTTAATACAGCGTGTATGGATCGTAGGCACTTGCTTGCATAAGCATGTTAATGGAGGCAGAATATATAAATCAACCATTTCCAGAGAATGAATTGCAGGGTATTCATCCTAATTTGTCAATATTTGCATCTGATGATAATTTGCAGGCCAAAGTTCTGCTAATTATGTTGATGGAGGCAATTATGAAATGTTTAGGACTCTTGAAATCTTTTCGACGTAAAGCCTATGCTATAAGTACTCCTGAATTGCGCAGAGCACTTTGACATGAAATAGGAGCAGAGTAATTGGTAAATTCCGGTAGTAATAAACAGGTTCAATTGGACCCATAACTTTCGATACGGAGTAAAAAGTTATGTGTAAAAATCTACTAAAATTGCAACAAAGAACCCATAGCTTTAAAATATAATGAGTTCAATGCTAAATATGTTAAAAGTTGAAACCATAGAGTTTAAATCCTGGATACGCCTCTGAGCTGAACCTCTTGCAATGAATATGTCAAGAGGATTTTCTATTAAAAAAAATTATGTCTCTGCCATAGTGAAATCTGAAAGGTACCCTTGAAAAGAAAAATCTGTTTGTGATTTCTAACGGCATAAAACCTGTTTGATACAATGTTTCAACTGTGATAAAGGGTAAACCAAAGATTTAACCTCGTTCGTTGGTATATAGAACGAAGAGGTGGCTAACAGAATAATTTACAGGATATTAGTGAACATGTCATCCAGCGGACTACTGTGGAGAAGCCAAATCTGAGCAAGTTCATCGTCACAGGCTGAATTAGCTACTGTCAACTAAACTGCATACTTTACAGGCCTTTAAGACCATTCAACTATTGGTGGTTCATTCTGCACTTTTTCTTCGCACGCCTCAAGTCTCAAAAACTTCCATTAAGCTACACCTATATAACTCATGCCTCCCATCATTATTGATCTGCAACATGGAGAATATGATTAGCTTGTTCGTATGTGTAAACATGATAATCCAAGTGCATGACAGGTAAAAGATGACCATGACAAAATGACTTGTAACTACTGATTTGCAGTGAAAGCCCAAAAAGTAACAGCATTATTGCAGCAGCTAAGACATAACTTAAAACACCACACTACATACAGCACATTTATCCAATGTGCAACTGGTGTTGGTCTAGAGAACAATCGCTTATACAAACTAGTGATGGGGCATGAAAATTAAGAGCCACTAAAGGCTGGATTCTCCAGTAAACCAAATTACAGCAGAATTCATCCTAGAAGAAGTGACATTTACCATTCAGGTCTGTACAGTTAACACGGGAGATAACCAAGAACTCCTGGGACATCAAAACTTTGTCATCTCATGCAGCATTTGTGAAGCATTAGACTGTGAGACCAATTTCTCTGAACTTGGAGGTCTGATCATGTGATTTGAGTCACCCACCCCTGGTCTCACGGTCTCCTTAGCACTAGTATGTGTACTTGTTTCTGCTTGTGAGGCCTCCATCAACGTACGTATCTAAGTCAAATTAACAACGATTCTAAAAGTTATCCACCAAGATTGAGGCAGGTTGTATTATCATATAGAATTGCACTCACCACATCCAAACGCTTTTTGTGGAGATCACTTGGTGACTGCACAGAGTTAGAAACACATTGTCAAAGAAAACATTAATTTTCACCCAGCTTTAATAACTCCAACCAATGACAAATAAGTAGATTACCAGCAACTGGTGGACTACAACCAGAAACCAAACCAATGAACAAGGATGAGGTAAAGATATTTTGTCAGAGTACATCTAGTAGTCATAATTCATGTTATCTCATTATTCTACATTAGTGCAGATAGAAAAAGGGACTATACCACCACGTAAAAACTAAGAAAGAGAGGCAGAGATACATACATGTTCTGGATAGTGTTTCCTCTCCTCACTTGAAAAGCCTGGAATAGTCAAATGCCAGTTTTTCTCTGTAGAAATCACAATTAGATTAGAAAAATACCTCAGTTTCCTATATTTCTTTGAAAATGATATAAAACATCATTAGATGATATAAAACATCTCCCTAATATACCAATTACAACTTATCCTAAATATGTCTGGGGGTGTTTGCACATGCAAGTGCGCCCACTGCAAACATTCTAACATTCTCGCTAATACTTGAAGACATCCTAAAGTAGCTCTCTATGCGCGATAAAATAGAGTGCATTAGGCAAAAAAAGCTGGTCCTTACTGATATTGATGTTTACATATTCCAAATATCTGAGATAGTTAGTACCTTAACAAGAAATGTTACCTGCTGTAGTTAAAACATGAAATGTGTGGAAACTTTTAAAACCACTTGATCTCTCTCTATATATATACAACAGCTACAATTTGTATCTCTCAGATGCATGGTCATATTGCTATACCATTAGGGACATATGATATTTAAGTTCCTGGAACTCACGTTCAGGAGCTTAAGCTTCAACTACTCCTAATGATAATAGAGAGCTTGGTATTCAACTATAACCTGTCCATTGAAAATTTTGCTAGCTACTCATAAATATGAAAGTGGTGACATGTGTGTGCCATAAGCAGATGAAAAGCTTAAGATGCATAAGAAAGTGAAGGAGATGATATGATAAAAGTTGGTATCAAAGTGAAAATGCTAGATAAAACTGCCATTATCCAGTACAGCATATAGCTCCATAAATTCTGAACATGACCACGATCTTTCCTAGTATCCTGGAAGCTAATGAACATTTGGGGGGGGGGGACTACTGGGAGAGCCTTAAACCGAAGGCATTCTATTTGTCTACGGCCATAATACCCTTTTACCCATTTTATGTCCACAGGATAGCTGTTTTCTTCCTAAACGAGGATTATCTCACTACATAAGCCTGTAAAGAGCATACTAATCAACAAAAAGAAAATAGAAATATACTAAAACAAATATACACCATATAAATGCAACCTTTGTACCTAATAATGCAATCTTTACAATTAAAAACTGTACCAAGTGATAAAAACGGTCTTTCTAAATAATGGAAACAAAATAAAGAATAGATCCTTTATTTCCAGTTGCAGGCACAAACCTAGATGTAACAGTACATCCTTGGACTCCAAAGTCGAAGATTTTCGATGCTTCGCCAAATTGCAAGCAAATGTAGTAACCTACAATGAGGCGTTGAACATAAGTACGTAAAAAGCATGATAAATAATCAATGTAAAACAAATTCATGTATGTCAGTTTTTCATGAACAATTATCTGCACAAAGAATTTTAGATGACGCTGGTGAAATACAAAAGGGTGGTAGAACAAACTGGTACAAGTGCCAGAGTAATAAATTTTAGTTTACAAAAAAATAAAAGTATTGCAACAATCACCTGACGTGGTTGCATAATACATAATTTACAAGCCAAAAATTTCAGTATTAGCCAGAAAAGAAAAAGGGCACCTGGGGAGCAACACCCTGAAGTCATAGGAGTATGTAACTCTAGTTAAATTGAGGACTGCAGCAGTTTATTGCAGACTGGAAATGACCCTAACGGTGATATCATGTTTATGGCTCTGAGGCGCAGACATTGCTAGAAAGCTACCGTGTGCAAGGTGATAGATTGGACACCAGGGAACATTCAATTGGATATGGTTGTGTTATCTTTCCATCCTTTGACCAAATAAAAGTATGACTCACATCTTGTAGCATATCACCATTTCATTAGGAATATACAGGACATGTAGGGTATTAGAGAAATAAGCTTTTGATATCATTTAATAACCAAGCACTAAAATAAAAATGTCAACCACTTTCTGATGAAAGACATATTCTTAGACAACTGCCAAGGCAGGAAAACAACAACGTCCTTGATTTACAATCCAAGGTCGATTCACTTGATGATCTTATACCAGAACCTCGCGAAGAAGATTCATTATCATCCTTTGACTGTGTTTAGAAGTCCAAATTGAATGGAATAAGGAAAAAGTAATGAACAAGAGATTTTACAACAAACAAGAAAAAGAGAAGGAAAAAGAGAGGACTGAGGAGGGAAACCAAAATCAGCAGGATGGCAATATCCCTTTAAGTGCATATTATTCAACAACTATACAGTCTAACAAGCGAGCACATCAATTATTTCACCCGAAAGGTACCCAAATCAGTGATAGCCAAATGTGATACACACAGCAAACCACAACCAACCCAGCAACTGCCCTACCCAGAAAAGAAAGACAACAACAATGAATAAAGCATATTCAAGCCTACCGAATCAATGAAGTCATCAGCAATCTCTAGAAGAAGATCTTCAACTTCAGGATCAAGCTTTCCATGTGAATCCACCTGAAAAATTACAATAGTGATTGCTCAAACATCAGTGAGCAAAATCAACTGGTGGAAAACTTTACAATAGTAACAGTGTTGACCATACTATTAGGTTAGTCGGACTCACTCTCTTCAGAAAAATTCTATATGATGTGATTGAAATTTAAAGTGAGTCTTTTGAAGTTGGGAGGGAGGACAGGAATGTTATCACTATCAGTATATGTAATTTTTCACAAAATTTCAGAAGTTGATTTTGGGCACTTCAAAACTAAAGAAGATATCCATAATTCTATTTGGAGTAACCAACATCGACAACAGGATTTTAGAGATTAATAAAGTGAAGTGGAGGAAGGACCTGTGAAACCAAATCCTGTATCTTTCTCTTTCCAAGAAGCTGATTGCTTGCTTCAGTCCCCTGACTTGAACTTCCCCCAGGAGTAGTTGTACCAGATCCAGTAGCATCTGGTTGTGACCCAGTGAAACTCAGAGATTTTTGGCCAGCTGGGGCAGCCACCCTTGGAGAAGACTGCTGCTGATGCAAAAGCTGCTGTGGCTGTTGTTGTTGTTGTTGCTGCTGCTGCTGCTGCTGATGCATCTGAGGGTGGCCAATCTGTTGTTGCTGTTGTACAATTTGGGATAGTTGCTGTGGGTTCAAACCAATTAAATTTTGATGCAACTGTTGAGATGAAGTTAATTGTTGCTGCATAAGCATTGGTTGCTGCTGCCTCTGCGATTGAAGACGATAGGAGGGGGAATTAGGAGAAGAAATAGCAGGCATTTGCTTCAACCACTGCTGCTGTGATGAATTGTTCTGCATTATTGTAGATTGTCCATTCTGAGTCAATCCAGGTAACTGAGGGTTAATAAATGACGTCCTTGGAAGGTTCTGAACCGATATTTTCTACAGTAAATTGTAACATCAAAGTGAGCACTAAAAACAAATCGTTGCTACGTAATAAGGAATCTGACAAGAGACTATCAGATGTACATTAAATTCCACAAGAGGATTACATGTGATTTACCAAAAGGAGAAACCAAAATTAAAGAAGTGAAGATAATTATGTAATTATGACAGCCTTAAATGACCATCAGCTTCAAATCACTAGCAAATGACGACATCCACAACTCTAAAGCACTTTATAAACAAGACTTCATCTTGGCAATCAATTAACTTGTAATTAGACAAGGATATTTTTGTGCCAGAGGTACATTTTCATTATCTTAATATCAAGTTGAAAATTAACAAGACGAGTAAAAGGAGCTCACGTGCACCTAACTAAAATGTCGATAACAATATCCATTGGCTAAGATCATTCTTTCCAGAAAAAAAATATCACTTGCTGTTCTCTGCAAAGTTTCAATTTATTTTTTTAAATTAGATAAAGATTTTATTGAAGTAGATACAAGAGGTATATAAAAGCCTAATGTTCGTTTTTTCTTATAAGGTAATGAATTTATTATTATTAATGTATAGAAGCAAAAACCCCAATATGATTGTTTGCATCGCTTATCTATGAACCATCAATTCCTCTCAAACAGACACCAAGCTTCTCTTCCGCGCCTCAGAACATAACTATAACTCGCAAGTTCGGTGCCTACAGGTTAGATCTTCCACCTTAATGGATATTGTTATTTGTTATGTAGAGAATAAAGTGATTGAAGCAAGTAACTCAAAGATTGTTTTACCCAAAATTTAATCCAACTAGTATAGGGGTTGAAAACATAGGATTACCTAACAGATCACATGTATTAGAATGTACTTTAGGAAAGAAAAACTCGTCGAACTTGAATAACAGAACGAACGTAAAAGCTGCTACTAAAAACGTAATATTAGAAAAAGATTGAGCTTTTAAGTTATAAAATGTAAATGCATCAAATCCCAAAGTATTTTACAGAAAGCAAAATGGGACAAACTGTGTTAATGATACTTCCTCTAGTACTAAATGATCATAATTGGCACCTCCAGACATAGCTATTACAGCGTATAAACCTAACCGAGAAATAGCTGCATACTCAATGAGAAACTGTTCGTTCAGATAAGAACCACATGCTCGAAATGTAGTACAAAAGAACTGTAAGAGCAGCAAACCTATGTTTCTTTGAATCAAATTCAAACTTTCCACAAGGAATTTTTGTCTTTACAAGGTTATTCTCATATACCACCTAAAGCTTTAACGCGCATTGAAGTTTTGTGCCACCTCAGGGTGAGAGTTTGTGAAGCGGTAGGCACAGTGAAAAATACAGTACCATAGGCTAAAGGCTCTCTAGAAAGTAGTACTAAAAATATTCATGGGCATCCCATAAATCTCAATGTGTTAAAACTTGCAATAGCCCTCATGTTCTTTGTCTCCTGATACTATGAAATGCCAGCACAAAGTTAAACATGAGCATTTTTTTCCTTTGGATAAAATTAAGTTAAACATGAACCTTGTGCCAAAAATCAGCATTTATTTACTATATGCCAAGTTACTTTGAATGACGTTACACGCTTATGCATATGTGTCATTGTTGTGATTGCATAATCCAAGTATCCGGCTATCAGATTTCATAAACAAGAGTCATATCCTAGTTTTGACCTTTTAGTCAACAAAATACATTAGAAATTACCCAGAGCAATCTTTTACAGAAATATCTCGAAACAAACTCTCATGTGATAGGAAATGTCTAGGAGAATGAAAACACAAAAGATTCTCTTTGATTTGCTGCTATGACTAATGACCAAATTCATGACCTGAATGATTTGAAGAACAAATGCTGTGGACAACTTTTTTGGGTTACACAACCTGGAGAAAAATTTGCAACTAGATTTCTGAAAGAGTCGTCTCCAATTTTTACCACGGTGTCAAGTGGAAAACTCATCAGAATAGATGAGAGGGTTAGTTTTTAGCATTAAAGACATGTTACTAGCATGTTCGAAGATTGGCACCTGAGTAGTGGTGAGAGGATTTTGCTGGGACAACTGCTGCCTCAACTGATTTTGATTGACCCTTTGGTGTGCATATGCAAGGGCACCATTTGCCCTTAACTGAGAGCTCATGTTGAGAGATCCCATCATTCCCATTGCCTGTATACCCTGCAAGGACTGGCCATGGGAATTCCCTGTGTGAAACTGATTCCCCTGCATTAGACCTGCCTTCTGCCGTGGCTGCACCCACAATAGAACTCTTTTCAGAAACACATAAAGCAACAATGACAAATAGCAGTTGTGTCTTGAAAATAACACCACCATGTTGGAATGGACTATCTCATCTAAAAGCTTAAGCTTTTAGAGATAGCACACTTTTATTTACTTAATTGTGTCTTCAACAAGTACATGGTCAAACCAAATTCATGCATTTAATGGCTCAAGAATAGAATTAGCAAAACATAAAACTGAAATTTGAAAGCTATAAGTGCTGAAGTGGTACCGGATTCAAAAATTGAGATTGCAAATTGAACTGAGCGACAGCAGCAGCTGCAGCAGCCTGTCCGGGCAACATGGGAAGATGGCCAGTCTGTCCCATTAAGGCTGCCCTAGTTAAATTTCCGCTACCCATTTGGCCTCCTATTTGCTGCTGCTGTTGTTGATTCTGTTGTTGCTGTTGCTGTTGCTGCTGTTGCTGCTGCAATTGTTGTTGCTGTAATTGCTGTTGCTGGAGGGCAGTACCACCGGAACCAAAATTCATTTGACCATAAAGCCCTCCTCCTCCTGATTGCTGCCTCATCAAACCATATTGCTGTTGCTGCTGTTGCATTTGGAATTGACTTAACCTCGACATGGAAGGTGATCTCTGCATCTGAAAATTAGAGGCGGCGGCCATTAAGTTGTTATTATTACTGCCGTTAAGACTAGTAGAATTATTATTATTCTGCTGCTGAAGCTGCATTTGTTGCTGTTGCTGTTGCTGCTGCTGTTGTTGTTGAGATTGTGTCAATTGCTGTTGCTGCATTTGTTGAGGCTGCATCTGAATTTGCTGTTGCTGCATTTGTTGAGACTGCATCTCAATCGAAGGAGATTGTGAGATAGAATTGTTGTTGTTAGAAGGAGAAGTCATGGTGATTCCGGGATCGGACGACGCCGTCGACGATGCTGCTGCGGCGACTAGGTTTGCAGGGTTGATTATACGGTTCATAGGTAATTCGATTGTTTTGGGGGAAGAAGATGGAATTTCCGCCATTGTTTATTGGTTTGAATTGTGAATTTGTATCAATTGAGGGGAATTCAAATTCAGGTGAACATAGTCATCGGCACTTTGAATTTTCTCTGAATTTCCACATTTGGGGATTTGGGGACTGCGGGAGACTCCGTCGACGAACAAAGAAAGGCAAAACACACAAGAAATTCGCAGTTCTGCGGGTCTCACAATTGCCCACGTGTAGCCTGGTAAGAACAGTTGGCAAGTGGGTAAAAGAAAAAGAAGATATTCGAGTAATACTTTTTTTTTCCCCACAGATATTCGAGTAATACATTGATAATTACTGGGGTTGAATTAGAAAAAATAGCCTTTTTTGAAACACACTTTAAATTTTTTTCTCTTTTTAAATAAAAATTAGTATTGGTATTTGTGTTATTTGGATTAAGTACAAATAACCTTAAAATTGAACCTTCTATATAGAAATTATAAATAATTATTTGATATTATGAGAAGCAGAACATGAAATCAATTTTTCAAATCTCATAGTGAATGACCTGTTTTCTTTTTCCATATCCGTAATAATCCAACCCCTTGAATTTGACACTAAGTGTTATATTTTACGGTCAATATAAAATAATACTAAACATGTAACGTTATTTTAAGAAAAGTTTTACTAACACTTTATTTTTTATCTCAAATTCAAATAAGTCTTATCCTTCTATATTTTACGACAGATTTTTTTTCTCTTTTTTGTTCTTTGCTTATAGGTTTTGCATTATTTATTACTTAATGTTGTTATAATGTAATGTGATCTTTTATTAGCTTATAAATTGACTTAATGTCTTGCTTATTACCCTTATAATAATCATCAATAAATGTAATTTTTTTATTCTTGAAATTTAATATATTTTTACACTATTATCCTCTTACTCGGATCTCTTTCATCATTTGAATCTATTAATAATATTTTTTTAGTATTATTTAATAATTTAGTTTATTTATTTTTAAATAAATTTAAAAATATAAGTATTCTTGCACAATCTCTGTTTTCCTCTTTATACATTCTCTTCCCTACTAAGAAATTTTAATTAACTTTTTACATAAATATTTTACCTACACTCAAAATAATATCACATTTTATTTTAAAATATAACTTTGAATCAGTCTAAAAATTAATACATAAATTCTTTTATATTGTTTCAAATCTATTGATTTTCTTATAACTATTTTTTGTATTACGTACATTTATTTTATTTTCTCTTTTAGTTTCAAGATACAGATTTGGCTTTTAATTATCATTAGTGAAATTACCTACATGAGATATTTATTTAGTATGTTTAAATTTTCAATTTAGTATACAAATTTACTTTTTCTTTTTATAGAAAGACTTCAATTTTATGGTCATATCCGTATTTTGAGTCTCATCATAACCTTAAGAACTTTCTAATCTCATGTTCAAATAGTCTTTTTCTTTTATTTTCAATATAGATTTTTTGAATTTTAATTGTTTTACTTACTTTTGCTAGAACGTTTTCATGTGATTTTTATTAAATTTTATTTTATTTAATATTTTTATCCACTCTTATTTTTAATATAATATAAATAGATATGTCATTTTTTTATATTGAATTAAATAATTTTTTTATTTTTTAACTATTGATTGAAATTCTTAAATTGTTTAAATTTATGAATAATATTTTTAAGTATTGTATATTTACTGCATTTTATTTTCTAAAGCAATTCTTAGTATAAATAACCTCACATTATCTCTGATTTATTTTTATTATTCAATATTTTTAATTGTTTCTTTTATCTATTAGACTTTAGTTATGTGGCCTTATCCACATGCATGTCATTTCTTATCATACTTAAACGAAATTTTCCATCTCAAATTTAAATAAGTTTTACCCTACTTCTTTTGTATGATGAATTTTTTTGATTTTTTTCTCTATTTATTCCTTAGTTTTGCTATTATATTATTCAATACTTAAAATTATTACACTGTCTTGTGGCTTTTCATTAGCTTGTTTAAATTTAGTATCCATTTTTACCGTACTCATTCTAATACAATACAAATAAATAAATAAATATTGCAATAGTAACTTTGACTCTATTGCTCATATTTCAAAGTATGATTTTTCTTGTCGTATTTTTTTATTAAAAAAATCTTATCTCAATTTTTTTCAACAATGGTTCACTATCATTTTTTTCTACATAATGTTTCTAAAAATAAAATAAAAATAAAATGGAAGAAAACTGATCATGTTATTAGTAAATAATTACTAAAATAGAAAATTTTATTTTGAAACGTTTTGGAATCTATTTACAGTGAAAATAAGAGTTATCTTAATTGATTTATATCTTTAAATTAAATTTGGTCAAATCTGATTCGACTTACTTCTTATTAGATTTTTTCTAAATATTTTTAGATTTTGTCCTAAAAGTACCAAGTGACTTTTTTTTAAACTGTTATCTATATCCTCTCTATAAATTATTTAAATTTAAATTTAAGCGCATGACTTGAAATATATATATATATATATATATATGAAAGAATATACATAAAGTATAACTCTATATACCCCTCTCTATATATAGGGGGGGGGGGGAGTTATACTTTATGTATTCTTTCGCATAGTAATTCATTTGCCATTTACCCGAATTGTCAAAATTTGCTCTTATTAAATTTATTTATTTTTAATTATATGAATATATTTATTTATGTATAAATATTTTTGCGACAACTTTGAATTGTCTCTGAATTCCAAATTTGGGGACTGCGGGAGACTCCGTTGACGAACAAAGAAAGGCAAAACACACAAGTAATTCGCAGTTCTGCAAGTCCGACAAATGCCCACTTGTAGCTTGGTAAGAACAGTTGGCAACGTGGGTTTAAAAAAAAAGATATTCCCCGGGGGTTGCCAATATTATGGCTATCATAGCTACTTGTACTAGTAGAACAACTAACATTAGGATTCCCAAGTTCTGCTTGTCTATTTAGTATATTTGTGGAAACAAGTCTAGTAGTAGTTGGGCCGATTATGTCATCACGGAGTAGCTTCAAAAACTTTGTAGGTGGTTGGTGCAAGATTATCAAGGAGTTGATGCTTGCTTGCTTTGATCCTTCAATCGCCAAAAAATGAGCCCCTTTGTTACCTTCACGGAAGTTATGCCGGATCATCGGATTCCCCAGTCTTTTCAATAATGACCTACACTCATTAATAATGTTAGCATAAATGGAACAATTATTTTGATCAATTAGGTAAAGTATATCAGTGGCATCCGTTTCGATTTCCAAACTTGGGAGATTTGTGTCACACGCAAGTTGTAAACCAGATTTGAGAGCAAGTAATTCCATATAAGTTTGTGTGAGACCAAAAGTTGCGCCATAGTATCCTAGTTTCTAGTCTCTCTAATGGTTTCGAAAAATACCACCAATACCACCTTTTTTGTATTTTTCTTTAAAAATTCCATAAATATTGAGTTTCAAGGAAGTGGTGTGAGGGGGTACCACTTGACTATGATAGCGGAAGTTAGAGGATTTTGACGTGTAGATTTGGTACAGTACTTATATTCCATAAAATGCGTCAAAACAGTATTAACGAAAAGTTTGTTCCAAAGATTGTCGAAGGAGTTATGATTTTTATTTAGCCACAGGTGCCAAATAACAAATGGAAAGAACTCTAGCCATGATATACCCATATGATCAGTGGTGATGTTAGTTTTTTGAAGAGTAGTGAGCTAGTGAGCGGCGTTAAAATTTAATAGGAGAATGTCGCGGTGAACCTTATTCCAAAATATTTGTGCTATAGGGCACTCAGAGAAGATGTGAGTAATGATTTCCTCCGCCCCTTTACAAATTGAGCAGATGGTGTCTATATTCATACCAATGTGATGAAGGTAGCGTTTTGTTGGGAGACGATTGTGGGAACATAATTTTTCTATCATTTTTTTTCTACATAATTTTTCTAAAAAAATTATATATTATGAAATGGAAGAAAACTGATCATGTTGTTAGTAAATAATTACTAAAATAGAAATTTTTATTTTGAAAAGTTTTGGAATCTATTTAATATGAAAATAAGAGTCAATCTTAATTGATTTATATCTTTAAATTAAATTTGATCAAATCTGATTTGACTTACTTCTTATTAGATTTTGTCTAAATATTTTTAGATTTTGTCCTAAAAGTACCAAGTGATTTTTTTTAAAACTGTTATCTATCATCTCTATAAATTGTTTAAATTTAAATGTAAGCGCATGACTTGAAAGGTATATATATAGATAGATAGATATATCGATAGATAGAGGGGGAGGGGGGGGGGGAGTTATACTTTATGTATATTCATTCGCATAGTAATCCATTTGTCATTTATCCGAGTGGTTAAAATTTATTCTTATTAAATTTAAATTATATAAAAATATTTATTTATGTATAAATATTTTTGCGGCAACTTTGAATTTTCTCTGAATTTCCACATTTGGGGATTTGGGGACTGCCGGAGACTTTGTCGACGAACAAATAAAGGCAAAACACACAAGTAATTCGCAATTCTGCGGGTCCAACAAATGACCATGTGTGGTTTGGTAAGAACAGTTGGTGAAGTGGGTTAAAAAAGGATATTCGAGTAATACATTGATTATTAGCCCGTTTGGACGGGCTTATTTCAAGTGATTTTTAAGACAAAATAGCTTTTAAGCCATAAGTTATGAATTCTAACTTTTGGCTTTTGGCTTTTGGCTCGTTTCTGTCATTTTAGCTTAAAAACAAATGTTTAAAAGTGCCTTTTTGTTCTATTCAAATACTATAAAATGGCTTAAAAGTTATTTTGGTTTAAAAACACTTAAAATAAGCTAATCACAAACGGGCTACTTGGGCTGAATTGCAAAAATACTCTTTTTTGAAACACACTTTAAATGTTGCTTCTCTTTTTAAATAAAAAAATTTAATAAGTGTAGCCTTTCGCTTTAACTCAATTTCTTCTCTCTCTCCTCTAGACTAATTAGACGAATGTATCATCACATGTCAGTGAGGATTTTGGACGTGGGGATAGTTTAAATGTAAATGATGAATCATAGCAGGGTAATAAAAATGAAAAAAAAAAACTACACGATTAGAAGAAAAATGAAAAAAAAATAGTTATTGTAGGGAACTCTTAATAATTGCATAGAATATAGTTTGTTGAAGAGCATGAGTAGGGATGGTACTGGGGCGATACAGATATTGGACGGTGTGGGATTAAACATATGCATGTGCGAGGCCGGTCAAAAACAAAAATTAATTCTTTGCGGGCGCGAGTTAAGGTTTAAAATTTTTAAACAATTATAATTTTTCAGCTATGAACCGCTAATATTCAACCAAGAAATATTTGCTTTCCAATTTTGAACTTGTAATTCTTTTCTCCTTTGAATTCGATCATTATAGTCTCAGATAGATTTATATATATTTTTTAAATTGATTCATATTGGACGTATATTCAGTTGATTATAAATACAAATACTTTTGCTAATTGTATTAATGGGAAGAAAATATTATTTTATATTTTATTTATTGTTCCAAAGTTTCTTTTTTTCACTATATAGTTAATTTGTTTTGAGTCAAGTAAATAATTATTGGTTTTAAAGTCCATGTATATGGTCTTATTACATTGTACGATCTTGTCACGACCCGATTTCTAATCAAGTCGTAACTGATACTCGGTGCTTTAATTTGACCGAGCAAACCATCTTGGCCTTTTTATTCAGTTCTATTTCTTTTATGCAATGCATCTCAACACAACTCGATATGATTCAAAGTAAATACTTTTATGGATCTTCAAATGGAATAATATTATGAAAAGAATTCCATTCTGTTATCTTAAACATATTTAAAGATAAATGTAATACAAAGTGGACACCCATAACTTTGTTCTGATTCTGTCTATGAAACCTCTAAGAAATACTGAAATAATAAGACAAAATTCTGGAATCAACGAACTCCACGAACTAAAATGAATCTTACCAAATCATCTGGTAATGGGAGGAGAATATCCTAGCCCGTAGCCTGTTTACCTGCAAAATATGTGCCTACATTGACATAAGTCAATGTAGGTTCCCATGAAGAGAACGTCAGTACACCACAACGGTAATCAGTAAGTAAATCAATCCTCCCACTAAAGCTGGAACGGGACTCTAAAAGAAGTATGTATGCATAATATAAGAAAATTCTAAAAGCTTTTGATGAAGAGTTGAAACAAACAACTCATATATCTAGTATAAAGTTCTTCTTGATGTCATTCATAAAAAATCTCTTCTTTTCTTAAAAAATAAAAAGAAAAAAGAAAATTCAAGTAGCTAGATATATAAACTTTCTTGAAACAATCCTTGTAAATTTTTCAAAGTATTTTCTTTTCTTTTCTTTTATGGGGAGTTCCATTGATTCTGACATTCTTTCTGATTCTGATTCTAAAAATGTCACCATATAGTCGGTATGGTGGACGATCCCAGCCCGATCGCCTGGACCTCATTCCTGTGGTGCCTCATAGTTCAAGGTTCTAGCATGCTCACGTTCTTGTGCCTTACCATAGCACTTCCATCATAGTGCCTGAACCAATGGTATACTAATCTCCTACTCTTGCACGAGTAGTTTCGGGGTAACATAAACTACTAGAGGCTATGAACCCTTTTCAGAAACTCTCGAAATATTCTTTTGAGTAATTCTTGCATCATCAAATTTAAAACAATGATATATCTTCACATTTCTCATCAAAACAACTTCATAAAATCATGTAAAAGAAATTTTTATAGTCTATACATTAAAGAAATTTATGCAAGTCATGAATGCACGAGATATGATTTATGAAACAACAGAATATTCTCGAGTTTTAACCACGATAATCATCTAAGTTCTTTTCTACAATTCTAATGGATAATATGAGTCCGCTCGTTACATTCAGAGCCCATACTGACTTCCTATACAGTCTAACAATAACTTATGGCATGATCTTAGTGAGATTAACTTTAGTAAAAGCATTGTCTTTACTCATCTTGATTCCTTGCTTTTGAATACCTTCGTTTGCTCAAATCCAATGGGATCAACTTACCAAATTAATCTATACTTAGTTAATTTAAAAAACAAATACCGGAAGTTCCAAGATTTCTAAAATATAGAAACCCTAAGTTTGATTCTTCTCTCCTTCTATGGTTCATCGTTAATCTAAGTTCTTGTAGTAGTTTATAGGAACAATTATCAACCATAAACCTCTCTAACAATCATGGTTGAAAGAGGTTATGAAACTTACCTTGAATCATGAAACCTTAGGTTAGTGGAGAGACCTTGTTCTTGAGTTCTTGTTGAGAATCTAGCGATCTTGAGATTGGATATTGTTAGAATTGATGTTTGGAAGTAGTATTCTAATGTTAATCGCATTGAAAACTCACCTTAGGTAGTATGAGAACCCTTGAATGACTTGATGATGAGATGGGAGGTTTAATCTTTAAAGAATGAGGCTATTCTCTCTCTCCCCGTCCCTTTTATTTCAATTTCACGCTTTCGACGTCACGGTTTGTGCCCAGCACCACCCAAAATGCCCCAAAATTTTTACTTCTGGTTTTGGCGTTTTGATTCGTGCCTGGCGCCCCCCCTGGGCGCCCAAAGTGCGGCCCATTTTTCTGACAGGATAGTCTTTAGTAAAACATCTATAACTTTTTATAGGAATATTGAAATTATGAACGGGTTGAAGTGTTAGAAACTAGACTTCAAGGGCTTTCTTTTGGTATATAGTTCAAATCTCAACTCATTATATGTTGATAGATATGCTCATTGAAACTTAGGTCATGTGCGGCTAATTAAGGTCATTTTTATCCCTTAAATAACTCTTGGTGGATTCCGATTTACTCCTCTCCTCTTATAGCCATACATTCAACCTTCTAAACATAAGATTTATGTATTTTATACCTTCATAACTTTCCACGCATCTTTGTATCCTACTTGGAGCTTGAGCGAGAACATAATTCTTAGCAAAGCTTTTTTTTTCCGGGCTTTACAAATCTGAATCATTATAATGACATACTAATGTTTCGAATTAAATTCTAATATTGATGCATGTAGAGATCAGAAATAAGTAAATAACTTAAAACCGAACATTGTTGAAACTGATAGTATTCGGTAGGATTTATAGTTATTCGTTAGTTATGGTATATAAACTTTAACTTCCTTGGTTTGCCATTAAATTCAAATGGAAACTTATAGATTGTCAATGATATATATAAATATAATTAAAAAAGCAAAAATAAAAAAATTTAAATAAGACAAATTGATTAAAAAAAGGAAACTTTTGCGGTGCTGAGGCAGGCGAGATGTGTGTGGATGAGGGTCGGGTGAATGCGGGTGAAAATGCTATGAAGGGCGGGGCAGATTGAAATTTTGTGGGTTAAGACAACACGCCCTACACCACCCCGCATCGTTTGCCATCTCTAAGCAAGAGAAACAGAAATATTTAGAGACAAACTGCAATAAATTATACTCAATGACCTTGAAAATGAATTGTTTTGATTTTTTGATATACGCTTGCCCCATGTGCAAATTTTTAAAGTAAAAAATCAAGAAAAACACCCAAAGTATCCTATTTGTACAAATCAACCGACAAACTATTTATAAAGACAAACTTTAGCCCATTGAGCTAAAATATATATGTTCATAAAATTTGTATAGAGTTACATTAAAATGCGAATATACAGTAAGAAAACATATGCATTACTAATAATTTGTTCATAAATTTTTATACAGGTTGTTCGCTATATTCTATAAGTTCAGCTCATGAGCTATTGTTTGACATGTATTTCGTTCTTGCCCATATCTTGTACATTTCATCGTTTGATTTTTACTCTCTTAAAATTGCATAATCACAATTAGTAAATATAAATTACCTGGCTGAAGTTATTGCATAAAAACGTGAATATATAGTGGGAAAAGATATGCATTATGCAACAGGTGTACCTTAGTCCACTGTACTAAAGTACATAAAATTTTATACAATTTGTTTGGTTTGTTCTATAAGTTCAACTAATTGGTTATTGTTTGACGCAAAATTTTCTTCGTTTCTTTACCTTACCTAACTGCATTAAGGTAGTAAAAAAATATATGTACTACGTAAAATGAATTTTAGCCCAATAAAAGTCTACAAATTAGATTGTTTTTTTAAAAATCTTTAGCAGTTGTATTTCAATCCTCTAAAACAAACTCACTGTTATATAAGGGGAAGCCAAAATAAGAAGTAAAAAGAGAGTAGAACATGACTATAGCTTGGAGCAAATAACCAAAAATGGTCCTTTCATGTATGGAAGTAGGTTTAAAATAATTTTTTAAATATACGTTTGAGCAGTTTTAGTCCCTTAAATTTGGTAAAAGTCAATATTTTTGATCCGCGTCAATTTGTAGCAAACTATGGATGTTAATTTTTAACGAAAATTATAAAAGGAAAAATATTTACGGGCATCTCGGACTTGGAGGTGTAGCATTTGTAATTTTGTGCTATTCTTGATTTATTTTTGGCGTCAGTGCAATTTCTCATACTTTGATTTACTCATGGAGTGTGGTGCAATTTTTCAGATTTGATGAAGGAGACTATAAGATGGGGATCAAACCCTCACCAACAAAGTAAAAGGTTTGTAACCAACCAACGAGACCACTAAAATTTTTCGGTTTAACGGGATTTCCTGTTAGATCTCATTAAATTTTTCTTTCATACTTTTTGTTAAACTAGTCTTAGGGTACGCGCTTTGTGCGTGTTTCCTATATCAATAAATATACCGTCTTAAAGAATTAAAATAAGTAACATTAAACAAAGTGTTTGAGATACAAAAAAAATGAGTTCCTAAACTTGATAGAATGTTAATTTCACTTTAACTAATTCAATTAAAAAAGAAAATATGCATCATAGAAGTCCTTAAAATTATGTGAAATATCTTGTAAAAATTATTATTATTATTTTGTATCTAATATCAAAAACAAAAAAGTAACACAAAACTTACTTACCACAACCGATCAAAGATTTGGCAAATAGCACGAATTTAAAATATAATCTCTTGGTCTTTTTGAGATTTGGGAGTGATAGATTTGCCCTATAGCTCTTAGAAAAAAGGTACGTTAGAATAAAGTCTAAGAATGATTAATATTAAATTAATATTTTACAACAAATAACTAAATATATTAAAAATATATAGGGAGTTCAATTTGTAAGAATATTTACAAAATAATAATAATAATAATAATAATAATAATAATAATAATAATAATAATAATAATAATAATAATAATTGATGACAAATCATATATAATATAACTTTTCTTCTACTGTTTCATCTTTATTGTTTCAAGTTTGTATTTTTATCGATTTGACTCTTAATATTTCACAATAACCGATCTTACTTTATTTTTTATTCTTTCACCGTTAATGCACTTCTTATGGAACAAATATATGAATGCTAGAAGATTTTTTTCATTTGAAAAATACTTTTACTTATATGATAATTTGGGGGGGGGGGGGGGAATTGAATCACATTCTTTTGCTACTTAACCAATTTAATTATTTATTTTACACATTAATTTTTTTTTATTAATTTAAAACTTAATATTAACTCATCCCAAATTTTAATATTTAGCTATAATTACAACTTGGGATAAATTCTAAAACTTTCCTCTTAAATTCTCTTTATAACACAAACTTCCATTACGGTTTGAGAATTACACTCATATCTCTTATTTTTATTTCTTATAATAAAATAAATTTCACATGATAAAATCTAATAACATCTATGTAATATTCCAAATTGTCCTTCAATGGCATTAGATATTAAACACTAAATTTAGTAATACAAAATTCTTTATATTAGTATAAAATAAAAGTATTTGTACTTCCAAAATGATATAGATGGGATTGGAACTCTTTCATCTCAAGCTCGAATTTAACCTATTCTATATTTTATGTTGCATATTTATTTACCTGAACTGAATATTGATCTTTAGAAATGAGATACGTTAATTTTCTTTCTATTCAATTATATCTTTCAATCTATTTATTAATATTATAAAATTATGAATATATGATAAAAATTTAAACCCCTGATTTTACTGTGCTAATATATATTAAGAATTTAAATCATTGAAATATGTCATATTATAAAGGCGAAATACATAAACCGTCCATTTAAGTTGTCCTCAACGATCATCCAGACACCTCAATTGACCCTTTTATCATTTAAACACTTCAAGTGGCTATTAACTGTATCAAGTAAACTAGCCCCGAAAACTTGCCCCAAAAAACTTGTAAGAAACTAAAGTAAACATTTCAAACTCAATTTTAATTTTGCCAAATACAATGAGTATTCTACTTATGTTTACCTATTTTTAGTAGGTTTAAAATAGTGCTAATCTACGGAAAAAGATAGTACAAATATGAGTACTTAATTTCTAAGTTTTGAATAATAAAAAAATATTATAGTTTATAACAACTTTAATATTAATAGGATTGAAATAAGAAAAATATATAAAATAAAATTTAATTTCTTTTGGAATCCTAAATATAAGATTCTCTACATAATTCAGTTATGAAAATTTTAATAATCAAAATTATAGTTGATTTCAATATCCCAGATATTAGAAAAATAATTAAATGACAATTCTTACATATTAGGAAAATATTTAAATTACTATTTAATTCAGTATTACCACTATTTTTAAAGGGTAAAAAAGACGAACCATATTCCGCTAAAGAATTTCGTGCTTTTAATATAGTATAAGTATAGATAGATAGATATAAATACTTAATGGAAAAATGATCAAAATTGCTCAAAAGTTTATTTAAAGGACTAATATGAACATACATCAAACACAAAGGACCGTCATATAGTTTGGTAAAAGTGGGAGCTCATTCTTTTTTTCTACTCCTATAAATAGAGGCATTACTACTGCACTGGGTGTGCAAAACCCTAATCAGTGGCGGCTCTGCCCGTAAAACCCTAGTCAGCCGCATGTACATCTATAAGCTGTATTACAGCTCTGGCGGAGCCTCCTTACCTTTTTCGACAATGGCAGGCGTTACGAGTAAGGAGCGAAAACTCCTTTATCTCTTTCTCAATTGAACCTACATTTGAAGATCTTCCTCTATGCGGATTCAATATTTAGAGGATTCATCACTGTCTAAATACTAACTGATGAATCCTCTAATACTAAATCCAACTTAGTTGTTTAGCGCGGGGTATAGAGGAGCTTCGAGTCTCTGTATAATGTGTTTGGTTTACAACGAAGCTCACGGAATCGGACGGATACGGCGCCGTCATATGTCTCCAACAGAACTGGTAAACTATTATATCCTTATTGTGATTTTGTTCATTCTTATGTATGCATAACATGGCTTGTGTTAGCATTGATTGTTCTATTCCTCTTCACCATTACTATGGGTGTAAAGAAGTCTCTAATCAATGCTTATATGAAAGTTTGGAGAATGGTTGGCCCCTCGAATTTGTTTATGCCGTTGGGGTTTTCAAAATTTCTCCTACAAACCATCCATTACGAGGCAGCTTTACGAGGCCATTGTAATCAAGCTCCAATTGCCACAATTCCTTTTATTTTAGCGAGCTTACGTAAATGCCCTAGAGTTAGCAATCTACTTACTCCATTGCATTTCATTTGTGAGTGCTGTACCTCGGCAGTGCTAATATGAAATGGTATGACTCTAGCATTGCTTATTTCTTTCCATCCTATACATATGGATGGAAGAGGATATTCATCGATGCTTACATTAAATTTGAAGCTTGTCAGGCTCCTTTGAAAACTTTTTATGATAGAGGAGTTTGGAAAATACTCCTACATATATATCATTATGTCAGGAACTGTGAGCATTTTTTATATACCTGAGTATTTGTAGTAGACAATCGAGCTGAAGCTGTTCGGTTGATGAGAAATTAAACTGAAATGTGACTGTATTTTGGGGAAATCTTATAAGGGATACTTGGATCTTGAAAATTAGAAGAGCATATTTTTGTGAGTGAAGGACTTAGTTAAAGACTAGTATATGGTTGTGTCTGACAATGAAATATATGTTTTTCTTTTTTGGCTCTAATTGACTTCCTTTTAGGCTATAGTAGTAGATAACATTCTTTTTTTCTTCTATTGACTTGCCAACTTTAATCCGCTAGTTTATAAGATGATCATGAACTGTAATGTTGCTAAACCAAAATGTACAAATGTTTTCTCTAAACTGAAATCTTTTATATTCTTTTCTGAATACCACTTTTAATAAAAAACAATGATGGATCCGCTTTCTTATTATGCATAAGTTGTATTGTGGCCGATGCTTGTTGGTAGTGATAGGTCAGCATTGATTGTTCTTTTGCTCTTCCCATCTCTATGGTTGTATGGAGGCCTCTAATCAACGCATATATGAAAGTTCTGAGAATGGTTGGCCCCTTGAATTGTTTTACGGCTTGGGGTTTTCAAAATTTCTCCTACAAAGTATCCACAATGACCCTGTGACTTGCATCAATTCCCTATTATCATTTGATTCACTGCCACAGAAATAGAAATATTTCATATTTTATTTTGAAGGAAAAATGTATTGGTCATTCTTTTGAGCTGTTTGGTTGTAACATGCAGTAGTTGCTCAACTCAGTTCACTCTAATGAGCTAGTTATAATCTGTTGCTTTCTATATTTGCTTGTTTGTTGTTTGATCTGGCTGTTATTGAGTTTCTATCTCTGTCTCAGCTTGACTCTGTATTATGATTCACTATCCGAAGGCAGGCGCTGAGTAGATTGCATTAGAAGCAAGAAATGTCTATGATTTATGGATAGTAGAATAGAAGATTCTTTATGGCACCAACTCACGCTGGGAAGTGTAGTGTGTTCCACAAGACCTCCATTGCGTAGTACATTACATCTATACTTTCTGTATAAAGTTATTCTGTAATTATGTTTTTACATTTATTAGAGTGAACAGTGCAAATAGGAAACATGGATTCAGAACGTTTTCCTATTCTCCTGGTGATATTAGTGGTGCTGAAATTAAGTACTCCCTCCGTTTCAATTTATATGAACCTATTTGACTGGTCATGTAATTTAAGAAAAGAGAATAATTTTGAACCAGTGGTGTGAAATGAGTTGCATATATATTGTGTGGCTATAAGTTATTGTATAAAGCTAAATTGTTTCCAAATAGGTAAATTGGTCATTTTTAAAAAGGACTAAAAAGTTAATAGGTTCATATAAATTTAAAGTGAGGTAGTATTTCATCTTGTGTTGAATTTAGGGGTGGCAAGTGGGTCGGGTCCTAAGCTGGCCAAGTGGGCTAGTCTCATGGGCACGGTCCCAGCCCTTAAATAAACAGGCTTAGCGGTCCCGGTCTAAATGGTTAATTTGTAGGAACTTGCCCGGCACTTGGCCCACGTACTCATTGTCAGTGGGCCCGAATTGTGATCTAATTTTTTAATTCAAATTTAAAGACAAAAATATTGTAAAAAGATATTTAAAGCAATGCGGGCTCACTTAGCATGTGGGCCTGTTCCATTTAGCCTGGGACCTTGAGTTTGTGGGTCCAGTTCTGACCTATTCCTACAAAAAGACCGTTTAGATCTGGAGCGCTAAGCCCGTTTATTTAAGTATCGGGACCGCGGCTCACGAGACCGGCCCACTTGACATCCCTATTCATATGCAACAAACGAACTTTCATACATGTAATATTCATTACATCTTTTAAAATATTTTCTAAAATATTTGTGTTATTAATATCATTATCAATTGAAACCGACATTATTTTATCACTATTGCAAAAATATCTGTAACTGTGCTAGCAATAAACTGCCATGTGTAACGTGAAGCAATTATTCTATAAACAATTATGCGTTTTTGCATTATCCAATCTACATCAATTCAATGACATGTAACAAACAATAAGGTAATCACAATTACTTCCATCAATATCAGTTGTAATAGCAATATGACAATTTATATGAGTATTAATAACACAAATATTGTTCATATTCATACTTATATTTATAAATATCGCTATTTACGGTTGTGCGAGGAAAATCTTTATAAGTATAATTAAAAAAATATATAATATAATGCGCAAACGCAGGGTTAGAAGGAAAATTATAGGGTGAGCACATAAGAGTTACCATTTTTGCCAATTTTTTCCGATCTTTTTTTGGATCATAATATAAAATACCATCGGTAACAGCGTTAATTCCCGGTTGAAAGTGATTTGAACCGGTACTAGGGACAGCATGACTAAGACTAGGTACACTTTTCCCATCAGTCAAAGCTTTCAGACGTTGATATCTGACGTTATCATTAGAGTATTTTTTTATGTGTCTAGCCAAAGATCCCGTCCCGCCTCGCGATCCAAAATATTTTAAAACTAACTCCATACCACAATTTTTACACTTAGCCTTATTTGTGGAACTAGTTGAATAAAACATGGCCAAACATGAGATGTTTTCTGTCGTTTGGTAGGTTGTCTAAAAAAAGTAGGGGCAGTAACGGGAGTATTAGATGGATCATCATTTGGATTAGCAACGTTATCACTAGTTGGGTTAACATTAGAAACATGACTAGTGGGTGTATCATCATCCGGTTGAGTTTAATCAAGATCAATTTCTCCATCATCATTTTCATCAATAGTATTATAATTATTAGAATAGAGAGCATTCATTAATTCATGGTTTAAATGTTCATCGGTGCAATATTATGGCAAAATTCAGTCTCGATAAATTATAATAAACTATTATTGGTATCAAGAATAGCATGTGTAGTACGGGTATGGGGTTTGGTTCGGGGAGCCGGGGGCAGGGGAGGAGGTACAACAGTACCACTAGATTCGCAAGTCTTGGAATTTCCCTTATTCTTATTTTTACCCAAATTTTTTGTTAAGGAAGACATCTTAACTAATCAAGTAATTGCAAATAAATAAAACAAACATAACTATAATATTAAGACTTAAGAGTTGGAACGAGTTACCGAATTGACGAACAACTTGTTGAAAATTAATTATCGTTGAAAATTTGAAGACTTCAATTCACGAACTTCATAATTTTTTCACAAATTGTAACAACCTCAATATTTTTTGAAATAAAGTAAGCAATAGTAGCAAGTATAGAAGAAAATTAGAGAGAGATTGTGGTAGATTGATATTGATTTTGTAAGAAAATGAAAGATTGAGGGGGGAATTTATAGTTGAAAATAGAGAAAATGTGTAAGTATAAAAAGTTTGGGGTTAAAACTAAGTTGGGAGAGTTAAATGACTATTTTTAAAATAGACAACAGCTCTTTTTTTAAATAGCCAAACGACTAGTTTTTTTTAAAAAAAAAAAATCCGTTTAGCCCGTCAAGGGACCGATCTGGTCCCTTGATGGGCCAAACGGGCCCGGTCCTAACGATTTTTAGGAAAAAACCAGCTCACGAGACTGGCCCAAGCTCACCTCTTGCGGTCCTATCTGTGCCGACCCACTTAGTCTGTAAGTCCGGGCCGGTCCCGGACCCGGACCTACCCACTTGCCACCCTTAGTTGAATTAAAACAAGAAAATATGACTCGTTGCTTTACATGATCCTTCACAACCTTTGTCACGACTCACGAGATGCTTAGTGAGCTAAATTCTTTGGAAAGAGCATATGTGAGCTGGTTATTTTGTCAAAAAATTTCATGCCTCTTGTCAATTATCAAACAAGGATTGATTATTTTATAGGGTTAATTATAATTATAGATATACTATAGGAATTATATAGATAAACAAAGAAAAATGAAAATAGGATATTATTTTTTAAAATTAATTTAAGTTAAATGAATTTTAATATATTTAGCTATAGATATACCTTACAGGAGAGTAAAGAGTCGTTTGGTAGGATACATTAGCTTTTGGTATTACTAATCCCTTGTTTGGTATACTTTTTCAACCTACGTATTATTAATGCAAATACTCATTAGTTATACAATTTATTTGGTATTATCTTATGTATGACTAATATACAGCAAACCATGGTATTAGCAGTATTAAGGCTATTAATGCACTAGCATGGTTAAAGACAAAATTATCCTTAAAATCTCTTAACTAAAGAATATGGAGGGCATTTTTGTAAACAACTAATTTTCTTAAAAATTATGCAATGCATTTTAATTTTTAATACACCATACCAAACAAACTAAAGAATATGGAGGGCATTTTTGTAAACAACTAATTTTCTTAAAAATTATACAATGGATTTTAATTTTTAATACACCATACCAAACAGTGGATAAAAAAGAATCTTCGCATAACTAATACTTGCATTACTAATACACCTTATTCAATACTATTCTTATACACCCTACCAAACGACCCCTAAGTGTAAGGTAAGCCCGATACACTAAGTTCCTGCTATACGCGGGGTCCAGGGAATGGCCGGACCATAAGAGTCTATCGTACGCAACCTTACCATGCAATTCTGCAAGAGGTTGTTTACATGGCTCGAACCTATGACCCTCTAGTCACATGTGAGCAACTTTACCAATTACGTCAAGACTTTTCTTGTAGGAGTGTAAGTGTAGAATTTTTAATTTTAAATACATATGGTGCATCCGATATTAAATCATATTACATTGTAATAACATTTTCTACTCTAAATTAAGGTACTCGAAAGTTATGCGAGGTATTGATAGATAGCGCCACATCAGCTTTGACAAATGCCAAGTACCCGAATATCTTAGGGGTCATTTGGTACATGGGATAAAGATAATAATCTTGGGATATAGTTTGAGATTAACTTTATTTCATATTTGATTTTGGGTATTAGCTAATATCGGAATAACTTTTACACTAAAACGGTGAGATTAACTATCTCGTATTGAAGGTGGGATAACTAATCCCATGGAATATACTCTTCATTGTACCAAACAACCCCTTAGTCCAAACTCGACCCGGTGAAATAATCCATTAATCATGGAGCAACTATCACTTATAGCCATCCGGGAAAAACTAATGACAATCGGTAGCCACAAAATAAATCATACAATTAACAGCCCAAAATCAATCACAAGGGCTAGCCCAAAAACACGGCCACTCTTCCCCTTCAAATTTCAAACTTTTCAATTCCGTAACCACTAGATGCACCCTAGTTAAAAAAAATTAACTACATTTTCCTATTTCCACTCCTTTTTGGATATTTTTATCTGCCTCAAAGATGTGTTCAGTATTTAAATTTGAATATTTCAACTTGTAAGGATCTAATATTAAACTCCTTGCACTTTAAAATAATAGGTTCAATTGTTACATACATATATATAATTTGTGTCAAAATTCTAACAAACCCAATATAATCCCACATAATGTAGTAAAATAACTTCAGTTAAATATATTGTTTAATTATCGCCATGAGTCACTACTTCAACTAGTAATATGTTTTTGGAATGAGTTTGTGAGATGAGAATATTATTACTCCATAAGCTTTTAACCTGTGGAGTGAAAATAGCAACTTTAGTAATTTTGTCAAAACGTAAAAAATAGGAATTTTTACATTCCTATACACTATTTGAAACTTTATTACCTTCCCTATTCAAGTTTCAATTTAATTACATTCTATATACAAATTTACAAGTTATATACACTTTAGGAATTAAATGAGTACCCCTTTATATTATGAATCAATTATTTCGCATCCTTATTCTGTCTCCCTCCTATATACAAATTTACCAATTATTTTAATTTAGTTCTGCAAAAAGGGACCCGTGTTGAAACTTATGGGTTGTTGCCTTGATGGAACTGGGTTTGATTCGTCCTTTCTTTATTCTATTGTCTTTCCTTGTAGTATAGTGAGTCCCTTCTGTACTCTACTATGATGACTCGCCATGTCATCATGCCACATAAGCGCCATTTGGCATATATTAATGCCATGTGGGAGTTTACATAGGAGGAATGCTTGCATTTGTGAGAAGATTCTAGAGAAGTATGGACATTTCCTTTGGAAGATCCTAGATGTTTATGGATTTGCTAGGAAAGTCCTTGGAATATTCTAGGCTTGTAGAGAATTCTAGAGAAAGTCCTTATCTTGTAAATATTAAGGACTTGTGTAATAACTAATATTTACACACTAGCCCCCAAGAGACTAGTATATAAAATAGGCCATTCATTTGTAATTCATCAAGCAAACAATTCAAGTTCTCTCTAATACAAAGCTTCCTTTAACAATTCTCTCGTGTTCTTTCTACCATTCTCTTAGTGATCTTGAGTGTAGTAAGGCTGCCTTGGCATAGCAAGAACGTGAGCAAATTGTCAAGTGTCGCACGTGTACTTAGTTAACGACTAAGGACGTGACAACGTGGTATCAGAGCAAAGGTTGCGACTAAGGGAATGGCAAACGACGGAGAAATTAACGCTGCCAACACCCAAGCCAACGTCATCCAGGATGTTTCTGGCAAGAACGACCGTAACAAAAAGAGAAATGCCACCAATAAGGGCCAGGAGGTACCACTCGAGGTTGTGTCAAACGAAGGGCTTACATCCCAAGAACCATCTGCCACTGAGGCAAACGAGGATGAAGTGGAGGTCCTGCTTGAGGACGTCTCGCTCGGTAAAGAGTGGGCGATGAAGATGAACGCGGGGATGGACGCCGTGGAGATCTTTGGCCAACGCTTGGGGAAGGTGGAAGGCACCCTTAGCGTTCTTGAGGGGCACGCTCTTGAAGAGATTGAGAGCATCCGAAATGACTTGGAGGGACGTACACAGACCGAGATGGAACTAAGGCAAACTATCACTGCCTTAGAGTGCAGACTCATAGAGGCTATAAGTACTATCGATGCTATGAAGGCAAAGATAGAGTCACTCGAGGAGCATGTTAGTGCTGGCATAACCGAGGCAGCTAACAATGTTGTGGTGACGAGGGAGGCTAAGATCGAGGCTCCCAAACCCCCGGTGTTCAAAGGTGTTTGTGATGCGCAAGAAGTGGAAAATTTCCTTTGGCACTTTGGAGAACTACTTCAAGCACGGCAAAGTGAAGGACGACGAGGCCATGATCAACACGGCGGTGTTGTACTTCTCAGAGACTACCATGCTATGGTGGAGAAGGAAGATGGCTAACGTGGATAAAGGTATATGTACTATTAGCACGTGAGATCAGTTCAAAACCGAGTTCAAGCGACAGTTCTTTCCAAACAATGTCTTGTACGAGGCAAGGCGCAAACTTAGGGAGTTGAAGCAAACATGGAGCATACGTGTTTATGTCAAGGAGTTCACTACCCTTATGCTTCAA
Source organism: Nicotiana tomentosiformis (assembly GCF_000390325.3). Lineage (NCBI taxonomy): Eukaryota > Viridiplantae > Streptophyta > Magnoliopsida > Solanales > Solanaceae > Nicotiana > Nicotiana tomentosiformis. Next base: position 149,584,457 of record NC_090814.1, on the reverse strand, counting down.
ATCCCCAACCTGACCAATGATGACTTGTTGTTCCACTTCATGGGCGGGTTGCAAAATTGGGCTAAGCAGGAGTTACAACGCCGGTAAGTCGTAAATATAGACCAAGCCATAGTGGAGGCCGGATCATTGATGGATTTCAGGCATGACAAGCACGACAAAGGGAAAGTCAAAGAATTAAAGTTTAACAATGTCAAAGGTGGGGGAGACCGTGGCAAAGGTAAGGAGATACAACAACAGTACTACAAGACTCAAGATTCCAAAAAACTGAGTGGCTGTCAGGGCTACGCCGAGAAAAGGCGCAGGCCGAGAAGAAGGGATGTTACATATGCGGAGGGCCGCACAGCTTTAGGAATTGTCCTGACCTAAAGAGCCTTAGCGCCATGGTCCGTGAACAGAAGGAGAAGCCGCAAGGAGAGAGTTCGGGAACCGCACAGTTAGGTATGATCGGATTATGCAGTGCTGTCACAAAGTAATCTATCCAACCTACCGAGAATGGAGACTAGTACGTGGATCTTACCATCAACAACAAGCCTGCTCGTGCAATGGTGGATACTAGAGCAACTCATAATTTCGTGACGGAGGCTGCCGCAAAAAGACTAGAATTGAAGCTTGCTCCAACCAACTCCCGCGTCAAGACCGTGAATGCCGAGGTAAAAAATGCTTGTGGGGTAGCTAATGGAGTTGTTGTCAAATTGGGAACTTAGAAAGATATGACAAACTTTACCGTAACCGCTATGGATATCTTTGACATCATATTGGGACAAAAGTTCTTTAGACGTTGTCATACTTTGATCGATCCCTACCTCCAACATCTCTTGGTTATGGAGCGAGAAGGAGCTTGCATGGTACCTATAGTGTCTATGCCACACGGACAGAGCCAAGCACAACTCTCAGCTATGTAGGTTGTCAAGGGGATCAAGAAGGGGGAGCCGACGTTCGTGGCAACCATCACAAGTCTGGAGAAAGACAAGAGTTTTCAAGAGAAGTTGCTTGAGGAAAACAAAGAAGTCATGGCCGATGAGTTGCCTAACCACTTGCCGCCTAGGCGAGAGGTGGATCACAAGATTGAGCTGGAGCCAGGGGCTAAGCCACCCGCATTTGCCCCATATAGTACGGCACCACCCGAGCTAGAGGAGCTTAGGAAACAATTGAAAGAGCTGCTAGATGTTGGTCATATTCGCCCATCAAATGCACCTTTCGGCACACCCGTATTGTTCCAGAAGAAGAAAGATGGATCACTACGCTTGTGCATAGACTACCGAGCACTTAATAAGGTCACGGTGAAGAATAAGTACCCGATCCTGCTCATTGCTGACTTATTCGATAGACTTGGGCAAGCCAAGTATTTTACCAAGGTGGATCTTCGCAAGGGCTACTACCAAGTTCGCATTGCAGAGGGGGATGAGCCAAAGACAACATGTGTGACGAGATATGGAGCCTTTGAGTGGTTGGTGATGCCTTTCGGCTTAACCAATGCACCTGCCACATTTTGCACCCTTATGAATAAGATTTTCCATCCCTACCTTGATCAGTTCGTGGTAGTCTACCTAGACGACATAGTCATCTACAACAACACCTTGGAAGAGCACATGAAGCACTTAAGGAAGGTTTTCCAAGTCTTGCGGGAGAACGGGCTATACATCAAGAGGGAGAAATGTGAGTTTGCACAATCAAAGGTGCACTTCTTAGGCCATGTTATTAGCAATGGCGAGCTACGCATGGACGAGGCTAAGGTACGTGCTATCCAGGAGTGGGAGGCACCTATAAAGGTAACTGAGTTGAGATCCTTCCTTGGCCTTGTTAACTACTATCGTCGGTTCATCTGTGGCTACTCAGCAAAGGCCGCACCATTGACTGAGTTGCTAAAGAAGAACAAGCCATGGGTTTGGATAGAGCATTGTCAAAGGGCATTTGAAAACCTCAAGGAAGTTGTAACAGAGGAGCCAGTCTTGGCATTATCTGACTTTGCCAAGACATTTGAGGTGCATACAGATGCCTCAGATTTTGCCATTGGGGGTGTCTTCATGCAGGATAAGCATCCCATGGCATTTGAGAGTCGCAAGTTAAATGAGACGGAGCGGCGTTACACAGTGCAAGAGAAGGAAATGACTGTTATTGTGCACTGCCTTCGTACATGGCGACACTATTTGCTTGGGTAGAGGTTCGTGGTCAAGACCGACAATGTAGCTACTAGCTACTTTCAGACGCAGAAGAAGCTCACCCCAAAACAGGCTCGGTGGCAGGATTTCTTGGCCGAATTTGGTTATGTACTGGAGTATAAGCCGGGCAAAGGTAATGTTGTAGCCGATGCCTTGAGCCGGAAAGCCGAGCTTGTTGTAATCACTTAAACAAGATGGGACATTCGTGAAGCTATAAAAGAAGGCATGCAACAGGATCCAACAACCAAACAACTTATCGAGTTAACCAACCAGGGCAATACGAGACATTTTTGGGTCGAAGACGGCCTACTACTTACCACAGGTCGGCGGGTCTGCGTGCCTAAGTTTGGAGACATTAGACGATGGATTATAAGGGAGAGTCATGACAGAATGTGGGTTGGTCATCCAGGCCAACGTCGCACTAGGGCCTTGGTTGAGTGAGTCTACTATTGGCCACGCATGCGAGATGACATAGAGTGTTATGTGTAGACTTGTCTTGTCTGTCAACAGGACAAGGTTGAGCAACAAAAACCCGGAGGACTTTTGGAGCCACTACGAGTTACAGAGCATCCATGGGAGAGCGTGACTATGGACTTTATCACTTGCCTACCGAAGTCTGATGGTTATGGTACTATTATGGTGGTCGTTGATAAACTTTCCAAATATGTCACCTTCATGCCCGCCACACCAGGTTGCACTGCCAAGGAAGCCGCCAAGCTATTCTTTAAGAATGTGGTGAAGTATTGGGGCTTACCAAGGCATATTATCAGTGATCGAGACCCCCGTTTTACTGGGAACTTTTGGAGAGAATTATTCGACATACTTGGCACGGAACTGAACTTTTCCACTAGTTTCCACCCATAGACAAATGGACAAACGGAACGGGTCAATGCCTTACTAGAATGCTACTTGAGGCATTATGTAAGCGCACATCAAAAAGATTGGTCAAGGCTCCTAGACATCGCCCAATTCTCTTATAACTTGCAGCGGATTGAGTCCACGGAGCGGACACCATTTGAGCTAGCCACAGGCTAACAACCACAAACTCCACATTCATTACCAACCGCGTTCGAGGGAAAGAGTTTGGGGGCTTATCATATGGCCAAAGGATGGGAGGAGCAGCTTGACACTGCTAAGTCCTACTTAGATAAGGCAGCTAAGAAGATGAAGAAGTTTGCAGATCGTAAGCGGCATCCCACGGACTATAGAGTTAGGGACATGGTCATGGTGAAGTTTAATCCAAGACATTTTAAGGCACTACGGGGCATGCATCAGAATCTGATTCGCAAGTATGAGGGGCCATTTAAGATAGTCGCCAAGGTAGGCAAGATCTCATACAAGTTTGACATGCCATCATATCTTAAGATCTACCTGTCTTCCATGCCAGCATGCTTAAGCTATATCATGAAGACAAGGATGATCCAAGTAGGGGCCAATCAAGTCGAGCACCTATTACTATCACCGTCTCGCACGACCGGGAGATTGAGTCTATTATTGATTACCAGGCCAGGCGAAAACAAGGGCAAAAAGCCACCGCAATGTTCCTCATCCATTGGAAGGGGAAATCACCGGAGGAGGCCACATAGGAACGTTATGAAGATTTATGGCAATTCAAAGATAAGATCCGAGAGTTTATGCAGCAACATTGGGCCGCGGTCGTCGCAATATTAGGTGGGGGAGAGTGTGATGACTCGCCATGTCATCATGCCACATAAGCGCCATTTGGCATATATTAATGCCATGTGGGAGCTTACATAGTAGGAATGCTTGCATTTGTGAGAAGATTCTAGAGAAGTATGGACATTTCCTTTGGAAGATCCTAGATGTTTATGGATTTGCTAGGAAAGTCCTTGGAATCTTTTAGGTTTGTAGAGAATTCTAGAGAAAGCTCTTATCTTGTAAATATTAAGGACTTGTGTAACAATTATTATTTACACACTAGCCCCTAAGAGACTAGTATATAAAGGAGGCCATTTATTTGTAATTCATCAAGCAAACAATTCAAGTTCTCTCTAATACAAAGCTTCCTTTAACAATTCTCTTGTGTTCTTTCTACCATTCTCTTAGCGATCTTGAGTGTAGTAAGATTGACTTGGCATAGTAAGAACGTGAGCAAATTGTCAAGTGCTGCACGTGTACTTAGTTAACGACTAAGGACGTGACACTACCCTATAATATTTTTGACTATGAAAGAATACACAAGCACATTGAAGAGCAAAGGAAACGAGAGCAGCAATTCCATACTTATTGAAATTCCAGTAATGTAGAGCTGAAGGTGTTACACAATTGGTGTTCAAATTCCATTAATGCTGCACAATTGGTGTTCAAATTGAAATTGTCAATTAATAAATATTGGAGATGTTTGACTCTCCACCACTGACAACAATTAAAAAGTTTTGAAGCTTTGAATTCGAATTTGGGTTTTTAAAAACCATTATTTATTTGGACCGGGTGTTGTTGCAAACAATTGGGAATATTGTTTGGAGTTTATATCTCAATTTTGAGGGTGTTTTGGTGAAGATTAGACCTGATTTTGACTGAATTTCAGATTGAAACTCGTAGAAGAAAAAGAAGAATAAAACATGACATACATTATACTTACTGTTATAAAACAAAAGCAATTTAGTAAAACATGAACAAGAAATAGAGATAGAGAGAAGGAAGAGATTTTCTTCTTCAAATTGTGTGTATTTTCTTATCTATTACAAGGCCTTTATATAGGCATGAAAAGTGAAGAAAAATATGTCATTGAATATGCCATTAAGCATAGAAATATGTCATTGAATATGTCATTAAGCATTTGAGAAGATCATGGAGAAAGAGTAGACATCCACCATAATTTGATTTTTCTTATAACACTCCCCCTTGGATGTCCATAGATAATGTGCCTCGTTAAAACGTTATTAGGAAAAAACCTTATGGGAAAAAAATTCTAGTGAAGGAAAAAGAGTACACATGTTTAGAAATACGCCTTTTGGTTGCCTCGTTAAAAACCTTGCAAGGAAAACCCAGTGGAACAAAACCTTGTAAGGGAAAAAGAGTACAACGCATATTAACTCCCCCTGATGAGAGCATCAATTTACATCCTTGAGCCTTCGCATCCCAATCTTGTACACGAGTTTCTTGAAGGTTGACGTCGGTAGAGATTTGATGAACATATCAGCCATATTATCACTTGAACGGATCTGTTGCACATTGATATCACCATTCTTTTGAAGATCATGTGTGAAAAATAACTTTGGTAAAATTTGCTTTGTCCTATCCCCTTTATGAATCCTCCCTTCAATTGGGCTATGCATGCTGCATTGTCTTCATACAAAATTGTGGGTAGTTTGTCACACTTCAAACCACATTTATCTCGAATAAGATGTATTATATACCTCAACCATACACATTCTCGACTTGCTTCATGAATAGCAATTATCTCAGCATGATTAAATGAAGTAGCCACGATTGATTGCTTAGTCGATCGCCAAGATATAGCAGTGTCTCCATATGTAAACACATAGCATGTTTGAGATCGAGCCTTGTGTGGGTCATATAAATACCCAGCATCGGCATAACCAACAAGATCGGGACTGAAATCATTGTCATAAAATAATCCCATATCGGTAGTCCCTTTTAGATACCGCAATATGTGTTTGATTCCATTCTAATATCTCCTTGTAGGAGCAGAGCTATATCTTGTTAAGACATTAACTGGAAAAATTATGTCAGACCTTGTAATGTTAGAAAGATACATTAGTGCACCAATTGCACTAAGATATGGTACTTCGGGACTAAGAAGCTCTTCATTATTTTCATGATGTCGGAATGGATGTGCTTTATCCATATATAATCGCTTTAAAATCATTTTAGTGTATGCTGGTTGATGGACAAAAATTTTATCTTTCATATACTCAATTTGTAGACCAAGACAAAATTCTGTCTTTCCAAGATCTTTCATTTCAAATCCTTTCTTTAAATAGTCTACTGCTTTAGGAAGCTCCCTAGGAGTTCCAATGATATTTAAATCATCAACATACATGGTGATTATAACAAATTTAGATCCAGATCTTTTTATAAAGACACAAGGACAAATTGATTCATTCTTGTACCCTTCTTTAAACAGGTACTCACTCAAGCGATTATACCACATGCTCCCTGATTGTTTCAACCCATATAAGGATTTTTGAAGCTTTATTTAATAAATTTCTTAGAAACCTTAATATGCTTCAGAACAATTTAAATTCTCAATGATTTCTATTATATGCATATCACATTTTTCTTGTATTGCCAGATTAAAATCTGAAATGGCGACATCCACCACAGGAGAACATGTCTCTATATAATCAATGCCAGGATATTTACAAATTTTCGTGTGACACAAGTCGTCTTTATGTTTATCGACTTGACCTTCTTATTTTTTTCGTACAAGAACACATTTATACCTCCACTGGCTTTATACTTTCAGATGTTAGGACCATCCGTCCAACTTCATATTTTTCAGGTTAAATTAATTTTCATTGCGTATTTTTCATTTGGCCAATCATTTATCTGTCCAAATTTCATGACAGATTTGAGCTCAAGTTCCTCGTCAATATTAATAATATTGAGCGCTACATTATATTAATAATATCGTCAATGATCATTTTATATCGGTTCTACTATTACCCAATAAAGATATAACTTATTGAGATCTCTTTATCTTATTATCTTCAGGTACCTGAGCCTCTCCCGTGAGATCTTATGAAGTGTTATGTCGTGGTACTCTTCTAGAGCATTTGCCTCCTTATTAAGACCATCTTGAACATTCGCTCCTCTCCTTCTTCAAGGAGTTTTATCTTTGAAACCGATTAGCCTATTATGCTTTATGCATGCTATAGACTCTATTCATTATGAACTTTATTTTATTTGGAGCATTAACAACTGAATATGACATTTAGTTTTGGGTCAGCAAATACGCCTGGCAATATTTTGCAAATGAATTATCACTTGAACTTCAAGTTCACATTTTCTCGTACGAGGATCTAGATGTACTCATAATAATTTATTACATGCATTACTTTTTCAGCTGCCTATTTTCTCCCCCCTATTGTTGGGATCATGAACAAATATCCCTAGCCTTATTTGGGGATCCTTCTTTGTGCATTGTGGTGGAACAATTAAATCATATGGCACATTCATATTTCTAGATGGAAATTATTTGGTTTCTGACCCTGAATCGATTGTGATAGGGAGAACTTATCATAACTTGGCTAGATGCGTACATGTGCTGTTGAATATTAAATAATATATCACATACCAAATTTTATTTTGGCAATTTTGTTCTCATAACTAATGGTTTAGATATAATTGGAGGCATACAATTTCTGCTAAACCAACTTGGATTTAAACCAGTATTATCAAGATAAATCATCATAATTTATATCATGGAACTGTGCTCTAATAATTTGAGCAATCAATCTTGCAAAAGCCAAACTGTAAGTTGATAACAAATGCACATGTGACCATAGAATAGATGCATCTATTAAAATCATATAATAGTAAACGGTCCACATGGAAGGTGAGTGGGCCCATATTTATCACCTTTTATTCGTTCCATAAATCAAGGGATTCAATCCCAACCTTAACTGGTATATCATGAGAATAAGCAGCAGAAGAGAATTCTTGAAGAAACTTATATTTCTTCAATATATGCCAATGTAATTCTCAATTAAATTTTCGCATCATAATTGAACCGAGATGGTCAACCGGTCATGCCAACTAATATTTATTTCTGTAAACCTCTAGTTTACTTATGGCTTGTAATTGCATCATCATGCTTATACTTGTGTAGTACAAATAGAAGAAAAGTCAGATAACATTTCATATTTACCCGGTATGATTATAGTAATATAAAGATATTTAATCTTCTTTTCATTTATAGTCTCAATATGCCAACCACTTTGGCTAATATATTTGTAAATCAAAATATTTCTTTTGAGACTTACTACAAGATTAATGTCACGAACAATTTCATTCATTCGGGTAGTAACAAATTAGTTCTTTCAGATCTCTTAACTGCTTTTGTACTATAAGATCTTTTGTCACACCATCCATATAATGAATGTCTCCTTCACAAAGAGAATCATATCATAATAATTGTCATGTTCAAAATCATCATAAGCAAAATAATTTCTTGCTTTAATTTTGCTTTTAATAACTTTCATAAAGCTTGACAAAATATTTGGTGTATCACATGTATGCGACCAATGATATATTCATATAAGTACATAATAATATTCATTATCTTTCTTTGTCTGAATTGTAGTATTTATCCAACCATGCACTAGTACATTATTATGCATAATCTTTATTACATATATATTTTCACATTCACTTTCAGGAATGAGTATGCATTCCTAATATTTATCATAGGTCACATTCTCTTCAAAGAATGGAGTTTAATCATACAATGTGCTTTTATTTTTTCATACCAATTTGATGGTAAGCATTGTCTTGTTCTCCCTTTTTATAATTACCATAGTGATAACTATTATTATTTTGACCTTTCGCACGCCCACATTCATTTTTCAATCACTTATCTTTATTTAGACTTATCATGCACTGCTATCACATTCACTTCAAGAATGGAGCAAATCAAGTGGGACAAGCTTCATGTTTTTTTCATGAAAAATATATTATTTTTTCTTTAGTTATTATTATTATATGCCATTTTTTTATAAAAATAATACAATCATTTTTATATTTTAATAAATTAATTAGGGGAAAGATGCAGATAACCTATAACCACTTATATTTCAAAGACTATAAGAACTTCACCAAAAAAAAAAAATTCAATACGAAGGAATGAGCCTTATGTTTTCAGCAAAAATATTTAAGGCTTAATGCATAACTGTGACTATTATAAATTATAACTATAATGAGTTTATATTGATTGTATATCCGAATGCCAAATTTGCAAGGTACTGTAAAATCGCCTACATATTTGATAATTTTGCTTTCAATGAAATACATCATGTGATGGTAAAAATATTATTACTAAATTACCTTAATAATTATCTATCATAGTATGTAAAAAGGTTAGAACATATATATATATATATGTTGGAATATTATATTTGTCCTATAAGAGATGTAGCAAAAATAGACATACCTTTCCAGTTCTTTAATTCAGTGGATACAATTGAAAAAAATATTTTAACTAAATACTGCCCATAAAGTTAATGCAAAGATATGAAAATATGAATGGGTTTAGATGGATGTAAAACTTATCTTTGTATTATCATCCAAGACATTTTTTATTGTACTTGATCTCATTGTCTGCTTATAATTTACATAGTCTTGACATAGAAGATCATGAAATGAGCAATTCGTGCTGATAACGTGTTATAAAATAAAAATAATTTAGTAAAACACGAACAAGACATGTTATTATGAAATAAAAATAATTTAGTAAAACATGAACAAGAAATAAAGATAGAGAGAAGGAAGAGATTTTCTTCTTCAAATTGTGTGTATTTTCTTATCTATTACAAGGCCTTTATATAGGCATGAAAAGTGAAGAAAAATATGTCATTGAATATGCCATTAAGCATAGAAATATGTCATTAAGCATTTGAGAAGATCATGGAGGAAGAGTAGACATCCACCATAATTTGATTTTTCTTATAACACTTACGAAATTATAGTAAAGTTGTAGAAAAATTGTATTCTGTTGTTTATACATATTTTTTATTTAAATATTGTATGAAAGTTGAATAATATTGTATAAAAATTGTATTTAAGTTGTATGATATTGTAGTTGTATATAACTGGGTAGAAATAATGTATGAAAGTTGTAGATAAGTTATAGATAAGTTGTATAATATATAATTAGTTGTATAAATTTGTTTTTACTATGTATAAACCAGATACAAAATATACAAAAGACATATTGTATAAAATTTATATAAAAATTGTATTTAAGTGGTATGATATTGTAGTTGTATATAACTGGGTAGAAAAAATATATGAAAGTTTGTAGATAAGTTGTATAATATATAATTAGTTGTATGAATTTTTTTTTTACTGTGTATAAATCAGATACAAAATATACAAAAGACATATTGTATAAAATTTGTATAAAAATTGTATTTAAGTTGTATGATATTATAGTTGTATTTACCTTGGTAGAAATAATGTATGAAAGTTGTAGATAAGTTATAGTGTCACAGGCAATTCAAAGCACCACCCATGGCTTTCTGGTAGCAACTTGAATCACTTCCATTTGGAGAGATTTTACTGGCTAATGTACATACTCAGTGCATTTAATTTCATACACTATCTGTATCGAAAATATTTAGGGAGGAAGAGCCACTTTTTATTTGTAGAGTTGTTAGTAATAAGATATTATAATCAGAAGCAAGAGGTATAAAGTGGACCAGGGAATTTGGAATATATACAGAGAAAGATAGGACGAGGTGAGTGAAATGATTAAAGTTTTGATTTTTTTTGATAGTATTTGGTTTGGTTGATAAAGGGAAGTTTCCAATTTTGTGAGGTAACGTGGCTGACTAGCTAAGCCCATCCCTTTGCTCATTTTCAGAATTTTAGATTTCGATCACCACTGAAATATTGGGAAATAAAATACTGAATACACATAGGAAAAAAAAAATCTAAATTGCATTTGTTTGGAGAGAAGAGAGGAGAGATGAGGAAAAAGAGGAAAATGATGTAACCAAATCCCTTGATTGAAGGCACAAATAATGGATTGAGAGCCTTTTAAAGTGGATTGTATATATTTTGTAACTAAAATGTGTTTAGGTCGGATAAATACTAAAACATGGGCATTTTTCGTAATAAGGTTTCAAATGGTGTATAGGAATGAAAAAATCCTTAAAAAATATATACAATATTATATTATGTACTTATTGTCTATATACAAAATAGACTGTCACTGTACAATTTATATACAATAGACTGTCAATATACAAAATATATAAATAAACTATCATTATACAAAATATATACAAAATACACTGTCATTATATAAAAATTATACTAAATAGACTGTCACCATACAATATATATATATATATATATATATATATATATATATATATATATATATAGACTGTGACTATACAATATATATACAAAAAAAATATTAAATAGACTGTCACTATACAATTTATATACAATAGACTGTCACTATACAAAATAGGCTGTCACTATACAAAAATATACTAAATAGATTGTCACTATACAAATTATATACAAAATAGAGTGTCACTATACAAAAAATATATAAAATAGACTGTTATTATATAAAATAGATATTTTAAACTATTAGATATAATATATTTGGGCCGGAGAGATATTTCGTATCAACAAGAAAAAATATGAGTTATTAAAATTTTGAGGTGATATAATGGGTCATTTTCTGTTAATCATGAGCTTCCTTTAAATAGCCCAAGAATATTTCCCTAGAAAGAATGGGAGCCCAATGATCTTGTCATAGGCTCAATTCATCATCCCATTTCCACCTGTCCGCTCACTAATAAAATAAAATCGAGTCACTTCCGCACGTGGCTTCGACCCGTGAGGAATCGTTGAGAACTATGGTATCGGACTTCACGCGCGCTTGGGCAATCGACTTTATTACATAACAAATTTTCAGTTCCGAAACTTTTCGATGGTCTCTTCTGCCCGGCGTACTGGAAAAGCAATATCCAGAGAAACGTATTTGCAATATCACAAGTAATTAATTACTACTTTTGATTATTCAATTGTGATCTCGAGTCTCAGATTTTTTGGACTTTGATCTCTCTCTCTCTCTCTCTCTCTCTCTCTATATATATATATATATATAAATATATTTTTTTAAAATTTTTACTCGCGCTTTTATAATCTGCGTTCAAAAATTTGAATTTCAGCTCGGTAGAATGATGTGACCGGTCTTGTGAAATTCTATCAGTTGCCTATAAATCCTATGGTGAGTTCAATTTCAATCGCAGTTTATTTGTTGATTGCGATAAAATTCAGCCTAAGTTTTGATTGAGGTATGTTAACTATTCTATGGATGTTGCTGTGACATTTAAACCGCATGTATAATAATTTATTTCTCCCCAAATATGTTAGTACTTTAATTGGTGGCCTTGTGTTCTGCATGTACTGTAGGCTATGATACTTAGATGTCATGTGTAATAATTTATTTCTCCCCAAACTTATGTGCTTTTCAGAAATTCCAGTTGCATATTATGCATTTGCAATGGAGGCAAATGAAGCTGACATTGAGGGTAGTGTTTTTCCAGTAACAAATACCCTCGGGGCTTTGGAGAAGGAGATTGCTGATCCTATTGTTTACCAGCTTGTCCGGGTATGCTGTATTTTCCCGTGAAGACAGTAATTGAAAATTTGACATTTATTGGTCTTACAATATTGAAGTCAAAGTGGCCTTCTAAGAGTGTCTGATTTTTTAGTTTGTAAAGCATAATTACTTAAAGATTTGTAGTTGGTGCTAGAAAAGCTGGTAAAGGCGTAATCAGGGGACTCCTCAAAGAGGAGAGTGGTGGTGGTGGTGGTGGTTAGATAGTTGCTTAAGATAATTTTGGGTGATTATCAAAGCATTGGTGTTATCTCTCTTGCTTTTAGATCACTTGTAGGATCAAATAGCTCTAGCTAAAGACTAACTGGAAGGAAGTCTCCCTTGAGCTCACCCTATATCGTAATTAGCATCATGAGAGGTTATGAACGTCGTCTTTTGATTCTCTCGCTTTATTTTGAGGGGATGAAGAACTATTTTCTTTCCAAGGGTCATCATATTGATTTTCAGTTGCCTTACTCAATCTTGCCTGAGATAGATTACAAGTGTTTGGATTTTGCAGAAGGTAATTCTAGAAAGGTGGTTGCTTTCTACAGTGTCTTATATGCTACCTTTTGTGTTGTGGTGGACATCTCTTTCCTCACAAATGAAAGACATATTTGAATTGGTCATACTTTGCAGTTCCCTATGACTTACTAGGAAATTCTAAGCATAATGCCAAACTTGGGCTCAGTATTAATTATTATTATATTTTCTCCAAATGTCATTCAAGCACTTGTTGTCCAAGTTGAAAAGGTAAAACATTCAATTTGTACCAGGAGAAGCAAGTTTGATGTCGTAGAGAGTAATTGATGGTCGTGATGCTTTACCAACTGTGTAGGTTGATGGTGACGGGAGATTAGTCCCTGCAACACAGGATGAAATTATGGTGGTTGAGGACTTGCTCGAAGATGATAAGTGTGAACCCAAGCTTGTTCCGGATACGAGACAAACTACAGAATCCTGCAAAACTGAAGGATGTCTTATGGAGAGAAATCCATTTCAAGCTCCAGAAGGTTTAGAACTAGATGTTAAATTATCCATTTTTCTTTAACTTATTGTGTGACTATTGTGCTGAATAGCATACTTCCATTGGTTATGTCTCGGTGGTTCCTTTTGGCTTTTTCCTCAATTAGAATCATTTTCAGGTAAACTAGAGTATGAAAACCCTAAAGTTGTTGCAGAAAAGTCAAATGCGTCAGTCGACAAAGTGCCTGACTTGGAAAAAATGGGAGCTCCTGAAAAGGTATGTAAGTAGCCTTCTTCAGTTTTACATCTCCTTGATTTAGGCCTCATATTGAACTTTCTAGTGTGAAATTGTTATATCAGCTTCACATGGCTAGATAAAGGAGGAGGGTTGCAGTATGTTGATGTTCATCGTAGAGATTGTTAAAGAACGTAAAATTTTTATTAATAAGGTACCAAGATGGTACAATAAGTTACAGAAATACATCCCAAATTACAACATCAGCAAACTATTCTCCCCCTCCTAGCACCTCCAGAAAGTCCATAAATTGATTCAGATTTCCTAACTGACTACCTTTACACCAAAAATACAGATTATGAAGACATGTATTCTTAATTCTAATAATGTGATTTCTATGTCCTTCAAAGCAAGCCTTTTTCTTTCCATTGGCTGAAATGAGCCCGAATAGAGGGAACAGATTAAGAGGATTCATATCGTTGAGATAAATTAGTTTTGGGATTAAGGCGCTGTTTACCGATTGATTGAGTGTAAAATTGCTATGACATAACTACTGAGTCGACAAAATTTTCCTTTGTGGTGAACTGTAAAGTAGATCTGATTTGCTTGTGAATCATTCACCTGTTAGAGTTAGTTGTGTTGTATCTTGCTTGGCATTCAACTCTTTCTGCATTAGTGAGTTCTGAAGAAATATATTATGGTCTTTATATACTTCGCCACTTTCTTGCTCTGGTGCTGTTAGTAGTGGTTGTATTACTACTTATTAGTCATTTTCTACTGATTTACACTGGAATTAACTTCCAGGTGACTGTTCATGGATCGGCCCCTTGCTCGGAGCTCAGCAACATTGACCTATCTGGGAGGACTGAAATAAGCTTCAATTCCGAAGATGCATTAAATGAGGATACACCATCAACTTCTGCTAGTTCTAGTTGGAAGCCAGACTTTTCGAAGTTGGAGGGGAAGATATGCTTAGACAATCTAACAGTTAAAGAGCTCCAAGAAACTTTTAAAGCAACTTTTGGAAGGGAAACTTCTGTCAAGGATAAACAGTGGCTTAAGAGGAGGATTACTATGGGGCTGACTAATTCGTGTGATTTTTCATGCACCACTTTCATAATAAGAGATAATTTAGTGGTGAGGAAAGGTGAAGAACAAATCAGTCATCCTGTAAAGGTCAGAATTTCTGCAGATCCTGAAGTTGGAGTGGCAAATTCTGACTCTGGAGGGTCATTAGGTGACCGTGACAATAGAGTAAATGATGATGCTAATTTTTCCGGCACAGATGTTCCCAGCTCAGCATTTGAAAGTTGTAATGTTACTAAGGATCTGTACGCAGAGCAGGGAACAGCCAAAAGAGTTCGCAAACCGACAAAAAGATATATTGAAGAACTTTCAGAAATAGAAGAAACTAGTGAGAAGTTACCATCTTCATATAAAGTCTCCAGATACAGATTTCCATGTACAGAATCTCTTATGAGGCCCACCACAAATGTTAGGTCAAACGCGAGACCTCTCTTCACCAGGCAAGATTCTCTAGGAGGTTCCGGTGTTCAGATTCCATTTGTTTCTCGGATTCGAAGGAGCCGTCCACGTGAGAACTTCACATCTCTTTTGGTAATACAAGTATCTTACCTTATAGACATATAGTTGTTTACATTGATATTCCTAGTATGTATTTGCATATAAGGACATATAACTTTTTCAATGGGTATAATACATAGTACATTCAAACTCCCATATATACCATGTAGACATGATTTCATATTTATGCTTGCAATGCTGCTATTCTCTTCTTCCTTGCATACATTATTTCAGATTCAATTTGAAATGCATTTATCCGACGATTCTTCATTTGTATTTACAGCATAGTGTGACTATATAAGGGAGTGTGTCTGTGTTTCTCAATAAATCTGTAATTTCTATATAAAGCTGTTGAATCATTTATCTTCCAAATCAAATTATGTGGTTCTTATACTTTTAAAGTATTTTCGGCTCCAGTGTCATGTGCTACTATGGCTGATGGAAAGATTAGCTTTTTTCCTCTGGGTTATTGATGTACTTCAAGTTAAATATTGCAGAAACTTCAGCCCAGTGATATGGACATGGCAACCAGACAAGTAAGAAGTGTTTTTGATGCATCTGGGCCACAAGAAGATGATAAGAGAAATAATGACCTGATCAAGACCAGCTCAACTCCTGGGTGGACTAAACAGCCTGTAAATAGCTTACAACTTTCATTTTCTACTGCTTGCCTTCAAATTCTGTGCAATTTTCATTTTATCAATACTTACAATATTACTTTATTTAAATATTGCTACCTCTATCCTGAAATGATTGTCCCCCCTTTTTTTCCTGGTGGAGAAAAAAAATTGATCCATGACTGAGACTTTTAAATGTTTTTCCTGTCATTTTTAAAATAGAAAGAATTGCAACTTAGTATTTTCCTCTAGAATATATTTCTAGATATCTAAATTTTTATTTCCAAAATACAAATTAAAACAAGTTCAACTTTATTTGGGAAACCTGTCAAATTTTATCCTTGAAAGAGAACAAGTTTATCTGTGTAGGAGAGGGACTAATTTAAATGTTCTCTGTGTTCCTTTTATAATCATCTAATAATTTTTCTTTTTAGCCTTTGCCTTCAAATAAAACTAGATATGATTCTCTTTTTAGTTTTATGAATAACATCATTATTTTTTTTTCCGGTTGGCACTCATGTCAGTTGGATTGAGTAATTCTCTTATATCCTGCAACCATGCAACTCTTGCTTAGCTTTCTTTTTGTGTGTAGAGCAAGACTACTTGCGTGTTAATTGTCACCTTTTAAAGTCATACTACAGTTACAGAGTACTTTTAAAAAGTGTTTCAGATTGCCGTGGTTGTGATTTTGAATGATTGTGTTATTATTAAATGCCAATTTAGCTTCTTTCACGAGTTTATATTATTAGTTTTGGAATAGTAAAGGTGCACGCAAGCTGGCCCTGACATCACCATTATAAAAGAATCATTAGTTGTTATTACCTTTGTGGTTGTAACTTATTGTTTGAGAGATTATTTGCAAGTAATAAAAAATTTATCATGTATTTCTCCCTGAGGAAAAAACCAGGACAGTCCCTTAAGTAGTTAAGTATGGGTATAGGAATATTTTGATCCCTTATATATACTGCTGAATATAAAACATCCCTCAAGTCTGTAAAAGTAGATAGCTTTAGTCCAAGCTATAACAGTGTTACTAAAACCAAAGAAAGAAGACACAAACTAACGACACCATAACTAACGGCACCATCTGTTATAAGGTAACAAATAGAAGACTGAGAAAACCCTTTTCTCCTTAAACTTGCTTGTTAGTACTTGATACAAACTCATTTCTGCGTATAGGACATAAAAAAGATTCAAACTGGTAATAAACCAGGTTAAATTTTCATTTTAAGTCACTTTGAGATTAGAGTATTTTTTATTAAAATAAATGATAATTGGTCTAATATAACTCACTTTTCTCAGAATGGAAATTTTTCGAATTGGAAAAGTCAGACCAAAACATATTTGATCAAAACTAGTTTTCTTTTTTTCATTTTCCAATCTCCATGGAACCCAATCTCTGGCTCAATATACTGCTTTCCTTGTCAATTAGATTCATCCTCATGTTGAGTCAAATTTTTGTTGTATATATTTGGCTGGTTTCTCTCTCTCTCTCTCTCTCTCTCTCTCTCTCTCTCTCTCTCTCTCTGATATATATATATATATATATATCCATCCATCCGAAGTTTAAATTGATGAAGATATATTGTGGCACTCATGTTGTTTTCTTAGCTTATTGCTGCTTGTGAGAAAGACGAGCATTACAGTGGGATGAGAATTGTTGAGCTAGAGAATGACATGAATGAGGACAATTCAGATGATAATGTGGAACTGAATGACGGCTTTGAGGATAACTCAGATGATAATGTGATATCTGTACCCACCCCAAAAGGAGGAATGCGGAGAAAACATCATCGACCTTGGACTATTGATGAGGTTGTTAAGTTAGTTGAAGGCGTAGCCAGGTATGGTGCTGGTAGATGGTCTGAGATAAAGCGGCTTGCTTTTGCATCTTGCCCTTACAGAACTTCGGTGGACCTGAAGGTTGGTATTGACTTGTGCATTTAGTTGAATCTAATCAGCCTTCGGGGTCATTCGAAATAAATTAGTCTATCACTGTTTTGTACATGTGATGAAATGCTTCAAATTATTGATGTATTTGCAGGACAAGTGGAGAAATCTGCTGAAAGCTAGTTTTGTGCAGTTGCCTGCAGAAAAAGGGGTTAGCATTATTAGAATTATTATGCAAGTTGTTTCACAGTTCCCAATGATTTTATCAAGACTTCATCTACTCCATATTTTTGAAAATAAAAAGAGAAGGTGGTGCGGTTTGTTTTTGCATCTGTTAACAGTTATAGCCTGTTTGGCCAAGCTGCAAAAATTAGCTTATTTTGAGAAGTGTTTTTTTTTTTTTTCAAAAGTGCTTTTCTCAAAAGTACTTTTGGTGAGAAACAGTTTGTGTTTGGCTAATTAATTTGAAAAGCACTTCTCAGCAGCAATTAGTGTTTGACGAAGCTTTTAAAAACTGTCCCTAAGTGTATTTTTCTCAAAAGTGCTTTTCAAAAAAGTGCTTTCGGAGAAAAACTATTTTTTTTTGCTTCTCCAAAATTGCTTCTGCTTCTCCTCAAAGCACTTTGAAAAAAGTGCTTCTAAGATTTGAGAAGCTTGGACAAACAGGCTAGTCTGTCATTTTACCCCCACCCAATTTATGGAAGTTAGAGGGACTGATCGTAGTATCCTTAACATCATACTTGTAATGGAACAGATGCTGAATTCCCGGAAACAGGCTTCAGTTCCGATCCCTGCTCCAATTCTCTCGCGTGTGAGAGAGCTTGCTGATATGCAAGGTCAGTTCCAACCAATTCTCAGTACCGGCAAGTCAAGTGGACATAGTAGTGGTAGAAGTGTACATGAAGCTAGGTCTGGATACTTGTAGTTTCAACACCAGGGGTTTGTTTTTTGGAATAAGCCTGATGTTGATGGGCTAAAAATTTACTGGCCACTATATTTCATGTGCTAGGTTACTTTTTGTGTGATTTTAACCTTCTGTACACATATTTTGCTTAAAATTCTTAAAAGTCGATCAATTTTATTTTTTGCCCACACATAGGTGAAAAAAAGTTAGCAAGACTGCTGCTCGTGCTTAAATGGTTCCAGTTGGTCATATCCCAGCCAGCATTTCCCGCCCTATACCCCACAAATTGTTAGTGGTGCTAGCCCCATTTTTAAGTAGTGATTTTAAATATCATATAAAAAGAATGTGCTTTTCCTATATGTTATACGTATATGACTGAGAAGATACTTCACGCATTGTCTCCTTGGAAAACAAAGGAACATCAGGTTTGTGAGAGAATAATATTGACAGTTATACCTGAATAAGAGGAAGGTGGAGAGGTTGTCAGAGAACTTGGGAAAGAAACAGTTGATACTTTTCATATTAAAGATGAGAAAGTGAAGCAGCTGCATCATAGTATACTACCCTTCGGGCTAAAATCAGTTATGAGCTTCATTCTACACTAACATAACTTTAGCAATCTTATCGTAGACAAACGTTTGATATTTCAGTGGAGAAGGATAGAGAAACGGGTTTTTATTATTCACTAAGTTTTGACACATGCAATATTATAAGAAATACGTAACATTTTATTTGAGACTTTATCTGGTGGTCATCACTTTATGTAAGAGAAATCATTAAAATATTTTTCATCTAGAATGTAGATTAGGGAGAGTCAACACTTGTGTGCTGAAAAAAATAAGTTAACGGTGTGTGGGTCGTCGGAAGCTTGTCGTCTCTTTTATTTTCAGATAAAAATATTTTAGCAATATTACCCAGAATTGAACTAGCAAGTACTGCTGATCTCTTCTCCCACCCACGAACAAATATAAAAGAAAAACATAAAATTAATGGATCTGAACTGCCTTAATTATTTCATTAATATGAAAAAGTATGGTAGAACTTTAAATCTAGAAGTTATAGCAATATATACCCAAAACAAAAATCAAAAGGTAAAGTGATGTTATAAATTTTTGTTTGAAACAATTGTGAAATTTTACTCACTTCCTATATATCCGCTTGCAAAAGGAAAAATCTCATAAAAATAAGATGGAAGATGGAGATAAACTCGCTAGTCAAAATAAGCCAAATAAATCTATATGATTTTAAGTATTTTATTACTTCTCAAGGCGCAGAATATTAATGCTTTTATATGTTTAATTTATATAGTATAAGTTAATTTCATCAATAAAAATATTTAGTAGGTTCAAATCAACATTTTGTTGCCTTATTTTATAAAAAAAAGACTAAAAATCTATCTTAGTTATTCGTTACACCTATAGACTCATAATAAAATCTATGTATTTATGAAAAAAAAAATAATTCTAAAATCAATTCGGTTATCGTTTGTTCGAATCGATTTTTATATTTTTTTTAGAAAAAAACATTTGACACCCATTTGTACAATGTTGACTGAAATTTCCGGGTTGGATAGTGTAATTACGAAAAACATGAGTGTACAAAGTTAAAATTGAAAATCAGGGCCACAAGTATACGTATTCTTCATTCTGAACCCTCCTCCCGGGTGTACCTCATTATTCTTCTTTTACTCCCAAAATCACGGTATTCGCCGCGAAGCAGCATTAGGTGGCCGGTTGCCGGAGTCTTGTAAGAGATGCTTAATTTCATAGAATTGTTAATTTATGCTTTGATTGCAAATCCTAATGTTCCTCTTATTCGTATTTTGCTGATTCACAAATTGAATTTAACATCACGTCGTCATATTTAACGCATAATCTCTCGTAATCTGGATTGAGCTTGGTATCTATTAGAAAAGAGATTTAATCCAGATAATTTGATTTAAAACATTAGTATGTTTAGGTTATATGATAACTCTACATTAGTAATAGATTTATGACTATCAAGTGTATTAATCGCACAGCTCATTTTGGTTGTTGTATATTGGACAATTTCTGCTTTTATTTGTAGTTTTCCTATGTATATCTAGTTGATTTGCCTCACAGTTTCATATTACTGTTGCCTATTGTTTGGTTTCGTTCATTAATTTGTGTGATATTTTTATCAACTTCATGCTCACTCTTCTATTTCGAGCATTTTCTGCTTGGTGGTTTGAAACTGGAGATGGGATTTAAAAGTTAAAACACAATAAGTCCTATATAAGTCCAACTTTGCCATGGTGGGCAGAATTACCCGATACCTATGCTGGTGGGAGGTAGCAGGTACCCGGCGGAATAGTCGAGGTGCGCACAACTGGCCTGACAGCACCATCATAAATAAAAGTCCGAACTCACGTCCTTGGGATTTTTTATCTTTTCCGATTTGTGATTTCTTTTTCTGGATCAGGTGGTTCGGGCTTTTGATTTCGGGCTCTAGATTTAGCTCTTTATAGCACAAGCAACCATTTCTCTCTGCAGACTCTGCATTAGTTCTATTTTTAACTACCTCAGGCCCCAGACATTATCAAAAAATTGAAATCTGACTTGATACCTGCGGCTCTGCTTCCTCGTTATGCTTATTGGTCTGTTGACTGCAACTTTTCTAGAAAGAGTAGTTCTTTTGTTGTGTGCACTTTTCTTGAGCATATCTTTTGTCATGGGATTGTTTGTTGGATTGAATTTTGATCTTTATTCTTCTATTGTTATGTGCAGGTAAGCTAGAGAACCATGGGGATCATAGAGAAGATCAAAGAAATTGAGGCCGAGATGGCAAAAACCCAGAAAAATAAAGCAACTGGTAACTGCCATAGTCCTATTGCTAAAGCCTTATACCTCCTAATGAGTTGTGCCATATAATATTGATGTAGAATGTTGGTTTCACTTTGAATTTAGATGTAACTTAGACAACAACTTGTTGTACCAACTAAGCCACCATTAGGCATCACCATCAGTGAATCCGTATTGCCACTCAGTCCTGTGCACATTAATCAACGTACACGCTTAGAAGGCCTCCTTAGGGTCTGTTCAATGATGATAGAACAAACATTTAAAAGGATTTTAGTCCTCCAAAGGAGACCATCTTCTTCATGGGTGCACCCGCGGGAAATTCAGAAACAAGCGTGCAAAGCAGGATGTTGACAAAATAAGAGCACTCTTTGTTGTTTAGCACATGATTATATTTGGTTGAGGTGCAACTATATGTTATGTGTTTAATCTTATATATAGAAGAAAACTATTTGTCACATTTCTCGGTGTCCCTTGGAAATTCATTTTTGTGCTCTTAATTCCTCTGTGATAGAGGATCTTGTGTGAACATCTGTCTTTTTATTGAACCTTTCCCTAAAATTGTCTTCAGAAGCTTAATAATTGACTTCAACTGTGTGATGCAGAATATCATTTGGGTCAGCTGAAGGCTAAGATAGCAAAGCTGAGGACACAATTGTTGGAGCCCCCCAAAGTATGATTTTTGGTATTTCAACTGTTAATACGGAGTGGTCAATTTTCTGTTATCTTTGATTCATCGAGTTTTCCTGATATAATTTCATGATATAGTTTCTTATCAATAATAAACAGTTATACTATAGTAAAATTCCTTTTAGCTGGCGACCACCTTTTCTCGTGCTGTTCTTTCTTCTTTTGATAAACCGAGTAATAACTTTCTGATTATGCGGGTGAAACAGGGTTCTAGTGGCGCTGGAGAAGGTTTTGAAGTTACGAAGTTTGGCCATGGACGTGTTGCACTAATAGGATTTCCAAGGTTTGCCGTTTCCCTTTTTCGTGGTTTGTGACTGGTCATGAAGGGTTTAATTCTCATCAGGAAGAACAATTTCCAAAGCATTTGATACTCTCCTAGTTCTCGATGGTTTATGTAATTGAATCATTTAATTTCTTTTGGTCACTTTTTACATTTTCTCATTTCCATCCTTGGTCCTGATATACTTAACCTCAGTAACTTTCTTTTTGATAAGTATATATTTAACGTTAGTAACTTAAGATGCTGATGCTCTTTAATGTGAGATTCAGAACGGGAGACCATATAGAAATGATGAGGATCCACCTTTTGCTTTCACTACCGAACTGTCTGCACTTAAATTGTAACTTAAAGTTATCAAAAAAGCATAAAAAGAAAGTTACCTAATACCTAAGACATATCAACTTATCCTATTTGGTAATGTGGCACACGATTTTCTTTAGCAGTCACCTTAACTGCCCACGTGCGTGGTGTCTTAACCTTCTTTACTTTTTCTTTTTGGCAGTGTTGGAAAGTCTACACTCCTTACAATGTTGACAGGAACACATTCTGAAGCTGCATCATATGAGTTCACAACACTTACTTGCATCCCTGGTATTATCCATTACAATGATACTAAAATTCAATTGCTTGATCTTCCGGGTATCATTGAAGGTGCATCTGAAGGAAAGGGGCGTGGTAGACAGGTCTGTTGAAGCTGGTTTTAGCATTTTGGCAAAGAATGTATGTTGTATGGTTGCTGGAGCTCTTGATTGTGATGACAACCTCTGAAAAATAGTCATTTTGAACAGGTTATTGCTGTTTCCAAGTCTGCAGACATCGTATTGATGGTTCTTGATGCTTCAAAAGTAAGTGATGGCCATTTGTTTCTATAATTGGGCCTATTGGGGTTTATGTTCTCCTCTTTGTGGTCATATTCTTTTGGCTAGAATTACTCCTCACCTCTGCTCAAGCTCAGGTAGTACTAAATTGAGCTCAGCTGAGCCCGGCTCGGTTCTTGTATCAGAGTCAAGCTAAGCTTGGGCTGAGTTGGCATGGAGGGAATTGTCTATCCATAGGTGATAATGTCATAGTTAGAACACAAATAACTAGAAGGAATAAAGCCAGTCCGTCCCTCAGCTGGAGAGCGTTGGTGGATGGTCCCTCTCTCTAGTTGGTCTTACCTATTAAAAAACTAACCACGTAAAATACAGTGCAAAATTATCAAACAAAAATAGTACTACGTGACCCCCCGAAACACCCCCCCCCCCCCCCCCCAAAAAAAAAAATTTGCACGTTTCAGTCTCCAGTCTCAATTTTAAATGGAAACAGTCACATACACATAAATTTTACCAAAACCACGAAAAGAAAATGGAACATGGTTAAAAAAAGTACATTTAGGCCCTGTTCTCATTTCCAGCAATAAAATCGAACAAATATCAAGATCTCATTATCTGTTAAGCTAAGTTTAGAATTGTGTTATCTCTCTGTTCATGTGCCTTTTGTTAGGTGATGTTTTTTTCTTGATTCTCTTGACTCTTAATTGAATATACAACATCAGAGTGAAGGCCATCGACAAATATTAACAAGGGAGCTGGAAGCTGTGGGCCTGCGATTAAATAAGCGACCTCCTCAGGTGATCCATTATGCTTATTATCCATATTGCAGTGCTGTGCCTTAGTTTCTAATAACATATATATTCCTTTGTCTAATTTCTTCTATCTGAATTTTTTCTAAAGAGTTTCACATGTTTATGGAAGATTTTCTCAATGATTATTCACACAGCTAGCATGCCACATTATTATGGAATGATTTTATAGCAGAGTATACTTTTATAAATCTATGCTCCTTTCTGTCCTTCAGCAGTTCGCTAGAAAATGTTCTTTTCATGATATTTCTGTGTAGAAAAGACCTTTTCGTGGTCTTTAAAGTGTTAGCGTATCACCCATGCAGTCATTGGTAGTGTATTTTCAGACGGACAAGATTGAGTCTCAGGTCTTAGCTTAAATTAATAAATTGTTCAATGGTTGCAGATATACTTCAAGAAGAAAAAGACTGGTGGAATTTCTTTTAACAGCACTGTGCATCTGACACATCTGGATGAGAAGCTATGCTATCAAATTCTGCATGAATACAAGATTCACAATGCTGAGGTATTGTAGAATAACATGGTGATTTCATCATTTTCAGAACTCCTGTTTGAGTATTTGCTTCTGCTTTGTTTCCCTACATTATAGTAATTGTTCACCTTTTCAGCTGTTATTTCGTGAAGATGCTACGGTGGATGACCTAATTGATGTTATTGAGGGAAATCGTAAATACATGAAGTGCATATACGTCTACAACAAGATAGATGTTGTTGGTATTGATGATGTGGACAGTTTATCTCGACAGCCGAACTCCGTTGTCATCAGTTGCAACTTGAAGGTACTAAAATTTGTTCAATTCATTTGAATGCTGGTTGAAATAAGCTATAGCTCATTTTGGTGAACCAGAAAGCTCATAGCTCTGTCTAATTTAGCTGCAAGGTGCTAGTATTATTATAATATGTTGGTTTTTGACATTTGCAAATGATATTTAGTGCTGCCAAGATCAGATAACATATTTAATTTGAGCATTTTGTGTGTGCGGCCGTCCTATTGGGCTTGTGCTGGAAGCTAAATGCAACTCATGATATTTTGTATATGAAGTCTTTCTTTTATGTGGCTCTGTAGAATTCCCTAGGCTTGGTTTGACAAGGAGTCGTCTCTCGCCTGTAGCTTATCCTTATGCAAATAATTGAACCCTCTTATTTCCAGGCTCGCAGGATCCTTTCTAGTTGGTTCTTAATTTTGATGATGGTATAGAAAAAAAGATTAACTTTGGTTTCCTTTGCCGAATTTGGACTTGAATCACTGTACAACTGCTTCTGATTTTGGAATAAGAGCAAATGATCTTTACATGCTGACATGATTTTCAGATGTCTTCCATTGCCTTGTCTGTATTGCTAATGTTGTGTTTGTTTTTCTTATACAGCTGAATCTGGACAGACTACTTGCAAAAATGTGGGATGCGATGGGTCTTGTCAGAGTTTATACAAAGCCTCAAGGCCAGCAACCAGACTTCACAGATCCCGTGGTCCTTTCTGCTGTATGTTATGTGGCACATTATGCTTGAATATTTTTTTCCGTGCCGTGCTTGGTTACTCTGAAAATTCTCATTCTGTGGTCATTGATTGTTTAGGATGCTTGTGTTAAAGATAGTAATTTGAACAGTCTCAAATTCTTTTCTTTTCTAAAATTCTGTTAATGCATCTCCATTGTTTGTGATTTTAGGATAGAGGTGGCTGTACAGTTGAAGATTTCTGCAATCACATACATCGGAGCCTTGTTAAGGATGTGAAGTATGTGTTGGTGTGGGGCATTAGTGCAAGGCACTACCCCCAGCATTGCGGCCTTGCCCATCTGCTTCAGGATGAAGATGTAGTTCAGATTGTTAAGAAAAAGGTAAAAGGATCGTGCTTTTCACATTTACTCTAGTTTTATACTTCTTCCAGCCATCATATTCAAGGATCTTTAAGTTTCAGGATCATATGATGATTTGTCATTTCGTCAGGCAACGTGTTAGCTGATAGTGTAAATTCAGTTTTGGCCTTAAAACATTCTGTCAGCTAAACCTAAACATGACAGCAAGGCATTTAGCTTTTTTCTCATCTGATTAATTAGGAGCTTGTGTCACAAATTATGAGTGGTCGTATCTACCATAGCACACATGATAGGGAAGTTAGAAAGCTAATGTACACTTTTAAGAGGTGTAGCTTGCTGCCAATGTTATTGAACTAGGCGCTCCACTCAAAGTTGATGCCTGTGATACTCAAAAGCATGTTCTGTTATGCAGGATAAGGAAGGGGAAGGTAGAGGCCGGTTCAAATCGCATTCTACTGATCCTGCTCGTATATCTGACCGTGTAAAGAAGGCTCCACTCAAGACATGATTGACCCAGATAGTGGGGCTTTTAGTTCTATGTGCTGATCTGGAAGGTGTGTATGGGCTGCACGTAGACTATTGTTTGAAGAACAAGCTATACAATAAGAATAGCTTGGGGTTTTCTCAACTTTATGGCGTGAAGCCTATTTATCAGAGGAGGGTAGACGCTTTCATTGTTGTATTCTGTATTTGATCATGTCACACTCTGCAGTGTGTATAATATCTGGGCACATTCTTTCTTCCTCCAGATAATATTCGCTGTTGCTAATAGTATGAATGTGCTATAGAAAGTTTTGGTCTCAGTTCCTAAAAGTGTCTAGGTGAGAATAAGTGGATATCTTAGCTTCATGTTATCTCTAGTCGAATCCAGTAACTGCAAGTTCTTTTCTTCTTTGGATTTGATAAACTTGGCATTCTTCTGATAAATCGGCCTTTGGTCTGAGCCACAATCACAGTTAATCTAAACCAAACTATGGATTAGCTTCAGTTGCTAGTCCAAGTGGTAGAGCAAATACACGATTGACCTTTTCTTTTATCAATCCAATATTTAAATTCCATGGCTTATTAATTTATGTTTTTTCTTATAACCGGAAGGAATGGTTTCTAAAGAAGAGAACAGTTAAAAAGAATATTCAAGAAGTAGATCCATGTTGTACCAAGTTCAGAAATTCAAGAATTATATATATTTATCTTTCTTGGCTTTGTCACAAAATATTCAAACCGTCAGTTTTTAGGGATCTTTTTGTCTCTGGGTTATTCGAAAACTGTTAGGTAGATATTGATTGTAGTACGGTGAATAAATAACATAGAGATCATTATTCAGTGAATAGTATTACGGGGAACATTATGTAGGGATATGACCATACTTTAAGATTATTTTTTACTTAAATACTTTATCCGTTTACAAATACACATATTCTTATTTTTAATTTTTATCCTGCACAATTTAAGGCGATATTTAATATTGCATATTAAATCTTCCAACCAAACATTGTATTCTCTTATGTAGGATTTGATGTTTGAGATTATTTTTCTTTAATTACTCCAACCAAACCACCGCTTATTCTCTTGTTGCTTAGTGAGTACTCTACTACTCTAGAGAATTGTTGCTTAGTTAGCCATTCAATGAAGTTTGGTAGGAGCGGAATTTTTAGGTAAAAGTGAATTCAAAAGTTGACCAGAAATTAAATGACTTTCATGTTTATGGAATTCGATTTTTGAAAGCTGTGGTGAAGAAACTGCATAATTTGGGTTAAGAAGTTTGGTGCAAGTGAAATATAATTTCAACGAATATCTGACATAAGAGTATTACTGTCCCATCAAAATCAGATCAAAGTTAGTGGGAGTCATTCATGGAACATGTCAAGTTCCCTAAATTTACAAACTTACTTATGTTACGTTACCATCAATCACTAAAAGCTGTGGGTTCGAAATTTGATATAAAGAACTCAAATAAAACAAAATCAAATTAATCATAGAGGGGAAAAGATTAAAATTATATGCATTAATAGTGTAAGTATTTTTTTATTATTATGAATAAATTTTAACTAGCCTAGGTGCAGATGTAATTAAGAAATTATTAGTTTATACGGGCCCAATAATTTTAGCTCTTAATCTTGTATGTGTTAAAAATCTAAGAAATAAGTACAAATAATAGAGTTTAAACTCGATAAATTAAATGAATTTTGATAGAATTTTGAACTCGAATTCATAATATTCAAATTTTCGATTTGCTTTTGAAAATATATACTAAATCTAAGTCTAAGTGGCATAGCATATGGTAAGCTAGGATAGATAGGTAGGAAGGGATTAGTGGGACACTCCATTATTTTGTTTTACGGGAAACCTTATCTGATCCTCACGGAATTTCGAAGTATAATTGCTTTAATAAACTATTAAATTTTAAAGTTTGAAGAGAATTTTATTTTGATTTATAATACGAAAGAGCTTTAATTGGTAGTATGTCAAATCAAGTTAGGAATAATATAATATATAACTCTACTTTGTTAATCAAACAGACAAACTCTGCTCAAGAGCATATTAGCATTGTAAAATTTAAGTATTTTGGAGTATGGAAAGAAATGAGATAAAAAAAATTCAAAACCAATACAAGAGATAAGAATTAATCCAGATAGAGCCGCCCGCCCAAATCGCTTAAATTAAAAATAGCCGGTGGAAGTATAATATATGCATAATTTATATGTAATCTCAGTATATGATTAATAAAAGAAATACTCCATTTGTTCACTTTTACTTGTCCACTATGGACTCTTGATGACCTTGCATGCAAATAATTTTTTGATACATACAATTCAACCTGATAGCGAGATAGTAGCGTGCCTTATAATCTAAATGTCTCTTCTTATCCACTTTCGTAGCTATATCACCAATCAACGTTGTACTTTTCGGGATTTCTCAAATCATTCATCAATGGTGGACTATAATCCAATAGCCTTAAAATAATTCTTCATCTGTTGATACCAAGTTTCGAAATTACTTTTGCCATCAAACATAAAAACGGGACAATTAGGTAATAGAGTATCCATATTTTTTTTGTTGGATCTCACACAGGCTCTGACAGAATCTCACACAAACTCTGATACCAATTTGAAGGATTGAAATACCCCAAGAATAATTTAGGCACAAGCAAAAAATTAAACAAAGATTATATAGAAGAAATTTATTAAACTAGGGAGAGAACGTGGTAGGATGATTTTTCACTACTCATAAACTCTTGAATATCTCTACATCATAGTTATCTCCTTACAATAGAAAGTATGTAGTAGCACCCCTATTTATAATACTACAAACCAAATTTGACTAGACTAACAAAACCTATTCCAATATGAACTTGGTAAATAAAACCTAACTAAACATGAATTAAGTAACCTAGTAAATACCAAATCCTAGACAACTTAGGAATAATAATTAATCTTGGTTTAATTTCCAACAACTTTGCACACCCTTTAAGAAATAATAAATGAAGTATATAATTTACTATTATATCCATATCAATTGATGCATATTTTTAATGGATTTGAGAAGATGATTTGAAATGAGTAATTAATATTATGGTATAACAGGAAAAAAGAAATTGTCTTCTCTTCTCTTGATATGCTAAAAGTGACGTATAAAAGTGAAAATGTATATTTAGAATATGACAAGTAAAAATGAACGGAAAGGTAATAAATAGACTAACTATTTGTATAAAGATCCCGTCAGTCAGCTTAATAATGAATTAAATGCATCTCTCTAGTCAACTTCTTAAAATCAACGTGTGATTGTTATTGCGAAACTGTGGTTGCCTTCTCAAATAGAAACAGTAGACAATATTTAGACTGCGACTGGAGAGACTAGTAACAGTAGACAAGGAGACAATGGAAATTGCACCACAGAAGATTTGTTTGTGTAAAATTGAATTAATTTGTTTTGTCAATTATCATAGTTGCCATCATTACCTAACTGAATATAACACTTCAATATCTGCATTCAACACTGCTGAAATCCATGCATGCATTCATACGTCTTTGACTACATGATTTCCTTTCACGCCAAATTTTTGGTCACACTCCTAACATCTACTTTTGTTGAGCGGAGTCAGAATTTGAAATTTATTTATTTCTAATTTGTTAATAATTTCATAACTCGTTTTAGTTACTAGCTCACAATTAATTATTCTATGATTAAATCAAATTCTTCCCTTTGTTAGTTTACCCACCGTAACTGACTGTCACATCCAACGAGAGCGTGAGCATCCCACTATTCTTTCTTCTCGTGGGGTGAATTCTACTAGCAAAGAAGACTCATATAAGTGGTAGTACCTAGTTGGGACTTTGTGGTATAATTCTTTACCGAAAAAGGTCTCCGCCGACCCAACGACTTTCCGATATGATTGACAAGCAGCGCGGTGTGGAAGAGAGCTCCGGTAGGGGGACTTGAGTCTCATCAGAACCTTCCCTTTTCTTCTCTCTCCTTTTCCTCATCTCCCGGGCCTCAACCGAATTTGCTCCATTTTGCTCAATTGGGATACATATTTAATGAATTTCCTAATGCAAATAGAGAGTCTAAGTAAAAGCGACTAGGGTCGTCCGAAAATATAGTTAATATTGTAGCCAGATCGGTTCCTCCCTCCCTGCCCCCCCCCCCCCCCCCAAAAAAAAAAAACCCAACCCAAAGAAAACGAAAAATAGGAAAAACCAACAAGACTTTGTCATGAAAATAACGTTTCGGTAGCAATAAATTCGGTTTTGAATTTTTGATCTGGTCAGACTCGCATATTATCTATCAAAAAAAAGTTTAACTAAAAAATTTTAAAAATACCGACCAATATCAATCGGAAATATTAATTTATTTTTTTCCGTCCAGTGTCAATTATTTTTTTTTCAAAACAAAAATAATTTTTTAAATAATTATCAAGTTACCGACCGATTCCGGTCGGTATTCTTGTGCGGTGTTTGGTAGTCTTCTAGTAGTGTATATTTTTGGGTGACCTGTTAGTATAAATAGTTTTTTATCCCGATAATACATATTACTTAAACTCATTTAAAAAAGAAATAAAGATAATGTAGTCAAATATTTTTTTATAATTAATGCTATTATTAAGTGATTACCAAGGGAATATGTAATATAACTCTTTATATTTCAGTGTAAAACTGAAATTTAAAATTTCAAAGGAAAAAATGTCATTCTCCTCCCTAACTCTTTCCCAAGAAAAGCCAAACAACACAAAAAGCTGCTTCCACTTCTCTTTATTCATTCATTGGGATCGCCAAACAAACGAATTTTATTCCACTTTGAAAATTTTCTACTGTTTCACTTTCTCTTTATTCCTCTTCTTCCTCTTCTCTTTAACTTTAACCAAAGCTGCAATTTGCCTTGTGTCTCTTCTTCTTTCTATCCTAAAAAATATCTACTCACTATATATATATTATATGGAGCTCTTTATTTGCTTTTCTTTCTTTTACTGTAATCAACTTTTTCCCGGCCCAAGCCCAGGCCCATCTTACCACCTGTCCTCACTGCACACACGTGTGACTCGTACACGTTAAATTGTCCACTTTACCACTTTAAGTGAATTTCTCACATTAATTTAGGATAAAATTATATATTTTTGTAATTTTTTGTTTTCGTTTAAAATTTTATATCGGGATCGGTTTTTATGATCCATTATAGTAAAAGCCCGTTTGGACATAAAATTTGATGAAAGTTTTTTCCAAAAGAATTTTATTTTTTTTCGAAATCAGCATTTGTTCATAAAATTTTTAATTTTCTCTTAAAATATATTTTAAAAATTTTTAAAAATTTGAAAAACTCCAAAAAGCTGTTTTTCAAAATCTTCACTCAAATCACTCACAAAAATTCAAAAACAATCCAAACTGAAATTTATGTCCAAACACAACTCTAAATTTCAAATATTATTTTCACCAAAAATTTTTTTTACCATTTTTTTGAATTTTACAATTCTTATATCCAAACGCCTACTAAATGTTTTTTTAGTTTTGTAAGTCTCTTCCCATAATATCAATTACTGTAAAATATAACATAAGATATCAATAATAATAATAATAATATATTATAGAAAATTAATCTTTTTGATTTAAAAAAGAAGATGGGACCCACGTACGCACCAGTGACAGTAAATAAGGAGGGAACGCACGTGTGCATGCGCGACAAAAGGCTCTGTAAATGCAGGCCAGCCCATCACGTGCACCCAAAAGTCATTTCCCAAATATTTTTTTGTTTCAATTGAGATTTGCCAGATCAACTGTGGGACAAAAACCCCTCCCCGTGGGCCCACCTTATCCTTCTCACAATATTTCTTCAGAAAATTACGCTACAAATAAAACATTTATACTCTATTTATTATCCGTTAGTTATACGTTCAGTAAATTTATCATTCGTAACTATATTTGAATTTTATATCAAACTCATAAATTAAAAAAATAATTATTTTGAACTGAAACAAAAAAGCAATAAACCCTCGTAGCTTAGTTGGTTGGAACGCCCGCTTAGTCAGCGAAAGTCTTGAGTTTGACTCTCAAAAAATTATTTTCTTGTGTTTTCGTATTTCGCCTTAGTTGTATTTATTGCGCGAACAAATACAGTTGATATATATTGTATTCTTTGTATACACCCCTATATACAATTGATACTTGTATTTCACCTTAGTTATAATTGATACATTTTGTATTCGTTGCACGAACGAATACATGCAGTTGACACATGTTGTATTCGTTGCGCATTTGAATACAACTGATACAAATTAGTAACAATTGAATAGTAGCTATGAATGGTAATTAAGAAAATTATAGTTATTAGACTCTAAACTATAGTGATTTATGAAAATTCCTCATATTTATTCTCACTTCACAAATATATTTTCTTGGCCCTCCTTGTATATGTATGTTATTTATCATTAATATACTTATTTTTTACTCCCTAATTTATGTACTACTTTTTGCCTTTCGATATTCAAATATATTAATTTTAATCGTGTAGACATAGAATCTTTAAGTTTTTTGAAATAAAATTTACATATTTGAAAACTACATAAAATTACTATAAGTCACAATTAAGATATTTAAAAGATGTATGAAAAATTTTCCGTAAAAAAAATTCGTTTAACTATCGAATTTCGAACACCATCACATAAATTGGGATGGAAAAAATACTTTTTTTTAGCGAATACAATTAATTTTAACTGACCGAACAATTATGTATTTTATCTTTTTTTTCATTATATTATTCTTTCTTTCCTTTTTTCCGATCTTTCTGTAGGCATTGGTTAGAGGTACCAAAATTAACTCACCGTCTAAGTCTAAATACTTTAGATTTTACAATCCATTAGTTGATTTGATGTAACGGGTTGAAATAAAAATGATTCATTAAAATATTGGATAAAAAATGGGTCTACATAGAGGAATCAAATGGAGAGAAATGAAGGCCAACTCAGAGATATATACGAAATCAAATTGGGACATCGGGGATTAAGTAAATTTGAGAAAACTTAAACTAATAATTTATAATAAGTACCTTAACTTAAGAGAGAGATCGTGTCATCTTGAACGGGTTGAATTTTGACCCGATATTTGACCTATTTTTATTAAATTCATCTTATCTTGATCGATCCAAACAAATTTCGGACAAGTTGGACATGACTTATTTAATAATTTGACTCATTTTAACCTAACTAACCACCTATTTGCCACCTCCATTGTTGGTTGAAGAAGGAGAGAGCAGATAGGGAAGTCTGGAGGTAGGGGAGGCGTTGAAACTCGTTTATATTATCTATATATATGTTTATTATATTGAATATTTATAAAAACTGCAAATTTAATTTATTGATTAATTTTCTTTTCAAGTATAATAATATCAACCCTTTTTAGGGAAGTTGATCAATTTATTTTGGTGCAATTAGCAGTTTCGTTTCTACAAGGAGATGCAAATTCTCTTGTTTGCGTCAAGTCCTATTTGAAAATTTAAAAGCCAGATTACTACTATATATTATCAGAAAATTTACTCCGTATATACGTACTCTACATGACTTTTGCCTTTACGTGTCATCATATATACTTGTATAGTACTATTAACCAAGAAATTTGTGAACCAAGATTGTTAGGGTTTCAGTTATCAGGTTTACTTTCAGATAAAATCAACCAATTAAAATACATACAAATGACAAACTCATCTAGCGTTTTACAAATGTTATTTAAACACATAAAAACTTTAAGCTGCGCATATTCATCCATATATCGTTAGGTGAGATAAAAATCATTTCAGCCTTTTTGATTTAATCAAAATAAATTTAGATATTTTTTCGTCGGGCATATTAATTGTGGTTAATACGTGAAAGAGTGCTAATTAAACAGTCGAAAATGCAGCCCTAGCCTCCACGACAAGGCAGTGCCATACCAGAAAATAGACTTAATTAGCAGAGATAATGGGAGGATTTTAATTTTATGAATTCTAGATATTTGAACAATCACTTCAAATACTAACAACAGAGTAATTCTAAATTTAAAGTGTACATATATTACTAAATTTCTTACACAAATAAATTGCTCGAGCAAAAATTATTGAGTTCCGTCGAACACGTATTATTTAAAAATACGAGAAAAGAGTACAAGGAGCCAGGAGGAGAATGGAAAAATATTTATAAACTAGCAGACGTTAACAAGTTAAGATTCAAAAAGCCCTTGAGGAAACACTGCCTTACAAAAGAATCATTTTTGTCTAAGTAGGTACCTTCTCAATGACCCTTCTTGCACCCTTCTTATATAGCAACTCTTTTATGAAGAAGCCATTGATTCTAGGGCGGAGCTAGAAGCCCGGCTACGGATTCAACTTAATTCAGTAGCTTTTATTCAAACAATGTATTTCTGTTAAAAATTTATTAAACATATACAAAATATTAAATTTAGAACTAAGTTATTAATATTTAAAGTAGTCGTTTTAAGAACAAGAATACATAAGCTTGAAATCTTGGCCCCATTTTTAATTGATTTTTCATTTTCAAAGTCTACTAGTAATAACTACTCCATAACGAGTATATTTCTAAGTTTTATGTGTCATTCTTTGAGGTACTTGAATCAATTGGTCCTACACTTGATCAATTTAGTAACAGCAGCCACAAATATAACGATTTCATTTACAAGCTAAGGCAAAAAACTGTAGGTGCCAGTGACATGTGCATGGTTGGTATGTAACAAGCCCAGCCGAGCTTTGCCCAACATAATGAAAAGAAATTCTATATATTATACATTATCAAAGAAGAAGCTAGTTGGATCCCAAAAGATATATACACAAAAACAGTCTGATTGTAACCACTCAGTTTGAATTAGAAACAAGTCATTTAATTGCTGATGGGGGCTGCAGATTCCAGCCTTATGTGGCTAGCTTGCTTCTATATATATATATATATATATATATATATATAGAGAGAGTAATACTAGTATATATGAGTAATACTAGTAAAATATTTTAAAATTATCAGGTCTGATTTAAGTTGTATACACCAAAAGTATAATAATTATTTGTACTCTTAGTATAGTTTACCCCGATAACATATGATCAGCTACCATTTTTACCTGGTCACTAACTATACTTTTATAGAGATTTATTTATAATTATCTTATAAGTTCCTGATTGCGTGAATAATTTTTACACAGTTAGTACACATAATCAATTTTATTAGGTCATTTAAAAGATAACTATTGATAAGCATCTATAATAACTGGGAATAGTAACCTTAAAAGCAAATAACCTATTACAATATGAAACATAAATATTTTTTTTTTGTAATAACCAGTTATAGAAAATATTATTAGTACCATATCATAAGACTGCAACAGTATTTTCCAGTTGAGGTTTTGATAAATGCATATGCTGCATAAAGAGTAATACTGATTAACAAGAACAAAGTACTCCAGTAATTAAGTGCGTCAAACTTTATGTTATGGAGAAGATTAGCTTGATGATTAGTTATAGGTTTGAAACTTAAAAAATAGTCAACGCAGGGTGGTCTCAAGTCTAGGCTCCTATTAATTTCATCTCATGATTGAAGTTAAGTAGTTAACTACTTCCCCACCTCACCAACCATATATATAAAGCAAGTTTATCATCTTATCGCGATGGCCATTAACTATATACTAGGCTTTACGAATTAAATTGCTAACTAAACGATGAATCCAAACTAAGTAGAATTTCAGCTAATGTTGTTTTAGCAACTTTTGACTTTAGTAGGGAATTTCCTTTTCCTCTCATGATTATAATGTTGGTTCCCCACTAAAATTCCTCGGTTAATGAATAACTCAATACATCACTTAACAACAAACTGAAAAAAATAAAACAAAATTATGTTTAGTATCTGGATTAAAATTTAATAGTACTATCCTGACAGAGTAAAAGATTTATACTATCAGGCCTTTGAACAATATATACAAAATTTAAGTATATGATATTGTACACAATCCTTGTCGTAAACTCTTAGTTTTTAAATGTAACGTGAAATGTGAGCCTTGTGAGCAATATTAAAATTGTCTTCGTGTAACCTATAAGTCACGGGTTCGAGTCGTGAAAGCATCCATTAATACTTGTATTATGATAGACTGTCTGCATTACACCTCTTGAGGTACGGTCTTTTCCCGCATCTTGCATAAACACGTGATACTTTATGCATCGGCGCTTGTACCGCCATTTTTTATGTGTAATGGGACTAGGGAACTCACCATGCAACAGGCCTACATCTTTATAGGCGTGCATGACCAATTACAAAAGTGTCGTGTACGTATTGAATTTATATGAAAAAGTGTTATAGAGTATTACTAATTTTTAACATCTTTGCTTTAAGTTTTAGCATCAATACTAGCTAGGGCTTAAATGAGCCATTAGCTAATGAGTATTCTCTTTTAGATTTATTGTTGTGAGCCTAATTTTAAATTATTTTTAATATTATACACGGTACGTTAAGAACTAGCTCCATCCAACTTTGGTTGTGAACTAACAGAAATGGGTCCTAATTAAGAAAAAAATTATTTCTCGTGCATAGGCAATTCAAAGCCTATAACAACTTTAGAACATAGGAGTAGGATATAGGCTTTTCTTTTCCTATAGTTCAAGCTTTGTTCACTTTAAGATTATATTATTATAGTAATGTGTAAGTTAAGCATAAAATACTATAGCTTAATTAGCATATCAAACTGTTATGATTTTGTGGTCCTCTCTAATCTCCCGTTTCATTTTTAACTTCCATTGTAGGGTATATCTGAGCATTCCTTTTCTTTAGATTTCACATATCTTTTGCAGTAATCACAACATAATTCTTATATTTACTTACTTTAATTGACCTTTTGATCGTGGTCATCACGTGTATTAAGTTTCTTAATTTTCTATTTACATATTTTCGCTGTATCTTAACGAATTTCAAGTTGTCATGCTCAGTACGTACCACAGCTCATAAGGCATACTTTTAGCTGTAGAAATTGTACATTTGGTCGTAAAGGAGAAATAAATAAATTAAAGAACCAGTACGCGGAAACCAATACATGAACTAAACCTAAAAAAATTTAGTAAAAGCATGAAAAGAAAATTTTTATTTTGTAAATTAGCAGTGGATTTATATATGAATGTGCCATCGTTGAAAATTATTGTTGTATTATATATAATACTTAATTTCATTCCATCTTAATTATCGTTTTAGCCAAACAAACTTGATTTATCCTTGCATTAGGGTAGGATGTCTATGTGGGCGTTTGGACATAAGAATTGTAAAATTCTAAAAAAAGTGGGAAAAAAAATTTCAAGTGAAAATAGTATTTGAAAATTAGAGTTGTGATGAGACATGAATATAATTTTATGTTGTTTTTGAATTTTTGCGAGTGATCTGAATGAAAATTTTGAAAACAGTTTTTTAGAGTTTTTAAAATTTTCTAAAAATTTCAAAATTCATCGTCAAACATTGATTTAAAAAAAATTAAAATAAAAAAAAAAATTCTTATGCTCAAATGGGCTCTACATAATACTCTTTAGGTGCGACTTTTCTATGAATGCTATGTGAATATGAAATATTTTGTGTACCCTACTTTTTTTTAATAAATGATTTAAATGACATTTCAAATGAACGGAAGGTGGTAAAATTAGACTTTGTTTTTTAGCAACCTAGGATTCCAAAATGAGGGACCTAAACCTATTATTAATGAGCAAAAAATGACCCCCTTTTTCTTCTTCTATATCTGTGGACAGCCACGCACTAATAATAAGTTCTATACCATAAAATTCATATAATTTCTTGAGCCACTGGAGGTCATCATATCATTCTGGTTCCAGTAGGAACAGAATTCTATATTGTTGGCATATTGGGGTGAGAAGAAAAACAGTTCCAAAGGTAGTACTAATTAACTTTTCTTGTAAGTGCATATGCCCTTTGAAAATGAAGACCCCTTTCTTTGACCTTTGTGTACATAACAGAGAAGTACTGTCAGTAGTTATTAAATTTTTTGGAATAACAAACCTAAGCTACTATCCATTATTTCTAAGTTTATGAATTTGATATTTTAATCTTTTTAAGTTATTTAATTTTAAATTAATAATAATAAAGTAAATATATGATTCGAACCAATTTTATTGAGTTCGGTCGAATCCGCTCTCAGCACTCCAACTTCGTCCCTATAGGTGATAGTAGTAAGCAAGTATATATAAATAACCGATAAGAATTGTGATACAGTAATAAGTATTCTTTGATTCTTAATTAAAAGTTTGGGGGTTCTATTCTCGAGTACGGAATCACATATGCTAAAAATCGCTTTACTCTAATATAAAATATTTTGATGCGAAAATAAATTTAATCGAAACTTAATACAAATATCGAAGTAAAAATGGGTAAAGGATGACTAGCTCCCCGCCCAACAAAAATCTGACCTTAGATTTTTTGTCCTAATCTTTTGGAGACCATGGACAATCCCTATCTTTTTCTTCCTCCGATCATCATTTTCGTCATCCCATTTTACTCTACTTTATTAATTATCGTTGTAATATATTTGTTGATTTTAAAATTGCTATACACCTCTTAAGAAAGGCATTAAAAAACTTTCATTGTGACAAAATTTGTCTAAACTATCTTTTATGTAATTCTCAACATTTAACTTAATTAGCATTTAGAGCATCTGAAATTAAAGTTGAAAAAAGTATTCTTGCTTTTTAAAACATCAGATATTTTAAAATAAAATTAATTTTTCAAAAGGCCAAATAATGAACCATAGGTAGTAGGAGCAATAACCAAAAATTCAGCATTTTGACTATGCATAATTATTTCAATAATTGAAATTTGGAAAAGAAATTGTTATGACTGCATGTAGTAGTAAAAATTTGGAAATAATAAATGCATCAAATTGTAGAAGTGGCATTTACTAGCAGTGAATATAGTTGATAAAGAAGCTATAGTAGGAGTAGCTTTTTGACTTCATAATTCAAAGAGAATATTTATGCTAGCGCCATCTTGAAGCAAAAAAGGACCCACAAAAAAACAAGAAAAAAGCCAATGTAATTGGAAAAAAAAGAAGCCTAAACTCTCTCTTTTATGAGTGAAGAGGATCTGCCTTTGCTTGAATTGCTTTTACCTCTTCTTCTCCTCGTGTGAACATGATCTCTCAAGAATCCTTTTTTTTTTCTTTTTAGATTTAACTAATATACACTGATATTATAACAAATTATTGCTTTATTTTGAAGTAACCAGTCGACTTATTATGGACATTTATATGTAATAACTTGAATTTATCTTACAATTAGCGTGATACTACTAGACACAACTTGACTTGATTTTAGGTGTTCATGACTAGATAAAATGCTTAATTTATGTGCCTAATTAGAAAATCCGGACAAGTTTAAGGGACCGAATATGTATTTAGCCTTATTTTGTTTCATGGCCATTATCATCTACACAAGCAATAAAGCAAAATTGGTAAACAAGTGTGAACAAGTATAGGAACAAAATAAAAATAGATAGGGAAATATTCCTAGAAGAAAGGTAGATAATAAAATTAAATTGGAAGAGAAATTTCATTTCATTTCTCGTAAAATAAACTCCCGTTCAAACCAATACATAAATTACATTAGTAACAATAATACACTACTAACAAATTTATTTATTTTTAAATTTATTGAGGAATTACAAAATCAAACCATTAGCAATGGCTCGATTAGTACCAAGATTAGTAGTTTCATAAACCGGTAATTCTTCACTATACCTATCTATTCCAATAGAAGAAAGATTATCAAGCTCAAATAAATCAGAACTAGCACAACTTGCCACGTCATCATCTTCGTAATCTTCATCTTCAAAAACTTCCATTTGCTTGATTTCTGAATTTTTCCTCATATCAAATTCCCTCTCCACTTTCTTCTGATAATTTTTCAACAATTCCTTAGCTGCTTCCTCCACTCTTCGATTTTTCTCCATTGCATGAAATTTCATTTCTTCATTTATAGTTTTCCTAATGTTTTTCACACTTTCCAAATTGGGCTGACAACCTTCATCTACAAATCTAACTGATCTTTTAACTCCACTATTGCTAGATTTTGGAGTATTTTTACTTAAACATGATCTTGAAAATGAAGAAGCTGAAGAACAAGTTGATGTATTAGCTGAACTAGAAGAAACTTTAGGTTTCTTTGTATTTCCCGTAGTGAAAATGGAGTTCAAAAAACTAGCTAAACGACCCCCAGGAGAAATTGGCTGTTTAACTTTCTTTAAATCTCCGTAAATCTTCAAAGCTTTTGACTTTGTTTTAACAAACCCACCTTCATTTTTCATTTTTGGAACAAAATCTCTTTCCAAATTGAGATTTTTAGAAGATTGGGTAGTTGAAATGGAAGTTCGAATAGGTTTAGGTCTATTTAGACCATAACAAGAAGAACCAGAGGAATATTTCACTCCATTATTATAAACAGATTCAGCTTCTGAATTAGAAGAAAAAACTCCCCCACAACTTGAATCTGAAGAACTCGAACTTGAGTTCATCAAATTCCTTGATTTTCTCTCAAAATCTGCTGCTGATTTTCTTCGAACGGCAACTTTTTCACTGACTTTATGCTCCATCCATTTCTCAATCATACAAACCTTTTGGAAATTTTCCATGTTGTTGTTGTTGCTCTGCTTCTTGCGCATTGTTTCTTTGTATAGTACAAATTGTTCCTCTTCTCCTTGATCAATTGAACGGTAAATTGCATCAAGTAGCGTAGAAGAAAATGAAGGATTTGAAGTATGTGAAATATCCCTCTCTCTTGTATAGTTATATCTATCCATTCCTATTTTTATAGAGGTAAAACAGAGCAGAAAAAACAGGGGTAAAAACAGAGCAGAGGGGGGATATTAAGGAGTGGGGTGAAAAATGATGAAAGGAATGTCTTTATTGTCTGTTTTGGGAGAGTCAAAAGCTGATGGAAAACAGAGAGTTCAATGGAGATAAGGGGCACGAAAAATCATGACAGAATGCTCAGAATCCATGCTATTTGATGATTAAAACACATGTTTAACAGAACAGAGAAATGAGTGTAAGGGAAAATGGGAAGGGGAAAAAAGGAGACAAGAGTTATCTAAATGGAGTTGAGTTTGATGATGTTTTCACAGTAAGAGAGAGCAGAGCATAATGAGGATGACACGCCTGAGGAAGAGAGAGAGATAATAAGAGAGAAAAAAAGAGAAGAGAGAACTGTTTGTGTTTTATTCTCTTCTTTTCTGTTCCACTTTGGGCTATATATGATCTCAACTTGGAAGTAGGGGGTTGGGGGTAGGGTGAGGGGGATGTGGAGGGGCCTGGCATAGGGCGAGTTTAAAGTTCCATACAATAGTAATATTTAATTTTATAGTTAAATATTTAATATTTTCTTCATTTTAATTTATGTGTATTAGTTTGATGCAGGGGAGTTCATGGTTCGGTTTATGTCGGTTTTTCCCCTAAAAAAATCAAACCAACTAAGTCGGTTTTTCAAATATTGGAACTAAACCAAACCAATTAAGTCGGTTTTTATCGATTCGGTTTTTGTCGGTTTCGTTTTTTTCGGTTATTTATCGAGTTTTTCTTAAATATGAGAGATACACTACCAAACGTATATTCTAGCGACTACATTTTCAACGTAACGCTATCAAACCAACTGCTCTTTGAGAAATCTATCATTTATCAAGATATATTGATGATAATGACTCAAATATTGATGAATGATTTAAGTAATCAATTAAAAATCTATTATTTTTAACATGAAAAAAAATCTTGTACTTAGCAAAAGAAAATTACCAATCAAACTTGAAGGCAAAGAATTAAATTATTATAATAGTAAAGAACTAGATTAAAAATACAAATGACTAATATGTCCCATAAAATTTTAGATACTTTATATAAAAATATACATATATATAGGTGTAATAATAAATTTAAATAGCTACTTTTATAGTGAGTTTGGTTCGGGTTTTCTAGTTATTTTTTGATTAAAATCAAAACCAAAACCAAATCAAATTTGATCAATTTTTAAAATTTAAAATCAAAACCAAACCAAACCTAAAAAGTATCATTTTTTT
Source organism: Nicotiana tomentosiformis (assembly GCF_000390325.3). NCBI lineage: Eukaryota > Viridiplantae > Streptophyta > Magnoliopsida > Solanales > Solanaceae > Nicotiana > Nicotiana tomentosiformis. The sequence continues at coordinate 149,541,976 of NC_090814.1, read as the reverse complement.
AAATCGGTTTGGTTCGGTTTTCAGTTTGATTTGGTTTTTCGAATTTTTATTAACACCCTAGTTTGATGTATACAAAGTTTAAGAAAGTAAAGATGATTTTAAAATCTTATAGTCTTAAATTAAAGATGTCTATAATGTATCAAAATATCATTCGGAGTCTTATCGTCTTAAATATGACATGTGGAAAGTTGGAGTTAAATAATTACTAAATATAGACGCAATATTATTTTTGATACAGCTAAAAAGGAAAGTAAGACATAAATTGAAATGGAAAAAGTATATTTAGAGCCCGTTTTGATTGGCTTTAAAAAATGGTTCTTCAGCACAAATAGGTTTTAAACCAAAAAGCAAAAAGTTGGGTTTGCACAGCTTATTGCTTTTGGCTTGTTTTAAGTTGTTTTAAACTTATTTTAAACTCTTTTTATAACTTTGTCAAACACTAAGAATAGTTTAAAAGTTGATTTGACCAGTTTAAAAGCCAATTCAAACACCCTCTTAATCGATTTTTTTAATACATATACAGAGTTTGAGCAAAAAATATCGGGTTTACGTTAACGGTAAACCCATTGATACAAGGCTAGATCCGCCCCCGAGGTGGTTCAGGGCCAGCTGAAAGGCCAAGCAAGTAAGGCATGCGCCTTAGGCCCCCGATTTCAAGGGGACCAATTTTTACCGAGAATAGATTATTAATTTTTTCCTAAAATCTTTAAAATAACTCTTCTTTTATATAAATTTTTGTCATTGTGAATTTGATACCGTTGAGGGATGAAAAAGTCCTGTCGGTAATCTTCATTTTCCATTGTTTACATTCTGACCACTAAAACTTACAGTATTATTTTAAAAGTTTAAGGATGAGAATTTGAAGAAGAAAAAATTGTGTTAACCTTTGATATACTTAAAACATAATAGCCACTCTAATATTAAAGGCTTAGGCTTATATTTTGAATTAAAAGTGTTAAGAGAAATAATGCAAGTAGAAGATAATACTCTAATCGATATATCTAATTATATAAAAAGACGCGATTCTTTTTCAAATACCTAACAGTGCCTCAACGAAAAAAAATCAAAACAAAAATAGAGAAAATTTTACCTAAGATCAACAACGTTTCAAGAGTGATTTAATCGGTTTAGTATATTTTTAGTTTAAAAATAATTAATAAACAAATTGATTATAAAAATATTATTAATAATTTTACATCTAAAAAAGTTAGAAAATATATATTTCATATATATATATGAACTCTTAAAGAAAAGGGCTTCTAATTGTAGTTTTGCCCAATTATGTCTAGCCGGGTGGTTGGATGGTCCAACTAGGACACAGTTTCAACCTGGCACTCATAACGTGGCATACGTATTTATATCCTCACGAGGAATACGTACGGTTAACCTAATAATACATGTCCTTCATAATTTGTATTGCCAGCAGACTAGTAGTATTATAATTCTTATTTGGAACATGAGAGATTAATTGAATATATTTATCTCCGACAATCTATTTGAATTTCAAGATTCAAAATTCATTTAAACAAAAGGTACCCACCTAATTGTTTGTCGATAAATTCCATTATTTGCAAGAAGCTACTACTAAACATGTATACATGTTAAGGTTAGTATATTTAGTAAGCTAATAAAACAAGTCTTACTATTTATAGGATGTTGATACAAACATGTATATAGTAACTAACCAAAAAAATAAAGAAAAAGGAAGGTAAAGATCCACGTGATTCAATAATTCCAACTAGAGTAGGATTAATCTATTGATTTTTGCAGGCGAGTACGAAAGTAAAGACTAGTGTGCAGTTTGGTATTATGTCTTATTCCTAATAATTTATCCCACTGGACAAAAAACGCATCTCTCATCTCAGAAAGGTGGAATTTTATATATAATTCTATGACGGTGGAATTATGCATAGTTATCTCTATAAAAACAAAAATAAAAACATGATATAAATATTCACATTTTAGTTTTAAACAGCAAAAATAATCTTTATAACAGTTATAAAAAGTAATCTTATATAAAGTTAACATACTGACTTCTTGTTGAAAATGTCATATCATTAAAATAACATTTGTTGATCATAAAACCAATCGGTTCAATTTCCAGAATCAATATATCTGTTTATAAAATCAAGACAACTTTCTTTTATTTATTATATGTTGAATATAAATATATATAAAGGCTGCAAATAAAGCTTACATAAAAGAATGATGCGTGTGAAAAGATTGTGCGAAAATGAGACTTAAAGATGAAGCAGCGTGCCATATTAAGCAAGACATTTCTTTTGGGATAACACTCTACATACAATACTATTTAATTATGTTACCTTAATCTCCAACACTATCTTTCTTTTTCTTTTTTTCCCCAAACACTATCTTCCTTTTTATTAATTTATATTTCTGTTCAAACACAATTTTAATTTACAAATATCATTTTAACTTAAGAAAAATCGATTTTTCCCGAAATTTTCCACTAATTCATCACAATCATTATTGGTATAGTTCATTATTATTTGTAGAGATGTGGTTAGTCTGATTAGATTGAGAAAGAGACCCCAAAAGTGGGCTCTTTGTCCAAGCATGATTTACATAATGCTAAATTAATGATTGCACTCGTGGCTGTCAATCTTTACGGAATAACGAATCGATATGACAGTATATTAGAATTCATAAATAAAATGAGACATACCTTTTTACTTGCTTTTCTATTTTTGGTGTGGGATGGGTTACCAGTTTTATAGTAGGCGTCTGGATAATATTTGATTGAACTTTTAAAATGAAAAATATTTGAAGTTGAAGTTGAAAATATGAATTTGAAAAGATAAATATTTGTCACTTTTGCTTAAAAAAATACTTAATGTTCTTCCATTTTTTGATAGGATAAAAATCATCAATTACAGGAGTAGTACTTTAACACATTTGAGAAACTTCTTTTGAAAAGTATCTCAAGTGAAATAATGAAGTTCACGAACTTCAACTTTTTCTTCTAAGTTAAATTCATGTCTTAATTTTTTTTTAAATTCAATTTTAACCAAATATTGTCCAAAAGAATCAAAACTCTCAGCCTAAGCCTCGGGTCGAAAAAAGTAACGAACTTGATAGTCCAACTAATATGCGGGAGGAAATGAAAGAGGCGAAGACTAAAACGAAAGATTCTTTAGAGAACAAATAGGAATGAACTAAAGGTGGGAGATTCCCTTTAGGACTTGGAATGACAAATTTGCTACATTAAATATACAATTCATGACAAAAAGTAGAAATCCATCTTCGATTCTAATGCGATGCATGGGAATAAATAGAAAAACATTGTACATTTGTATGTTGGTGTCATGTTGGATTTATAACTAAAGTCTTGACTCTCTTTGCCATTCTCCAATGGCACCTATTACACTTGTCGTATCAATCAAATTTAGTGCTCATCCCAATTCAATTTGTCCCCTTGTGTTAAAGCCATCTCCATCTTCTTCTTTTTAACCATATATGGTATTCGCAAAAACATATTTGTTCGACTAATTTGAATTTGGGTAGCAAGAAAGTGTTTCCTGTTTGGATTAAATAATTGGTGAGCGGAAAATAGAAGGAAAGTGAGCTCCCTTTTGTTTTGAAAAAAGCAAAATGTCCCTTATTAATGACGGAAAAAAAAGTAAATGTGATTATATTGAGATAGCACTTCTCTTGGTGTTAAATGAGTTGGAAAGAAAGTAAGTCTCGTGCCGTCGTCGTCGTCGCTCGGCTTCGGAATCGGAATCGGAATCGGAATCGGAATTTAATTAATTAACGAAAATTCAACCTGGAATAAGCCAGGACCCGCGACCCGACCCGATCCGGTTCTTTCCCGAATTATTTTAAACCGAAATATTTAAAACGTGAAATGTTCCCACCTGTTCCAACCGCCATGGCTATCTTTCCTTACGAAATTTTCTTATCTTTTTCTACACAAAATTTTCTAGTGTGTTTTACAACCATTGAGTGGTTCGCACTTCATCAGAGTTTTTGGTACCAATACACTAGTGAGTTAAATCATTATATCCTGGGAGGATAATATTCCAGCACCTCGGGTACTTAAGGGGATAATTTTCTTAAGGACACACTGTGCATTTAGTGAGCTCGATTTATTCCGAAATTATTTTCAGATATTATTTCGATATTCTGTTGCTGCTAACTTTCTGTTTTTGTTTTTTGTTTCAGAAAGTTTAATGTTTCATTATTCGATAGTAATACAGATTGGCTAACAATCTTAAGGAATTTTTTTTTATAATCTGTATTCTGTTTTAGGAGATTAAAACTTGTATGGTTTTCTACTCCTTCTGAATTTTTCTATTCTGATTTGAAGATATAAAAACTTCATCAAAGTATTAAAATTCAGAAACGATTTGAATAACATAAAAACTTTATCGTTTTCTGTGAAACAGAATATAAAAATTTTGATTTTTATTTATTAAACGTATTGTTTATCATTAATTACAATACTATTTATTGTTCTATTTTTTGCCATTAATTGAGCTCTTCTATTGTTAATAGTGAGAAATGGCAATTGATAATGAAAGTCCTTCTGCGACTGTTGCGGCCACGACGATAGCCTCGTCAAGCAGAACTGTTGTGCAACCGACCGAGAAATCAGGGAAATTTTTTGGAGCCAACTTCAAAGGATGGCAGGAAATGGTATTTTTCTGGCTCACCACGCTTGGTATGCATAAGTTCACCAGTGAAGACCCTCAAGTGCCTGCCGCCGACATGCGGGATATTGAGAAGTTTATGATTGTTGAGGCGTGGAAACAGGCAGACTTTCTTTGCAAAGGCTACATCATAAGTGTTTTGAAGGATGACTTGTACAATATCTATAGTGCTATGAAAACTTCGAAAGAATTATGGGACGCACTTGACAAGAAGTACAAGACTGAAGGTGCCTGCTTGAAAAGGTTTGTGGTTGCCAAGTTTCTAGACTATAAAATGATAGACAACAAAACTGTTGGAACCCAAGTTCAAGTATTTTTCACAACCTTATTGCTGAAGATATGGTAGTGAATGAAGCATTTTAAGTAGCTGCAATGATTAAAAATTTGCCTCCTTCGTGGAAAGATTTCAAAAACTATCTTAAGCATAAGCGCAAAGAAATAAAGTTGGAAGATCTTGTGATTTGTCTCAAGATTGAGAAAGATAACAAAATAGCCGAGAAGAAGTCTTGTGGAAATTTAATGATTATGGGAGCTAATATCGTTGAGGAGACTGCTCCAAAATGTATGAAAAGGAAGATGTCTTCTGGACAGACTAAGGAGTAGAATAAGAAGAAATTCAAGGGCTACTGCTATAATTGTGGAAAAGCTGGTCAAAAAGTCCCTGATTGCCGTCTCTTGAAAAAGGATAAGAAAAAGGGACAAGCCAACATAGTGGAGAAGATTGATGACATCGATGATCTGTGTGCAATACTTTCGGAATGCAACCTAGTTGAAAATCCGAATGAGTGGTGGATTGACTCTGGAGCCACTCGACATGCTTGTGCTGTCAAAGAAGCATTTGCAACTTACTCTATTGTTGGTCCCGAAGAAAAGCTTTCAATGGGAAATACTGCAACAACCAAGATTGAGGGTTATGGGAAGATATTCCTGAAGATGACTTTCGGCAAGGTGTTAACGCTCAACAACGTTCTTCGTGTTCCTACTATTAGGAAGAATTTAATTTCAACTTCTTTACTTGTTAAGAATGGATTCGAATGTGTATTTGTATCTGACAAAGTTGTTGTAAGCAAGAATGAATATGTATGTTAGAAAAGGGCTACCTCACAGAGGGCCTTTTCAAACTCAATGTAATGGTTGTTGACAGTATTAATAAAATTTCAGCTTCTTCTTATTTATTGGAGTCAAATGATTTATGGCATATTCGTTTAGAACATGTCAATTACAAAACCTTACGAAAGTTAATTAATTTAGAAGTATTATCTAAATTCGAGTGTAATAAATCAAAATGTCAAATATGTGTTGAATCTAAGTTTGTAAAACATCCTTATAAGTCTGGTGAAAGGAATTCAAATTCTTTAGACTTAATTCATACTGACATTTGTGATATGAAGTCGACACCATCTCGAGGTGGAAAAAAGTATTTTATAACTTTTATTGACGATTGTACTCGATATTGTTATGTTTATTTGCTTAATAGTAAGGATGAAGAAATTGAAGCATTTAAGCAATACAAGAATGAAGTGGAGAATCAATTGAATAAAAAGATTAAAATGATTAGAAGTGATACAGGTGGAGAATATGAATCTTCGTTTGCAGAAATATGTTTGGAACATGGAATTATCCATCAAACTACTTCCCCTCTACACACCTCAATCCAATGGAATTGCGGAAAGGATAAATCGGACATTAAAAAAATGATAAATTCTTTATTAATAAGTTCCGGATTACCGCAGATTTTGTGGGTGGGAGACTATCCTTACAGCTAACCGAATACTCAATAGAATACCCCAGCAAAATACAATCTATTCCATATGAAAAATGGAATGAAAGAAAAACCAACTTGAAATATTTCAAAGTGTGGGGGTGTTTAGAAAAGGTACAAGTACCTTTACCCAAAAGGGTAAAAATCAAACAAAAAATTGTGGTGCATTTTCATTGGATATGGTACAAACAGTAAAGCATGTTGGTTTTTGGTTCATAAATCTGATAATCCCGAAATTCATGTTAATACGGTAATTGAATCAGATAATGTTGAATTTTTTGAAAGCATCTATCCGTATAAAACTAAATACGAGTTGTTAAGTGAAAGACCTAAACGACCACGGGAAGAACCAAAGAAAAATATTGCAAGTAATGAAGATCCAAGGCGTAGTAAACGTCAAAGAACATCTACTTTCTTTGGACCAAATTTAGTGACATTCTTGCTTGAAAATGAGCCTCAAACGTTCAAAGCAGCTATGTCATCTTCTGATTCAGCATTTTGGAAAGAGGCAGTCAATAGTGAGATTCAATCAATTTTCGATAACCATACATGGTAATTGGTTGATCTTCCTCCAGGAAATAAGCCTTTAGGTTCGAAATAGATATTTAAACTGAAAATGAAAGCTGATGGCACTATTGACAAATATAAGGCAAGACTTATTGTCAAAGGTTATAGATAAAAGGAAGGCCTTGATTACTTTGACACTTACTCGCCAGTAACGAGGATAACATCTAGTAGGGTGTTAGTGGCACTGGAGGCCGTGTATGGTCTTGAAATCCATCAAATGGATGTTAAAACAGCTTTCCTAAATGGAGAAATGGAGGAAGAGATTTACATGGAACAACCTGAGAGTTTGTGGTTCCGGGTAAAGAAAAAAAAATGTGCAAACTGGTTAAGTCGCTTTATGGACTTATACAAGCACCCAAACAATAGTCATGAAGTCATTATTTTTTTATATGTTGATGACATGTTGATAATGAGCAAAATTATGGCAGATATAAATGCTACTAAGCACATGTTGTCTAGCAAATTCGACATGAAAGACTTAGGAGTTGCTGATGTGATCTTAGGAATGAGAATTCACAAGACTCCACAAGGTCTAGCATTATCACAGTCTCATTACATTGAAAAAGTACTTGACAAGTTCGAGTATTTGGATTTCAAGATTGCCAAGACTCCAATTGACGGAAGTTATGCAGTTCAAAAGAAAGAAGGTGAAAGTGACTCACAACTGGACTATGCAAGAGTATTGGAAAGTTTGATGTATATCATGAATTGTACGCGACAAGATATAGCATGTTCTATTAGCAAGCTGAGTCATTTTACAAGTAAATCCAATCATATACATTGGATGGCAATGAAACGAGGTTTGGGATATCTGAAACATACCCAAAATTATGCTTTACATTATAACAAATATCCCCATGATCGAGGGATATAGTGATGCAAATTGGATCACCGGATCATCTGAAGTTAAATCCACGAGTGGATATATTTTCACAATTGGGGGTGGAGCAGTGTCTTGGAAATTATCCAAACCAACGTGCATCGCCGTTCTACAATGTAATATGAATTCATAGCTTTAGACAAGGCCGGTGAAGAAGCTGAATGGCTCTAGAATTTATTGGAAGATATTCCATTTTGGCCCAAACCTTTGGCACCTATATGTATATATTGTGATAGTCAAGCAACAATAGGCAGGGCATGGAGCGTTATATATAACGGAAAATCTCTTCACATTCGACGGAGATACAATACCGTTAGACAACTACTCTCTAGTAGTGTTATCACGATTGACTACATAAAATCAAGAGATAACGTATCAGATCCACTTATAAAAGACCTATCTAGAGAGGCAGTTGAAAGATCATCAAAGGGAATGAGGTTAAGGCCTAGGACAAGTCATCATAGCAGTAACTCTACCTAGAAGACTGGAGATCCCAAGAGCTAGGTTTAAAGAGATCAAACAAAGTTATGAATGATGGTTCAACATTGTCAAATAACTTAACCCATTCTCGTGATGAAGACAATGTTCAGAAATCAGGGTAAAGCATTAAGGCTTTTTGATGAGTCAATAAAGCTTAAAGCTTTTTAACGATTTACTAAGTCTGGCAGGAAATATTCAGATAGTGTGTCTATAGGATTACATAATTAGAAATCACCTATGGAGTGTGAAGTGTAAGCCGCTTCAAGGGGAATGAAAGTAAAGGCCCATTCTCTAAGCACTCATGAAACCAGGCGATGTTAATAGCTGAAACGAAAACAACCGTGAGAACCATAGATGGTTAAGGGTTGATTTTATGACTTATATTGCCTAGGTATACAACAAAGCTAGACGGTTCAAAGATATCAAATCTACCGATTGACCGAGTATATCCGATATAAGTTCACTACGGAAAGTTCAAAGGAAAACCTACTTATCCAGATGCAATTAATCCTTGCATGTAAATCTCACACTCGTCCGTGCATTCCTTTGTCTTATAGCCATTTCCCATTCATGAGGGGGATTATTGGGATTAAATGATTGGTGAATGAGAAATGGAGGGAAGAAAGTGGAGGGAACGTGAGCTCCATTTTAATTTGGAAAGAGCAAAGTGTCCCTCATTGGTGATGGAAAGAAAAATAGATGTGATTATATTGAGAAAACACTTCTCTTGGATTTAAATGGGTTGGAAAGAAAGTAAGCATCGCGCCGTCGTCGTCGTCGCTCGCTCGACTTCGGCTTTGGCTTCGGCTTCGGATTCGGATTTGGCCAAAGATCGATCGATTGATTAATCTTATTGGACAAAATTTCTTTTAATTATTTAATTAATTAACGAAAATTCAACCCAGAATAACTGAGGACTTCCTAAATTATTTTAAATCCCCCTTTCCAGAATATTTAAAACGCGAAATGTTCCCACCTGTTCCAACAACCATGGCTGTTTCTGAAAGGTTTCAAACCTTTTCAGAAACTGTGCCAGAAAATGGCTATAAATATGGCTTGATCCCACAATCTTTCCTTACGAAATTTTCTGATCTTCTTCTTCTTCTTCTTCTTATGAATAACATTTTCTAGTGTATTTTACAACCATTGAGTGGTTCGCAGTTCATCAAAGTTTTTAGTACCAATACACTAGTGAGTTAATTCATTCTATCTTGGGAGGATAATATTCCAGCACCTCAGGAACTTGAGGGGGATAATTTCCTTAAGGACACACTGAGCATTCAGTGCGCTCGATTTATTCTAAAATTATTTTCAGATATTATTTCGATATTCTGTTGCTGCTAACTTTCTGTTTCATAAAGTTTACTGTTTCATTATTCATTATAATAATACGCTAACATTTCCTATCGTGGATTTTCGGGATTTTTGAAGCTCAAACTCGAAACCTAAAATCTAGATTGAAGATAAAAATATCAGATCCATCTCATCACACTTCTTGTTTGTGCCAAATAGATTTACATCTTTATGTGAGTTTCTATCATTGTATGTGAGCTAGTTTTCACTGCAAAAGGGGAAGCATAATGAAAGATCGACCTTTTTGTTGCCTGCAATTAGAAGTGTGTATTGGGTAAAATATGGTACGGCACGTGGCCACCAAAGAAGGAGACACGTGGAATTAAAGTCAGGAGGACGAAAAACCAGGCACAACTACCCCATGTGTCACCGAGAAAGGCAATTTCATAAAGGCATTAAGCACGTTGCGCCCGGTGATATTTAATGAAGAATATTCCACAACATTAAAGAGTAACAGCTCATTACAGAGTTTTGAGCATTTATGTTTACCGTTAGGTTTAAATTACCGCACTTCAATAATTGTCATTAGTGGTGGGCTTGACCATTATGCCCATTGAGCTATAAATAATAGGCTCAATGCCCATTGTAAGGACGTTGTTTGGGTGGACATCAAAGAATATATTCCAACACGGCATATCGATACTATTTTTTCTCTCGAGCTTGTTATCTAATTTCATTGTGCCCGGAGACTCTGTTCTAGGGCTCTTCAGATCTATAGTTTCATCTGCATTTTGAGCTAAGTATTTTGCATCCAAATGATTAATTTATCACTTTGTTTGACCATATTAATCCATTTGTTTAGAAACCATGAATAAATTTAACTGTATCAATTTTCGGGCAAATAGTTTGGCGCCCACCGTGGGGCCTAGATAGCCGTGCGATTAAAATCGTCCTTGATTTTTCTCCATTCAATACTTTGATCGTTTTCTATCTTAGCAAAAAAACAAATAACAAAAAATGATAATCAATACCGTTAACGACACCCACAATCCTGAAATTAAAGGGGGACATCCTCATTTTGAGGATTCAATCAGTGACACTCGCATTGGGGGAGATAACGCCACACCGGTATATGACGGGCGGTACCCTAGACGAGTGCGAGAGGCTACTCCTGACGATGTTGACGAAGAACACGTGGCGGATGTAGTAAGAATCCTTCAAGAGCAACATGCAATCATCCTAAGTCATCTCACACGACAGTATCAGGTTATGACGAAACTAAACCAGGCACTATCAGGTTCTTCAAATAATGCTAACAGGCGAGATCCAATTCCTCCCGTCGTTTCTACAAATCAAGCAACACAGAGAATTGACAACAACACTCCCATGGGCGAAGTTGGCTCCAACGGGGCTGGGGGAGTAGATCTGGCCTCAACAACGAGAACGACCCATTTAAGGAAGAACTTTTGCGGTTCATGAAGGAAGTTAATGCCCGCATGTATCAGACCCCGGGCGTACCACCGGTATTGAAAGGTCCGAACTCGAAGAAGTATATTCAATTACCGTACAAGCCGAGTGCGACCCTGGAACTAATCCCTAACCGGTTTAGAATGCCTAAAGTGCCAAAATATGGCGGAACTTCAGATCCACATGAGCATATTACCACCTACACAACGGCGGTAAAGGGAAATGATTTGGCTCCTCACGAAATTAAGACTGTGTTATTAAAGAAATTTGGTGAGACTCTCAGGAGGGGAGCCTTGACGTGGTACTTATTATTGCCTGAAAATTTTTATAGATTCCTTCTAAATGCTCGCGGATTCATTCATCAAGGCCCATGCCAGTGCCAAAAAGGTACAAGCCCGAAAGGACGACATATTCAGGATCGCACAGTGAAAATCCGAGTTATAACGGAGATTCGTTAGCCAGTTCCAGAAGGAAAGGATGTTGTTACCAGCTATCCCGGATGAATGTGTAGCTGAAGCGTTCACTAAGGGTTTAAATCGGAGAAGTTCGGACGCTTCCCGGATGCTCCTTACTGGATTCAACCTCACAAGCGTGACAACTCGAGGGGAAATTTTACTGCTCACGGATACCGAGGGCGTAACAAAGACAACTCTCTTCGAAGTAGTAGATGGAGACATGGGCTATAATATCATCCTGGGAAGGCCATGGTTGCACGAGATGAAAGTTGTGCCTTCGACGTACCACCAATTGCTGAAATTTCCCACACCCTAGGGGATCAAACAGATAAGAGGTGATCAACCGGCCGCAAGAGAAATGAATGCGATATCGGTCTCCCATAACAAAGGAAAGGAACCTGCGGCATAGCAGTTACCGGAATCGGCTTCCACCCCCGAACCAGAGGGAAATCCCCAGAGACAAAGGAGTCAAAACAATATAAGGTACCAATGTATTTCCAAGTACCGGAAGAAACGGAAGCAACGAAGTCCACGGCAGATGAACTGGAGCAAGTTGCATTGTTCGAAGAATTCCTAGAAAGGAAGTTCCATTTGGGAACATGACTACACCCAGAGCTAAGGTCTGCTTTTATCGAATTCCTTAAAATTAACATTGATTGCTTTGCATGGTCGCACGAGGATATAACAGAAATCCAGACAGAGATAGGTGTGCATAAGTTAAGCTTGGATCCAAGCATACCTCCGGTAAGACAAAAGAAGCGCCCTATTGTAGAAGCAAGGAATAAATTTGTCAGAGAAGAGGTAACCCGTCTACTTGAGATTGGTTCGATCCGAGAGGTAAGACATCTAGATTGGCTAGCTAATGTAGTAGTGGTTCCTAAGAAAAATCATAAATTTTGCTTGTGCGTAGATTATAAGGATCTTAATAAGGCATGTCCAAAGGACTCATTCCCATTGCCGAATATCTATCAAATGATTGATGCCACGACTGGGCACGAGTTAATGAGTTTCCTCGATGCCTACTCTTGGTACAATCAAATCAAAATGAACCCTGAAAACCGTGAAAAGACTTCGTTTATAATGAATTTTGGCATATATTGTTATAATGTAATGCCCTTCGGGATAAAGAATGCCGGATCCACTTACCAACGGCTTATGAATAAAATGTTCGAAAAGCAAATAGGAAAGACTACGGAAGTATATATAGACGATATGCTCGTTAAGCCTTTGAATGCAGGTGATCACCTGAAGCATCTGCAAGAAATATTTGACACACTGAGGAAGCATAATATGAAGCTTAACCCCGAGAAGTGTGCATTCGGGGAAAGTTCAGGTAAATTCTTAGGATTCCTGGTCTCGCAAAGGGGAATTGAGGTAAATCTCGACAAAATCAAGGCCATGGAGGACATCCCGGATCAACTATTCAACATAAAAGAAGTCCAGAGATGCACAAGCAAATTAGCGGCTTTGAGCAGGTTCATTTCTCGATCATCGAAAAAGTGTCATCGCTTCTTCGCACTGCTCAAGAAGAAAAATAATTTTGAATGGACACCGGAGTGTCGACAAGCCTTGAAGGAATTGAAGGAATAGTTGGCAAGCCCTCCGTTGCTCTTGAAGCCAAAAGAAGGAGAAACATTGCTGATCTACCTAGTGGTCTCAGAAGTTGCGGTAAGCGCAGTCTTAGTCCGGGAGGATAAAGGTACGTAATTTCCCACTTATTACGTTAGCAAAATTTTAACGGGAGCAGAAACTCGCTACTCGCATCTGGAAAAACTGGCCTTAGCTCTCGTAGTCGCCGCTCGAAAGCTGAGGCCCTACTTCCAATGCCATATGATAGCCGTGGTAACTATATTTCCTTTAAAGAATATACTCCATAAACCCAAGCTTTCGGGTAGATTGGCCAAATGGGCCGTTCAAATGAGCGAGTTCGGCATAGAGTATAAACCGAGGACAATGATTAAATCACAAGTCCTGGCTCACTTCGTGGCCGATTTTAGCCCGGGACTATTGCCCCTGGCTGCCAAAGAGGAAATAATGGCGTCGGAACCGACATCGGGAGTCTGGACCTTGTTCACGGACGAAGTTTCAAACTCTGGTGCTGAAGTTAGTTCGAGCAGGATATTACTAGCCCCGTATGGAACTAGATGCCAAGAACTTTATGCGACAATGTGATAAGTGTCAACACCACGCACTGCTAGTACATCAACCGACAGAACCCCTACATTTAGTTTTGTCTCCGTGGCCGTTCATGAAATGGGGAATGGACATCGTCGGACCACTACCACCGGCTCCTGAAAAGTAAGGTTTCTTTTAATTTTGACTGACTATTTTTTCAAAATGGGGGAAAATAGGTCCTTATCAAAAGACCGGAGAACGCAAAGTGGTCGAATTCCTGTGGGAAAACATAATTTGCGGGTTCGAAATAGCGAAAGAAATTGCTTGCGACAACGGGCCACAATTTATCGGCGCAAAATCTAAAGAATTGTGCAAAATCTAAAAGAAAGGTTAGAAGCAGCGAAAGGTCATTGGCCCGAAGAATTACCTGGGATACTATGGGCCTACCAAACGACGGCCAAGTCAAGCACAAGAGAAACCCCTTTTTTCCTTGTGTACGGCGCATAACCGTTGATACCGGTGGAAGTAGGGAAACCAACCTTAAGGTATTTTCAAGCAAACGAAGAGTCAAACAACGAGGCAATGCTAATCAAATTGGAACTGCTTGAAGAACACAGGGACTTAGCGCATGTCAGAATGGTGGCCCAAAACCAGAGAATGGAGCGATATTACAATCAAATATCCAACCTCCGTTATTTCAAAGTGGGAGACTTGGTTTTAAGGAAGGTGACTCAGAACACCCGAGAACTCAACGCGGGTAAATTAGCCTCTACGTGGCATGGCCTTTACTGGGTTTAAGCTATCACTGGTAAGGGGTCGTGCGAGTTGGAAAACCGCAACGGAGACAAGTTGCCCAGCAACTGGAACGTGGCTCACCTCAAAAAATATTATTACTGACAAACAACAGACAAACCGAAGCAATGGAAAAGCATATTACGAAGATAACAGTGATAAGACCTTCGGTGACAAGGCAAACAAACAAGTTTCCACTCGGGGAAGATAAGGTAATCTTTTCTTTGATAGTAAATTCCCACTGGGAAGTAAAGTTTACTACCGAACAAAGGTTACACGATCATTCACGAGCACAAACCACTAGAGGGCTGTTAGGTTTTCTTTCGCTCGATAGCATAGATTCCTATTGGGAATCAAGATATGTTGCCGAATAAAGTATTACCTAATGATTCATTGGTTGGATCTTCGAAGACACAAGACTTCCAGTGTTTCAATTTGCATTCTTCGCATTCGAATATCCGGCAAGGCAATACTGAATGCCACATCAACCGGGAACGAAACTCTGGCAAGGCAACACTGAATGCCATGTCAAATGGGAACGAAAATTTGGCAAGGCAACACTGAATGCCACGCGTCATCGAGACTGGGGACTGCACAAACAGCTACGTAGAAACAAGTTGTACAAGATAGCCACAAGTCATGGCAACTTCTTTTCTACATAGCAAAATGCCTATGTAAACTATGAAAACAAAAGAAATGGCATGAAATCCTTTTGCTTTTATCTTATTTCTTGTTTGAACGATGAGCTAATTTTGTCATTTGAAAGTTAAACAAATACTTCAAATGTTAGTGTCGTAATGAACATGAGACGTCTTCTTCAAGAGCACCGTAAACATAAGAGGGCCCTCTCTTATAAAAACCCTCCCGTTAAAGGGTTAGTTCCGGAAGAATATATACCCGGAACCAAAAATGCTATCGGAAAAAAATACACCCGAAGCCGCATATGAAAAAGACGCAGAAACCAAACTTGCGCAAATACTTATTGAAACCCTCATGTAAAAGGGGCTAATTTTCGGAGACCGAAGTGCATCGAAGAAATTGCATCTGAGACCACATACAGGAAAATATGCACAAATATTCAAGAAAAAGTAAGACTCAAACAAACATTTGAGCAAAATATGTCTTCATTTACAAGGATGTGCCAAAAGAAGTACAATACGGGAAAAGAAAAAGCTAAACTCCAGCATCTCCGGAATCAGGAGGGAGAGAAGATGGTTCCACTAACGGCTCAATGCTTTCCTCAGTTTGGTCTTCGGTGTCATCGCTTTTCGATCCCTCTTCAGTGTCCGAAAACTCGAAATCGGAATCAGAAGAACCGGGAGCATCAGACCGTGCCGGGAGTCCATTTTTTGCAGCCAACTCAAGCTCTCAGGCCTGGCAATTTTGGCATCAATGTTAATGATACCAGTCTTGTCCTGTTCCAAGGTTTTGCTCCTCATGCTATACATAGCATAAGTCTTTTCAACAACGAGTAAAGCCTCTCGGCGATTGAGTTCTTCTTTGAGCTGAGTTATCTCGGTAGAAAGATTGTCCCAGGCGAACCTGGCAGACCGGAGACTAACATCGAGATCATGGAAAGTATAACTGTAGATCCTGTTGTGCTCGATAGTTTTCTTATACTTCCCCTCCAACCAAGCATGTCTTGCCCCCGCAGCAGCAAACTCTTCGACCTTAGAATTCAAGGGTGCTTCTAAATTAGTTACCCTTTCAGTAGCAGCAGCCTCACGATCGTTGGTAGCAAGAATGGCATCCTGGACCTCAGCTCATTTAGCTTTGACTTCATCAAAACTAGTCCTCAGCAGCCCAATTTCTTGGCTAAAGGCCACCATTTCCTGTTCACTTTGTTGCAAACGGACCTCCAAAATGACGACCTCAGTAGCCCTGGTTTCCAGTTCTGAAAGACGGAGATTAGTCTGGTCCCGTTCCGCCAAAAGCTGACCCTGTCAGAAGAAAGTTCCTCCTTCTCGCGGATTAACCTTTGTAGGCCCTCAGAAGCAAGAAAATTGGCCTACAAGATAAGAAGAGGTAAAACTTAAAACGCACTCATTCAGGAACTAGAAAAATAGCAGAGAAAAAAAGAAACATACTGCTGCCTCATTATGCATAGCATTTTTCAACAAACACTCTCCCGAGAGTGTCTGAATCTTTTCCCAATCTTTCTTTGAAGTCAAGGGCTTGAGATAATTTGCAAGCTCCACTGGCCAAGAAAGAAGGTTGCACCTGGTAGAGACCGAAAGGGTAACATTCCTCCTCCTCTGAGGATCTTCAGAAGGGGCAGCATAATTTTGCCCCAAATTCCCATGAACAGGGGACTGTGGAAGAGGAACGCCTTCAGCACGGTCAGGTACGGCCGTTGGAGATGATGTTGTTGGTAGAAGCATGGATAAAGATGGAAATGATGTAACAGCTGCTGGTGGCGAAGAAGGCGGTGATAAAGGTGATAAGGGGGAATAACGGGAAACAACTGCATCGAAGGCAGCACTGGATGTTAGGTGATCACCAACCGAAGACGGCAAGGACCGAATACTCTGCTTCACAGTACCGGGCACAACAATTGGGGCCCGAGAACGAGAGTTGGCATTTTCCACTAAATCAAACTCTCCCCAAAGTGCCGAGACATCATCCTCGGCGGATGTGACTGCATCAACAGGTTGAGCATCATGTTGAGAAGATAAGGATCGTTGTATTCTATGTAAAGAAGCTCCCTCATCACAAGCTTCTTCATCATCATCGATCATCACAGTGTCAATGACCATCCCGGAAGGAGGACCAACCATCATCGCCAACAGGGATGACTCGGGAGCACCAACCTTTGCCCTCCTTTTATTTTCCCCGGCTACAGAGGAACGCCTTCCTTTCCGTTGTTTGTTCTCTGGCCGGGGGCTTTGTAAAGATACGCTTGCGCCTGAAGCGGACCTAGAGGCACCAGTTCGAGTAAGTGCCTCTTGAAGTAGCCTCGCCGCGTCAGCAAGATCTGCCAAAGCATCCTCCTCGGGGACCTCAACCGAGCCCGCAGGTAGACCTAATTTCATGAATCATGAACGAATCAGAAGGGCCCAACCAAATTCCTCATATACAGAAGCTAAAGTAAGGTAAAAATAAGTTACCATGATTTTTGGTCTTCCATCCGTATTTAATGGACAGCTCTTTCCACAAGCGAATTTCGGGCGTGGTGATGTCCAAGATCTTCTGAAACCATCGGTCTAAGCCTTCTACCAACGGTGGGATCCATCGAGTCACTGTGACACATGGGAGTTAAAGTATCAATACTTATATAGACGGGAAAGAATATTTAGGAGGAAAAGACGTGTTAAAAGGAACTTACGAGAGCGGTTCCAAACAGCTGGAAAGGATGAAGCCGTTGTTGGAATAATGTTACCAGAGGCAACTACAATGAACTGTTCCATCCACCCTCGGTCATTGTCATCATCCATGCTAGATATCATAGCGTGGTGGCCACGCTTGCAAAGGTTTATCATTCCCCCGCGGAAGATCTTCTGGAGTACAGGTTCACCATGTGAGCCAATGTTAGCTCTTCTTTGGTTTCCAGGCACAAGCGCCAAAGGCAGGCGACCGTCCTCCACACATAAGGACTTAGAGTAAAGGGATTAGGGTCTCCAGTCAAAGAAAACGCACCTAGAGTAAAGGGATACGTGTAAAAATATGTAAAAACCCTCCCGGGGGAGAGTCACTCGCTCCGATAAATCAGGAGCAATAATGTCCAGTTCTTGGCAGCTGCAAACTTCCTTCACAGTAGGAATACTGGAAGGATAAATGGAAGATGGGTGCCTGCTAACCGCCCATGAACGAGGGTTTTCAGTGGGAAATTTCTCTTCAAAATCCTTCGAAGTATTGAGCCTTGTTGGGATTATGGAACTTAGTGTTGGAAGAGCGAAATCCTCGTTTTTATTCTTGCTCTTCGAAGAACCAGTACGTTTGGATGAAGATGTCATGAGAAAAGGGGAAGAAAAGAATTTGTGTTTAAAGGAAATTAGAGAAGGGATGAAGAACAGGGATACAAATCGGAAAATAAGCAGTTTTGAGACTCAAAGGAAAGGGAAGTTGATACGTATAGTTGGCATTTTCAGCGGCTAAATACTTGGCTAAGATTGCCTCGATTACCGGTAAAAGGCGTGCTAAATCATAGGAAGACGCGTGTTCGGGGCATTAAATATGGAGGGACATGCGTCTAATCAACCCTCAGTAACCTCCAAAAGGAATTATATGTCACGCCCCAAACTCGGGGAGCGCGACCGGCGCTCAACTGAGTGAACCCGACCGAGTAAGCCTGTTAGATTTTCTTCTACCCAAACTCATCCATGAATAAAGAGGATATGCACTCCATTAATCAAAAACTGAAAAGATTTCATTAACAACTCCCATTTTATTTTCATTAGTAGCTTCATTCATAATTTCCAAAATATTACAAGTTTATAGATATAATGAAAATATGTTTTCCAAATACCAATATTTCTAGTTCAATTCCCCACATCAAACACCACCCACAACCTATCTACGGAGCCTCTAAGTACAACAGAAGAGTAATATGGAAATGCCGGCAACAAGGCCCCGGCTATACATCAAAACACAATGTACAACATTAAATGATATCAGGCCCGGAATAGAGTAGGGCTCACCAAAACCTGCTGAATAGAGAGTGACTGCTAACGAGGACCAAAGCTGCCCGTTGATGACCCACATGCATCCATTGAAGATGCAACGCTCCCGGCAAAAGGAACGTTAGTACATATGGAATAGTACTAGTATGTAAAGCTAACTGTCCTCTTTCAAATTAGAATGCCAATGTAAAAAAGGGAGAACCATGGAAACAACAATCAACAATCAATGATTTCCAAATGTCAAGTTAAAACATTACAATTTTCAAAATACGAAAATAATACTGTGAAGATAATAATCAAGATATGAAGATAATATTATTTTTGGTTGGGAGATCTTTAGCACTGATATATCACTATTCATAATATCACCATTTACAATACCAATACCATCATACTTTTAGCACGGAGTCCAATCACGACCCGATCGGCTAGGCCGTCTCATCCGAGATATCAACCACAATCATAATTTCAATTACAATTTACAGCACAATCACCACCATGTGTGCAACATGGTGTCCGATCACGACCCGATCGTCTAGGTCATCTCACCACAATACCGTATGGATCGAGATCATACTTTTCTATCAATCATCTCATCCCAATTAAGGGAAATAATTTTATAACATCAATCTCATCCCACTTAAGGGGAATAATCACAATCTACTCCTACGCCAGGACGTGAAGTTTCGGGGTTAGGTTATTTCAACCTATCCTTCCTCGGTGACTATGGATACTCCCAAATACATTTTTGATTTGCATACAAAGGAAACATAAGTACAAATTGTATTTTACCTCATAACCTTTCATACCGTATATAGCCTCATTGGCACTTTCAACCACTTACAATATCATTATTTCACTGGCTCTCTTGGCCATACATATGATTCTTCATTCATGGCACAATGGCCATATATCACATTCCATACTTTCATTTCTTTTCTTTCATGTATCATCATCATAAATATCAATGAATCGAATATTTGAGAAATCATAACTTCAAGTTCATTAGTAATGAAAACTTTAAACACAATAGGTTTTTTCCCAAAGAATGGGGTAAACTGACCAGCAATAGATACATACGTTAAAATCATAAACGAGTTTTATTCTTTGAAATACTTATACCAAAAAGGATAGTGTATAATTTCAACTCATAAATATGTAAAGGCTTAAAACACATTGGAAATACTTACAAAGCATATCATCAATTAAAGCAACCATATTGGGGCGTGATGTAAGGACATAAACTTTTAGGCAAATCTATTTTCGAAGTAATATTGGAACAGTTGAATCAAAGCTCATTTCATAATCTTTCTCACATTATCTCATTTCATTGGCACCACTAGCCACAAGTATACTTTTCATTCTTGGCACGGCGGCCACAATTTATATCACCAACTCATTTCTTTCACTTTCGAGCATCTTTATACATTATCAACAATAAAGCATTTCCACTCAAGACTTTAGGTACACATATGAGCAATTAAGAGCTTAAGCACATCGAGTTTTTCTCCCACAATTTGGCATCATAACCTTTATTTGAAACACTACTCAAGGCCATAATATTTTAATACACATATCATTCTTGAACACATTCCCGAAGATAACATAATGAGATAGGAACACTCGGAACACATTTTGAATACATAATTCTCAACACTTTGCTTACTCGGGACAATCGAATTTATAGGGAACAACTCGAAACATGAGAATAAAGAACTTGAGCCAACCATACTTGAAACTTACGGGAACATCATGGAATTCAATTCTAAGAGAGTAGTTTAGCCAACATACCTCGATTTGAGCTTTCCTTAAATTACTACAAAGTTTCAAAAATCCTAGAAATCCTAATCTATTTTGAGACATAACAAAATTAAACACAAATTAGGAAGATATTCATGGTTTCAGCTCATTTGAGCATTTTATCAAACACTAGGTGTGCAAATTTGGCTACAAGTTCTTCTATAAGATTTCTTTCATTCCATACCCCAATCTTTACTTATTTGAGCTCAGCAATCTTCCCTCAAACCTTATTGGTACATGCACGTATGCATAATACTTTTACACCCAAGAATCTTACTCCCAATCACCCATCTTTTATCCCAAACTCAAAATTGAAGAATTGGGGGAAGAAATTCTTACCTCTTTGAAGCCCTAGCAAGATCCTTGTGATATCTTCAAGCCTTGAGCAAGAATTGAGGAACAAATGACTAGGTTTTCTCTTTCTCTCTCTAAGATAATCTTACCTCTCTCTAAAAATATTAGATTTTTGCCTTCAAAACGAACCCAAAGGCTATTTATCAAAATGGGGTCGGGTTATTAAAATAGAAAAATGGACTCTCCGAACTCAAGTCTTCAGTCGCAGACTGGACCACATAATAGGTATGCGGTCCACAAAATGGACCACAAAACTGATGCCAGATCTGGGCTAGACTAGTTAGGTCTGCGACCATTCTGCGGTCCGCAGACCACTTTTGCGGTTCGCAGAATGATTCTGCAGTCTCGGAATTGACCGCAGAATTACATTCTGCTAGTCTTTGGGAATTTGGTCATAACTTTTTATAGAAGTATCGAAATGACGAACGGTTTCAAGCGTTAGAAACTAGACACGAAGTTAATTCATTTGATAGGTTGTCCATCACATAACTCTTTATATATATATATATATATATATATGTAGTTATGCTTGTCCAAAATTTTATCTTGTGCGTACTCATTTGGAACTTTAGTCTATCATGTAATTTCCAACTTGACTTAGACTTAGGGCTCTCCTTAGACCCCACATCACTTATAATATGCCTAGTACATTTATTATCATTTCCAATTGATATCTATCATATTAATATTGCTGGTCTGCACACAAAATAATATAATTAGCACATATCAACTTTCTTAATAGCGCTTAAGTTCTTTGAAATTTTTCAGGGTGCTACATTATAGTAATTCCCGCCAAATGAGAATTTTTACCAACTTTCCGGTGACACAAAGTTGTGTCACCGAAAAGCAGGAGGACTATCTGTATTGGGTAAAATATATTACGGTACATGGCCACCAATGAAGAGGACACGTGTAACCAAAGCTGGGAGGATGAAAAGCCGGGCACTGCTACCTCGTGTGTCACCGAAAAAGGCAAGTTCATAAAGGCATTAAGCACGCTGCGCCCGGTGATATTTAATAAAGAATATTCCACAACATTAAAGAGTAATGGCTCGTTACAAAGTTTTGAGCATTTATGTTTACCGTTAGGTTTTCATTATCCCACTTTAATAATTGTCATTAGAGGTGAGCCCGACCATTACGTCCACTGAGCTATAAATAATAGGCTTAATACCTATTGTAAGGACGGTTTATGGGCGGACATCAAAGAATATATTCCAACACAGTATCTCGATACTATTTTTTCTCTCGAGCTTGTTATTCTAACCATCATTGTGCCCGGAGACTCTGTTCTCGGGCTCTTCAGATCTATAGTTCCATCTGCATTTTGAGCTAAGTATTTTGCATCCAAATTGATTAATTCATCACTTCTTTTGACTATATTAATCCATTTGTCTAGAAACCACAGACAAATTCAACTGTACCGATTTTCGGGCAAACAAAGTGATAGTCTATGATGGGAGAGGGAAGAGAAACGACATGCTAAGGAATTACCCGTTAATCAATATTTCTCATGTTTAGCCAGGAAAAGAAACCATGATCGAACACGGCTCGTAAAATATATATGCATGTTTATCTAAATTCTTAAAGATATGTATATACATGTATATTTATGTAAATTCTTCGAGATATATGCGTGGGTCACGTTAATCTGAAAAGACACTACTAAAAATTCGGGCAAAATCGTCCCAAAAAAATTGACCAAAATGGGTCGGTAATGGCCAAAAACTGTCCAAAACGCGACCATTTACGTGAGGACGGTATTTTGAAGGTCGGAAGGGCATACCGGTCGGTTAATTAAATTCAAAAGAAAAAATTACCGAAAAAACCGACCAAAGTTGGTCGATTTTTTCCGACCAAAGTTGGTCGGTATTTTAATTATGTAATTAAAAAATGCACCATCTGAGAATCAAACCGGGGTTTGTACCGTGGCAGGATACTATTCTACCACTAGACCATTGGTGCATTTTATTTTAAGACTGTCTTTTATTTCATTTATACTCTTTAATTGTATTTTCACACGAAAATAACCAACTGATTTTGGTTGATTTTTTTAATATTAACATTAATTTATTCTAAATGAAAAACCGACCAAAGTTGGTCGGTTTCTTGAAAAATAAATTTTGCGGGACTCAAAAATAGTTTCCCGCATTTTTGCGCCAAAGAAAACCCACCAAAGTTGGTCGGTTTCGTAAAAAAATTTAAAAAATAAAATATTTTAAAAAACCGACCAACTTTGGTCGGTTTTTTGATCGGTCAAAATTGGTCGGTCGACCGTGATCGATTTTTGCCGAATTTCTAGCAGTGAGACTTACTCGTTGTTTATACTAAATAAATATATAATATGTGTTTGCCGTAACCGTAAAGTATTTTCCATGTTAATCCTCCATCTCCATACACAAGTTTCATTCTGTAATAGTAGATTCTTATTTCCCTTTTCGTATATACTTTTCAAAAAGTTGCAGATTCACTTCAACTTTATTGGGCTGATTTTTTGGACTCTGGTGGCATGACCAGATAAAAATAGTTATTGACAGCGTACGGATTTATTATCGAAAGAGGACCTAAATTAAAATAAGCTGGAAAAATAACATTGTATAGCCGCTCTAAAAGTAATAATCGAAAAATATATAAATTTTATATTCTTTTGCGGCTATCGAATACAAATAATTTTGGCCGCAGGCGTGATCTTTGCCCAAATAAAATCGGCTCTCTTTCGTAATCACTGTTTAAAATGCAGCGCGCACTATCTAAAAAGAACACGGAAATTATTCAATTCACGTGCTAATAGCTCAGTCCATTTCCTCATTTATCTGCAGGGTTTATTAGGATTTAAGAAGCCTTAACAACTCCCGCCAAACAAGCTCTGAAAGCTGGAAAATACCTAATAAAAATCTGTAATATCAATTCCAATGACCAATACTACCACGGCTTGCCATGCCATCTAATGGTTTCGGTGAGATGTTTAACCAAAATTAGATTTTTCGGTCAAAGTCAATATCTAGAAGAATCGGGTTACTGATAACTAAGATTTACTTCACTTTCCCAATAATTTTGGAAGAATAGATCAAAGAATAAAAATGATTGACAAAGAAAATAAGAAATGAACTGATAATTACTCCCAAAATTAAGGCTTAAAGCTTGGAGAATAAAGCAAAGAATAACAGTATGTATTTCAATAATAATCGTTACTTTTTTCTACAAATGAGATTTCAGTCCTTATATATGAGCATACAATTATAACGGTTCCCTTACTTAATTTGAGCTCACTAATGGTATTAATTGTATTGATTGCTCGCTACCATGTTTAACCGTAACAGAAACATTTATGACTAGAGATTCCTTGTAACTATACCAAATTCCCTTCCTTATTTACGTCAGGTTCGTGTATCTTCCCTTCTTTGCAGTCTTTATTCATTTCGCCCATGTTTCTCCTTTTACAGCTATCAGGTTCGATTCTTTCCTCAATGTAACCCCGTGGGTGTTTCTCCCGTGCCTTTTCTGCATTCTTTAATTCGTCTAATTAAAAGTGCCATTTGTCCTTACATCGATGTTCCACGTATCATGCCCCGTCAGCTTGTTGATAGTCCACGTGTCATGTCTTTTTTCCACCAATACAGATAGTTCCCCCACTTTCTGAATATTCTCAACTGAATATCCGGGAAGTGGTAAGTTTTTATGGTGGGAATTCTTTGCTGCCGTTTCTCGAGTATCATTATGCCTCCTTCAGAATCGATGCGACGTATGTCACATTCATTTAATGCCCATGCCACGTGGCTTCTTATGATAGATTATGCAGTTTTTCAGCGTTTTTTAGGGTTTTTTATTCGGTTGCGTCAGTCACGAAGTGATGGTTCTATTATGGCACTTCATAATGATCAATTTTAACGACTGTTGTGTCTCCTTATAAATATTTCATACTTTTAGATTTCTTGAAACCTTCTTCCTTCTGTATCCATTATCTTAGCCTTTCTTCATATCTCTATACATTTTCTCTGTATTTTCTTTGTTAAACATGTCTTCGTCAACACCAGGCCCTCTCAAAGTTGTGATCGTTGACGAGCTTGCTCCTTCTACTGCCCCTACTAGAAGTAGGAGAGGTGCTAGAATTCGTAGCCTTGGCTCATTATCTACTCATGGTTCCTCTTCTCAAAGTAATTCTGCCAGGCCATCTTCTTCTAGACCTAGGGCTCCTTGACCCTTAGATCCCCTTCAAGAAATAGGGACCTGAATGAACCTGTGTGTGAGCCTACAGTTGCTGATATTGTTCCTGAAGAATTTTTTTTTGTATCAGATCATGAGACCATGAGGAATCAAGTCTCTTCTATAGCTTCCCTTAATCCTGCTGAACTTTACACAAGTTTAATCACTCCTGGTCTTCTTTCCTTAGTTCGACGAGAATGTCATTGGAAACCAGATTTTTCAGTTTTAATCCCTGTTGCCAATCAAATAATCACCTCTTACCATGTCTATTTTTTTCGTTTATACCTACCCGTTCACCTTAGGGTTTAAGCCTCTCATTGATCGAGTGATCATCGAGGTTTGTCGCTATTTTAATGTTTACCTTGGCCAGATTGGTTCCATCGTGTGGAGGGATGTAGTATGCCTTCGCTATTTGTCAGATTTGGTCTTTGCTCCTTTTACCTTTCATCACTTACTTCATCTTTACTCCCCTAAGTTGTTTCGTGAAAGGGTTTTTTCCCTCGTGGCTAGAAGTAAAAGGGTGTTAGTTAGCCCCGAAGATGACCAGGAGCGTGGCTGGTACGCCAACTTTGTTGCTGCCCCCACTAAGAACCCGTGGAGAATAAGAAGTTGGAAAGCCACAGTTCCCTGACTTTAATGAATGACATTGTTCATTCTTTTCTTAAGATATAAGTTTACTTATATTTCCTTCCTATCTTTTCCTCATTCGTAACTCTTCTTCTCCTGCCTTTTTGTAGATTAATTTGATAGGCACTGAGCTTATGAAAAGAGTCTCTCAAATTGATCAGCAATTAATTGAATTGCGTACCGAGGCTGGCAACTGGAAAGAACAATTTGAAGGTCTTTAATTGGAAAAAGACGTTCTTGCAGAAGAGAAAGGAGTTTTGGAACAACAAATAAGAATGATTTTCGCTGAGTTAGCGGTTGAAAAAGCTTTTTCCAGTCAAGTCGAGAATGACAAGAATAGACTAGAATCCTCTTTTGCTAAACAACTTTCCAAGTCTACTGAAGAGATAAGGGGTTTGAAAGAACTCCTTAATCAAAAAGAAGTTTAAGCGGGTAAATTGGTTCAAACGCTTACCCAAGCTCAGGAAGATCTCCGCACTTCTACAGATAAAATTCAGTTCTTGGAAAGTTCTCTTGCTCCTTTGAAGACAGCTTATGAAGCCTCGAAAGCAGAAAAAGAAGAGTTGAGAGCCTAAATTGATCAGTGGGAGAAGGACTACGAGGCCCTCGAGGATAAATTATCGTTGAATGTTAGCTGGGATTTTCTGAACACTCGCCTCGAGACTTTAACTAAAACCAGCTAGAAAGGTTTTGAACTTAATGCTAAGATTGATAAGGCCAAAGAAGCACTTGATTAAACTCAGCAACGCCAAAACTTTTCCACACCTGAAGAGGAAGGTTCTAAGGGTGATGGAGGTGGAGATGTTCCTGGCGGAGCTGATGTTCAAGCCTCTTCTCCCCAAATTGATCCCTCTTCTCCCGTTTATGATGCTCCTTAGCTTTTTCCCCTTTTCTATACTCTTTTGTTGGCTTTTACTTAGAACTCCCTTATGTTGTTGCTTTCCTTATTTTAACAACTTTTTGGAAGGTTTGTTTTTGTCACCCCTGTCTTTTTGGGGTTCGATGACAAAAATATCACCCTTATTCTTTTAGGGTTAATATATATAAATATTTTTATTATTTTTGCCGCATATTATGCTTTTTTCCCTTTTAATATTTGAGATTTCTCTTGCACTTAAAATGCTTTAATAGACCGTGACTTCGATATACACGGGTTGTTATAAAAAGAGGACCCTTTTATATTAACGACACTGATGAAGATTACGTCTCATCTTCATATTGGTGCAAATATATGAAACATGAAGTAGACATGAAAAGAGAAATAATTTGAGGAAGTTTTATGTTTTGAACTTTCAAATAAATTTCGTGCATCATTTTCATAACTATTCATACAACACATTCATAACTACTTTCATTGTAGCAGGTTTACAAATACAAATTTGGGTCGATTATCCCCTGACTAAATTTATGGCCTTAACCTAAAAACTCGTGGGAATATGGAATATCTTGCATCCTTTTTGAGAGTTCGAACTTCTTTGAAAAGTTTTCAAGATTTTTTCAAGGTTTTGATTCAAGCTGAACTATGCCTTTGGTTCTTTTTGCTTCCTTCTATATGCATAGTACTTCCCCCCTCCAGTGTTGGAGCTTTACAGTATGAAATCTAGAACATTGGATCACTCATTTCTTTTCGTCCATTCCCTGAAAAGAAAAATACGAATGGGACTCGGAGATAATTATTTAGATGATAACTGCATAACCTTTTTTTATCAGAAAAGTTGTAACATAAACCGGGAATAATTCAGTATTTCGCGTGTCTTTCGGGTTTAATATTATCATTTGGTACGGACCAGCTTTTTGCCTATCATCTAAAATGGTTAGTAAAATTCAAAAGAACAAAATAAAATCGAACTTATGTGATACCTGACCGTGGGTATTTTCCTCGTC
Organism: Nicotiana tomentosiformis; assembly: GCF_000390325.3. Classification (NCBI taxonomy): domain Eukaryota; kingdom Viridiplantae; phylum Streptophyta; class Magnoliopsida; order Solanales; family Solanaceae; genus Nicotiana; species Nicotiana tomentosiformis. The sequence continues at coordinate 149,514,005 of NC_090814.1, read as the reverse complement.
TAGAAGTAATACTTCTTCAAATGGACCGCATTCAGGTTCGATGGTAGCACCTTGCCATCCATGGTTTCCAACTCGTATATGGGCCTTCCCAATTTGGGCTCAATTTTTCTGCATTGACCGCTTTTGTTGATCGGAACACCTTTTTGAGGATGAAGTCCCCAATCTTGAAGTACCTCAAATTAGTTTTCCTGTTGTAGTATCATTCAATCATTTGTTTTAGAGCCGCCATTCGAATTAATGTTGTTTCTATCCTTTCTTCTAATAGATCCAAATTTACCCGCAACTCTTCCTTATTTGCCTCTTCAATGGCATGCATGTACCCCATACTTGGTTCACCTATCTCCACCAGAATTAAAGCTTATGCACCATATACAAGTGAAGACGGAGTCTCACCCATACTAGTTTTTGCTGTTATTCGATAAGCCCATAGTACCCTTAGTAATACTTCTGGCCATTTGCCTTTGATTCTTCTAATCTATTCTCTAAGTTATTAATAATAACTTTATTTGTCGATTCAGCTTGTCCGTTGGACGAAAGGTGGTAAGGTGCGGATGTAATTCGTTTGATCTGCCAACTTTGAAAGAATTTTGTGATTTTCGTGCCTATGAACTGTGGGCCATTGTCACACACAATTTCCTTTGGAACCCCAAATCGATATATAATATTTCGCCAAATTAAATACCTGACTTCTTTTTCTCGCACCTGTTTGAAATCACTTGCTTCCTTTCATTTTGAGAAATAATCTCTTAAAACTAACAGAAACCGTACCTTTCCTTTAGCTTGAGGCAACAGCTCCACAATGTCCATGCCCCATTTCATGAAGGGCCATGGGGAAATAACTGAATGCAACAACCCTGTCAGACGGTGCATGTTATTGGAATATTGTTGACATTTATCGCACCTAGCTACAAAGTTTTCTCTTCTTCTTCCATTTTTGGCCAATAATATCATGTTCTTATTAATGTTTTCACCAACTATTTTCCCCTGGCATGATTACCGCAATGCCCCTAATGTACTTATCTCACTACATACTCCGTTTGTGATGGACCGAGGCACCGTGCTAAAGGTCCACTAAACATCTTACGATATAAATTTCCATGAATTAAATAGTACCAATCAGCTTTTTGCCGAAGTAATTGTGACTTCTTCTTATCTTCGGGCAAGATGCCAAACTCCAAAAAGTTCACAAATTCGTTTCTCCAATCCCAAGTTAAATTATTAAAATTTACCTCACTCTTGGTTTGATCGAGTGCCGAATGAAACAAATGTATCACAATAGCATTTTATGCATTTATTACATCCGCGACAGATGCGAGATTTGCTAACGTGTCTGCTTCTACATTTTTCTCCCTAGGTATCTGCACGACTTTCTATGTCTGGAATTGTCCAAGCAATTCTTGTACCTTTTCAGGTATTGTTGCATTCACGTCTCTCTTGCCACGTATGTTCCCTACATTTGGTTAACCACCAACTGCGAGTCACTTTTGATCATAATTTGTTCGATACCAAGTTCTCATGCCCATTCCAAGCCTGCAATCACACCTTCGTACTCTGTCCCATTGTTAGTGATTGATAATATTTTATCGCTTGTCTTACGACTTCACCTGAAGGTGGAATTAGAATAATTCCTAAACCTTCTCCTTTAACATTTGAAGAACCGTCGGTAAACATGGCCCAATTCCTCGGATTAGCTCCGGTAAACACCTGTAGTTCCTTCTCTGCTTCAGGAACTAAATTCGTGCTAAAATCCGATACAAAATCTGCTAAAAACTGTAATTTTATTGCAGTTCTAGGATGATATATGATATCATACTCACTTAGTTCTATTGCCCATTTAGCTAATTTACCTGATAATTCCTCTATATGCAGTATATTCCTTAGGGGAAAACAGTTATAACATAAATAGGATGACATTGAAAATAGGGTCGTAACTTCCTAGATGCCATAATTAACTCCAAAGCAAGCTTTTTTAATTGTGGATATCGTGCCTCAGTAAATTGGGGATTGTTTACCTTTATCTTCTCGTACCAACACCGCATTTACCGCTACTTCTGACACAACAAGGTAAATGAGCAATCTTTCACCGTCTTTTGGTTTGGCTAACAAAGACGGATTTGATGGATACGACTTTAGGTCCTTAAGAGCTTGTTGGCACTCATCAGTCCATTCAAACTGATTCTGCTTTTTCAATACTGAAAAGAATTAAAAACTTTTTTCTGATGACTTTGATATAAACCTCCCGAGAGCTGCTAGCATACCTTAATCTTTGCACTTCCTTCTTGCTCGTGAGTATATGTGGTATTTCCTCAATAGTTTTGATTTGAAGCCACGACAAAAGTATATTTTTCAGATTTAGCTTCATATTATACTAGCGGAGAATCTCAAAGGTGTCTGACAAGTGTTGAAAATGATCTCATGCATGTGTTGACTTGACTAACATATCGTCTATGTAGACTTCCATAGTATTTCCCAGATGTTCTTGAAATATTTTAGTCACCAATCTTTGATATATGGCTCCAGCATTTTGAAAGCCAAATGGCATGACTTTATAACAGTAAGTCCCTCTGTCTGTGATAAATGAAATTTTTTTTTCATCTAGAGGGTCCATTTTTATTTGGTTATATCCTGAATATACATCTAAAAAACTTAAAATTTCATGACCTATAGTGGAATCAATTAGCTGACCTATATGCGGTAAAGGAAATGAATCTTTAGGACAAGCTTTATTTAAATCAGTATAATCTACACAAACTCGTTATTTTCCATTTTGGGAACTACCACGGTATTAGCTAACCAGTCAGGATATTTTACCTCTCGTATTGACCCAATTTTTAAAAGCTTTTGTACCTCATTCTGGATAGCTTGATTTTTTAAGGATCCTTGCTTTCTCTTCTTCTGCTTGACAGGTGGGTATAATGGATCCTCATTTAGTTTGTGAGTCATCACCTCCGGTGGTACACCTGTCATATCTGAGTGCGACCAAGCAAAGTAATTTGCGTTAGTTTGTAAAAATTCAATTAACCTACCTTTCATTTCTGGGCTTAAATTTGCTCTGATATAAACCTTTCTGTCTGGCCAGTGGACAAATAATATAACCGCTTCGAGCTCCTCGGTAGTTGTCTTAATATTTTCATTTTCTTCTGGTTCTTGAATAACATCGGGTCTTGAATCAACATCAGTCTGTGCTTGCGTGTCTTCAGTTGAGGTTTTCGTAACAACGTCCTCAACCAAATTCTGTAATTGCTATTCCATGTCTGCATCATTGGCTACCGTGCTTGCGATCACCACTGAGTTAATACTTCTTGAAGCTTGCTAATCTCTACAAATTTGGCGGATTCCTCATTGTGAAGGAAATTTGATAACTTGATGCAATGTGGAAGGGACAATGTCCGTATCGTGAATCCACGGTCTTCCCAGAATTATATTATAGCCCATGTCCGTGTCTATCACCTGGAACTTTGTATCCTTGACAACCCTTTCTGCAAATGTGGTGAGTACAACTTCCCCTTTTGTGATAATGCTTGAATTATCAAACCCGTACAAGGACCGCATTTTTGGTAAGACCTTATCATTAGCTTGTATTTTATTCACCACCCTCAGTAAAATGATGTTTACTGAGCTACCTGGATCCATCAAAACTCGTTTTACGCCAGTATCATGTACAAGTAAAGATATTACCAGTGCATCGTTGTGAGAAATTATCAAGTCGCCTGCATCCTCATCATCGAATGTTATACTATCACCATCCAAGACTTGGCAAACTCGCTTTCCGTGAGTGAGAGTGATTTTTGACGTCTTTTTTGCGGCTATATATATTACTCCATTGACCTCATCTCCCCCAGTTATTACGTTAACTGTTCTTTTTGGTGATGGAGGTTTTGGGGGCTCTTGCATGTTCTTCATATATGATTGTCTTCCTTTCTCACTGAACAAATCAGTAAGATAACCTTGCTTCAACAATCTCGACTTCTCCTTGTAGTAGCCTACAATCTGTTGTTCTATGATCATGATTGTTATGAAACTCGCACCAGAAATCTAGATTTCTTTTGCTTGGATCTGATCTCATTTCTTTAGCCCATTGTACCTTATCCCCCATACCTCTTAAAATAACCACTAACTCGGAGGTACCGATGTTAAAGTTGTAATCTCCTATCCTTGCTTGCATATTGGAATCATTGCTTAGGGCATCTCGTTCTTTTTTTAACCTGGATGAAGAACTCATGTTCTTTTGCCTTGGTATTGAATCGATCGTGCGCTTTCTTATTTAGATCGAGATTCTCGCCCTGCAGGTCCCATGTACGGCTCATACCTCTTTTTACAGGACCTTTTTTTTTATTCTGAACGTCTCGATCCTGGCCTTTCATCGACCCTTGGTTGTACGACCGTATCTTCTTTTATTCGTATCTTCGTATTGTACCTGTTGTACACATCGTTCCAAGTTGTTGCTGGAAATTCTCGTAAACTTTCCTTCAGCCTCCTCGTGGCTTCTGAACTTTTCTCGTTCAAGTTGCTCGCAAATTCCATAGCCGCCCAGTTATCAGGTACTCGAGGTAACATTATCCTCTCCCGCTGGAATCTATCTACGAATTCCCTGGGCAATTCTGTTCTCTCTTGTTTAACCTTAAAGATGTCTTCCATCTTTCTTTTTTTTAAACTTTTTGATCTCCCGAATGTGCTTATATAAATGAATTTGCAAGCTCAGTAAAAGAATCAATAAAATTTTCAGGTAAAAGAGAATACCATGTTAGCGCTCCCTTTGTGAGTGTTTCGCCAATCATTTTAACCAAAACCGATTCGGTTTCCTGTTTGGTTAAGTTGTTGCATTTCACGCCAGTAGTGAATGCAGCCACGTGATCTCGAGCGTCATTTGTTTCATCATATTTGGGAATATCAGGTATTTTATACTTTTTAGGAATTGGTAAAGGTATTACACTTGCCTTATAGGGTTGTTGTGAATACTTGTCAATATCTACCCCTTTTGATTACGGGTGGTACGCATGGTATCTGCTCTATACGATCGTTCTGTTCCTTCAACTGTTTCTGCAAAGTTAGCACTAAACTTTATAAATTAGAATTATTTGGAGTACCTGACCCTCCATCACGAGATTCACTAGGATTTTCTCCACTTCCAGAATTATAAAACCCTAAACGCGGGTTCTTCAAAGTTGATGTATTAACTGGTGGAGGAGTTTGCGCCGCATTGGGTAATCCTCTGACAAAAGCTTGTAGCGCACTATTCACATGCTCCACAATCAATTTCTTTAGAGCGTCTTGCTCCAAAGTTTGGTCGTTTCCCTACTGATTATCAGCACGAGAAGTAGACCTTTCAGACGAACTTCCTCGTGACTGTTGAGGGGATCCAGTATGTGTGTGGTGTGATGGAGTTGCACCTTGTTGGTTCAGCTGGTTGTTGTCGTTAACGGTAGACATATTTGATTGTTAAAGATTGAAAAGTGAACAGATTATCAGATTTTCGATAACGGAACCAATTTGTTTAACCAAAATTAGATTTCTCGGTCAAAGTCAATATCTAGAAGAATCGGGTTACTGATAACCAAGATTTACTTCACTTTCCCAATAATTTTGGAAGAATAGATCAAAGAATAAAAATGATTGACAAAGAAAATAAGAAATGAACTGATAATTACTCCCAAAATTAAGGCTTAAAGCTTGGAGAATAAAGCAAAGAATAACAGTATGTATTTCAATAATAATCGTTACTTTTCTACAAAAATGAGATTTCAGTCTTTATATATGAGCATACAATTATAACGGTTCCCTTGCTTAATTTGGGCTCACTAATGGTATTAATTGTATTGATTGCTCGCTACCATGTTTAACCGTAACTGAAACATTTATGACTAGAGAGTCCATGTAATTGTACCGATTTCCCTTCCTTATTTACGTCAGGTTCGCGTATCTTCCCTTTTTTGCAACCTTTATTCATTTCACTCCTGTTTCTCCTTTTACAGCTGTCAGGTCCGATTCTTTCCTCAATATAACCCGTGGGTGTTTCTCCCGTGCCTTTTCTGCATTCTTTAATTCGTCTAGTTAAGAGAGTCACTTGTCCTTACATCGATGTTTCATGTATCATGTCCCGTTAACTTGTTGATAGTCCACGTGTCATGTCTTTTTTCCACCAATACACGAGAGTCTACTACGAAATAAATGTGAGTTTAATTTTAAAGTTTCCCATGTAGTAAGAAGAAGAAAAAAAGTATGTAATACCACTGCCACGAAAGAATAACAAATGTAATACTAGTAGGAGTAGTATTTAGCACATACATAAAGTATATGATCAAACTGAATTCAGTATATCAATTCTCTGTTAATCTGAATTCATAGAGATATCAATTCTCTGTTAATCTGAATTCATGGACCACGTTAATCCAGAAACGACTTACTCGTTGTTTACACCAAAACATAGATGTATAATGTGTTTGCATATTACTTTTTATCACTTAATTGTGATTAATTGAATACATTCTCAACCCATTTTTATCACCTAATCATGTTAAGTTAATATAATTTGGCGTAAGTTAAGCATTTTCCATGTTCCTCCACCTGTATACACAAGTTCCGCACTGCAATTGATTTTTCTTTTCCGTTTCATTTATATGTATACTTTTCTAAAGGAGTTATCGACAGTGTACGGATTTATTCTCGTACGAAGGCCTAAATTAAAATAAAATCGGCTCCCTTTCGCGATCACTGTTCAAAATCCAGCGCGCATTATCAAATTAGAACACGGAAATTATTCAATTCACGTGCTGATAGCTCCCATTTCCTCATTCATTATCTGCTATCTGGAAAGTATCTAATAAAATCTGAAATACTAAAACAAATGACCGATACCACCATGGCTTATAATCTAGTGTTATCAGTAAGAGTACCAAAAAATAATGGTAGAGTTCAATTTTTACAGTTTCGTTTCCTATTTTGTGATTCAGTGGCGGAAACAGAATTTTCGTCTAAAGGTTAAAAAAATAGTTTAAAAAATTAAAATAAAATGTAGCCAACGAAAATTGAACCAACAACTTTTCCCCCTTGACCACTAAGCTATACCTTTAGAATGTATCAAGGGGATTCAAAATATATAATAATACAGGTACAAATCGAATTTTTCCCTCCTGCCCTGTTACGATCCCTAGATGTAATAGGAAAAAAGTTATGGATGTAATACCACTGCCACAAAAGAATATATTTGTAATAGAGTAGTATTTAGCACCTACATAAAGTATTGGATCAGACTATGCTCAAAGTGACCAGGAAAAGAAGAGGGCTTTCAATTCAAGTTTAATAAAGGAAAAGACCGAAGATGGAATTCTGGATTGTTTCATACTCCTCCAAACTGTCAAAGTGTTTTCTTTATGTTTTTAAAGAAGAAAAAAGTATTAAAAATAAAGTTTGGCGATCCCAAGGTGCTTACCTGCACGCTTGCACTAAAAAAGTAGAAGCAGTAACGGGAAAATCTTAGAAGTTTAGATCTGAACCTTGAAATGAAAGCCCGTCAGCTTCTCTATCAAGCAAAGAGCAAAGGCAAAAAGGGGGAAAACAAAGCTAAAGTGAGATCAATGGGGGACTTTTATTCTGGCTATTCACACGCACCAGTTTCTTTAAAAATTAGAACAAACAAAGCAGAGCAGAAGTAGAAAATCTTTAAAAAGGAATCTGAAATGATGATGGAAACAGCAAGAGCTCACTTGCCTTCTTTCGCGGACGAAGCTAGGGGCGAAAGAATATTTAAAAAATTATACTGCATATATATGGTCAATTTTTTTTTAAAGTATATATACGACATGTTAAATTCCCTTCGCATTCTCAAGTGTTTACTTTTTATAAAAAAAATTCCCTTGGTTAAAATCCTCCGCTACTGTTTTGCACCATCGTTCTTTTTTCTAACATGATTAATCAATTGGCCACCTTTTCCTCTTTTTCATTTTCCCTCTTTCCTTCTCCCTGTTGTCTAACGGATTCTCTACTATCCATTGCCCCAATTACTAATTCCAAAATCCACAAAAAATTATAGTTAACTGCTCCTGAAATAGCATTAGCCCTTCAAACTCAAAGAACTTGATTAAACAATTTGTAATACTCTAACTATGCCAAAACCTCCCACCACTTACTACAAATCCTCGAGAAACTGTAAAATTTAACAACAAAACTAGCTCCTTGGCACAAAAAAAAACCAAAAGAAGAAGATGGAAGGGCTGATTCTCAAAACACAAATTGATGAAAGCCCTATAGCTAAAGTTAATCAAAAAGGGGGTTCATTAACTGTGATTTATAGTTCATCTATTATTTCAGAAACTGCCATTCCAATTCAGGTGACACAACTGAGGTTGCTGATAAGTGATAAGCACCATCTTGAGCTCATGCGTTACTGCTGTCACACTAACTCCAATGTTGCCTGCCATGGCACTGCCCAAATGATGAGGATTTGCCATTGTGGCAGGCCGTGGAGGATGATACAAGCCTTGAAATTGCATATGGGATGATTCTGCAGCAGCTGGAGCCAGGGGCGGATCTATCTTAGGCCAAGTCACGTGACACCGTTTCGTCGAATTATTTTACTAATTATGTATATATTTCAAATCTAGAAACACAACAACAATTAATTATAATAAAGTGACACTTGTTACTTAGGTCTGTGTAGCTCATGCGGTCAGTGACTTAAGTATTCAGCGGGAGGTAAGTGTTCAAAACCCTGCAGCTTCATTTTTTTGTTGTATGAGGACACTAAACCAGTGGATCGTAAGTGATAATTACAGATGCTAGCGACAATAAATTCCTTTAAACGTGGAAAGATGCTGCTGCTTTCTTTTTGTTTTGCTTTTTTTTTAGGGGGTTGTTTTTCTATATGTTGTACAAATTTACAGTAATTTGTTTATTTATCCACCTTTTAAAATGGTGACACCGCTTATGAAAAATTCTGTGTACACCACTAGCTAGAGCAGCATTGAAAGAACCATGACCAGTGTGGAACGGCAGATAGGCAACATGAGGCGATTGTCCAGGCATGTTTTAGTATGAACCTGAGTCCAAACTACGATGCTGCCTTTGATTCATCCACATTTCAGGTGTTTCTGCCAGTCAAACAGGTTTCAAGGAGCAAATCAATTCCCAACTATTTTCAGTCCCCAAACCAAGAACATTCTTAATACTTCGCAACTTGTAAACAATATTAACCTACGGATCAAAACAGCGATTGACATATCTGACCCCAAATACTACGAGTTTACGATAACAAATGTAGGAAGATGTTCGGATCTACATTTTCGTTCACATTTCTTGCACGTCTGCATCAGATTAAATTACAAGCAGCAACATTGACTTTAGATTTCAGAAGATTGACAACTCACACCAACTCATAACTTTGAACTCGGGGAAATTCATCAGTGTAGGCCAAGGTCTATGACTCAAGCCAGCAGCTGCATTTCCATCGATTCTTGCTGAAGTGGGGTTTCCATCCATTTCTCTATCAATCAGTATTTTTAAAAGCAAAAAAGCAACACGAGAAGCAGAGCACATATATGAAGTTAGTACCTAAAATATCAAAGCGCAATTCAAATTACTAATTTCAGCATGCAGTACACTACAACAATATTAGCTCAACAACTCAAATTGGACATAATAGCAACTTCAGATGCAATATTGATATTCCATCTTCAATTAATCAAGAAGGGGAAAAAGGAAGTATCAAAAAAAGAGAAGCAAAAGTATGTAAGATGATGTGTTACAAATGGTAGAGAATTTGCATACTCAGAGTAGGAAAAAAGTAATTGTTTGAAGAACAAAAGAAGAGAAACGGAAGAAGTAGAAGAAGAAGAGTTACAACTGCTCAAGAAGAATAAGAAGATAAGGACAAAACGAACGCTCAAGTGTACATGGAGAGGAGTCCTAGTTGCGCAAGTAGAAAACGCCTTTCCCTTCTCTCCTTTTTGTCACTTTTTTTTTCCAAGTTTTGAAGTGGAGATTCAAAGATTTGATCGCTTCGTGTTGGGAGTACTTTGCGCATCACGATCTACAGCAGGTGTCACACCAAAATGATCACTACACTCATGAGGTAATTTGCCCTCACTTCGCATTGTACTGACACTTTAAGCGACAGGGCAATGGTTTCTCGATAGTATGGTAATATTTTGTTGTATACAACATATAACATGAAAGAAAAGCTGAATCTCGATAGTTAAAGTGAAAGGAACCAAGATACTTACCTGCGGATTAGGAACATAAAGATTATTATCCTTTTACTTTAACCGGGGTGAATCTTCAACCCCTGTTGCACTGCCAATTACACCAGAAGTGTTAACTGCATAGCCAGTCAGACTAGTAAAAATCCTTAAACCTGAAGTACTTCCTGTTGGACAGTCTTGAATTGCTGGATTCCATACTTAAACCCCATCCGCATTAAGATGGGAGCTACCTCCAGGCATCAGCAAGTAATTGCTTCCAGTGGAGGGATGGAGATAGGCAGGGTTACTAGAACAGCTAGGCATACTCATTGGAGGAACATAGATAGGGGGAGCAAATGACTGTATGGCATAAGATTAGCAAAATGGGAAACATGAACTTGGGGGTGCATCTGTGAAACATGCTGTGGCTGTTGTGCTTGCTGCAACATTGGAATTGACGATGTAGAAATGCTACTTGTGGCATGTGAACCGAGGAGTTGCAGATGGAAAGCATGACATGTAGGTCATAGAAAACACTAGAATAGATGTGGAGTTACAATATCAAATGTGATAAAACCCAAGTTATAAAAAATTGCAGGTACATATCCTTATCTGAGCATACAAGTATAATCATAACTACAAGTGTTGCGGGGAGGGTCATCATGATTGCTTTACAGTTAACAAATTCAATTTCACCTCCTGGGTGCCCAAGGCCACTAGCAGATTCATCGACTGCTGGTCTAAAATATTGTGTCCAGTTTGAGGATCATAGGTCGCTTACATCCCATCCAGTAATACTAAGTGCAGAACAAGTAAATAGGAGCTGGAAGGATTTGTAACATGACCAAAAAAGAACATAAACCAAACTGAAGAACATGAACTCACTGACAATCTAGGTAAATCAGGAGCATCTTGCTTCTGTTGTGACTTGGAGGGAGTATAAGATGAGCTGTTATCTCGAACCTACCCAACAACTTAGTAGTTTTAAAAATCCTGAGCAGTTGAAGACTCTTTTTATCTGTCATTGATGATCTAAAGTTCCAACAGATCCAGAATATCAGACCCTGAATTTCGAACATTATAGCTAGCTGTATCCAACTGCTCGCTATCAACATGTTCATCACTCAAAGGCCTTAGTAATCAAAACTGACAAGCTGGCACTGTAATAAAATCATTTCAAGTATAGTCAAAATTCGGGTTAGGAAAAAAAGAGAAAATGAAAGAAGCAGCTATATATGTACAGTTCGCCATCTAAGCACAACTAGAAATGTTGAACAGAGAAGCATCAAAGTACTAGGAAATTCTATTAACAGTAAAGATACTTCATTGCCTTCTCCAGTTCTCCTTTTTTTTTCGCCCCGTCAGACAGCTGAGAAGACAACAAACATTCAAAGGAAAAAATAGGGAGAAAGTGATACCCTTCTACACAGATTTCCTCTACCGACAACAAAGACACAATTTTATAGACTTGCAAAGGCTGGTGGAACATTTTTCTGTTAACTTAGAGTCTCAAACACTTATCCTAGGGACTACCAATAACACGACAGAATTCTATAATCAGAAGTCACATTGCTGTCAATAAGCTGTGCCTTACCCTAACTCATCTACAATTGTATATCAAATCCCGAATATTAAAGGAGTAACTGTGGCATTCTATATTCAAGCACCCTGAAAGTTCTTAACGGCATACAAATAATTCCACGAGTGAAAAAATTTATCATGAGATAGTGACGTATAGGCCAGTCCAACATACCGTAACAAGTAGGAGACAACAAACCTTGGTGGATCAGTGTGTGATACTTGGCCCAAATCCTTCGAAGATATTAAATCAGCATAGCAAACTGTCAAAGCTCCGGTCAGTGCCCAAAAAACACGGCTTCTGAAGGTGTTCCAATAGCCCCAGGAACATTGACAACTGACAAATCGTATTCCAGATGCGATTTCTTTAACAACAGACACCAAAGTACAATATTGTATTCACTTCTTATACAACCTGTGAACACCAGCTGCAAATACAGAGAGACATCACGAAAAAAGACAGCAGAATCCACAGTAGCTTTCAATTTCAAACTAATCTGTCACTAAATCTGAACAACAGCTTCAGTTTCAGTAATATTAACAAGACAGCAGCAAGCAGGAGCTGTCATGTCATCCTATGTACATTAAGCTGATCAGATTTAGCTATCAAGATATTTACAAGCTGATCAAAATAAAAACTTCGCTGCCGTGTCATCCAATGTACACCACAAGGTCGCAGCAGTCAAGGATGTGGTGGATTACATAGTCGCGGTGGATTCGCTGGTTCCTCGGGCTGAGATGCACGATGTTTGTAAACTAGCCTTCTCTCTCTCTCTCTCTCTCTCTCTCTCTCTCTCTCTCTCTCTCTCTCTCTCTCTTCCTCGCACGGGAAGTGGTTCCTCGGGTCATCATTCATAAATCCAACGGTCGTAACACACGAGGCTGAATCAATATGAGTCATTGCAATAGGGGTATTATCAAAGAGGAAAGGTCGGGATGTGCGGGGAGACGTGTGCGTTATCGTCATCAACCATTTCACAGTACCATTTCCATCTTCCAAAACGCTCAAACTAAGTGTAGATACAGTATTTAAATTCTATGGATAGGGTTTTAGCATTGAACTCATTATATATTTAAAGTTATGGGTTCATATCTACTATTTTAATAAATTTTTATACATAAATTTTTACTCCGCATCGAAAGTTATGGTTCAATTGAACCCGGCAGTAATACACTACATACACCCATGGCTGTAAGCACTAAAGTCAAAATACATAGTTTACCCATCAACCTTGCAGCGAAATCCTTGTTACACACCTCTCTTTCACGGAAAACTTTTTACACACTCAACCTTTCAAAAGTGTGTCTAAGACACACCACTTTTGTGCTTAGATAACGTGAAAAGCAAGCACTAATAGGGTTGTGACACGCGTCATTAACTTTAAAAAGGAAAAAAAATATTAGAAATTAAAACTAAAACCCATCTTCTTATCTTTCCATTTTCTTGCTACCACCATGTTGTTTGTGAGAAAGTTTCCAACAACGCCAAAATTCAACCACACTATCTAAACAACTAGCCGAAAATAATCAAGCAACAAATTACTTTTTTCGATACCTCAACAATGGTGGATTCTAGATTTTTTCACCAAACCTTCAATACTATTGTTAAAGCTTTTAAATCTATCACAAATAAATAGTTTTCACAATATTTGGACAATAAACCAGCAAAATCCGCTCAATTTTAGATCTAAAATTGATATGTTCTTTCAAAAATTCTATTTGGGGAAGAAAATGAGTGGGAGGGTGGTGAGGAAGAAGACCGGAGGGAGGGAGAGGGAGACAAAAAATGGGATTTTTTACGGGCTTCACGCGCTTTTTTGTGTGTAAACACGCAAGAGCTATTTGGTCAAAAATAGTTGTTTTAGACACACTTTTGAAAGATTGAGTGTGTAAAAGATTTCCCGTAAAAGAGAGGTGTGTAACGGGGATTTGCAGCAAGGCTGATGGATAACCTATGTATTTTGCCTATCCAAAACAAAGTAAATGCAACAAATCACATAAACTATCACATAAGTAAAAATTCTACGAAAAGCTAGGACTTAGTGTGAAACTATGATAAACTAGCTAGTCATGTAAGTCATTTATTTTAACTTCACTGCCACCGTTTCTTCCATCATACAAAAGCAATTGCGACAACTGTGAGCATTGTTAAGCTTTTAAGCTTGGTGTAGCTTAAATAGGGTGAATAGAAAATGAAAGAAAAATAAAATATTTGAATTTTCTTCCATGGCAAAGGGACATTGTCCCATATTGGAGGAAGAAAAAACGCTTGATGGGTATATATATAATTGCTCTTCTTCTAGCTCTTAAAGAGTTAAGAAAAAGGCAAGTCTCGCACCGTCGTCGTCGTCTCTCACTCGGCTTCGGATTTGGTCAAAGATTGATTGATTAATCTTTTTGGACAAAATTCTTTTCAATTATTTAATTAATTAACAAAAATTCAATCCGGATTAACCCACGACCCGCGATCCGTTTTCTGTTTTCCCGCAATATTTCTGTTGAAATATTCCCACCTGTTCCAACAGCTATGGTTGTTTCTGAAATGTTGCAAACCTTTTTAGAAACAGTGCCATATAGTCTATAAACATGCCTTGAATCCCAAAATCTTTACTTACTAAATTTTCTGATTATTTTTTTCTTCTTCTGCACAACATTTTTTCAGTGTATTTTACGACCATTGAGTGGTTCGAAATTCACCCGCATTTTTGGTACCAATACACCGGTGAGTTGAATCGTTCTATCCTGGGAGGATAATATTCCAGCACCTCGGGTATTTGAGGGAAATAATTTCCTTAAGGACACAATGTGCATTCAGTGGGCTCGATTTATTCCGATATTATTTTTCAGAATTTATTTCGTCAAACTGGTTCTACTAACTTTCTGTTTCTGTTTCCGTTTCTATTTCAGAAAGTTTAATGTTTTTATTGTTTATTACAGCAATACAAATTGAATAACATTATTAAGGAAATTATTTTATTGTATTTTGTATTCTGTTTGTGGAGATTAAAACCTGTGTGGTTTTCTACTCCTTCTGAATTTTACTATTCTGATATGAATATATAAAAACTTCATCAGAGTATTGAAATTCAGAAACAATTTGAAGAACATAAAAAACTTCATCGTTTTCTATAAAACAATATATAAAAACTTTGGTTTTTTATTTATTAAATGTACTGTTTATTGTAAATTACAGTATTGTTTACTATTCTATTTTCTGCCATTAATTGAACTCTTCTGTTATTGACAGTGAAAAATGGCAATTGATAACGGAAATTCTTCTACGGCTGTTGTGGCAACGACGATAGCCTCGTTAAGCCGAACTGCTGTTCCACCGGCCGAGAAACCGGGAAAGTTTTCTGGAGACAACTTCAAATGATGGCAGCAAAGGGTATTCTTTTGGCTTACCACACTTGGTATGCAGAAATTCACTAGTGAAGAACCTCCAGTGCATGCTGCAGACATGTCGGACAACGAAAAATTCGTGATTGTTGAGGCGTGGAAATAGACAAATTTTCTTTGCAAAGGCTATATCTTAAGCGCTTTAGAGGATGACTTGTACAATGTGTACAGTGCAATTAATACTTCGAAAGAATTATGGGAAGCACTTGAGAAGAAGTACAAGATTGAAGATGCATGCTTGAAGAAGTTTGTGGTTGCCAAGTTTCTAGACTATAAAATGATAGACAGCAAAACTATTGGAACCCAAGTTCAGGAGTTTCAACTTATTTTTCACGACCTTATTGCTGATGGTATGGTCGTGAATGAAGCATTTCAAGTGGCTGCAATGATTGAAAAATTGCCTCCGTCGTGGAGAGATTTCAAGAACTATCTTAAGCACAAGCGCAAAAAAATAAAGTTGGAAGATCTTGTGATTCGTCTCAAGATTGAGGAAGACAACAAAATAGCCGAGAAGAAGTCTCGTGAAAATTCAACGATCATGGGAGTTAATATCATTGAGGAGACTGCTCCAAAAAGTAAGAAGATGAAGAGGTCTTCTGGACAGACTAAGGAGCAGAACAAAAAGAAATTCAAGGGCAACTGCTACAATTGTGGAAAAGTTGGTCACAAAGCCCCTGATTGTCGGCTCCCGAAAAAGAATAAGAAGAAGGGACATGCCAACATAGTGGAGAAGAATGATGACATTGATAATCTGTGTGCAATGCTTTCGGAATGCAACCTAGTTGGAAATCCGAAGGATTGGTGGATTGACTTTGGAGCCACACGACATGTTTGTGCTGTCAAAGAAACATTTGTGATTTATTCTACTGCTGGTCCCGAAGAAGAGCTTTCTATGGGAAATAATGCAACAGCCAAAATTGAAGGTTATGGGAAGATATTCCTGAAGATGACTTCCGGCAAGGTGTTAACGCTCAATAACGTTCTTCATGTTCCTACTATTAGGAAGAATTTACTTTCTACTTCTTTGCTTGTGAAGAATGGATTAAAATGTGTATTTGTTTCTGATAAAGTTGTTGTAAGCAAGAATGAAATGTATGTTGGAAAAGGCTACCTCACAGAGGGCCTTTTCAAACTCAACGTAATGGTTGTTGACACTATGAATAAAATTTTAGCTTCTTCTTATTTATTGGAGTCAAATGATTTATGGCATATTCGTTTAAGACATGTCAATTACAAAACCTTGCGAAAGTTAATTAATTTAGAAGTATTGCCTAAATTCGAGTGTAATAAATCAAAATGTCAAATATGTGTTGAATCTAAGTTTGTAAAGCATCCTTATAAGTCTTTTGAAAGGAATTCAAATCCTTTAGACTTAATTCATACTAACATTTGTGATATGAAGTCGACACCGTCTCGAGGTGGGAAAAAGTATTTTATTATTTTTATTGACGATTGCATTCGATATTGTTATGTTTATTTGCTTAATAGTAAGGATAAAGCAATTAAGCAATATAAGAATGAAGTGGAGAATCAATTGAATAAAAAGATCAAAATGATTAGAAGTGATAGGGGTGGAGAATATGAATCTCCGTTTGCAGAAATATATTCGGAATATGGAATTATCCATCAAACTACTGCACCTTACACACCTCAATCCAATGGAATTGCGGAAAGAAAAAATCAGACATTAAAAGAAATGATGAATTCTTTATTAATAAGTTCTGGATTACCGCATAGTTTGTGGGAGGAAGCTATCCTTAGAGCTAACCGAATACTCAACAGAGTACCCCACAGTAAAACGCAATCTATTCCATATGAAAAATAGAAAAGAAGAAAACTCAACTTGAAATATTTCAAAGTGTGGGGGTGTCTAGCAAAGGTACAAGTTCCTTTACCTAAAAGGGTTAAATCAGACCAAAAACTGTAGATTGCGTTTTCATTGGATATGCTACAAATAGTAAATCATGTCGGTTTTTGGTTCATAAATCCGATAATCCCGAAATTCATGTTAATACGGTAATGGAATCAGATAATGCTGAATTTTTTGAAAGCATTCAACCGTATAAAACTGAATGCGAGTCGTTAAGTGAAAGACCTAAACGACCTCGGGAAGAACCAAAGGAAAATACTCCAACTGTAGAAGATCCAAGACGTAGCAAATGTCAAAGAACATCTACTTCCTTTGGACCAGATTTTGTGACATTCTTGCTTGAAAATGAGCCTCAAACTTTTAAAGCAGCTATGTCATCTTCTGATTCAGCGTTTTGGAAAGAGGCAGTCAATAGTGAGATTCAATCAATTTTGTATAACCATACATGAGAATTGGTTGATCTTCCTCCGGGAAATAAACTTTTAGCTTCGAAATAGATCTTTAAACGAAAAATGAAAGTTGATGGCACTATTGACAAATATAAGGCAACACTTGATGTCAAAGGTTATAGACAAAAGGAAATCCTTGATTACTTTGACACTTACTCGCCAGTAACGAGGATAACATCTATTAGGGTGTTAGTGGCACTAGCGGTTGTGTATAGTCTTGAAATCCATCAAATGGATGTTAAAACATCTTTCTTAAATGGAGAATTGGAGGAAGAGATTTACATGGAACAACCTGAGGGTTTTGTGGTTCCTGGTAAAGAAAACAAAGTGTGCAAACTTGTTAAGTCGCTTTATGGACTTAACCAAGCACCCAAACAATGGCATGCCAAATTTGACCAAACAATGTTGGCAAGTGGGTTTAAAATCAACGAGTGTGACAAATGTGTTTACATTAAAAACACTCCAAGTCATGAAGTCATTGTTTGTTTATATGTTGATGACATGCTAATAATGAGCAAAAATATGGCAGATATAAATGCTACTAAGCGCATGTTGGCTAGCAAAATCGACATGAAAGACTTAGGAGTTGCTGATGTGATCTTAGGAATCAGAATTCACAAGACTCCACAAGGTCTAGCATTATCACAGTCTCACTACATTGGAAAGGTACTTGACAAGTTCAAGTATTTAGATTTCAAAATTTCCAAGACTCCAATTGACGTGAGTTATGCACTTCAAAAGAATGAAGGTGAAAGTAACTCACAACTGGACTATGCAAGAGTATTGGGAAGTTTGATATATATCATGAATTGTACGCAACCAGATATAGCATGTGCTATTAGCAAACTAAGTCGGTTTACAAGTAATCCCAATCAAATACATTGGATGGCAATGAAACGAGTTTTGGGGTATCTGAAACATATCCAAAGTTATACTTTGCATTATAACAAATATCCCTCAGTGATCGAGGGATATAGTGATGCAAATTGGATCACCTGATCATCTGAAGTTAAATCTACAAGTGGATATGTTTTCACAATTGGGGGTGGAGCAGTGTCATGGAAATCATCCAAACAAACATACATCGCACGTTCTACAATGGAATCTGAATTCATAGCTTTAGATAAGGCCGGTGAAGAAGCGGAATGGCTCCGAAATTTCTGGGAAGATATTCTATTTTGGCCCAAACCTTTGACACAAATTTGTATACATTGTGATAGTCAAGCGGCAGTAGGCAGGGTAGGGAACGTTATGTATAACGGAAAATTTCGTCATATACGATGGAGACACAATACCGTTAGATAACTACTCTCTAGTGGTGTTATCACGATTGACTACGTAAAGTCAAGAGATAACGTGTCGGATCCACTTACTAAAGGCCTATCTAGAGAGGCAGTTGAAAGACCATCAAAGGGAATGGGGTTAAGGCCTAGGACAAGTCATCATGATGGTAACTCTACCTAGCAGACTGGATATCCCAATATCTAGGTTCAAAGAGATCAAACAAAATTATGAATGACGGTTCAACATTGTCAAATAACTCAACCCATTCTCGCGATTAAGACAATGTTTAGAAATCGAGGTAAAACATTAAGCTTAAAGTTTTTTAATGATTTGCTATGTCTGGCAGGATATGACCAGATAGTGTGTCTATAGGATTACACGTTTAGAAATCACCTATGTGAATGTGAAATGTAAGCCGCTTCAAGGGGGAATGAAAGTAAAGGCCCATTCTCTAAATACTCATGAAACCAGGCGGTGTTCATAGTTGAAACGAACAAAACCGTGAGAACCATAGATGGTTAAAGGTTAATTCTGTGACTTATGTTGTCTAGATATACAACAAAGCTCGACGGTTCAAAGATATCAAATTTACCGATTGACCGAGTATATCCGATATAAGTTTACTACGGAAAGTTCAAAGGGAAACCTACTTATCCAGATGCAATTAATTCTTGCATGTAAAACACACACGCGTCCGTGCATTCCTTTATTTTATAGCCATTCCCCATTCATGTGGGGGATTGTTGGGCTTTTAAGCTTGGTGTAACTTAAAGAGGGTGAATGGGAAATGGAGAAAAAATAAAATATTTGATTTTCCCTCCTTGGCAAAGGGACATTGTCCCATATTGGAGGAAGAAAAAACTTTTGATAGGTATATATACAATTGCTCTTCTTATAGCTCTTAAAGAGTTAAAAAGAAGGCAAGTCTCGCGTCGTCGTCGTCGTCGCTCGCTCGGCTTCGGATTTGGATTTGGTCAAAGATCGATCGATTGATTAATCTTTTTGGATAAAATTACTTTCAATTATATAATTAATTAATTTGATTAATTAACGAAAATTCAATCCGTATTAACCCAGGACCCGCGACGCGATCCGGTCCGGTCCGTTTTCTTTCCCGGATTATTTTAAATCTGTTTTCTGTTTTCCCGCAATATTTCTGTTGAAATATTCCCACCTGTTCCAACAGCTATGCTGTTTCTGAAAGGTTGCCAACCTTTTTAGAAACAATGCCAAATAGTCTATAAACATGCCTTGAATCCCAGAATCTTTACTTACTATATTTTCTGATTATCTTCTTCTTCTTCTGCACAATATTTTTCCAGTGTGTTTTACGACCATTGAGTGGTTCGAAGTTCACCCGCTTTTTTGGTACCAATACACTAGTGAGTTGAATCGTTCTATCCTGGGAGTATAATATTCCAGCACCTCGGGTACTTGAGGGAAATAATTTTCTTAAGGACACACTGTGCATTCAGTGGGCTTGATTTATTCCGATATTATTTTTTAGAATTTATTTCGTCAAACTAGTTCTACTAAATTTTTGTTTCTATTTCTATTTCAGAAAGTTTAATGTTTTTATTATTTATTACAACAATACAGATTGAATAACAAACATTTGACACAGTAAACTGGAACATAGGGAAGAGAAGCATATGATTAGCAACAATATAGAAATGCATCTAGGAACCCAAAATGAAAAGCACAAAATGAACCGGAAACAGAAGAAATGATAGAAGAATATAAGTACTAATATACAATCTGTTCCTGTAAATCATGCTCATAACTCAAAGCTGGAAATAATATCAATAGATTGATTAATGAATTACCTAAATCAAATGATTTTGGATGGGGAATCAGGGGAGGGCGATTTCACTCCTACAGATTTTTTCCCAAAGGAAAACGCATCACGAAGCCTCAGAGGGAATTTTATCTTTACTATAAAACAATCATAACGAGCCGGCATTACATCTTTCGCCGTGACGGAAAAGTAGTATGTGTTGGCGATACAAAAAATAATCGCATTTAAACATTGAGACTTATAAAAGGCATTTGTACAAAGCGTCTTATAAATGACATTTCACTATTAAAAATCGCATTTCACTATTGCGACTTATAAATTGCATTTGAAGAAACTCGTAAAAGGCATTTGTAGATAGCGTCTTATAATCGCATTTCATTATTTCGACTTATAAATCGCATTTGAAGATGTGACTTATAAATCGTTCCTGAATGTCATTTATAAATCTTTTTAAATACTCAATTGTGATTTATAAGTCGCAAACAACAAATGCAATTATAGGTCTGCGATCTATATGGCGCATCTACCTAGGGAATATTGGATATGAGTCTTATAAAATGCATTAGGTTTTACGACTTATAAATTGAATGAGACTTATAATTTTGACTTATAAACGCATTTGTAATTGCGCTATGCGTGTAACCAATCCATAGGTGCTAGTTTGAAGACTCTACAAGGGCGCGGACCCCACTTGCCTAAAGGGCATCTTCATACCGTTACTTTGTTACTAACATTCAAATATTAAATACTATTTTTCTTATCCTACTACTCCAATAATAACTTGTACTCCCTCCATTCACTTTTACTTGTCATATTTTTACTTTTCATGCCCTTTAAGAAACAATGATTTACATGATAATTTTATCATAATAACCCTATTAATTGATACTTAATAATTGAACCTAAATTCTTATACGTAATAGCCACTATGAAGTTCCAAGTACATTTAATTTTTATATATATCAATATTTTACACATTCATCTGACCATCTGTTTAATTTAAAAGCCTAAATTCTTTTTTTGAGCCAAACGATTGAGTAGATTTAGGAGCCAAACCATTCAGAAAAGGCAGAATAGCCTAGGAGACACCTGTACTTATTTCGGTTTGACATCCCGGTCCCTGTATTCCAAAAAGTTTCATTCAGACACCTCTACTCGATCAAAACTAATATTTTAAACGCTTCTGACCATTGACCAAGCTTATGTGGCATTGAATCTGTTGAGTTGGACTAAATGTGTGAAATGCACGCGTATGAAGCAAGTGTAAACAATGAATTTGATTTTTAAAAAAAAAGATTTTAAAAAAAAAGTTAAGAAATTGTTACTTTATTATTAAAAAGTCCCCCTATGCGTGTAACCAATCCATAGGTACTACAAGGGCGCGGACCCCACTTGCCTAAAGGGCATCTTCATACCGTTACTTTGTTACTAACATTCAAATATTAAATACTATTTTTCTTATCCTACTACTCCAATAATAACTTGTACTCCCTCCATTCACTTTTACTTGTCATGTTTTTACTTTTCATGCCCTTTAAAAAATAATGATTTACATGATAATTTTATCATAATAACCCTATTAATTGATACTTAATAATTGAACCTAAATTCTTATACGTAATAGCCACTATGAAGTTCCAAGTACATTTAATTTTTATATATATCAACATTTTACACATTCATCTGGCATCTGTTTAATTTAAAAGCCTAAATTCTTTTTTTGAGCCAAACGATTGAGTAGATTTAGGAGCCAAACCATTCAGAAAAGGCAGAATAGCCTAGGAGACACCTGTACTTATTTCGGTTTGACATCCCGGTCCCTGTATTCCAAAAAGTTTCATCCAGACACCTCTACTCGATCAAAACTAATATTTTAAATGCTTCTGACCATTGACCAAGCTTATGTGGCATTGAATCTGTTGAGTTGGACTAAATGTGTGAAATGCACGCGTATGAAGCAAGTGTAAACAATGAATTTGATTTTTTAAAAAAAGATTTAAAAAAAAGTTAAGAAATTGTTACTTTATTATTAAAAAGTCCCCCTATGCGTGTAACCAGTTTCTTCTTCCCGCAACCCTTCTTCGCTAACCCCTCCCCCTAGTATACTCTTCTTCTTCCCTCTTCATACTTGCCTTCATATACTGTTAAGTCGGGTTAATTTTACTAATGGTCATCCAACTTATCATTTATTTCACAAAAGTCACTTAACTATTTTTCATCACTTAAAAGTCACTCAACTTTACCTTTGTAACTTAAAAATCATTATAGTTCAAAATCTACAAAATATCCAATAAAAAATATGACATGATATTAAATTTAATTAAAAAATCTAACAATAATATCACATAACCTTATATAGGCAATATCTAAGTTAGACTCATTTCTTCTTCAGCCCGATTTGACCTATAACCAAAATAGATTATTAATATTTGAATATTTAACTGGACTAGCACTTTGATTTTGTGGTTAATTTGTAGAAAAAGAAGTCTAAAAAATTTAAGAAAAATTAGGTCTTTTGAATTTATCTTTAGGTTGGGTAGTACATTTACGGTCAATGACACAATACGTTGTCTCTTTCTTTTGTCCAAATTATCGCTATAGGTTGTCTACGATTGTGGTGTGTATTCACAATTTCTACTATGCAATTTCATTGTGGGTGTTTCTTACTGAACAATATTTTTGTCTGTTAGTATTGCTTAATAAGCAATATTTTGACTTTATTGGAATAGTAATTTGTGAAAATAGGTTCTTATTAGCTTGTTGTTCTTGTCTGTTATTGGTACATTTAATTGTTATGTGAGATTGATATGGTAGTATTTGAACTTCATGGAAAATTATAAATAATATGAAGGATGCAAAAACTAGTTTTATGCTAGTTCTGTTCATATTTTAAATGAAATTATAGGTGGTGGTATTAAGGTTATTACGTAACAAATTAAATAAGATATTTTTAGCACAAAATAATTGTTCTCTTTTTTTCCTTCTAATGGTCAAAATATTAAAACTCATTTGTGTTATGGGTCAAATCGGGCTAAAGAAGAAATGGGTCTAACTTACATATGGTCTATTTAAGCTTATGTGACATTATTGTTAGATTTTTTAATTAAATTTAATGCCATGTCATATTTTTTATTGGATATTTCGTAGGTTTTGAACTAGAATGACTTTTAAGTTATAAAGGTAAAGTTGAGTGACTTTTAAGTGATGAAAAATAGTTAAATGACTTTTGTGAAATAAATGATAAGTTGGATGACCATCAGTAAAATTAACCCTTGTTAAGTCCCAAGATTTACAAAAAAAAAAAAATCCTTTACTGAAAGTGTGGTTTTCCCGTTGAAGATTTTAACAATTTAGAAGGAAAAACTAGTAAAACGTATTGGGAAAAATACATTTTAGTCATGTGGTGAAAATCAATCACTGTGCGTATAGTTCTTACTCTACTACTTCTAATGATTGGATAGTTCATCAATTTGATGTAAAAAATACATTCTTATATGGTACTCTTAGTGAAATGGTATCCAGAAAAAATCTATTGATTTGATTCACCCAAACCTTTCTCTTCATGTTTGTGGGTTGAATAAAGATGTGGTTATTGTGTTACATATTTTGTAATGCTAAGTCTGTATTTGTCTATCTTTCTTCTATATCCTCTTTAGACGCTAGTAATTTCTCTCATTTTTCTAATCCCACCCAATATCGGAGCCCGTCTTTTATCTCACTTCTAATCTTCCTGATCTTGATTTCGCACGCTCAATCAAGTGTCACAGTTCATGCCTTTCCCTCGAGTGTGCACAATGTTGTAGAAGAATCATAAAGAAACGCAAAAGCCTCAGGTATTTGGGGTTAGAGAGTAGAGGAGAGGAGTGAAGTGAGGTGAAAATAAAATAAAAAATATAGTAGAAAATTTTGAAATGAAGTGAAAAAATAATGATGTGGCATAAAAAATCTGAGGTGGACATGGATGTGTCATCCACATTGGATCGTGAAGAGCACGCAAGGTCTAAAGGGTTTAAAATACTAATTTTAATTGAGTAGAGGTGTCTGGATGAAACTTTGTGGAATAGAGGGATCGGAATGTCAAACCGGAATAAGTACAGGTATCTCCTAGGCTATTCTGCCTTCAGAAAATCCTTCACCAATTTTTTTTGGAGGCAAACATTATTTTAATTTTTGGAGTATATGAAATTAAAATTTTTCCACCAAAACATTACTCTATAAAACATGTTTCACTGTAATGAGAGTTCAAACAACAATGGATACAAGACATAATCATCAAATCTCATTGTTAAAGGAGATGTGCACAGATTTTTTAGACTAACTAGAGAGTTTAAAACAAAAACAAAAAAACTTCTGAAGAAAAAAATACTCCAAAGAAGAAGAGAATAAACGATGACTTTAGTGGACTTTTGTGTTTAACGAAGGGGGTACTGAAGAATTCTCTGTGAATTCCAATATTGAGCTTTGGAAAGCTATAACAACAACAACAACAACAACAACAACAACAACAACAATAACATATCCAATAATATCCCACACTGTGGGGTCTGGGGAGGGTAGTGTGTACGCAGACCTTACCCCTACCTTGTGAGGATTGAGAGGCTGTTTCCATTGAAAAGTTACAATTGACCATTAATTATTCAAGAAGTGTTGTTTAATGAAATAAGGGTAAAATAGAAAAAAAAAATATCTTTTTTTGATATGCGTAAAGTGATAAGTAAAAATGAAAATCTATTTTAAGTATATTTGTCCAGTAAAAGTGAATGGAGAAGTGGATGTATAATAAGCTATGTGCTCAATTCTAAAGTCAACATAGCACTTCAATTACAAACTCTTATTTCTCGGTTTATTTTGGACCAATCCTTTATCAGGCAAGAAATTTCTAACAACCAGATAAAAAGTAAGTTTGTGTTCACTACCTAAGCATTATTGCACCTCTATATTTCGACATAAGAAACCCTTTAAAAACTCAATTACATCGAACAATGTAATCAAACCAAGAAATTATATCGCACCTTTTCTGGGAGGTAAAGACAATGCTCTTATGTAAGGATGTGCGGGGTAATAATTTTTCTACTCAAACTTAATTTTGAATTGGACTAGCTATTCTGCTGCAATGAGGTCACTGTCCAAAAGATGCAGGCCCAAACAGAACACTCAAAATGTTTAGAGAAAACTACCCTGTATAGCCCCTAAAAATTTTAATAACTCATATTTTTTCCCTGGACCCGAAATGTCCCTCCGGCCCAAACATATTACATCTAATGGCCCATAATTTATAATACACTGACCCGCCTCTTAACTCATTTTTCTATTACATTCGGCTCTCAATGCACTGACCCGCCTCTCGAAACACCATTTCTTCTCAAACACAGCTTCTCCATGTTTACTCTTGCTCTCGATGTAAGTCAAAATTTTAGTAGGTTTTCCGATTTTTGTTTATAGTCGACTCTATAATGGAGGAAAAGAAATCTTTGAAGAAAAATAAGAAGTTGAGGGCATCTCCATATTCTATGAAATTAGCTGATAAATTAGTGAAATATAACCCTAATTTTATTAGGAATGATGATGACGATTTTGAAAATTTACCAGAATTTGGGTGCAATTTGGGGCATGCAACCCCTCAATCTGTTGAAGCAAGGCAAAATACCTCTATTGAAGGAATGCAAAGTACCCATGTTGATAGAAGTACTCGTTCACATAGCGGGGCGGCGATAGAGTAACGAGTCTCAAACTGCTCAGCGAGTAGTTGTTGAAAAAGGTACAAGTTCAAAAAGAAAGATCAAAATGGTGGGAAAGGATGTTGTGAAGGATAAGGGTAAATGTTCTAAAAGGAAGTCTAAAATGGATGGGGATGATGTTACATCAAAAAAGAGAAAAGTTCATGTTGATCAAAAATGTTCTAACTCATCTGATTTGAAGGTATTTTCTAATGATATAACTCTGACTTGTGTGCGCTTAGTTTATTTTAGTATGTAGAAAATTTATCCAATATAGTAGTTATGTTCCAGATTTGAATATAAAATGTATCATTCTTTTTCATATTGCATATAATTTGTATCAAGTCAATAAGTAATGTGCAATTTGTATATAAAGTGTATCATCTATCCACATAGTGTATAAGTAATATTTAAAGTGCGTATTTGTGATTGTTATAAAGCTTATATATATTTATATTTCCGTGTTGTCTGCAGCTTTGGGATTACTATGTTCCTTTGGATGATCATTATAGTACTCGTATCAGTGTGCATACAAACTGCAGTATAGTGAAATATTTGAAAGATACTTTGGATGATCAGCAGATTGAGATGTTTAGAAGAACATGTTTTGGTTATTTTGTGAACTTGCCCGAATATTTTATACATAACCAACTTATCCATTCGCTATTACTTAGGGAAGTGGTGTCACCTAAAGATGATGAGTTATTGATTAAAGTGAATAGCACCAAGTTGCGCTTTGGACTTGCAGAGTTTTGTATTATCACAGGTTTAAAGTGTAATGGTGATCCCAATAAGGATTATGAATCTGTCAAGTCGAGTCGGTTGATGGAATTGTACTTTCCAAGCATGTTGAAAGTGTCTAAGAAATTGTTAAATGACTGTTTCTTAAAAAAGATGTGGAAATCTGATTAGGACGCATTAAATATTGCAGTATTGTATTTCATTCACAATTTTCTATTTTCTATTACGAATGATGATTTGATAACAAAGAATGATTTTCTGCTGGTTGAATCTGGTGATTTTGAGACTTTCCCTTGGGGAAAAGTGGTTTTTAATGCTGCGTTGGAGTCAATGAAGGATAAGGTTCGTAGCAGGAGAGAGATGTACCGATATGGTGGTTTGTCTTTGGCATTCCAGTGTTGGTTTTATGAATGCCGCCCCTATACTCACAAAAACCTCGCTTACCGGATTGGAGATCTTGTGCCACGTATACTAAACTGGACTGTAAAGGAGGAAAGAATTTTTTCTTTTAAGTCAAGAGCAGGTAAAAAAATATTTTTGTTTAGTTTACAACATTTTATAGCAATACATATGAATCTACTTTTGATACATAAATTATGCATTTCTGATACATAAATTATATATTTCTAATACATAATATCAATTAACTGTATGATATGTAATTTCTACAAATAATATATTGGTTGTCTTTTATTTTTTAAAAATTTCATGATTGCTACGTTTTTTTTATTTGTAGTTGGTGTTTGGTAATATTGCCCCTACAAATGTTGAACAAACAAGGCTTGAATTGCATGATTTTGTTCCTGTGTATGAAGATCAAAATGCTGAAGTTAATCTAAGAGATGATGTTGATGATTTCAACACTCAACCTAAAAAAAATACTAAGAAGCATCCCAAAAATAAGCTGGAATCACAACCTATTAACAATGAGAATACGGATCCACATCCCAGTAACTTGAGTTCAAGCGAGAATGAGCTGAAACTTCTGAGAAATGAAATCAACACGGTACAGTTCTATTTTGATTTGAGCAGTTCTGACAACTTAATTGATATTCGATTTTACTTTTTCTTTTATAGGTAAACGACAAGGTTTCATCTTTGGAGCAGTTAATGATTACCTTATTTGAAAAGGTTTTTAAAGCTCTAGTTAAACGCGATGCTTCAAAAGTATTCTCATGACTATGCTTAGTTGTTATTTTTACCTGTTACTATAATTTTTATAACTTTTTGTATATTTTTTCTGAACAGGGTAATAGAAAAGAGGACGACCATCATGATAGTCATGGCCATTATGATACTAGCGATATTCATGAAGATTATTTTGGCGATAAGGAAGTTGTAGAGAATAATTTTGGTAGTGAGAAAGTTATGGAGAGAAATATTGGCAGTGAGGAAGTTGTAAAGAAAAATATTGACACCGAGGTAAGTCTAGAGCAAACTGTTGTTGTTATGGAGGGTGTGGTGAAGGATTCTATAGAAGCTGGTAAAAATAGTGAAGGAGTTGGTGATGACGAAGCCTTGATTGAGGATGCCGATCCTAAAATCAATGCAATCACCCAGAAATTTTGTGACAAGTTGTTGGTGGAGGATTCTGTACAAGTTGTTGGTAAAAATAGTTGTGAGAAAGTTGGTGAGGACAATGGTTAGACTAGTGATATTGAGGTTCAAATAACTGCAATCACCCAAAAGTATTTCAATCAAAATATTGTATATGGTGATTGTTTAGGAGTGGATACAAATATTGCTACTATGCAGGAAGATCGTATAGTTGTTGTTGATCATGACACACCTGAAATGATCCCTAGAGAAAGGAAACCAGCATGGGTCATGAAGTCACCATTCATGAACAAATTTGACTCTGGTGGCATCATCCAAGTTTCTCAATATAAGCCAACTAAGTCAAAGAAGCCCATCTCGACAAATAAGTCCATCTTCACTATAAAGTATCTTTTCAGGGAAATGTTGACAATCCTGTTGATTTCAGAATATTGTGTAAGTGGAACACTTTCATCAATAGAGGCTTAAGGACTAATGCACCGTAAGTTTTATGTTTCACTTTTTTTTTTTCTTGTTTTTTTTTCGTGTTTCGTGTTATGAACCATATCTTTTTATCCTGATTCATCAGGGACGGTGTTTATACAGAGATTAGCAATAAGCTAAATAAAATTTTTGAATTTTGGAGTTAATAATATTGGAGAAAAAAATGGTTCTTCACATTTGCATATCCCGGCCTACCCTTGTGTGATTCAGTAAGTCAACGTTATAATGGTTCTTCATATTTTCAGCATATTGATATTAATTTGTTAGCATAAATGCCATTTCTTTTTCTTTTATTCATGTTGTAATTACATATAGATTATATCTGTAATAAAATGAGAAATGGGACTCGGTAACCCATGGATAGTAGCGGAAGAAAGGACTAGAACAATAATGGCAATAGAAAACATAATATCAACTTGGAAGAGTATCTTTTTATGTATATTTGCAGTATCTTCTGTAAAATGTATAATCGGTTTATACATAAAATATATATTTTAGTTTTCTCATACTGTAATTTTCTGACAATGTATGTTTATTCTTCATATTTCAGCATATTGATGTTATTTTTTACTATTTTAGAAAGAAAGGGAAGTACGATATTGATGTTCCAGTAAGATTCATAACTACCGACTGTTGGTTTAACTGCTTGATTTCGAATTTGTACAAGAAATTTTTGGAGAAAAAGAGAGACATGAATTTGATTACTGAAACAGATCCAATTGTTGAGTATATACTTGGGGTATTTTTAAAGACGTAATGTTCCTTGGTGTACTGTTGATGAAGTCCTTTTCCCGATAAATCTGTCTGATAAGTGGCACTGGATATTGGCGAGACTGTCATTCAAAGATCTGCGCATTTATATATACGATTCCATGAGTGGCACGCGGCAAAATAGTGCAGTTTGGAGATCAATTGAGCCATACTCAGTGTTGCTCCCATATTTCTTTCATCGTATTGATTTTTGGGACACAAAGGAGAATCCTATGGGAATCCCCACCATTGATCCTTTTGAGATTCATGTCATTGATGGGTTGCCAACGCAAGATAACACGTAAATTATTATTGAATATTTCTGATTATTATTCATTTTTTTGTATATGAATTCCTATTTGGATATTATACTAACTTATTCATTTATGTGCGACCTTGTAATAGTGACTGTGGTGTTTATGTTGCTGCATTTGCTGAGTACATCATTCAAGGGAGTAGTATTCCTGAAGCTATTGATATTGATGGGATACGGAACCGATATGGTATATTGCTATGGGATTATGGAGTGAAGAAACAAAGAGCACATACACTTAGTGATGACAAGTCTACTGGTAGATTGAAGGATCTGGCCAAAAAGGATAACAAGAAAAAGGGCAAGTCGCATTCCGTTGTTGATGACAAGGATTTGAAGGATAACAAGAAAAAGGTCAAGTCGTATTCCGTTGTTGATGACAAGGCTTTGAAAGATAACAAGAAAAAGGGCAAGACGCGTGCCGTTGGTGATGACGAGACTTTGAAGGATATCAAGAAAAGGGGCAAGTTGAAGGGCAAGAAAAAGTAGTTTGGGATAGTTTAGCAGAAAATTCATATGTAGTTTTAAGATGAAGTAGTTTGGTTATGATATTGTCTTATGATTGGATACAGTTGCATACTTATATCACATTTTATGCTTTTTGTTTGGGATGTTTTTGAACAATATGTTTGAAATGCTAATGTTGAATATTACTTTTAATTGCGACTTGTTTGTTTTTAGTTAATAGTGAAATTATGTAAGTTTCAGATTTTGTGTAATTTTTGACTTTTCTACAGTTTTAGTTTTGTAATTTATACAGATAATTTATTTCGCCAGGTTTTGCAAATTTAGCTGGTGTTGCTAAGTTGTTATAGGAAGTTTTATGAATGAAGTTTGGAGGGCAACTAAACTGTATATAAATTGTATAGAGACAGTCTATTTTGTATAATTTTGTATAGTAATAGTCCTTTTGTGTATGTTTTGTATAGTGACATTTATTTTGTATATTTTTGTATAGTGACATCTATTTTTGTATATTTTTTGTATAGTCACAGTCTATTGTATGTAAATTGTATATATAGTAGTGACGATCTATTTTTTTTTTGTATAAATATACAAGTTCTATTTTGTATATTTTTTGTATAGTGACAGTCTTTTTTGTATATTTTTTGTATAGTGACATCTATTTTGTATATGTTTTGTCTAACGACAGTTTATTTTTTTATTATTTGTATAGGAATAAAATATTATATATAAATTCTATAGTTACAGTCTATTTTGTATATTATTTTTTTGTATAAATATACAAGTTCTATTTTGTATATTTTTTGTATAGTGACAGTCTTTTTTGTATATTTATTGTATAGTGATATCTATTTTGTATATGTTTTGTAAAGCGATAATTTTTATTTTTATTTTTTGTATAGGAATAAAATATTATATATAAATTATACAGTTACAGTCTATTTTGTATATTATTTGTAAAGTGATATTCTTTTTTTGTATATATTTTGTATATTTTTATATATTTTATATAATTTTTTGTATAATGACATCCATAATAGTATTTAGAATATAACTTCTACCAATACTTTCATTACGACAAAAAGTAGCATCTTTATTCATACAACAGAGAGAATCTGATTGCAAATATCATTATTTTTTCATTATTCTAATTGTAACATTCACAAGGAAAAATGTTACAAAATACTAAATCATTGATGAACATCTACTAGTTGTTTTGAGCATTCCTGCATGTTCTTCTATTGTGTCCTTATTTTCCACACAGTCCACAGGTAACTGTTTCAGTATACAGATATTCATAAAGTCCCTTGCGTCGCGACTTCGTCGATCTTCCTGATTTGCCCTTTAATATCGGTGGTAGCACCACATTATCTAACACCTCCGTTGGAAGGTCCCATGTAGTTTCATCTGGAAGTGGATTAACTGGCACTTCATATGTCTTCTTGAAGTATTGGTTGGTGTAATAGGCAGAACAATATTTGGGTGCTTCTATGTGTGTGTAGTCCAATACTGCCATAGTATGTGGACAAGGAATCTCATCCACTTGAAATTGTTTACACGAGCATTCTTTTTTTTTGCAAGCATACTATGTTCCGCCTTTGTTCAGCATCCATTACTATATATACATAATCGGTTGAAGGCCTCACCTAAATTTAAATAGATATCATTAGTAAAATAGGGATATGACATGTATTAATGTATGAAGTAAAACATGATAAAAGAATATTTACTGTTATCTTCTGCGACAAATAGCTATTTTCCTTCAGTACTTCGTTATATTTTTTTTCCTAGGCTAGTAAATGTACTCATTGCAGTCATTCTATTTGTATTATTCCATTCCATAATCAAATTCATCATGTAATCTAGCAACCTCATAATTGGTAGCTCTCTTGCCTCTCTGTTTCTTGCATTGAGTGACTCGGCAATATTTGAAGTCATCACCATGGATCTATTAACAGTAGAATGCACTATGGACTACTTTTCAAAACCAACTTGGAACAGGTAACCCCTTACCCTCTTATTAATGTTGTCCATATCTTGCATGAGGCGATTAAAATCTTTAATTTTGTATGCTCTGGCCATTGCAAAAAATACTTCTCTCAGCCGGTCATGGTTCTTCTTGAACTATTTTTTTTTTTATGTTATTCCAAAGATGAAAGATGCATACACAGTGAGATACCTCTGGATACACAATTGAAGCACCCCTCAATATGCTTGCATGACGATCGGATACGATACACATCCTTTCTCTTTCCCCAAAAGCCTATCTAAACATTTCAAAAAACCATTTCCAGGAAGCATCATTTTCAGAATCGATAACAACATATGCTAGTGGAAATTTTTTACCTGGTTAAGCAAATAAGAAAGCATTCACATGTTATTTTTGTTATACACGGATAAGAACTATCTATACCATATATAATTATTATACAAGTCTGCGACATATTCACTTGCCGTATTTTGTGCGCTAGCTGTTAACATTGTTCTCTGTGTGATGATTTGAGGAATGTCCCGTCAACCACTACAATAGGGTAGCAGTATTTTCATCTTATGATTGATGCATTTAGTGCGACCAAAACATACATGAAGCACCCGTCCTCTGATTTATGTAACATTGTGACAGAATCAGGATTTGTCATATTTATCATATATAAGTGACCCGGCAGTTTACTATAAGATTCGCATGGTATCCCTCTTAGCAGTTCAAGCGCCTTTTCCTTTGTTCTATAAGCTTTTACGTAACTCATATTAATCCCATACTGTTGTTTCATGTCGCTCATGATATCTGCCGGAGTGTATATTATTTTTGGATTGGCATATTTGTTGCAAATCATTTTTGCAATGGCTGACGAAGTAGCATGACGTTGTGAAAATAATCTACTCGTCTCTGGGCAAGTATGAACATCATTGAACCGTCTAACCTTGAAGGCATTTGATTTGTGTAGACTTGAAGATCTAAGACTCTATTTGCAACTTTCATCCACGTATTTAAGACAATACCTATTTAAAATATAGTGTTATGATAATGCAATTCTTCAGTTTTTTATACTTGTGTCTCTAATAAACAAGCAGTATATATATGCAATCTCATTATACAATAATATAAGCTGTATACACAAAATTACAGAGAAGTTCAATCTCATACGTAGAAATCACATCTTAGTGTAGATGATCTATCCATTATAAATTGACATTTTTCTCGTATTGCATAGTGCTTCATTACACTAATGAGTGTATCTTTGTCCCAATATAACTGACCTTCTGCAATTTCTTCATGTTGTGGATTGTCTATTATATAATTTTTTTTTTATTATTTCAATTTTGTCTTCTTTTTCATGATTATCCATCATCTCAACAATATTAGTTTCGTGTACTTCTTCTACGTTCTGACATAGTAAACCAGCTGAAGTTGTTGCGAGTAAATTGCCACCCAAGTATGAACTTGAATATGAGCATTCAGTACTTGAATACAGAGTTTTCAACGTTATGCATAATGGATATTCAGTGATATCCAGGTTTTTCTTTTTCATCTCCATATACAAGCGTGCACTCATATCATTGTATATTGGAATTGCTATATAGCCATCCTTCACTGTATATTTTATCTCCATCGCACTTGTAATTGAATCTATATCCAATTGCTTGTATATCTCATCAACAAAATACTCATAGCTACATCCCGAATTGATCAGCACGCCATTAACAAGGAAATTAATAAATTTACGTTCACTTATCCATTCACCACTGTGTTGAAGTAAAATCAGAATCAAAATTGGAACAGTAGTTCCAACATTCACAATCTCCATAGACATTAGTTGAGTTTGTCGATTTTGTATTGATTTTACAATTTAAGAACAAAATCTCAACTCTATTAAGCTGATTGTAGGCCGCAATCGTGCAAAATTTTTGAATTTCACCGTGAATTTTTTGGAGCTCTTCTCTGGGTTTAATCTTTAGAAACCCTAGAATCTTTTTGACAATGTGAATAATTGGGCGACTTTTATAGTGTTTGGAGATTGAAGATCCCATACTGAACGCGTGAATTTAGGTAATAAAATTGATTAGGAGTGCTTTAATTTTCGTTTGAGTTGAGCGTATAGTTTCAGCTTTTTCGGTTGCTAGCCTTTATTATTATTTTTAGACTATAACTTGTAAAGGATTATTTTGTGACTATTAGGTGATATAAGTTTGGCCCTAGTGGCTACAAATTAACTTCTCTCAAAATTTTAAACGCCTTTGTTGAGTACTTTGTCTCTTCCATAGAGAAACACTTCTTTAAGTAGCACGTTCTAATATTAGGTAAATAAGTTTCGAAAGATGTGAATGGCATGTGATGAATTCAAAATACGCACGACATGTGACTTTGAAATTGCATATTATTTGTCTATACAATATAATTGCTAATAAACAAAAGGAAGGAGCAAAGAAAGAGATCAGAAGAAAACGTCAAATAATGGGAAAAGCGGCAAGAGATTCACCTAACATTTGTCCTTTTTTCAAATTTAAAGTGAACAACACTATACTAAAACTCAACATTGCAAAGTATTGAACAGAACGATGAGTATATTGGGGACAAGCAAATTGAGCGTTGTGTCGTGTTGGATTATTAATTCTTTCTATATCGATGCTCGGTAGTATGTCCCAAGATGTTTTCTCGCGAAGGCGGGTTTTGACATATGAAAACTCTTTTAAATGGGTGTTAAAAGAGGAGAGTTGCCACCAAACGATTTTAAGGTGCGTTAGGGCACCTAATTGCAGATAACTCTATTTATAAATAGTTTGTTTACTAGAGATCGGGTAAAGGCTCAGATTACCTCAAAGAGAAGGTGTTAGGCACTCTTCGAGGTCCACAACTATGGTTCCTGACCGAATTTTAAACTATGTGTGGATTCTTAATTTTTTTTTTTTTTTTTTTCTCAACTTTCCTTAATAAATAAGTCAACAATAAACAGAGTCTTGTTTAATTAATTAAAGATTGGTCCGTTTGTGGCAGGCGGGCGGATTAAAATACATAACAAGTGTTCACCAATCTATCCATACATTTCACGCCACGTTACGTATATTCATTGCTTTCGCTGCCGGGCCCACACAACTCTGCGCCACCCAATGCCCATTTTACCAGCTTCTAAATTATCGTTTTTAATTCAGTCACCCATTATCTTCCCTTTCCCGCCGACACAGCTGCCGTTCCCGCCGGCGGCTTCCGGTTGTCGAACCCTCGGAAGCTATATATGCATCTTTTGACGCATTTTATTAGTCGAATTGAAGATAAAAAACAATTAAAAGATGTCGTTAATTCGAAGAAGAAAAGCACCTGAAAATGAAATTACATCAGATGCGGAGCCAAAGCCTGATGCAGAAGAAGACGATAAGAAAAGTAAGAAGAATATAAGGGCAGTAAACAAGCAGAAATGGTCGTGCATCGACAGTTGCTGTTGGTTTATAGGATGTATATGCTGTGTGTGGTGGATTCTGCTGTTTTTATATAATGCTATGCCGGCGTCGTTCCCGCAGTACGTGACGGAGGCGATAACGGGGCCGTTACCTGATCCACCGGGCGTTAAATTGCATAAGGAAGGATTAAAGGCTAAGCATCCTGTGGTTTTTATTCCCGGAATCGTCACGTGCGGCCTTGAACTCTGGGAAGGACATCAGTGTGCTGAAGGATTGTTCCGGAAGCGGCTTTGGGGCGGTACCTTTGGAGAAGTGTACAAAAGGTATCTGCGTGCCTCTTCCTGTCTATGCACTGAGGCTGTGATTTTATTTATTTTTGGTATAATCTGGTCATTTATTAGGCAAGTAAGTTAAATCTCTTGATAAGTATTACTCCCTCCGATCCACAGTAAGTCACCAATTTACTTTTTTATTTTGGTCCAAAATAAGTGTCCATTTATATAATCAAGAACAAATTCAATTTGTTTTTCCAAAATTACTCTTATGTACATATCCCTAAAAAGTCTTTTACTCCTGCAACATTTAATTAAGTGTAGTTTAGTCACACTAACTATTTTTGTCTAAACAAATTGGTCACTTATTGTGGACAGGAGTGAGAACTTCCTTGTAACAATTTATGTGCCACTATTCGACTAAGCATCGAAGTAAGACCTTTGAAAATTGTGGCCTAAAATCAACTCAATAAGAAGTTTAAAGTGAATTGTTTCTAAATATGAAAATGTATTTTTCTTAATAAGCAAAGTGTGCCACTGCCACATAAAAGGGGAGGGAGAGAGTAATTGACAATCTGCTATCACATATTAAAATTCAATGATAATGCAAAAGAATTATACCCCGTCAGCGTATATAACTTAAATCCGGAAGATAATAACATACTGAATTAGAGTTTCAGCTGGATTTTAAGACTAATTAATTGTTATTCTAATAATGAGAGGATGATTTTGAGACTAATTAATTTTTATTCTAAATAATGAGAGGATTTACACACTGATTTTATCTCTTGAGATACTCTTCTTTCAGCTGAATATTACTAAATACTGAATAAGGAAACTGTTTGACATTGAAAAGCTTCTAGTTTTATGTTGTCACATGAGCGGAGCTTTGTGTTGGGTGGAGCGCGGGGGGGGGTGCATGGGTTCATCCTATGAACCAACAGCAAGAAGTATATGCATCCTACGAACAATAGCAAGTTAGCAACTGTCGTGTGTTTACTTCTTATTGTTTGAATCCCCTTTGTGAAAATCCTGGCTCTGTCCCGGATAGTTGTCCTAAAGTTTATTTTGCTTGCAATTTCAACGCGGACTAGTACAGTTTATTTAATTTGATGTACTTTAGTGTATCTTCTTTCTGGTGTTAGTTTATAAAGTAATTATCGTTGTTTATTAATACAAAGCTGAAGAAAGGATATACTTCTGGCATCAGTGAAATCTCCAAAAAACGATCTTTAGCCATCAGCTGAAATAGTTAAAAAATCATCTGTCTTTCAGGATGGAACATCTGTGGCATTGAATTCACTTCAATTTCAGTCAAAGAGACTAATATCTAGCAATAAGCTTTTTAGTTTGAAAAAACTAATAGGTAATCTACCACCACCACAGTTAATTTTGACTGTTGAAATTTTGCTCTCCAGGAATTGTAAGCTACAGAGTGTAATACATCTTTCAGTTAGGCAGTGCTACTTTCTGATTTAGTAAGAGACTTCTGTTTAGGAATGAAAGGATCTCATGTTTTCTTTCTTTTCTTGGATTTTCTCCACTTCAAAACATGGTTCTTAACCTTTAACTTTTTCTTTTGATAAGATATGGAGTAGTAATAAAGGAAGAACAAAACAGAAAACAACCTCTTATCCTCTAGCTCACCCCTTAAGATTTAAATATCTGTAACCACTGCTAGCATTTTCTTTCACTTCTTATTTTTTGTGATTCTTTGCAGACCGCTGTGCTGGGTGGACCATATGACACTAGATAATGAAACTGGGATGGATCCTCCTGGTATTAGAGTTAGGCCAGTTAGTGGACTTGTTGCTGCAGATTACTTTGCTCCAGGATACTTCGTCTGGGCAGTTTTGATTGCTAATTTGGCCCGAATAGGATACGAGGAGAAAACAATGTATATGGCTGCATATGATTGGAGGCTTTCATTTCAGAACACCGAGGTACTAATGTCTCCTTATGTGGTTTCGTCTATGTTTGTATTTGATGAAATCACGTTAAAAGCTGTTTCGGTGATCATTTTTAAAATGTATAACTGTGATGCTCAATTTACTTCAACAGGTGCGTGACCAGACCCTGAGTCGGATAAAAAGCAATATAGAACTGATGGTTGCAACTAATGGGGGCAAGAAGGCAGTAATTATTCCACATTCCATGGGGGTTGTATACTTCTTGCATTTTATGAAGTGGGTGGAGGCACCAGCTCCAATGGGTGGTGGCGGTGGGCCCGATTGGTGCGCCAAGCATATTAAAGCAGTGATGAATATTGGTGGGCCATTGCTAGGTGTTCCAAAATCTATAGCTGGGCTTTTCTCAGCTGAAGCACGGGACGTTGCTGTTGCCAGGTAAAGTTGGTCTTGGTGAATCTTTCTTCTTCGCCAGCCAGTTAAAGGGAAGGGTGCAAATTACGTAGAGCTAAATCCTTTTATTTGGTTATCGAAACTAATTTGTGACCCATGCAGCAACTTCCTTTACATGCTGTGAAATTATCCCTTTCTTTTATTTCTTTCAAGTTATGCTCTGAAAACTTCGAGCATCTCCAAAATGTAAACCGATATCCTGAAAGCTTTCTATTTAATGCACTTTTAAGCATTGAACCATTAAAAACTACGTAAAAATTGAGTTCCATATTAGCATAACTCATCTTGGAGTAGGCAGCAAAATGAAAAACAAATTGCTTTAGTGCCTCAAACACACATAAACCAAGCAACACCAAACAAACATATTACTCCATAATGTCCTCACTCGTACTCATCTTCTTCATCGTCCCTTTGTTATCATTCAATTCAGCACCAGCATCCTCATAGTCCTTTTCTGGAGCAGCAAGGTCTTTAAGTTTGTCTTGCATGTAATGTATTTTTTCTTCTTTCTTTTGTAATTCGCCTCAATTTCAGGGCTATAGCCCCAGGTGTTCTGGATAAGGATTTATTCCATTTTCAAACATTAGAGCACATAATGAAGATGACACGAACATGGGACTCAACAATGTCAATGATACCAAGAGGAGGGGACACGATCTGGGGCGATCTTGACTGGTCACCTGAGGAAGGCTATTCTCCTTGCAAAAGTAAGTCTAAAGACGATGCTGCTCAGATTTCAGGCCATCACGAGAATCAAACTACAGATTCTAATGCAAAATATTACAGTTATGGAAGGATGATATCCTTTGGAAAGGATGCAGCAAAGGCACATTCATCAGACCTCGAGAGGATTGACTTTAGGGTAATGTTAATCAGAAACCAAATTCTCTCATTGTTTCTCTCGTATGTGCTATTTTCCTCTATTTGTTTCAACTTTCAACATTGATTTCATTGGTGGTGGCGGTGGGTGCCGGTGATTCTGAATAACCAGACTTCAACTATCAGAAATGCTAAAGGCGTGGGGTGGATCTAGTGAATAAGCTATGGGTTCATTTGAACCCAATAGCTTTAGCTTAGACCTTTTGGTATGCGTTAAAGAAACCGCTAAGTATAAAATAACATATTTCTTTTTGTAGATTGATATAAACAATAGATTTCGAACCCAATAAATATCGGATGTGGTAGAATTGCGAATCTGAACGTATAAAGTTCAAATTCTAGATCCCCTCTGATAGAGGCACAAAAAGAAGCAGAAATAAAACTATCTATAAATTAGTTCGCACTTTGATGTGAAGTTCTTGTTCTGATTCCAGTTCTTTTACTTATATTTTTATGCTATAAGCAAGCATTCGTTAGGCCAAGCAGGGTATGACCAGCCTTGCTAAAAACTGCTGCTTTTGGGGAACTACCAAAGAATGAATTGGGTACCTGGTAACATGGTTGCATGTTTAAGAGCCAATGCAATGTGCTTGGTGTGATGTCAGTGTAAAATAATGGAAACAAATGAAGTCTAACCATATATTACAAGTGGATGATGCCTTTGTATATCAATTTTTTCTAGACATCCTTAATTATTGCATTCCCTTTTTGTGATAAGTACTAGGTGAGGACTTATCGACAAAAAAGAAAGAAGTATGATAAATCACTACATGAAGCATTCCTTAAACACTTGCTATCTCAGCAAAATAATCTGTTCAAAGTTTCCTTTTTGAAAAAAGAAAAATCTCCCCTGCCAATGAAAATGACAAAGGTGGTTACAGTTAAGGTCATATTGAATGTCCTGCTGAAAAG
This sequence comes from Nicotiana tomentosiformis, assembly GCF_000390325.3. Classification (NCBI taxonomy): domain Eukaryota; kingdom Viridiplantae; phylum Streptophyta; class Magnoliopsida; order Solanales; family Solanaceae; genus Nicotiana; species Nicotiana tomentosiformis. The sequence continues at coordinate 149,473,609 of NC_090814.1, read as the reverse complement.
TATTTCTTTTACTTGTAAATAATACTCCAAGCTTGTCACTTGTCCCTTATTTTTTTTTAACGAGGCACTCTATTCGTTATGCCAATTCATCTGAATTCATTATGCTCCAAATAGACTATAAGAGTCAAGTTCTTTTTATGTGTTTGCTGAAAATCTGCTGAGCAGAAGCAGAACTAGACAAGCAAAGCATCATAACTGCCAGGGAAAAGCAATGGAAAAATAGAACCATGTTCTCTCAAATATCTCAAATTTGAAAACCACATTGGCTATGACGTACAATGTGCCTCTTATAGAGCGAAGAAATGCCTATTTTCTTACTTTTTCTTTTAATTATTACTCCTATTTAACATCCTTATGTCAGCAGCAGCACATGTGAAATGTGCATCAATCTAGTGTTTCCATGGGATTGAACTGAATAACATTAAAAATGAATGATCAATGATGTCTCAGTGTCCTTCCATATAATGGGCGTCTTTTCTTCCTATTTATGCTAATTTGAAACATCTTCTGTCTGTCAAGTTATGTCTTAATTTTTTGTGCTTTCAGGTTGTGCTAAATAATATTATCTCTCCCACTTGCTTCCTGATGCCTGGAACTAACTAGCGTTTATTTACATGCAGGGTGCTGTAAAGGGCAGTAATGTTGCAAATAACACCTGTGATGTGTGGAACGAATACCATGACATGGGTGTTAGTGGTGCTAAAGCAGTGGAAGAGTTTAAGGTTTATACAGCTGGAGAGATTTTGGATTTGCTCAACTTTGTTGCCCCAAAGATGATGGCCCGTGGTAGTGCTCACTTTTCATATGGGATAGCTGATGATTTGGATGATCCTAAGTATTCACACTACAAATATTGGTCAAATCCATTGGAAACAAAGTAAGACTTCTCATGTTTTCTTTGGTGTCCTATAAAATAGTTTTTACTTGAATCCTTTCAGATAAGATGAAAAAGCGGTCTTTAACTTTATAGGTTGAAGTTCAAAAATCAAAACCAAATTTGCCTTTAGAGTTAGAGTCTTGACTATCTTACTTTCCAAAAACAAAAAAAAAAAAAAAATCTTCAACAGTTTCCAGTCAATAGTTTTCACTTGGACAAGAATTTTTGGTATGCTAGATCATTATCTTTCTCTTTCTCCTCCCTAAGGTAGAGTGTGGTTGAGGGGCAGCAGTAATCTCTTTCAGTACCAGCTGACCTGTTCCAGCACTATCTTAATGCTGAATTCTGATAAAATACATGACTTTCTCCAAATACATCTTATCTCTCTTGTGTTTTCCAAAATTCAAGGTTACATTTGTGAAAACTAAGAAGCCAAATAAGTCAAGTATTTTAGTGACGGTAGGTTCATCTCTGACAGATTGAGGGGGCACAGATTAACTGTCGGCTGTATGCCACCTTTCTATATTCTTCAGCCACATGTGTATGTCTTTTGTTGAACTTAAAAGTATTTAAAAACGGTTATATCCTTTCTTGCCCTTTTAGATACTTTTGAACAGGAAAAAGTTAAGATCCTTTAGATACTTTTGTTTCTTGCGGCTCATGGGAATTGTATGAACTTTTATTTTAGATTCTCTTCTCAAGTTCACTTTTCTTTTTTCCCCTTTCAGAGTTCTCGGAAAGTTTAGTCAAATTTGAAAGTCCGTGAGGATGCTTCCTAAAATTTGCTGCAGCATTCTTTAAATAAAATTAGTCTTAATTATTTTGTTCTCAGTTGCGTTTTTGTTTCTATTTGATCTGTTCTGCAGGTTACCAGATGCACCTGACATGGAGATCTATTCAATGTATGGAGTCGGCATTCAAACTGAAAGAGCATATGTTTACAGACGGATGCCAACAGCAGGATGCAATATTCCATTCCAGATTGATGCTTCAGTTGATGAAGAGGATGAAGATAGCTGCTTGAAATCTGGTGTTTACACAGTAGATGGTGATGAGACTGTGCCTGCATTAAGCGCAGGATTCATGTGTGCAAAAGGATGGCGCGGAAGAACTAGATTTAATCCCTCTGGTATCAAAACTTATGTAAGGGAGTATTATCATGCTCCTCCCGCAAACCTTCTTGAGGGTCGCGGTACACAGAGTGGCGCCCACGTTGATATAATGGGAAATTTTGCTTTGATAGAGGATATAATGAGAGTTGCTGCTGGTGGTACAGGTGAAGACGTGGGAGGTGATCAAGTTTACTCAGATATCTTCAAGTGGTCTGAGAAGATCAATTTGCGTTTGTGACTCATTGTTGTGATCATCTGTCGCTGCTCTACTATAGTTTCATCGTGTCAACATACCAGCTTCACGTTTTATTCATAAATTTACATACCCTTTTCACTGGATGCCATTCAAATATTTAGAACTAAACAGTTATTTTTTCAGATACAGTGCAGGATTTCATGTTTCTGGTGGAGTATATTGTAACATTAGCAGCTCATCTCGTTATACAATAACAGAGAACAAGATCGTGTGCAGTAGGTATTTATTTGATGCTGTACCATTAAAGTCTTTCGATTGGTAATCTGTTGTAAGTTATAGACTTTGGGATGTTGATAGTATTCAAATGGTTGCTTAGTCAAAGAGCAACGGAGGGAACTTGATGTGTTTTAGATATTACACAAGTCAAAGTACCAAACAGCATATTATGGGTTGGAAATTGGAATTGGTGGATTACAGATTTTACTGTTTAACTATGTGTTTTAAGTCTTCAAAACTTCAATAAGTGAATCAGTATTGTACTTTATCTGGGAGTGTGCATAATTAAAATTTAGTTTGTCAGGAAAAAAAATGAAAAACCGAAGAATGAAGCTGTCAAATAAATGGGATCTCTGTATTCATTTGGTTTCGGCCAATAGCCATCTTCATTAATGGCAAGACATAAAAAAAATTATTAATACAAAAAGTAAATAAAAAAAAAGATATATATATATATATATATATATATATATATATATATATATATATATATATATATATTCTAATTGCAAATAGAAATAGAGAACATAGTGAATTTGAAATACACGAATTATCACGATATATAAAAATAACTCTCATGTCTGATGTTAAAACTACACATGTCAAGTCACTGAGAGCTCAAGCTAGTAGTTGCATATATTCAATAGTTTGTCAATCTCTAAACGGAAAAAGAAAACTGTCAATCACATTCCCAAGAACCAGTAAATATGCATATTAAGAAATTTGTCAAACTTAAAAGAAGAAGAAAAGAATAACCAAAATTACATACATGTCCTAACTAAACCGCACGACTTTTATTCGAAGTTCTTTAACATTAGTCAATGTCAAATAGACAAAAGAATCATTAGAATACATACATGTCCTCATTATATCGGGATTAGAACAGAGTACACTCAATTAGAAGCTCTTAATCTAAATTTATCTATATCTATCTATATATCTATATTATTATTATAAAAGCATTAATAATGTAGCAACCCCTTTGGGAGGGTGCTACTTACGAAGCAAATCTAATTTACTACTTACAATATTAAGAAAATATTAATTAAAAAAATTATTCAGAATAATTTAGTAGCGGAAATAGGCCCATGCGATGAGTTCCAAAGTGCAATATTTTTATTTTCGAAAATACTCTTCATAATTTTTATTTTATTTTTAAAAATGAAATACAATGTCAAAATTTTAACATAAGGTGATCTAACTCTTCTTGAATAATCAACCCGTTAAAGCAACTTCCTAACAAAATTATATTTTACATAAATTTTAAACTATCGGGTAAAAAGAAAAACTAATTTTCTCCTTTGTACATATATATAAGACAAAGTGTAAATTTAATATATTACAAGACTTGAGTTATTAACACATCTTAAAACAACAAAATAAGTTATCAAATTCAAGTTACAAGATTTTGGTCTTAATATCCAAATCCTCCAAATAACATACACAAGTGTGATATATATATATATCATGTACAAGTCCCAAAACTATACAAAACCATGGTGCATATGCAAATGTGATCTCCATAAGCGCTCCCAAAAAGACTACTTCATAAGGCCGTCTTCAAATTTCATCCCGTACATTACCTACGATAAAAAATAACTATCGTTAAGCATAAAACGTAGTGGCTTATAAACTTTGGGTTTGAAGCCATTAGCTTCTCCAATTCCCATTTTCAGTCATAGGTAGCTCAAATGAAACATAATTTAAAACAAGCGAATCAAATATCAACCCTTAAAGTGTTTCCAAATATCAATAACAATGTTCAAGATTCAAGAGTTGAGGAAACATATACTATCAATCCAAGAAAGCTTATCAACTATCCACTTTTCGCCCAATATGTACGTCATGCCATCACACTAAGCATAAGATATCAAGATGGACCGAAGTCCCAAATCAAGTAGGGTCAAAATCCAATAGTCAAGAGAATCAAGAACCATATTAAAAATGGCTTCCTAGTTCATACTTAACACAGACAAGTTCCATAATTTAAGACGAACTACAAATCCAAAGTCAAGATGACAAAACATCCAAATCAAGAGGCATACTAAGATGAGTGACAAAGTCACTGCCACAAGAAGGACAAAGTCCCAACAAGAATACAAAATGATCAAACAATCCGTACGAGTGGGCGATTTAGCAAATATCTTGCAATACTTGATATAACACGAATACAATGCTATTAATTGAAGACAAGAAAAATAAAATATCAGGTTATTTTAAAATATTTCAGCAAGTAAAAAGAGTACAAAGTTTATATACAAACCTTGGTGTTTTACCACAAAATAGTTCAACCACAACTTGAGGACGTTCGAATCGTCTTACGCCCTAGACAAACCAAATCCGTCCATTTACTCAAACACTTCCCCTTAGCTTTTACAAGGATAAATATACCTTAAATACATAATAAAATATCTATATAAATTCAGTGATTTAACATGTCAAACTAAACATGATATTGGTAAAAATTACCCAAAAATGTTTGAAATAGAAATTCTGGACAGTATCACTGTCTCGTGTTGTGACTCAGATTTGAAGATGAAAAAGGACAAACTAGACTGTGTGGTCTTCTTTACAGTTGTAGATATGTGTCTTAGCGTTTCAGAACATCTTGAATCATCCCCATATCCATTTTGTACAAAAAGTTATGGTAAACTTACTAACAATAGTACAGGGAGGGTTTGTAAAATAGAAAATCTGGGCAGCATCTGCCCTGTACTTCATCACCTATTTTCGGGTACATAAAAGACAAACTAGGTTTTGGTTCCTTCATAAGAGTTATAGATCTATGAAATAGCTTTCTAGAAAGTCTTAGATCATTTAAAAGGGAGCTCTATACAAAACGATATGAAGAAAACACTAATAGCTATCTAGTGTAAAAACGGGTTTAGTAACTTACCACAAAAGAGAGGAGCAACTTGAGCTTCACCAAGAACGAATTTTGCTGGTTGGTTTAGTGAAAATTTATGGTGGTTTCCATGAAGTTTTCAGGTGATAAGAAAGAGAGAGGATTGGGGTTTTCTTTTTCTTGAAAGAATGAAAATGGGGAGTTTATGGAAGACTAAGTCAATCAAAGTTATCTTTAAGAATTTTGGATAAATATGAAATAAAAATGGCTGCCCAACTACTAAATATCCTTAGATAAATACAAAAGGGTGGCAGCCCAAAAACTTAATTATAATATATTTAACAATAATTCATCAAAATAATATTAAGTGTTACACATAGCAACACCATGGAACTTCTTTGTCAATATTAACACAACCTAGAGTAAGAAATTTTCATGTATTGCAAATTTCAAGTTTAGTAAGTGCGAAGTAAAAATATCTCCTCTTTATAAAGATGCTCAATCGAAAATGCAAATATTAGTAAAAATTTGGGGTGTTACAAATACAATGCCGATTTACAAAAATAACCTTATAATATTAAATATAATAACTCATAATAAAATGACATAACCGAAATTTTAGATATTAACCTTATAATCCTATTAGTTTTAGGACATAATACTACACGTTAGGAATCCTACATGATTACCTTTAGGAATCCTATTAGTATAATTACTTTCGAGCTGTCTAATTCATATAAAATTGAACAAGTAAATATCGTTAGTCATGTAATCCTATGACTTTTAGGATATACTTCTTAAAATTTTTTATTACTAATTTAATTTGAAAACGTATTATAATGTCCTATTACTAATTTAATTTGAGAATGTATTATATTATCCAAATTCATTTAGAAAAATGAGAGCATATATCTATATCTATATTATTATAAAAGCATGAATATAATCTCGATTTACAAAAATAACCTTATAATATTAAGCATAATAACTCACAATAAAGGGACATAACCGAAATTCTAGACATTTGTAATCCTATTAGTTTTAGGACATAATACTACAAGTTAGAAATCCTACATGATTACCTTTAGGAATCCTATTAGTATAATTAATTTAGAGCATAGACATATAATACTACATGTTAGGATGTAAATCTAATACCTTTAGAAACACGTTAGGTTTTCTATTAGTATAATTACTTTCGGGATAGAGACATATTTTTAGTCATATAATCCTATTACTTTTAGGATATACTTCTTAAAAATTTCTATTACTAATTTAATTTTAAAACGTATTATAATGTGCTATTACTAATTTAATTTGAGAATGTATTATATTATCCAAATTCATTTAGAAAAAGGAGAGCCTATATTATTATAAAAGCATGAATACAATATTGATAGACCAAAATAGTCCTAAAATATTAAATAGAATAACTCACAGGGAAAGGACATAACTAAACTAACATATTTTTTTTGGACTACAAGACCTTCTATGTTAATTTTTTAATATTTAATATTTTAAAATTTAAAAAATTTGTCCATTAAATTCTTATTAAAGATAAGTAGGAAGGTTTAATAAAATTAATTTCATAAGAATCCTCCATATCGACAGTACATTACCACTCTATAATATCCAATACTAAGAGAAAGTAAAAGTAATATTAAATGGATTGCATAAAGCGTTGAAATTGAGAAACAATATGTAATGACCCAACCAGTCATTTTGACTTTTAGAACCCCGTTCCCCTAAATAAAACTTCTTGTATGTGCTTCCATTAATTTATGAATTGCGGGGATAGTGGGTTCGGGATTGGAAGTGTTCGGGTTAAAATCGGAACACTTGGTTCTTTAAGTTGGCCTTAAAATGCTAAGTTTGACTTCGGTCAACATTTTTAGAAAATGACCCCGAAAAAGAATTTTGATGATTCCAACAGCTCCGTATGGTGATTTTGGACTTAGGAGCGTGTTCGGAATTGTTTTTGGAAGTCCGTAGTTAAATTAGGCTTGAAATGGCTAAAATAGGAATTTATGTTTGGAAGTTTGACCAGGGAGTTGACTTTTTGATATCGGAGTCAGAATCCAGTTCTGAAAATTTTCATAGCTCCGTTATGTCATTTATGACTTGTATGCAAAATTTGAGGTCAATCGGACTTGATTTGATAGGTTTCGACATCGAATGTAGAAGTTGGAAAATTTAAGTTTCATTAAGCTTGAATTGGAGCATGATTCGTGATTTTAGCGTCGTTTTATGTGATTTGATGTTTCAAATAAGTTCGTATGATGTTTTAGGACTTGCTGGTATATTTGGTTGAGGTCCCGAGGGCCTCGGGTTAATTTCGGATGGTTAACGGATCAAAAGTTGAACTTAAAACAGCTGCTGCAATTTTTCTTTTCTGCTGGAAATTCGGGGCTGAAATCGAAGTCATTGTCGGCCCAGAATCGAGACCCAAGATCAAGGCCATGATCAAGGGTCATGATCGAAGGCCCATGCTCGAGAGTCATGATCGAAGGCAGGGCTCGAGGGTCACGATCGAAGGCAGGGCTCGAGGGTCACGATCGAAGGCCCGGGCTCGAGGGCCATGATCGAAGCCACGATCGAGGCCATGATCGAGGCCATGACTGAGGCAGGACCGAGGACTGCCTGGGCAGAACTATAAAGGAGGGGACTTCGTCCCATTCTCTATTTTTGACAAATTGGAGCTTGAGCAGAGGCGATTTTTGATAGAATTTCAAGGAAAGACATTGGAGTAAGTGATTCTAACTCGGTTTTGGTCAATATACATGAATATATCATTGTTTTTACCATTTAATTAGTGTTTTGAGATTGAAATTTTGGAAAATTTTAGAAATCTCATAGAAATGAATTTTTGAGATTTCGGTATCGATTCAGAGTCGGATTTGAGTGAAACTGATATGGTTGGACTCGTAATTGAATGAATTGTCAAATTTCGTAACTTTCATCGGATTCCGAGATGTGGGCCCCACAAACGAATTTTTAATTAATTTTGGATTTTTATTGAAAATGTAGTATTTTCTTATGAAATTGATTCTTTAATTTTTGGTGACTGTATTGAATTATTTTTGGTTAGATTCAAGCCATTCAGGGTTGGATAATCGAGAAAAGGGTCTACTAGTAGATTAAATTGGAGCAAGACGAGGTAAGTCTCTTGTCTAATCTTGTGAGGGGGAAATCACCCCATAGGTGATTAAATTAATAATTGTTGCTAATTGTGGGGGCTACGTACGCACGAGGTGACGAGAGTCCGTACGTAGCTACTATCTATGCTAAGTCCGGATAGTTTAGGACTCAAAGCATGAATTATGTGTGAAAATTGTATTCTTTATTTAATTAAATTAATGAAATATATTGTGAATTGTTAGGGAAAGATAGTAAAAGATGGGAATCTCATATACTTAATTTTATATTTAAATTAGTTAATTGTTAAAAGGAATCGTTCATCCTCTCGAATTAATCTTATAATAAATACACTCTCATTCCGGAGGTACATAAGAAAATGTCCTCCTTTCTTGTGGAGCGGACCGAACGTGTGATGACCCAAAAGGTCATCTTATATTTTAGAACTTGATTCTGCGCTCTTAAGGCTTAAAAAATCTCATTTTTTCCATCCTTAATTTGCGTGCGCAGTCCGTGCGTGTTTCCGAAAAGCTTTTATATTGAAAATTGATGAAAATAAGAATTTTTGCCTTAAAACTTCAGTTGAGTTGACTTCGATCAATATTTTTGGTAAACGGGCCCAGATCTGTATTATGACGGTCCCGGTAGGTTCGTATCGAATTATGGGACCTGGGCGTATGCTCGGAATCGAATTCGGAGGTCCCTAGCTCGAGTTATGAATTTTTGATGAAAATTAAAATTTTGAAAATTTAATTATTTTTTAGAATTGGTTGATGTTTGGCCTTGTTGATGCCGGGTCCGTATTATGGTTTCGGAGCCCGGTATAGGTTCAATATAATATTTATGACTTATCTGTGGAATTTGGTGAGAAACAAAGTTGGTTTGACGTGATTCGGACGTCCGGTTGTGAAGATAGAAATTTTAAAGTGTTCTTGAGAATTTCATTTGATTTGGTGCTAAATTCGTAGTTTTATGTGTTATTTTGGCGATTTGATCGCGCGAGCAAGTCCGTATGATATTTTTAGACTTGTTTGCATGTTTGGTTTGGAGCCCCGAGGGCTCGGGTGAGTTTCGGATAGGCTACGGGATATTTTAGACTTAGAAAATCTGGTGTGTCTATATTGTATCTGGTATCTGATATGTTGTGCTTCACGATCGCGTAGTCTCTCCCGCGATCGCGAAAGGGAACCTGTGCCGGGGAGGATTTTACTCTATGCAAACGCGAGACCATGGTCGCGAACGCGGAGCATTGGGGGGAGTTGCTCTACGTGAATGCGACCCGTCGAACGCGAACACATAGATTTAGTTAGGCGGGGCAAGGGACCTGGGAAACGCTATGCGAACGCGAGCCCTGTCCCGTGAACACGAAGGTAAGGCGGGCTAAACCTTTGCGAATGCGTAAAGCCTCCCGCGATCGCGTAAGTCCTTAGGAGGTTGCTCTTCGCGAACGCGACAGTGTTCACGCGATCACGATGAACACTGTCGCCCAGCACTTAAAACAGAATCAAACACGGGATTAAGCCATTTTTCAAACTTTTCATAAAACAAGCGGGCTAGAGGAGATTTTCAAGAGATAATTTCTTCCCCAAAGTGTTGGTAAGTGATTCTAAACCATTTTTTTTCAATTACCCATTTCATTTCATAAAATTTCAACCTAAAATCTAGAGTTTTCATGGTAGAATTAGGGGTTTGGGTAGAAACTAGGAATTTTGGAAATTTGGGAATTTAGACCTCAATTTGAGGTCGGATTCCAAAACTAATTATATATCCTGGCTCGGGGGTGAATGGGTAAATGGATTTTTGTCGGAACCTCGGGTTTTGACCAAGCGGGCCCGGGGTCGATTTTTGACTTTTTGGAGAAAAATTTGGGAAATTTAATTTATGCAATATAATTGATATCTTTAGCAATATTTGATATTATTGAGTCATTTATGAAGAGATATGAGTGGTTTGGAGGTGAAGTCTAGAGGAAAAGCTATGATTTAGAATTAAGTGGCCTTCGGAGCAAGGTAAGTGTTGTGTCTAACCCTGACTTGAGGGAATTAGGAACCTCAGATTATTTGCTATGTGAAATTCATGTGAGCGGCGTATATGTGAGGTGACGAGTACTTATGCGCCACCAATTTACGTGCTTTACCTATTTTCTTCCGTTTTTCTTATATTATCTCTTTCCTATGCCAAATTGTTACGTGTTTAGACTAGTGTTGTTAATTTATCGTTCTTGTCATGTTTACGGATTCTCTAGTGATAATTGAGTAATTATTTAAAAGTTGAGATTGATATTGTAGAGTCAAATGTTGAAGTAAGGCTTGTACTTGTTATTCTATCTCCCTGTTGTTATTCATGCATTGCATTATGGTAAGGGAGAGTGTTAATGCACGAATGGTGATGCCGTGCCATATTGTGAGTGTTAATGCACGAAGGGTGATGCCGTGCCATATTGTGAGTGTAAAATCACGAAGGGTGATGCCGTGCCGTGATATGAGAGTTAATGCACGAAGGGTGATGCCGTGCCATTTTTATTGATTTTATGGTGAGATTGAGAGTAAAAGCACGAAGGGTGATGCCGTGCATTTTTCCTTTACTGTATTCACTATACCTATTGATCCATGGTATTGACTGTTCCAGTTATCATTCTGCTGTAGTTCTTTATCTCGTATTTCTCCTCAGCATGTTTCCCCCTCCCGATATTTCCTGTCTAGCTCTTCATTACTGTTATTCGTATATACACTGTTAAATTATACATGTTGATTTGTAGGTGCCTTGCCTTAGCCTCGTCACTACTTCGTCGTGGTTAGGCTCGACACTTACCAGCACATGGGGTCAGTTGTACTGATACTGCACTCTGCACTTTCCGTGCAGATTTTGGTACCGGCTTAGGTTGATCGAGATTTTAGCTGTTGGACCTGCTATTCAGAGAATCAAGGTAGATATGTTGGCATTCACAGACCTTGGAGTCTCCGTCTATCTTTTCTGTTTTACTGTTTCTCTCATTCAAACAGTTGTATTTCTCTCAGACTATTATTTGTAGTGAATTCTAGAATGCTCGTGAATTGTGACTCCAGATCCGGGTGGTAGTAATTTAATGTAGTTTTTATATTATTCTGTACTTACTATATTTCATCTTAGCTAATTGTTGTTATTTACTGAATAGAATAAGAATTGGCTTAATGATTCTCTAACGTTGGCTTGCCTAGCAAGTGAAATGTTAGGCGCCATCACGGTCCCGACGGTGGGAATTCCGGGTCGTGACAGAATGCCTCGGTAGTATATGTAACGACCCGACCGGTCATTTTGTGCTCTAGCACATCGTTCGGCGATTTGAGGCCATGAGCAGCTTCACTTCAGGTATTATGACTTGTACGCGTGGTCGGGATTAAATTTCGGGAAGTTCAGAGTTGAATTGGAAAGAAATTTCTCATTTCGAAAGCTTTAAGTTGGAAGAATTGACTAAGATTGGATTTTAGAGTAAACGGCCTCAAAATCAGGATTTGAAGGTTCCAGCAAGTTCGTATGATAATTTTGGACTTGGGCATATGTCCGGGTCGAATTTTTGATGACCCGGGAGCGTTTCGGCACCTATTGTGGAAGTTAGCACTTTAGAAAAAGTTCATGAATTTAGGGTGGAGGTGAATTTTATGTTATCGATGTCCGTTTGGGATTCTGAGTCTGGGAATGGCTTCGTATGGTGATTCTGGTGTTGGGAGCGCGTCCGGAAGTAGATTCGGAGGTCCGTAGGTCATTTTGGAGTCATTTGGCTAAAGTTAAAAATTTGAAGGTTTTTGAGAAGTTTGACCGGGAGTGGACTTTTTGATATCGGGGTCGGATTCCGATTTCGAAAGTTTGAGTAGGTCCGTAATGTCAAATACGACTTGTGTACAAAACTTGGGGTCAATCGGACGTAATTTGATAGATTTCGACATCGAATGTAGAGGTTTGAAGTTCTAGAGTTCATAAAGCTTGAGTTGAGTGCGATTCATGATTTCGACGTTGTTGGATGTGATTTGAAGGCTCGACTAAGTTTGTAATGTGTTTTGGAACTGGTTGGTGTGATTGGATGGGGTCTCGGGGGCCCCGGGTGGATTTCGGGTGATTAATGGATCGAATTTGGAATTTGAAGAAGAGTTGAGGCAGCTGATATCTGGTATACCCGCAACAGCGAGGTTTTGGCCGCAGGTGCGGAGGGCGTAGAAGCGACATTTGGAGTCGCAGATGCAGAGCAGACCGGCCAGGTGAAGGACCGCAGGTGCAGAGCTTTTCGCCGCATCTGCGCAAGCGCGAAAGCGAAAAAATCTATTTAGTTATTCTATTTAGTTAGAACTTGATTCTGCGCTCTTAAGGCTTAAAAAATCTCATTTTTGCCATCCTTAATTTGCGTGCGCAGTCCGGGCGTGTTTCCGAAAAGCTTTTATGTTGAAAATTGATGAAAATAAGAATTTTTGCCTTAAAACTTCAGTTGAGTTGACTTCGGTCAATATTTTTGGTAAACGGGCCCGGATCCGTATTTTGACGGTCCCGGTAGGTTCGTATCGAATTATGGGACCTGGGCGTATGCTCGGAATCGAATTCGGAGGTCCCTAGCTCGAGTTATGAATTTTTGATGAAAATTAAAACTTTGAAAATTTAATTATTTTTTAGAATTGGTTGATGTTTGGCCTTGTTGATGCCGGGTCCGTATTATGGTTTCGGAGCCCGGTATAGGTTCAATATAATATTTATGACTTATCTGTGGAATTTGGTGAGAAACGAAGTTGGTTTGACGTGATTCGGACGTCCGGTTGTGAAGATAGAAATTTTAAAGTGTTCTTGAGAATTTCATTTGATTTGGTGCTAAATTCGTAGTTTTATGTGTTATTTTGGCGATTTGATCGCGCGAGCAAGTCCGTATGATATTTTTAGACTTGTTTGCATGTTTGGTTTGGAGCCCCGAGGGCTCGGGTGAGTTTCGGATAGGCTACGGGATGTTTTAGACTTAGAAAATCTGGTGTGTCTATATTGTATCTGGTATCTGATATGTTGTGCTTCACGATCGCGTAGTCTCTCCCGCGATCGCGAAAGGGAACCTGTGCCGGGGAGGGTTTTACTCTATGCAAACGCGAGACCATGGTCGCGAACGCGGAGCATTGGGGGGAGTTGCTCTACGTGAATGCGACCCGTCGAACGCGAACACATAGATTTAGTTAGGCGGGGCAGGGGACCTGGGAAACGCTATGCGAACGCGAGCCCTGTCCCGCGAACGCGAAGGTAAGGCGGGCTAAACCTTTGCGAACGCGTAAAGCCTCCCACGATCGCGTAAGTCCTTAGGAGGTTGCTCTTCGCGAACGCGACAGTGTTCACGCGATCGCGATGAACACTGTCGCCCAGCACTTAAAACAGAATCAAACACGGGATTAAGACATTTTTCAAACTTTTCATAAAACAAGCGGGCTAGAGGAGATTTTCAAGAGATAATTTCTTCCCCAAAGTGTTGGTAAGTGATTCTAAACCATTTTCTTTCAATTACCCATTTCATTTCATAAAATTTCAACCTAAAATCTAGAGTTTTCATGGTAGAATTAGGGGTTTGGGTAGAAACTAGGGATTTAGGAAATTTGGGAATTTAGACCTCAATTTGAGGTCGGATTCCAAAACTAATTATATATCCGGGCTCGGGGGTGAATGGGTAAATGGATTTTTGTCGGAACCTCAGGTTTTGACCAAGCGGGCCCGGGGTCGATTTTTGACTTTTTGGAGGAAAATTTGGGAAATTTAATTTATGCAATATAATTGATTTCTTTAGCAATATTTGATATTATTGAGTCATTTATGAAGAGATATGAGTGGTTTGGAGGTGAAGTCTAGAGGAAAAGCTATGATTTAGAATTAAGTGGCCTTCAGAGCAAGGTAAGTGTTGTGTCTAACCCTGACTTGAGGGAATTAGGAACCTCAGATTATTTGCTATGTGAAATTCATGTGAGCGGCGTATATGTGAGGTGACGAGTACTTATGCGCCACCAATTTACGTGCTTTACCTATTTTCTTCCGTTTTTCTTATATTATCTCTTTCCTATGCCAAATTGTTACGTGTTTAGACTAGTGTTGTTAATTTATCGTTCTTGTCATGTTTACGGATTCTCTAGTGATAATTGAGTAATTATTTAAAAGTTGAGATTGATATTGTAGAGTCAAATGTTAAAGTAAGGCTTGTACTTGTTATTCTATCTCCCTGTTGTTATTCATGCATTGCATTATGGTAAGGGAGAGTGTTAATGCACGAATGGTGATGCCGTGCCATATTGTGAGTGTTAATGCACGAAGGGTGATGCCGTGCCATATTGTGAGTGTAAAATCACGAAGGGTGATGCCGTGCCGTGATATGAGAGTTAATGCACGAAGGGTGATGCCGTGCCATTTTTATTGATTTTATGGTGAGATTGAGAGTAAAAGCACGAAGGGTGATGCCGTGCATTTTTCCTTTACTGTATTCACTATACCTATTGATCCATGGTATTGACTGTTCCAGTTATCATTCTGCTGTAGTTCTTTATCTCGTATTTCTCCTCAGCATGTTTCCCCCTCCCGATATTTCCTGTCTAGCTCTTTATTACTGTTATTCGTATATACACTGTTAAATTATACATGTTGATTTGTAGGTGCCTTGCCTTAGCCTCGTCACTACTTCGTCGTGGTTAGGCTCGACACTTACCAGCACATGGGGTCAGTTGTACTGATACTGCACTCTGCACTTTCCGTGCAGATTTTGGTACCGGCTTAGGTTGATCGAGATTTTAGCTGTTGGACCCGCTATTCAGAGAATCAAGGTAGATATGTCGGCATTCACAGACCTTGGAGTCTCCGTCTATCTTTTCTGTTTTACTGTTTCTCTCATTTAAACATTTGTATTTCTCTCAGACTATTATTTGTAGTGAATTCTAGAATGCTCGTGAATTGTGACTCCAGATCCGGGTGGTAGTAATTTAATGTAGTTTTTATATTATTCTGCACTTACTATATTTCATCTTAGCTAATTGTTGTTGTTTACTGAATGGAATATGAATTGGCTTAATGATTCTCTAACGTTGGCTTGCCTAGCAAGTGAAATGTTAGGCGCCATCACGGTCCCGACGGTGGGAATTCCGGGTCGTGACAGAATGCCTCGGTAGTATATGTAACGACCCGACCGGTCATTTTGTGCTCTAGCACATCGTTCGGCGGTTTGAGGCCATGAGCAGCTTCACTTCAGGTATTATGACTTGTACGCGTGGTCGGGATTAAATTTCGGGAAGTTCAGAGTTGAATTGGAAAGAAATTTCTCATTTCGAAAGCTTTAAGTTGGAAGAATTGACTAAGATTGGATTTTAGAGTAAACGGCCTCGGAATCGGGATTTGAAGGTTCCAGCAAGTTCGTATGATAATTTTGGACTTGGGCATATGTCCGGGTCGAATTTTGGATGACCCGGGAGCGTTTCGTCACCTATTGTGGAAGTTAGCACTTTAGAAAAAGTTCATGAATTTAGGGTGGAGGTGAATTTTATGTTATCGATGTCCGTTTGGGATTCTGAGTCTGGGAATGGCTTCGTATGGTGATTCTGGTGTTGGGAGCGCGTCCGGAAGTAGATTCGGAGGTCCGTAGGTCATTTTGGAGTCATTTGGCTAAAGTTAAAAATTTGAAGGTTTTTGAGAAGTTTGACCGGGAGTGGACTTTTTGATATCGGGGTCGGATTCCGATTTCGGAAGTTTGAGTAGGTCCGTAATGTCAAATACGACTTGTGTATAAAAGTTGAGGTCAATCGGACGTAATTTGATAGATTTCGACATCGAATGTAGAGGTTTGAAGTTCTAGAGTTCATAAAGCTTGAGTTGAGTGCGATTCATGATTTCGACGTTGTTGGATGTGATTTGAAGGCTCGACTAAGTTTGTAATGTGTTTTGAAACTGGTTGGTGTGATTGGATGGGGTCGCGGGGGCCCCGGGTGGATTTCGGGTGATTAACGGATCGAATTTGGAATTTGAAGAAGAGTTGAGGCAGCTGATATCTGGTATACCCGCAACTGCGAGGTTTTGGCCGCAGGTGCGGAGGGCGTAGAAGCGACATTTGGAGTCGCAGATGCAGAGCAGACCGGCCAGGTGAAGGACCGCAGGTGCGGAGCTTTTCGCCGCATCTGCGCAAGCGCGGAAGCGAAAAAATCTATTTAGTTATTCTATTTAGTTAGAACTTGATTCTGCGCTCTTAAGGCTTAAAAAATCTCATTTTTGCCATCCTTAATTTGCGTGCGCAGTCCGGGCGTGTTTCCGAAAAGCTTTTATGTTGAAAATTGATGAAAATAAGAATTTTTGCCTTAAAACTTCAGTTGAGTTGACTTCGGTCAATATTTTTGGTAAACGGGCCCGGATCCGTATTTTGACGATCCCGGTAGGTTCGTATCGAATTATGGGACCTGGGCGTATGCTCGGAATCGAATTCGGAGGTCCCTAGCTCGAGTTATGAATTTTTGATGAAAATTAAAACTCTGAAAATTTAATTATTTTTAAGAATTGGTTGATGTTTGGCCTTGTTGATGCCGGGTCCGTATTATGGTTTCGGAGCCCGGTATAGGTTCAATATAATATTTATGACTTATCTGTGGAATTTGGTGAGAAACGAAGTTGGTTTGACGTGATTCGGACGTCCGGTTGTGAAGATAGAAATTTTAAAGTGTTCTCGAGAATTTCATTTGATTTGGTGCTAAATTCGTAGTTTTAGGTGTTATTTTGGCGATTTGATCGCGCGAGCAAGTCCGTATGATATTTTTAGACTTGTGTGCATGTTTGGTTTGGAGCCCCGAGGGCTCGGGTGAGTTTCGGATAGGCTACGGGATGTTTTAGACTTAGAAAATCTGGTGTGTCTATATTGTATCTGGTATCTGATATGTTGTGCTTCACGATCGCGTAGTCTCTCCCGCGATCGCGAAAGGGAACCTGTGCCTGGGAGGGTTTTACTCTATGCGAACGCGAGACCATGGTCGCGAACGCGGAGCATTGGGGGGAGTTGCTCTACGTGAATGCGACCCGTCGAACGCGAACACATAGATTTAGTCAGGCGGGGCAGGGGACTTGGGAAACGCTATGCGAACGCGAGCCCTGTCCCGCGAACGCGAAGGTAAGGCGGGCTAAACCTTTGCGAACGCGTAAAGCCTCCCGCGATCGCGTAAGTCCTTAGGAGGTTGCTCTTCGCGAACGCGACAGTGTTCACGCGATCGCGATGAACACTGTCGCCCAGCACTTAAAACAGAATCAAACACGGGATTAAGCCATTTTTCAAACTTTTCATAAAACAAGCGGGCTAGAGGAGATTTTCAAGAGATAATTTCTTCCCCAAAGTGTTGGTAAGTGATTCTAAACCATTTTCTTTCAATTACCCATTTCATTTCATAAAATTTCAACCTAAAATCTAGAGTTTTCATGGTAGAATTAGGGGTTTGGGTAGAAACTAGGGATTTCGAAAATTTGGGAATTTAGACCTCAATTTGAGGTCGGATTCCAAAACTAATTATATTTCCTGGCTCGGGGGTGAATGGGTAAATGGATTTTTGTCGGAACCTCGGGTTTTGACCAAGCAGGCCCGGGGGTCGATTTTTGACTTTTTGGAGAAAAATTTGGGAAATTTTATTTATGCAATATAATTGATTTCTTTAGCAATATTTGATATTATTGAGTCATTTATGAAGAGATATGAGTGGTTTGGAGGTGAAGTCTAGAGGAAAAGCTATGATTTAGAATTAAGTGGCCTTCGGAGCAAGGTAAGTATTGTGTCTAACCCTGACTTGAGGGAATTAGGAACCTCAGATTATTTGCTATGTGAAATTCATGTGAGCGGCGTATATGTGAGGTGACGAGTACTTATGCGCCACCAATTTACGTGCTTTACCTATTTTCTTCCGTTTTTCTTATATTATCTCTTTCCTATGCCAAATTGTTACGTGTTTAGACTAGTGTTGTTAATTTATCGTTCTTGTCATGTTTACGGATTCTCTGGTGATAATTGAGTAATTATTTAAAAGTTGAGATTGATATTGTAGAGTCAAATGTTGAAGTAAGGCTTGTACTTGTTATTCTATCTCCCTGTTGTTATTCATGCATTGCATTATGGTAAGGGAGAGTGTTAATGCACGAATGGTGATGCCGTGCCATATTGTGAGTGTTAATGCACGAAGGGTGATACCGTGCCACATTGTGAGTGTAAAAGCACGAAGGGTGATGCCGTGCCGTGATATGAGAGTTAATGCACGAAGGGTGATGCCGTGCCATTTTTATTGATTTTATGGTGAGATTGAGAGTAAAAGCACGAAGGGTGATGCCGTGCATTTTTCCTTTACTGTATTCACTATACCTATTGATCCATGGTATTGACTGTTCCAGTTATCATTCTGCTGTAGTTCTTTATCTCGTATTTCTCCTCAGCATGTTTCCCCCTCCCGATATTTCCTGTCTAGCTCTTCATTACTGTTATTCGTATATACACTGTTAAATTATACATGTTGATTTGTAGGTGCCTTGCCTTAGCCTCGTCACTACTTCGTCGTGGTTAGGCTCGACACTTACCAGCACATGGGGTCAGTTGTACTGATACTGCACTCTGCACTTTCCGTGCAGATTTTGGTACCGGCTTAGGTTGATCGAGATTTTAGCTGTTAGACCCGCTATTCAGAGACTCAAGGTAGATATGTCGGCATTCACAGACCTTGGAGTCTCCGTCTATCTTTTCTGTTTTACTGTTTCTCTTATTCAAACAGTTGTATTTCTCTTAGACTATTATTTGTAATGAATTCTAGAATGCTCGTGAATTGTGACTCCAGATCCGGGTGGTAGTAATTTAATGTAGTTTTTATATTATTCTGCACTTACTATATTTCATCTTAGCTAATTGTTGTTATTTACTGAATGGAATAAGAATTGGTTTAATGATTCTCTAACGTTGGCTTGCCTAGCAAGTGAAATGTTAGGCGCCATCACGGTCCCGACGGTGGGAATTCCGGGTCGTGACAGAATGCCTCGGTAGTATATGTAATGACCCGACCGGTCATTTTGTGCTCTAGCACATTGTTCGGCAGTTTGAGGCCATGAGCAGCTTCACTTCAGGTATTATGACTTATACGCGTGGTCGGGATTAAATTTCGGGAAGTTCAGAGTTGAATTGGAAAGAAATTTCTCATTTCGAAAGCTTTAAGTTGGAAGAATTGACTAAGATTGGATTTTAGAGTAAACGGCCTCGGAATCGGGATTTGAAGGTTCCAGCAAGTTCGTATGATAATTTTGGACTTGGGCATATGTCCGGGTCGAATTTTGGATGACCCGGGAGCGTTTCGGCACCTATTGTGGAAGTTAGCACTTTAGAAAAAGTTCATGAATTTAGGGTGGAGTGAATTTTATGTTATCGATGTCCGTTTGTGATTCTGAGTCTGGGAATGGCTTCGTATGGTGATTCTGGTGTTGGGAGCGCGTCCGAAAGTAGATTCGGAGGTCCGTAGGTCATTTTGGAGTCATTTGGCTAAAGTTAAAAATTTGAAGGTTTTTGAGAAGTTTGACCGGGAGTGGACTTTTTGATATCAGGGTCGGATTCCGATTTCGGAAGTTTGAGTAGGTCCGTAATGTCAAATACGACTTGTGTACAAAAGTTGAGGTCAATCGGACGTAATTTGATAGGTTTCGACATCGAATGTAGAGGTTTGAAGTTCTAGAGTTCATAAAGCTTGAGTTGAGTTCGATTCATGATTTCGACGTTGTTGGATGTGATTTGAAGGCTCGACTAAGTTTGTAATGTGTTTTGGAACTGGTTGGTGTGATTGGATGGGGTCTCGGGGGCCCCGGGTGGATTTCGGGTGATTAACAGATCGAATTTGGAATTTGAAGAAGAGTTGAGGCAGCTGATATCTGGTATACCCGCAACAACGAGGTTTTGGCCGCAGGTGCGGAGGGCGTAGAAGCGACATTTGGAGTCGCAGATGCAGAGCAGACCGGCCAGGTGAAGGACCGCAGGTGCGGAGCTTTTCGCCGCATCTGCGCAAGTGCGGAAGCGAAAAAATCTATTTAGTTATTCTATTTTAGAACTTGATTCTGCGCTCTTAAGGCTTAAAAAATCTCATTTTTGCCATCCTTAATTTGCGTGCGCAGTCCGGGCGTGTTTCCGAAAAGCTTTTATGTTGAAAATTGATGAAAATAAGAATTTTTGCCTTAAAACTTCAGTTGAGTTGACTTCAGTCAATATTTTTGGTAAACGGGCCCGGATCTGTATTTTGACGGTCCCGGTAGGTTCGTATCGAATTATGGGACCTGGGCGTATGCTCGGAATCGAATTCGGAGGTCCCTAGCTCGAGTTATGAATTTTTGATGAAAATTAAAACTTTGAAAATTTAATTATTTTTAAGAATTGGTTGATGTTTGGCCTTGTTGATGCCGGGTCCGTATTATGGTTCCGGAGCCCGGTATAGGTTCAATATAATATTTATGACTTATCTATGGAATTTGGTGAGAAACGAAGTTGGTTTGACGTGATTCGGACGTCCGGTTGTGAAGATAGAAATTTTAAAGTGTTCTTGAGAATTTCATTTGATTTGGTGCTAAATTCATAGTTTTAGGTGTTATTTTGGAGATTTGATTGCACGAGCAAGTCCGTATGATATTTTTAGACTTGTGTGCATGTTTGGTTTGGAGCCCCGAGGGCTCGGGTGAGTTTCGGATAGGCTACGGGATGTTTTAGACTTAGAAAATCTGGCGTGTCTATGTTGTATCTGGTATCTGATATGTTGTGCTTCACGATCACGTAGTCTCTCCCGCGATCGCGAAAGGGAACCTATGCCGGGGAGGGTTTTACTCTATGCGAACGCGAGACCATGGTCGCGAACGCGGAGCATTGGGGGGAGTTGCTCTACGTGAATGCGACCCGTCGAACGCGAACACACAGATTTAGTTAGGCGGGGCAGGGGACCTGGGAAACGCTATGCGAACGCGAGCCCTGTCCCGCGAACGCGAAGGTAAGGCGGGATAAACCTTTGCGAATGTGTAAAGTCTCCCGCGATCGCGTAAGTCCTTAGGAGGTTGCTCTTCGCGAACGCGACAGTGTTCACGCGATCGCGATGAACACTGTCGCCCAGCACTTAAAACAGAATCAAACACGGGATTAAGCCATTTTTCAAACTTTTCATAAAACAAGCGGGCTAGAGGAGATTTTCAAGAGATAATTTCTTCCCCAAAGTGTTAGTAAGTGATTCTAAACCCTTTTCTTTCAATTACCCATTTCATTTCATAAAATTTCAACCTAAAATCTAGAGTTTTCATGGTAGAATTAGGGGTTTGGGTAGAAACTAGGGATTTCGAAAATTTGGGAATTTAGACCTCAATTTGAGGTCGGATTCCAAAACTAATTATATTTCCTGGCTCGGGGGTGAATGGGTAAATGGATTTTTGTCGGAACCTCGGGTTTTGACCAAGCAGGCCCGGGGGTCGATTTTTGACTTTTTGGAGAAAAATTTGGGAAATTTTATTTATGCAATATAATTGATTTCTTTAGCAATATTTGATATTATTGAGTCATTTATGAAGAGATATGAGTGGTTTGGAGGTGAAGTCTAGAGGAAAAGCTATGATTTAGAATTAAGTGGCCTTCGGAGCAAGGTAAGTATTGTGTCTAACCCTGACTTGAGGGAATTAGGAACCTCAGATTATTTGCTATGTGAAATTCATGTGAGCGGCGTATATGTGAGGTGACGAGTACTTATGCGCCACCAATTTACGTGCTTTACCTATTTTCTTCCGTTTTTCTTATATTATCTCTTTCCTATGCCAAATTGTTACGTGTTTAGACTAGTGTTGTTAATTTATCGTTCTTGTCATGTTTACGGATTCTCTGGTGATAATTGAGTAATTATTTAAAAGTTGAGATTGATATTGTAGAGTCAAATGTTGAAGTAAGGCTTGTACTTGTTATTCTATCTCCCTGTTGTTATTCATGCATTGCATTATGGTAAGGGAGAGTGTTAATGCACGAATGGTGATGCCGTGCCATATTGTGAGTGTTAATGCACGAAGGGTGATACCGTGCCACATTGTGAGTGTAAAAGCACGAAGGGTGATGCCGTGCCGTGATATGAGAGTTAATGCACGAAGGGTGATGCCGTGCCATTTTTATTGATTTTATGGTGAGATTGAGAGTAAAAGCACGAAGGGCGATGCCGTGCATTTTTCCTTTACTGTATTCACTATACCTATTGATCTATGGTATTGACTGTTCCAGTTATCATTCTGCTGTAGTTCTTTATCTCGTATTTCTCCTCAGCATGTTTCCCCCTCCCGATATTTCCTGTCTAGCTCTTCATTACTGTTATTCGTATATACACTGTTAAATTATATATGTTGATTTGTAGGTGCCTTGCCTTAGCCTCGTCACTACTTCGTCGTGGTTAGGCTCGACACTTACCAGCACATGGGGTCAGTTGTACTGATACTGCACTCTGCACTTTCCGTGCAGATTTTGGTATCGGCTTAGGTTGATCGAGATTTTAGCTGTTGGACCCGCTATTCAGAGACTCAAGGTAGATATGTCGGCATTCACAGACCTTGGAGTCTCCGTCTATCTTTTCTGTTTTACTGTTTCTCTCATTCAAACAGTTGTATTTCTCTCAGATTATTATTTGTAGTGAATTCTAGAATGCTCGTGAATTGTAACTCCAGATCCGGGTGGTAGTAATTTAATGTAGTTTTTATATTATTCTGCACTTACTATATTTCATCTTAGCTAATTGTTGTTATTTACTGAATAGAATAAGAATTGGCTTAATGATTCTCTAACGTTGGCTTGCCTAGCAAGTGAAATATTAGGCGCCATCACGGTCCCAACGGTGGGAATTCCGGGTCGTGACAGAATGCCTCGGTAGTATATGTACCGACCTGATCGGTCATTTTGTGCTCTAGCACATCGTTCGGCGGTTTGAGGCCATGAGCAGCTTCACTTCAGGTATTATGACTTGTACACGTGGTCGAGATTAAATTTCGGGAAGTTCAGAGTTGAATTGGAAAGAAATTTCTCATTTTGAAAGCTTTAAGTTGGAAGAATTGACTAAGATTGGATTTTAGAGTAAACGGCCTCGGAATCGAGATTTGAAGGTTCCAGCAAGTTCGTATGATAATTTTGGACTTGGGCATATGTCCGGGTCGAATTTTGGATGACCCGGGAGCATTTCGGCACCTACTGTGGAAGTTAGCACTTTAGAAAAAGTTCATGAATTTAGGGTGGAGGTGAATTTTATGTTATCGATGTCCGTTTGGGATTCCGAGTCTGGGAATGGCTTCGTATGGTGATTCTGGTGTTGGGAGCGCGTCCGGAAGTAGATTCGGAGGTCCGTAGGTCATTTTGGAGTCATTTGGCTAAAGTTAAAAATTTGAAGGTTTTTGAGAAGTTTGACCGGGAGTGGACTTTTTGATATCGGGGTCGGATTCTGATTTCGGAAGTTTGAGTAGGTCCGTAATGTCAAATACGACTTGTGTACAAAAGTTGAGGTCAATCGGACGTAATTTGATAGGTTTCGACATCGAATGTAGAGGTTTGAAGTTCTAGAGTTCATAAAGCTTGAGTTGAGTGCGATTCATGATTTCGACATTGTTGGATGTGATTTGAAGGCTCGACTAAGTTTGTAATGTGTTTTGGAACTGGTTGGTGTGATTGGATGGTGTCTCGGGGGCCCCGGGTGGATTTCGGGTGATTAACGGATCGAATTTGGAATTTGAAGAAGAGTTGAGGCAGCTGATATCTGGTATACCCGCAATATCGAGGTTTTGGCCGCAGGTGCAGAGGGCGTAGAAGTGACATTTGGAGTCGCAGATGCAGAGCAGACCGGCCAGGTGAAGGACCGCAGGTGCGGAGCTTTTGGCCGCATCTGCGCAAGCGCGGAAGCGAAAAATGCCTCGCAGGAGCGGAAGAAGGCGTAAAAGCGGAAGGTGTCTCACACCTGCGAAGCCGCAAGTGCGGCTACTTGACCGCAGGTGCGAACGTCGGGGCTGGGCAGTGTGTTCTTTAAAAATGAGGGCTTGGCTCATTTTCACCCCATTTTCTCCATGAGATACGGTCTTGAAGTGAGTTTGGAGCTCATTCTTCGTCATCAATGCCAAGGTAAGTGATTCCCACTTATTATAAATTAAATACATGGTTTGTATAAGGATTTAAACATGAAAATTAGTATAAATTGTGGGGGTTTTGGTAGAAGACCTAGAATTTGATATTTTTGGATTTTGACCACGAAATTGGGCATAGAGTTGAGAATAAACTATATATTTGAGTTCGTGAGGTTATGGGTAAAAGTTTATCTTCGAAAAGTCTTGGAATCTGGGCACGTGGGCCCGATGGTAATTTTTATCGACTTTTCGATCGGGGTTAGAAATTGGATTATATTGTGTATTTGAGTATATATTAATGGGTTTGCATAATTTGGAGCGTTGTGCATCGATTCAAGTTGTTTGAAGGGCTCGGAAGCCGGTTATGGAACTTCGGAGCGAGGTAAGTCTCCTTTCTAATATTGTAAGAGGGAATTAACCCCATAGGTGAATTAAATAAATGTTTGTACCTAATTGTAGGGGCTACATACGTACGAGGTGATGATAGCCCGTACGTAGCTACTATTATGCTATTGTCCGGGTAGCTTAGGACCCGCATCATGCTATACTTGGAATGTTTGTGCCCTTACTTGCTAATATAATCACTTAGCAATGATAGAAATTGATAAAAGAATTGTATAAGGTTAAATTCACTTACTTGAAGGTTTGTATGAGATACTTGACTGTAAATGAGAAACTTATGTTTTCTTAAAAATAATTGTTATTTGTGGATCGGGCCTCCTCGGTAGTAAATAGATGCATCTATAGTTCGCGCTATTCGACCCTCTGGCAGTGCACAATTTAAATATTTTTTGGATCGGGCCGTACGACCTCGGCATGATTTGCGCATGCTTGTATTGCTTGCTTTGAAATTTATTAATAATGATATTGCCTTCTCGGCCTGAGTTAAATTGTTAAATAATGGGAGATAAATTTGGAAATTTCTTAAGTATAAAAGAACTGCTTACTTACTTCAAAATATTAAGCTTGCAACCGTTCATATAATCCATACTTAATTATATCATTGATATCCTATTTATATCCCATAGTAAGTGTCGAAGTCGACCCCTCGTCTCTACTTTTTCGGGGTTAGGTGGGATACTTACTGGGTATGCATTGATTTACGTACTCATACTACACTTGTTGCACATTTTTGTGCAGATACACATATGTTTAGCGGCCTTGTGGGCGTAGAGGCGCGATTATGGTGGGGACTTAGGTGAGCTTCATTCTATACAACGCACCGCAACCAGCAGAGTCTCCTTCAGAGTATTGTATTTTCTTTCCTGTCCAAATTTATATTCCGGACAGTTATTGTATTTTATTTTAAATTTCTAGAAAAGGCTCATGCACTTGTGACGCCGGGTTCTGGGATGATTATGGGATGTTCAGTATTGAAATTGGAAAACATTGTTATTTATTCTGTAAGTTCATCTTTTACTAGATAAACTGAAGTAAATTTACGAAAAATATTAAAATGAGAATTTAATTAACTATTTAGTGTTGGCTTGCCTGACTGTGGTGTACGGCACCATCACGACCTTTAACGGATTTTGGGTCGTGACAACATGGTATCAGAGCACTAGGTTCACTTAGGTCTCAAGAGTCATGAGCGAGTCTAGTAGAGTCTTGCGGATCGGTATAGAGACGTCTGTACTTATCTTCGAGAGGCTACATGGCTGTTAGGAGCACTTCCCTTCTTGATTCTTATCGTGCGATTTGATTCCTTTGAGGCTTATGCCTTCATTTCCTTCCCATTCCATCTTATGTGACGTGGAGCGCTTACTATCGATCGAGAATTGAGGAATTGTAATGGTACTACAGATGTGGTACGGGATGTTTCTCCCTGCATAGTTGATTGGGCTATTGTCGTCACCTTGTGGAAGGATATTCTGTCATTTCAGCCCAGTAGCTGTACTTCTGAGAGCTTTGAGGCTATGCACAGGTTGTTATGACGCTCATGAGTTATTATTGCACATTATTGATGTGATGGTAGGATTCTTGCCTATGTCTCGGGGCAGTGAATGACTTGAAAGGAAGTTTACTCAGTGCATGATTCAGATTCGGTATTTTACTTCCGACAAAGGAAAGGCAATCGAATTAAGAATGTTCAGACTTGGGTTGATGGAGTAGCGGTACTCGATATTTTCGAGCGTGGTGGAATCTTTGCCTGTGATGTGGCGTCATCGTCCTCGATTGGTTATGATGTGTAAAGTTTGCCGGTGTTATGGTTTCCTTCAATTCGCCATGGGGCAGGATATTATAAATGGTGCCGAGAAAGTAACTGTCAGAGGTCACAGTGTGCAGTGGTTCAGGATCGAATCGGCATTCCCGATATTGATGGCTCGAGAAAGATGATTTCCGGAAGGGTTTAAAGTTAGTAGCGATCTATCGGTTCAGCTGCTACAGAGGTAGATTTTGATTTAAGGCAACAACTGGGCAGTGAAGGATGAGGAAAGACATGTGGGGGGTGTCTTGTGGTGGTTAAGTTCCTAGAAGGCCAAGTGGGAGAAACAGAAGTCGAGTAGTTTCTTAAAGGAGAGGGTTTGACCAAAGTGGGAGAGTGGCAAGGTAGCATATGGGTTACCGGGTAGGATAGCTACACGTCTTGAGGAAGGTTTGGAGTGATTGGGATTCATGGTGGATAGTGACTAGGTCTACGGGCTTAATTTAGAATATCGGCTGCTATATTGAGGAAGATTGGGTGTGACAGGAGGGGGGTAGCTTAATATGAAAAAGTGTTGATACCCAATTTTTTCCTCAGATTTTTAAAAATACATATATACTTTCAAAATAGCATATTTACATCATCATTTAGTTTACAATCCTATACAAGCATTTTTTCATAATTTTTCATAATTTTTAGAGCTTTAAATTAATTGTCTTATATTTTTATTATATAAATATCTAGTAATTATCCTATAAATTATTTTGTGATGAATTAATTACCCAAAATTATTATTTTCATCCATAATACATGTTTCAAACATTTATATTCTATTTTTTTATAATTGCATTAGTATTTTTAAGCTATTTATCTAATTTTGCAATAATGGCCTATATTCTACAAATAATTGCGTTTATTATGTTATTTATGCCGAAGTATCATTTTTATATTTTTATAATATTGAGTTATTATTTTCAGTCATTTTATTGCACAAGTAGCATTTTATTATCTATTAGGTATTTTATAAATTATTTTTAAAATAATTGTTATGTATTTAATAGTTGGCCCAAAACAGGCCAATTTTCGGACCTAAAACTACCCAAACCTCAGCCCAATTACCCCAAACTTAGCCCAATTACCCCAAGCCCAACACAAATAACCCACTAACCTCAACCCGATCGGTACCCGCTTTACACGACCCGCCCCAGCTTTTAATCCTGGCCGTTGATCTCTCAAGATCAACGGCCCACAATTAAACCCTCTCTTTAACTAACCTAACTCCTAACCCTAACCCCCATTCACCCTTTGCCCGCTGCCTCTGTATCCTCCCATCTCCCTTCTCCTTCCTTCAGAAACCCTAGCCGCCTCCCTCATCTTCTCCAAATCGGAGTAAATCATGGACTCCCTCTGTGATTTACTTACCTTTTATGTGTTACCTCGTTATTGTCTGCAAGATTATGATGTTATATGGTACTTGCCCAATTTTGGCAAGTACCAGTACCCAAACGGGATTCCACCGCCTTCAATCTATGAGATTTAGATGATATTTCGTCTATATGCACTCTATATGGTCCGATTCAGCGAGATCTTCGACCATCTATGCTTCCTTTCGAACTAGGGTTTGGATATTTTCCTTGTTCCTTACTGATTCTTGACTGATACTTTTTCTTTTCCGTGTTTGACTATTCTTTTCCTTATTTCTGTTTAATCTGCCATGTTTTCCTATTTTCTACTTTATTTTTGCCCTAAATCTGACTTTAAATGATTTTTGGTATGATATTTTCCTTATTCTCTGTTTAATCTTCTGTATTCCTTTACTTTTAGTATTATTTGCGTGATAATTGTTATTTTCTGTTGATTTACTGAACTCCTTTATTTCATGCCCTAAAAATTAATTCTAATTGATTCTAGTATATCTTTCCTTATTTGTGTTTGACTAATTTGTTTTCCATGTTTACTTGGTTGATTTCTACACTATATAAACCCCTCTCATGAAACCCCTTAGGAGAGAGATTTTTGAACCCTAATTTCGGCTACTGGTTTCACTACTTTCTCCTCACTCACTGTTACCCTAAAACACTATGAAATTATTAAATAACCTCCTCTGGTGCAAGCACTGCTCGAAGCTCATTTTCGAGGCTCTTGCGAACTCTGAAGCATCGGGGATTTTGGGTTTTTGCTATTACACTCTGCACTCTTTTAATTCTGCTACTGTTAATGTTTTCATAATGTTTGCTTCCTTCCCTTCTGTCTGCATATGTATCTGAATTTTGGTTCAACTAAGATGGTGTTTAACTTGATGTCATTCTGTGTTAATTGACGCATGAGAGTAGTGTACTGTTCATGTCATGACTCACTATGATTTGCTCTCTTCAATTCCCTATCTCCTAAGACTAGTTCTGCATCCTGTAACATCTTTACATGTTAATTTTGAACTTCAATATTGTGGTTGTATATTGTTTCTGCCTATTGTATTTAGATAATGCCCTAAATTTTACTTGAATGAACTTTTACTAAGTCTTGTGTATGTTGGAGTGCTTTTTGTAATACTGCCCAAAAATCTATTTTAAATTTGTATCTTTCTACCCTGATTTTCTAAAGGCAAACATTCTATTTCAACTGACTAGGACCTTGCTCCTAGGTTAACATGCT
Organism: Nicotiana tomentosiformis; assembly: GCF_000390325.3. Classification (NCBI taxonomy): domain Eukaryota; kingdom Viridiplantae; phylum Streptophyta; class Magnoliopsida; order Solanales; family Solanaceae; genus Nicotiana; species Nicotiana tomentosiformis. The sequence continues at coordinate 149,444,248 of NC_090814.1, read as the reverse complement.
TTTTCAGTATGCCTTGGTTCACTTGCTACTTTCTCCTTTATGTGATAATCAATATATGTATACCTCCATTATATCTAAGTATTGATATGGCCTTAGGTTAGACTTGACTTAATTTAGGCCCTTAAATGTCAACTAGTGCAATCTAGGTATGTTTGCAAACTTGTTTTCCTTTTCCTATGATGTTTGTCTATGTGATGCTTTGCTACTGAATTTTGCTGGTCTACCTGACCAGTTATGCTATACGATCACTCTGGGAATTTCTGTCCATTCTCTTTACTTGTTGCTTTGGTATTCTGAATTCCTATTCTTAGCCGGTTGAAAGCCAAGGCTACTTAGGTTCTCTGTTGGCCTCCCTAGTGCGAGCACTGCTCAGGGTCCAATTGAGGCCCTTGTGAACTCTGACGCACTAGGGGATCGACCCTAGTCACTCCTCTTAACCTCCAAACTATCCCTAATGCTCTACTTCCCTATCATGTACTATATTTTATGTTGGTTGCTCCAAGTGATGCAATATTTGGTGTCATGGCTCATTGAAAGAGCTCTGAACTCCCCTATGGACCTGTGATCGTGTGGTTCTTTGTTGAAGGTCTAAGTTTGCTATGCCAGAAGTTTTGAAGGCCTAGTAAGGCTAGGTATTTAGTTATTCTATTTGGGCCTGCTATAGGCCTGTCTATTGCCATGTAATATTACTACTTTATTATTAATTTGGGTATGTAATAATAATCTTTGTATAAACGATTGGGGTGTTAGTAAAAGGGGATAGGGTAGATTCTAATATTAACGTATGATGGGTAGAAAACATGTCTATAGGATTGAATGATGCTTTGCCTTATGTTGTTCATTCTCTATATACACTGTAGAAAGCATGCCATTAGGGAAACACACACACTTGCACTACTTGTTTATTAGTAAAGCCTGAACTCAAATGTCTCAATATCTTTGTAGCTATATGTTGATTAGAGAACCTGCCCATAGGAAATATTGTTGAATTTCCTGTTAATTCGCATTACTAGAGATCATGCCTATAGGACTCTAATCATATCATTTGTTACGGTATTGCATATTTCACCTAGAGAAATCTGCCTATAAGGTCTAACAATAAACTCAGACTCCTCAATTGTTAATCGTTAGAAATCCTGCCTATAGGACGCCACTGCTCGCCTTAATAACTGGTAATGAAGCCCTTTAAACACTGTTCATCACTCACTTAGGACATTATCAAGTGTATGAGGAATTCTGAATTTCCACTCCCTCTATCACATAACTCACCTAGGCACAACAATTATAGGGCTAGTAATTGAGGAATTTGCCTTCTCAATAACCAGTGTGTAATAACCTATGCAATCCTGTCTATGAATCTCGCTGGTTCCTGAATTTGCTTGCGTGACTTGATGCATGTCACCTAGAAATCATGCCTATAGGGAGTTAAGTTCCTTAATTCTGAATTGCCTAACATGAAAAACCTGTTTCACATGCATTTGTTGTTTAAGTGTGGAGACAAACTTGAGCCTTAAATTTCCATATTTGAAGTCCAATGTGTTTTTGTATGTCGCTTAGTTTTAACATTTCTGAGCAGCCTAAGTGAGGTCTAGAACCACCCAAAATAGAGGTCCAATACCTCCTGGACCATAGGTATGGGACGAGTAGTGCACGCATCAGGTACGACTTATAATTGAATTAGTGCGCTTTAGGTAACAACTTTAACATAGTAATCAGGTAACATGAGATGATAGTCTGTGCCCGCTGAATAATATGAGTAACACCCCATCTTGAGGGAGTTACGAAGTATTATTTATGTTGCACGGGGTGATCCTTTAGGCTAAAAAACTTAGGACCCCTCATTTCCTCTTTATATGTTGTTATTAGATCTAAATAGTTGCATCCCCATGTTCACACTAAGATCTGTATTAATCATGTTGTAATAAAGTTATGTGACTTCTGAACTCCCTTTGTTTATTTGATCATCTAGCTTAATCATAATCCACATAATCTTAAGTTCGGCTGGGACCCACAGTTGTGGACCTCGAGGAGTGCCTAACACCTTCTCTTTGAGGTAACTTGAGCCCTTACCCGATCTTTGGTGGCGTTAACTAGTCAAACAGAGTTATTTGCATAATAGGTGCCCTAACGCACCTTAAAAAATCGTTAGGTGGCGACTCTTCTCCTTTAGTACTCTATCTCCCATTCTAAAAAGGAGTTTTCACAACGTCGAAGCCCGCTTTTCGCGAGAAGAAAAAAAAATGGGGCGCGACAACATGGCGACTCCGCTGGGGATTTACACTTAGGCTCTTACCATAATGAACTTGGCTTATGTGGATTAGTTTTCTTTGTTATAAAATGCACATTGCTTTTCCATATTTTTTTGTTAGATTTGCTATAACATCCCTTTCTCGTTCACCTTTACTTGTTTAAAACCGTTATAACATGTACATCCCTTCCTTTCTCCACCTTTATTTGCTTAAATTTGTTATAACATGCATATCCCTTTCCCTATTCGCCCTTAGTTGCTCTAACTGCTATTTATTAGCTATATCATGTCTCTCCCACCCCTACTCCCCTGCTTACTTTATTATATTCCTTATGTTCCACGAACTAACTTCTTCTTTTGTCTTTCTTTTTACGTCCTTTATGTTTTATCTTAATACTGCTTTTATTGCTTTCACATATCTATCATGAAAATACTTGGCAATGTGTTATTATCTTTGCATAAAGCATGCTCCACATCATATTCCACTCTTGCCCAACTAATACCATAGCGGCACTTGATGAGTGTCCACGCTCTTCCAAAATCACCCTTTAAATTGGAAAGGCTTATTTACGGTAAACTAGTCGATCAACGGTGCAGGCGACGGTTCCATGCCTTTCCCTCTCAAGTTGTCCACTTGAGGGTACCGATCTAGACCCTTCTAGAAACCTCACTCCAATATCAACTGTGCATGCATCATGTCAAACCTAGTATGGGTTAGAACGTTGTCCACGTGATAATCCACTAAGATAAGCCTTGTCCAAAGTCTGACGGGATTTCCATAATCTCAATGGACACCATCACGTTATGTGCATTACTTGGAGAAAATATGCCGCTATGTTGATCATTAATGTGTAAATAGTCAGACCCGGAGGGGGAAAGGCTAACTCTATTTGTTTTGCAGAAAATAAGGCACGAAGTTCCCAGGTTCGGCATGGTTCAAAACATCCCACCTTTGCTGCTTGATTGGTGGAACAACCTCTCACCTAGTGACAAGAATCATATGAAAAGGGTCCTCGGAAATTTACCTTCCTTATTGGACATTCGACCAAATAACGCATTGATTGAGGCCACCACTATGTTTTGGAATGAGAAAAGAGCTGTCTTCCACTTTGGTGATATAGAAATGACCCCTCTCTTAGAGGAAATAGGAGGCTTCGCTAGGCTGCCATGGGATAGTTCGGGTTTATTAGTACCAAAAAATTTCACTCCCCACGGTTTTTTGAAAATGATGGGTTTCAAGAAAAATGATGAATTACTCTGTCTGAAGGAGTCCTACATACCATTTGAATTCTTTTATGAACGTTATGGGCATAGCAAGTCATATCGCCTTCACCGTGATGAACTTGCCATTACTTCTTTGGGTTGGACACACCGCCGAATCTTTGTGTTCATTGTCTGTTTTTTGGGGTTGCTGATATTTCCGATGAAAGGGGGGAAGATCCACACTCTCTTAGCCATGGTCACTAGGACTCTAATGGAAGGGAAAACTTACACTATCATCCCCATGATCTTGGCCGAAATTTTTCGAGCTCTAGATCGATGCAAACAGGGGTACGGACATTTCGAGGGCTGTAATCTGTTGCTGCAGGTTTGGTTATTAGAACATTTCTAGAGAGGTGAATATCGTCAGGAACTTTTGCGACGACCATTGAATGACTACATAGCCTACCATCATCCAAAAAGAATGACATTTATCCCAGATAGGTTTGTGCAACCTGGAAATGCTGTGAGCTGGGTGCGTTTCTTCAGAAATTTAACTGACGAAAAGGTACATTGGATGTTCGAATGGTTCCCTAGCAGCAAATTCATCATCAGGTCAAGAGAAACCACTCATTTAGTGCTGATCGGGTTAAGAGAAATATATCCTTATGCTCCTATAAGGGTAATGAGGCAAGCGGGAGCAAAGCAGGTTATACCTCGAGTTTTCAACATGGTCCAGTACAAAGCAGACTTTAAAGGGAACATCATTCCGTTCAAGTTCGAGGCACAACATATGTGGAATCAAAAGGTCATTGTAGAGAAAGACACTATCGAGCCAGACAGGTACCATGCCGGCCATGTATACTTCTACCCATCATGGTTGGTAGATGATATATCGGGAGATGTCAAGTTAGGGATTAATCTGAAAAATAGGGTTATAGATGACGCTGCTGAAGCACAAGTCAAGTATAGGATGCTACGCAAGAGGGTTTTCGAGTCTGAAGCTAGACATTTGGAACAACACAAAGTGGATATGGAAGCCATCAGTGAATGGAAAGAAATTGCCACTAAATCAACAGAAAGATTGGAATATTTGGAGCAAGGGTTAATGGAACTTGAGGGGAAGATGAGGAAGAGGCTCTCAGATTGTCAGAATATGGAAGGCAATGAGGGAGGGCATCTAGCAAGGGCTTACCTACTATTGGACATGCGCAACCTGGGGAACTTGATTGATGGATCCAAGAAGGCCAAGCACGGAGAAGGTCCCTCTGGGGCCAACTAAATTAGGAAATGATGTTATTTACTACTTTTTAGCTTAGTTTTAGATTTCGATAGTAATAAGGCAAATGCCATTAGTAAGTTTCTTATTATTGTCGTTTTAGTATGGATCTGATTCATTTTCGCATTAATGACATGACACAATTATTGGCATCAATTTTCTCCAAGTTTATGTGTCACTTAGGCCTACCTCGGGAACAACGAGGTCCTCCCAAATTAGGACGCGAGTCTGTTACATGATTTTGCAAAGCATGTTCAATATTGCAAGCATTCTTTCAATATCCCTTACTGACTTGGTTACCTTTTTGTTTTTCTTTTCTTTTGTTTATTCCCATTCCCCAAAGGTTGGTTCGTGTATATTGGCATCATCCGCATATCACACTAGATCCATAGGTCCTCCACCTCTTCCTCCACCAAGTGATATTAAAGGCAGAAGCAAAGGGAAAGAAAAAATGGACGATTTAAGCGGTATCAGAAAGGACAATGCAGAGAACGTTGAAACCTCGGACGGTCGGAATGCTCCAGCATATAATGAATTGGTCCTACGTGTGGAACATAAAATTTTGGAGATACAAGGGGAACTTGAGCAGGTCCAAAACTTGGCAAACCTTTCCCTTACCCTAAACGTCCCCGACCTTAACCAACAAAACACAAACGCCCAAAACCCGGTACCTTCCCAAAACACACAAAATCCGCAAGATCCTCCCGCACTACAACAATACGCCACACCTTCTCAGAACCACAACCCTCCACCGGTACCTACTCCTCAACAACACCATCACACCCAACTCAATACCCACAAATAACCACATACCACACCTCTCAGAATGCACCACAGCCTACTCCTGACCCGCAAAACTCAACCAATGACCACCATTATGCCCAGATTCTCGGAGTCCACTAAAGCAATCCCATATATGTGGAAACTTTACCCCACACCCCACAACAGACCCTATACATACCCGAATCTACCGAGAAGGACCTGCTCATCAAGAACATGGCGGAAGAACTCAAGAAACTTACTGGTAGAGTTTAAAGTGTCTAAGGGGGCAAATGTATTGAGGGTTTGAATTATGAAGATTTATGTATTCAACCAGATGTAGAACTGCTAGAAGGTTCTAAACCTCCTAAGTTTGAAATGTTCGACGGGACTGGTGATCCGAAGGTGCACTTGAGAACGTATTGTGACAAGCTTGTAGGAGTTGGCAAGGATGAAAGAATCTGCATGAAGCTATTCATGAGAAGCCACAATGGGGATGCTCTATCTTGGTACATCAGTCAGAATCCAAAGAAGTGGGTTAATTGGGTGAGCATGGCGTCAGATTTCATGGATCGATTTAGGTTTAACACAGAAAATGCACCAGGCGTTTTCTACATTTAGAATCTCAAGAAGAAGCCAACGGAAACTTTCCGCAAGTATGCTACTCGGTGGAGGTCTGAAGCTGCAAAAGTAATGCCAGCACTGGAAGAAGAACAGATGAATAAGTTCTTCGTCAGAGCTCAAGACCCGCAATACTATGAAAGACTGATGGTTATTGAAAACCATAAATTTTCTGACATCATCAAATTGGGAGAAAGAATAGAAGAAGGGATAAAAAGTAGAATGGTGACAAATTTTGAAGCACTCCAAGCCACAAATAAAGCCTTACAGTCAGGAGGTATCTCCAAGAAGAAAGAAGTAGGTGTAGTGATGGTAGCCCAAGGTCCAAAGTCTCCTCTTACATACCAAACACCTCCACCTACATATCAGCCTTCACCTCCTAGATACCAACAACCTACCGCCATTTACCATACCTATAACACCCAACCAGCATACTACCACTCACCACCAGCCCGCCAAAACTACCAAAAACCTAGACCAAATTTTGACCGTAGACTACCCAGACAATACACCCCAATTGCTGAACCCATAGACCAACTGTACGAGAGACTGAAGGCTGCCGGTTATATCACTCACATTCCCACTGTTGCTATGGAAATCTCCTCCCAATGGATTAACCCAAATAAGACATGTGCCTATCACTCGGGCATGAAAGGTCATACTATTGATGAGTGTCGTACTTTGAAGGATAAGATTCAGACATTAATTGACACCAAAGTCATACAGGTAAAGAAGGCTACATCCAATGTCCGTAACAATCCTCTCCCGGATCACAAGGGTGGAGGGGTAAACATGATAGAGACCGATGAAGAATGGGACTCAGAGGGGTCAATTGGACTCATTCAAGAAGGGGATAATCCTGAAACATCTCCATTCACTCTCACACCTATCATGGTACAAACTCAGGCACCAATTGAAGTTGAGATAATTGCACCAACTCTGTTTGAGGTTGAAGTAACAACTCCCTTCACCGTGATGGTAGCACCTACGCCATCTTATAAGTCTAATGCAACACCATGGGATTATGTTGCGGAAGCAAAAAGGAAAGGAAAGGCAAAAATGGAAGAAACAGGTGCAGCGCAAAGGCATGACCAGAACTGGTAGGATTTATACACCCGAGCATTTGGGAGGAATGAGCAAAGAAGCGGCATCTAAACCGCCTGTCATTGAGACTGGCCCAGACGACCTTTGGAGAAAGGTGCAGGCAAGAGAATATTTTGTGGTCGATCATCTGAACAAAACCCCTGCTCAAATATCCATTTTATCACTGCTGCAAAACTCCGAGGCACATAGGAATGCCCTGATGAAGGTGTTGAATGAAGCCTATGTACCCAACAACCTCACCAGCGGAGAAATGGCCAACATGGTAGGGCAAGTATTGGAAGGCCACAAGATCACTTTTCATGAAGACGAGCTGCTACCAGAAGGACTAAGTCACAACAAGGCACTGCATATCACAGTGCAGTTTGAGGACAAGTTCATTGCTAGAGTCCTGATAAATGGGGGTTCGAGTCTCAACATATGTCCACTAACTACTCTGAAAATATTAGGTAAAGGCCTGTACGAGATACGAGCATGAAGTATGAATGTGAAAGCATTTGATAAGTCTCAAAGGGCCACAATTGGGGAGACCAACCTCAACCTACAAATGGGCCCAACTTGGTTTGATGTTGAGTTTCAAGTGTTGGACATATCTTCTACCTATAACCTATTGTTGGGACGACCTTGGATACATGCCGCTGGGGCCGTAGCTTCTACTCTACATCAGGTCATGAAGTTTGAATGGAACCATCAGGAAGTGATCATCCATGGAGACGGAAGTAATTGTATTTACACCAATCAAACTATTCCGGTCATCGAGAATAGAAGGAAGTTAGGTGGAGAAACATACCATCACATCGAGCGCGTTAACGCAATTGAAAAGGACAAATTGTGGAGCAATAAGATAGAAGGCATATTGGCATGGACAGGGTATGAACCTGGCAAGGGTATTGGTAAGAATCTCCAGGGGGTCACCAAACTGATACAGCTAAAGCGTCACGGCATAACTTTTGGGCTTGGGTATGAATACACCTGGCACGAGTATCAGAATTGGTCTCCACATGGCGTGGTCCTTATTACCCTTTAGAACAACCGGTACCACATTTGCACCAGTCATTTCATCAAGCTGACATGATGTGGGGGTCCGAAGAAGATGAAGTTTTGGTTGGCATAAGGAATTTGTTTCTGGATGATGAAGACATGGATTGCAGTGCGATAGTTGAGGAGGAGGAGGAGGAAGGCCTTATTATTCAGACCGTGGAGAAGGGAGCTATTCTCAAGAACTGGATTGCTGCACCATCAAGGGCCCGTCAAGTTCCTGGGTAGCCTGGCAATTAGCATCATTTATTTTGAAAGCAATTTTATGAGCATCTAAGACATTTTTAGTATTTTGTTTTAAGTATATTTTGTTTTGAAATAATTGCTCGAGTCATCGAGCCGTACTTGTTTGACGTTTTCAAGATTTATCTAATGCATTGTTATTTTTAGTATTATTCTTTACATTTTTCTCTACAGCATTATTATTACCTATCCCGATGAACCTATGACTGTGACATGTAATGAGACAACGCAACACAAGGATAATGATTCAAAGGATCTAGAAGAGGATATAATATCCGAGGAAATTGTCAGAGAAGTGAAAAACTTTGAAAACAAGCCTAAGTCCAATTTGGATGAGACTGATACCGTTAATTTGGGAGACTATGAAACAGTCAAGAAAACTCGTGTAAGCATTCACCTATCGCCAGCAGAGAAGGAAGAATACATTCGGTTCTTGAAGGAGTATGAGGATATTTTTGCATGGTCCTATGATGATATGACCGGTTTGAGCACGTCCATAGTGGCTCATAAACTACCTATCAACCCTATGTGTCCTCCTGTAAAGCAGAAGCTCAGAAAGTTCAAACCAGATATGAGTCTGAAAATAAAGGAGGAAGTCACCAAGTAGATCAAAGCCAAGGTTCTCAGAGTAGTTGAATATCCGACCTGGTTGGCTAACATTGTGCCGGTTCCAAAGAAAGATGGGAAGGTTAGAGTGTGTGTCGACTATCGGGATTTAAACAGAGCAAGTCCCAAAGATGATTTCCCTTTGCCCAATATACACATACTGATTGACAATTGTGCCAAGCATGAACTTCAATCCTTTGTGGATTTCTTCGCGGGATATCATCAGATCTGGATGGATGAAGAGGATGCCGAAAAGACAACCTTTATTACACCATGGGGAGTATATTTTTACAAGATGATGTCGTTTGGCCTAAAGAATGCTGGAGCCACCTATATGAGGGCCATGACAACCATTTTTCACGACATGATACACAAGGAGATAGAGGTGTACGTGGATGATGTCATCATCAAATCCAAGAGAAGCACATATCATATAGCAGATTTGAGAAAACTTTTTGATCGACTTCGAAGGTACAACCTGAAACTGAATCCCATAAAATATGCTTCGGAGTCCCTGCTGGAAAGTTGTTAGGGTTCATCGTCATCCGCCGAGGAATTGAGCTAGACCCGTCAAAAGTCAAGGCTATCCAAGATTTGCCACCTCGGAAGAACAAGAAAGATGTGACGAGTTTCTTAGGGCGTCTCAATTATATCAGCCATTTCATAGCACAATCAACTGTGATCTGTGAATTGATTTTCAAAATGTTTAAGAAAGACGCTGCAATAAGTTGGACTAAAGAGTGCCAGAAAGCCTTTGAAGAGATCAAGGAATATTTATCCAAATCACCCGTTCTGGTCCCACCGGAACTTGGGAGACCTTTGCTACTCTATTTATCTGTATTGGATGGGGCTTTCGGCTGTGTCTTGGGATAACACGACAAGACAGGAAGAAAGGAACATGCCATATACTATCTAAGTAAGAAGTTCACACCCTACGAAGCACAGTATTCTTTGTTGGAGCGCACCTGCTGTGCTTTGACATGGATAGCTCAGAAGTTGAGGCACTACTTCTGTGCCTACACCACATATCTCATATCAAGGATGGATCCGCTAAAATACATCTTTCAGAAACCCATGTCTATGAGAAAGTTGGCAAAATGGCAGATACTACTGAGTGAGTTTGACATCATCTATGTAACTCAGAAGGAGGTCAAGGGGAAAGAGTTGGCAGATCATCTGGCAGAAAATCCTGTGGGTGGAGAATACGAACCACTAAAAACATATTTTCCCGATGAAGAGGTATCATTCGTAGGAGAAGATATCACCGAAATCTATGACGGTTGGAGAATGTTCTTCGATGGAGCTGCAAACTTCAAAGGAGTAGGTATTGGAGCAGTTTTAGTGTGAGAAACAGGTCAACACTATCCAGTATCTGCGAAGCTCAGGTTTCCATGTACCAACAATATGGAAGAATATGAGGCTTGCATCTTGGGACTCAAGTTGGCCATTGACATGAACGTTCAGGAATTGCTAGTAATTAGTGACTTAGACCTTTTGGTACATCAGGTTCTAGGAGAATGGGCTACAAAGAATACCAAAATACTGCCGTATTTTTACTATGTACAAGAATTAATGAAGATATTCACAAAGATAGAGTCCAAACATGTTCCGAGAATCCAGAATGAGTTCGTAGATGAATTGGCCACTCTATCTTCCATGATACAACACCCAGACAAGAATTTCATCGACTCTATCTCGGTAGGGATTCATAATCAGCCAGCTTATTGTGCTCATATTGAAGAAGAAGTTGATGGAAATCCATGGTTCCATGACATTAAAGAATATTTGGCAAAAGGAGAATACCCGGAGCATGCAAATCATACTTAGAAACGCACACTCCGAAGGTTATCTCACCACTTCTTCCAAAGCGGAGGAATTCTATACAGAAGGACTCCATATATGGGGTTATTACGGTGTGTCGACGCCAAGGAAGCATCCAAATTGCTCGAAGAGATACATGCCGAAACTTGCGGATCACACATGAATGGCTTCGTCTTAGCTAAGAAAATATTAAGAGCAGGGTATATTTGGATAACTATGGAAACAAACTACATTAGATATGTCCAAAAGTGTCATCAATGCCAAGTACATGCTGATATGATACGAGTGCCACCCAATGAACTTAATGCAATAAGTGCACCCTGGCCTTTCTCCGCTTGGGGGATGGATTTAATCGGTCCAATCGAACTTGCCACTTCAAATGGGCACCGGTTCATTCTAGTGGCCATAGATTATTTCACAAAATGGATTGAAGCCGCATCTTACAAGGTTGTAACTAAGAAGGTCATAGCAGATTTCATTAGGGATTGTATTGTCTGTCGATTTGGGGTACCATAATCAATCATTACCGACAACACCGCCAACCTTAATAGTGATTTGATGAAATCCATGTGTGAAACCTTCAAGATCCAGCATAAGAATTCCACAGCAGACATGCCACAAATGAATGAAGCTGTGGAAGCCGGCAATAAAAACATCAAGAAAATATTAAGGAAGATGGTAGATAATCACAAACAATGGCACGAGAAGTTACCATTTGCTCTACTTGGATATCGTACCACGGTTCGCACATCAACCAGGGCAACTCCTTATTTGCTGGTCTATGGCACTGAAGCCGTCATTCCCGCTGAAGAAGAAATTCCTTCTTTAAGAATCATACAAGAGGCTGAACTCAGTGATGCAGAATGGATACGGAGTCATTATGAACAACTGGCTCTCATTGACGGAAAAAGAATGAACGCAGTATGTCACGGTCAACTTTACCAGAATAGGATGTCCAGAGCTTTCAACAAAAGGGTCAGGCCTAGACAATTCACGCCAGGGCAGTTGGTGCTAAAGCGGATCTTCCCGCATCAAGATGAAGCCAAAGGGAAATGTTTACCTAATTGGCAAGGGCCCTACATGGTTCAGAGAGTACTAACAGGAGGAGCACTCATACTTGCAGAAATGGACGGAGAAATTTGGCTAAAACCTATCAACTCAGACGCAGTCAAGAGATACTATGTTTAGATTGTTTACATTTCTTCATCTGATGTAATTGAACTATGCTTGACCTGATTTCCATTTAAGAGGGGATACGTAGGCAGCCCTGTGGGTTCGGTCACATCTCAATAAAATCTTTATTTTTGCCATGGTCAGAAACTAGGGCAGAATTTTGAGGAGGACCCTCAAAATTCTAAAGCAAGTTCAGCCGACATCGTCATACACGGAACAACCAAAGTATTGCATTTAAACTGAGGCAGAATTCTGAGGGGAACCCTCAAAATTCTAAAGTAAGGAGGTTGCAATGTCTCTAAAATATGTCACAGCCACCGGTTCATCTAAATTATTTGAAATCTCATACTACTACATTTCAAATAACTATATTTATCAAATGCATGCAAAGTTTTCGAAAACTTTATGACAGCTAGATGCTACCCAGGGTAACTCAAACAGGACCTCAAGACAGGAGCAAAGGCAAAATAGAAGACAAAAGCACAAACCAACCTTCCCCCACAAAACTCACGATTTTTCTTTGGATGCAGGCACGATAAGACAACAATACCCGCAGATACATCAAATCACTACCTTCATGACGATAAGTTACCAAACGCAAACACTTCCAGCTAAGAAATACTTTACTTTCTCACTGTCACTCATCGTTTTTCTTACATAAGGCTAAACACTGCCTTTCCCTGCATGAGACTAAGCATTGTCTCCTCTTCCTACATGAGGCTAAGCATTGCCTCCCTAATTGCATAAGGCTAAGCATTGCCTTTCCCTGCATGAGACTAAGCATTGTCTCCTCTTCCTGCATGAGGCTAAGCACTGCCTCCCTAATTACATAAGGCTAAGTATTGCCTTTCCTTGCATGAGACTAAGCATGGTTTCCCTCATTTGCATGAGACTAAGCATTGTCTCCTCTTCTTACATAAGGCTAAGCATTGCCTCCTTAATTGCATGAGACTAAGCACTGTCTCCCCTTCTTTGCATGAGGCTAAGCAATGCCTCCCTCTTTGCATGAGACTAAGCATTGTCTCTTCTTCCTGCATGAGGCTAAGCATTGCCTTCATAATTGCATAAGTCTAAGCATTGCCTTTCCTTGCATGAGACTAAGCATTGTCTCCTTTTCTTGCGTGAGGTTAAGCATTGCCTCCCTAATTGCATGAGACTAAGCACTGTCTCCTCTTCCTGCATGAGTCTAAGCAATGCCTCCCTAATTGCATGAGACTAAGCATTGTCTCCTCTTCTTGTGTGAGGCTAAGCATTGCCTCTATAATTGCATAAGGCTAAGCACTGCCTTTCCCTGCATGAGACTAAGCATTATCTCCCTCTCTTGCGTGAGGCTAAGCATTGCCTCTGTAATTTCATAAGGCTAAGCACTGCCGTTTCTTTGCATGAGACTAAACACTATCTACGTCCCCCGCATGAGGCTAAGCATTGCCTCCATTGCTGCATAAGGCTAAGGATTGCCTCCATACCTTGTATGAGGCTAAGCATTTCCTCCATTACTGCATAAGGCTAAGCATTGCCTTTCTTTGCATGAGACTAAACACTATATGCATCCCTTGCATGAGGCTAAGCATTGCCTCCATTATCGCATAAGGCCAAGCATTGCCTCCATTATCGCATAAGGCTAAGCATTGCCTTTCCTTGCCAGAGACTAAGCACTGTCTCCTTTCCTTACATGAGACTAAGCATTGTCTCCACTCTTTGCATAGGGCTAAACACTGCCCTCACCATTGCATAAGGCTAAACATTGCCTCTCCTTGCATAAGACTAAGCACTATCTCCTCTCTTCGTATAGGGCTAAGCACTGCCCTCATCTCATACAAGACTAAGCCTTATCTTATCTCGTCCTTGCACGTGACTAAGCATCACCTATTTCCTCTATCAAATGATAGATATCGCCACATCTTTGCATTTCATGAGCTGAAACACCGCCACATTATCCAAAGGCATCATAATCCGAAGGCACCATCCTCATAGCCTGAAGACACCATTCCATGGCATGGGGATCTAAAGCTGCATATCATTGTTCAAAGGCATCATATTCCAAAGGCACAATCTTCATGGCCCGAGGATATCATTTCATGGCTTGCGAATCCCTTATCACATGATTCATGGCCCAGGATGTCATGGTCTGAGGACATCATCCTCACCGTCCAAAGACAACTTTCATGGTCCAAAGGAAATTTTCATCATGTTTAAATTCTTGTAATAATCCATATATACTTGCATGCATCATGTTTTAAGTTTTGCAGGTAATCCAGGAGGTAGCCGCTCTCCTAACAGGATCAATCTTCGCTCTAGTTTTCGTTCAATGTTCACACCCTGCAATTATTTCAAACGCAGCCAACCACCATCAGTTACCCATTTTCACTTGACAACTATTCAAATGCTCATTTTGAAATACATCCATAACTTCTCAGATTTACATTCGTGATTTTGAGCAAATTCATCTGATACTGTCCTACCCTAAAGAACCCTTTCCGAAACATACGACCATTCCTACAACAACTTCACCGGTTTAGTTATCCGATGGATCCAAAACTACACACGGCCTGATTCCTGTAATACCAGGGATATGTAGGCAAATCATGAACTAGGGTTCGACCTCAATTTTTTTAAATCACCCCATTCGGTCAAAATCGGTCATCATTTCTTTACCCGGCAACTCTTTCATCATTCCCGGGTAAAGAGGGATAGCTGTAGATACCCAATTTTCCCTCATATTTTAAAAAATATATATATACTTTCAAAATAGCATATTTACATTATCATTTAGTTTAAAAACCTTAGCCCAATTACCCCAAACCTTAGCCCAATTACCCCAAGCCCAACATAAATAACCCACTAACCTCAACCCGGTCGGTACCCGCTTTACACGACCCGCCCCAACTTTCTTTTAATCTTGGCCATTGATCTCTCAAGATCAACGACCCACAATTAAACCCTCCCTTTAACTAACCTAACTCCTAACCCTAACCCCCATTCACCCTTTGCCCGTCGCCTCTGTATCCTCCCATCTCCCTCCTTCAGAAACCCTAGCCGCCTCCCCCTTCTTCTCTAAATCCGAGTAAATCATGGACTCCCTCTGTGATTTACTTACCTTTTATATGTTACCTCATTATTGTCTACAAGATTATGGTGTTATATGGCACTTCGCCCAATTTTGGCAAGTACCAGTACCCAAACGGGATTCCACTGCCTTCAATCTATGAGATTTAGACAATATTTCATCTATATGCACTCTATATGGTCTGATTCAGCGAGATCTTCGACCATCTATGCTTCCTTTCGAACTAGGGTTTGAATATTTTCCTTGTTCCTTACTGATTCTTGACTGATACTTTTCCTTTTCCGTGTTTGACTATTCTTTTCCTTATTTCTGTTTAATCTGCCACGTTTTCCTATTTTCTACTTTATTTTTGCCCTAAATCTGACTCTAAATGATTTTTGGTATGATATTTTCCTTATTCTCAGTTTAATCTTCTGTATTCCTTTATTTTTAGTATTATTTGCATGATAATTGTTATTCCCTGTTGATTTACTGAACCCCTTTGTTTCACGCCCTAAAAATCGATTCTAATTGATTTTAGTATATCTTTCCTTATTTGTGTTTGAATAATTTATTTTTCATGTTTACATGGTTGATTTCTACACTATATAAACCCCTCTCATGAAACCCCTTAGGAGAGAGATTTCTGAACCCTAATTTCGGCTACTGTTTTTCACTACTCTCTCACTTACTCATTGTTACCCTAAAACACTTTGAAATTATTGAATAACCTCCTATGGTGCAAGCATTGCTCAGAGCTCATTTTCGAGACTCTTGTGAACTCTGAAGCATCGGGGATTTTGGATTTTTGCTATTACACTCAGCTACTGGTTAGTGTTTAAACCATCATAATGTTTGTTTTCTTCCCTTCTTTCTGCAAATGTATATGAATTTTGGTTCAACTATAATGGTGTTCAACTTGATGTCATTCTGTGTTAATTGACACATAAGAGTAGTGTATTGTTCATGTCATGACTCACTATGATTTGCACTCTCCAATTCCCTATCTCCTAAGACTAGTTCTGCACCCTGTAACATATTTACATGCTAATTTTGAACTTCAATATTGTGGTTGTATATTATTTCTGCCTATTATATTTAGATAATGCCCTAACTTTTACTTGAATGAACTTTTACTAAGTCTTGTGTATGTTGGAGTGCTTTTTGTAATACTGCCCAAAAATCTATTTTAAATTTGTATCTTTCTACACTGATTTTCTAAAGGCAAACATTCTATTTCAATTGACTAGGACCTTGCTCCTAGGTTAACATGTTTTTTCAGTATTCCTTGGTTCACTTGCTATTTTCTCCTTTATGTGATAATCAATATATGTATACCTCCATTATATCCAAGTATTGATATGGCCTGATATTAGACTTGACTTAGTTTCGGCCCTTAAATGTCAACTAGTGCAATCTAGGTATGTTTGCAAACTTGTTTTCCTTTTCCTATGATGTTTGTCTATGTGATGCTTTGCTAATGAACTTTGCTGAATTTTGCAGGTCTACCTGACCAGTTATGCTGTATGATCACTCTAGAAATTTTTGTCCATTCTCTTTACTTGTTGCTTTAGTATTCTGAATTCCTATTCTTTGCCGGCAGAAAACAAAGGCTACCTAGGTTCTCTGTTGGCCTCCGTAGTGCGAGCACTGCTCAGGGTCCAATTGAGGTCCTTGTGAACTCTGACGTACTAGGGGCTTGGCCCTAGTCACTCCTCTTAACCTCCTAACTATCCTTAATTCTCTACTTCCCTATCATGTACTGTATTCTATGTTGGTTGCTCCAAGTGATGCAATATTTGGTGTTTATGGCTCATTAAAAGGGGTCTGAACTCCCCTGTGGACCTGTGATCGTGTGGTTCTTTGTTGAAGGTCTAAGTCTGCTATGCCAGAAGTTTTGAAGGCCTAGTAAGGCTAGGTATTTAGTTATTCTATTTGGGCCTGCTATAGGCCTGTCTATTGCCATGTAATATTATTACTTTATTATTAATTTGGGTATGTAATAATAATCTTTGTATAAACGATAGGGGTGTTAGTAAAAGGGGATGGGGTAGATTCTAATATTAACGTATGATGGGTAAAAAACATGTCTATATGATTGAATGATGCTTTGCCTTATGTTTTTCATTCTCTATGTACACTTTAGAAAGCATGCCATTAGGGAAGCACACACACTTGCACTACTTATTTATTAGTAAAGCCTGAGCTCAAATGTCTCAATATCTTTGTAGCTATATGTTGATTAGAGAACCTGCCCGTAGGAAATATTGTTGAATTTCCTGTTAATTCGCATTACTAGAGATCATGCCTATAGGACTCTAATCATATCATTTGTTACTGTATTGCGTATTTCACCTAGAGAAATCTGCCTATAAGGTCTAACAATAAACTCAGACTCCTCAATTGTTAATCGTTAGAAATCCTGCCTATAGGACACCACTGCTCACTTTAATAACTGCTAATGACGCCCTTTAAACAATGTTCATCACTCACTTAGGCCATTATCAAGTGTATGAGTAGTTCTGAATTTCCACTCCCTCTATCACATAACTCACCTAGGCGCAACAATTATAGGGCTAGTAATTGAGGAATTTGCCTTCACAATAACCAGTATGTAATAACCTACGCAATCCTGTCTATGAATCTCACTGGTTCCTGAATCTGCTTGCGTGCCTTGATTCCTGTCACCTAGAAATCATGCCTATAGGGAGTTAAGTTCCTTAATTCTGAATTTCCTAACATGAAAAACCTGTTTCACATTCATTTGTTGTTTAAGTGTGGAGGTAAACTTGAGCCTTAAATTGCCATATTTGAAGTCCAATGTATTTTTGTATGTCGCTTAGTTTTAATATTTCTGAGCAGCCTAAGTGAGGTCTAGAACCACCCAAAATAGAGGTCCTATACCTCCTGGACCATAGGTATGGGACGAGTAGTGCACGCATCAGGTACGACTTATAATTGAATTAGTGCGCTTTCGGTAACAACTTTAACATAGTAATCGGGTAGCAGGAGATGATAGTCTGTGCCCACTGAATAATATGAGTAACACCCCATCTTGAGGGAGTTACGAAGTATTATTTATGTTGCACAGGGTGATCCTTTAGACTAAAAAATTTAGGACCCCCCTTTCCTCTTTATATGTTGTTATTAGATCTAAATAGTTGTATCCCCATGTTCGCACTAAGATCTATATTAATCATGTTGTAATAAAGTTCTGTGACTTCTGAACTCCCTTATTTTATTTGATCATCTAGCTTAATCATAATCCCCATAATCTTAAGTTCGGCCGGGACCCACAGTTGTGGATCTCAAGGAGTGCCTAACACCTTCTCTTTGAGGTAACTTGAGCCCTTACCCGATCTTTGGTGGCGTTGACTAGTCAAATAGAGTTATTTGCATAATAGGTGCCCTAACGCACCTTAAAAAATCGTTAGGTGGTGACTCTTCTCCTTTAGCACTCTATCTCCCATTCTAAAAATGAGTTGTCACAATGTCGAAGCCCGCTTTTCGTGAGAAGAAAAGAAAAAATAGGGTGCAACAAAAAGGATACAACATGACTTTGGATTGGAATGTATTATCGCACGTTTAGTTGATGCCAATGGGGAGTGAACGGGCTTGTACAACTGGTGAATGGGCACGGGCTCAGGATGGTTTGTTGGTTTCGTGGTAATTGTACTCGGTGCGGCATTGTGGGAATATGTCGGCATGTAATTTCCACAGGTGTGTTATCTCCTATGAGCAGGTTAGCGGTCGTGTGGTGTTGACAAAGCTTCTGCAAAGAATTCTACTGGCTACCTGGTAAGAGATTGAATATGTAAATGTGGCTAGTGGTTCGGAGTGTTCATTAAAGGTTAATAGAAGGATTTTGAGGAATTTGGCGGGTTGATTATGCTGGATCATGTCGATGAAGGAAGAATCTTAGTGGGTTCCAGGTTTATGCAATAGTAGCTTTAAGCTAAGTGGGAGAGTCCCACCGCCTACAGTTGGATTGCATGGTCATCTATTTGTTAGATTTCTGGTTATCGGCATATTGATGGGTTATTACGACTAAGGAAAAAGAACATTAGTGGTAATTTGAGCAAGCGATTTGAGGAATGTGTGCTATAGTTGGCCTTATCGATTCATGCTCAGGCTATGGGGAGATTCAGGATTTATGCTTCGTGTAGAGGCGAGTTACAAGGAAGATGAGTCAGTCAGGTGCTTCCTTGAGAGGGTGCTCATGTGCTAGCAGAGCCTTGGAGTTGATTATATTCGGGACCAAGCCAGAGTGGGTTACTCTCAATAACAGTCCTAGTGGATTCAAAAGTTAAGGTGCGGTGCCTAAGGATTTCGAGTCCATAGTGTGGTTGAATAGCGAGCTTCTGCAGGGGATTATGATAAAGGAGCTTGGAGTGTTCCGTGTTATCTTTGGTCTACGGGGTATCATGAGAGGAAGAGAGCATGTAACTTTGGATTTATAGAAGAATTATTAGAATGGGTGTCTCAGTTGAAGACGTGATTATGCGCACAAGGAGGGTATGAAATAGTTCATGGTTTTTAGGGACAATGTGGTCTCGTGAAATGGGGTCACTCGGGATGAGTGCAGATTGAGTTCGTTATATTGATAAAGGAGTTGTTGTTATTTCTAAGGAAGATCCATAGTAAATTAGGAGAAGTCGAGTTTGGTTAGCAATGGTTGAATTGGCATAATGATGGCAATGATCAGCTCCTTCAGTGTGTTGGGTTATTCATGTGATTTGTGACGGTACGTGCGAGGTTTGACGGTCGCCGTAACCGATCTTATTTGGAGGCTTTCGAGTATTATGGCTTGTTATGTACAGATGGATCCCGGAGGGGTTATGGTGGTTTAGACCACTACTTGAGGTTGGTATTTTCTGCGGATATAAGGATCAGTCGCGTGTTGCGATTGTTCTCTTGGAATGAGTTAAGTAAAAGGTTTCTATGTGATGAAGTGTTTAACCTATTAATAGTTCGGAAGTTAAGATGAAATTCTTGTACTCTTGCGCATTGGCATGATTAAGTGCAGCGATCGGCATGGGATTCGGAAGTTGAGGATCAAAGTTGCAGTTTGGTGTCGACAAGAATGTCAAGAGCTCGGATAAGCCGGAATGGATTCAGATGGTTAGAGTAAGATGGTATTGTCTTTAGCATCACCTGAGATCGGTGTCCTGTGTAAGAGGCTTTGAATAATGATTTCGGATTTTTGATTTTCTTTACAACAATTGTGCGGACGATGGCATGGATGTGCAGACTTGTTATCTGGTGCGGAAGGTCGTGGGAGAACGTCCCACAGGGAGATTGTATAAGTGTGACATGTAGTCACTTGATTGATCGAAGATTGGAACCAAGTATGGAGATTGCGGTACTATTGTTCATGTGAGAATTTATGCTTGGAGGGTGCTCGGTTTATTTTATTGTGGACTGTGGAGGTTTGTTCCGGATATGATGGTTGTTCTTGTGTGTTATGGGAAAAAGGGGTTATTATGAACCCTTAAAAGATTATTAAACTAGTACGGTGCGATCCGAATTGGCTTGAGGTCCATGGATGGATCTAGATATGAATGTGGGCTCTATATCGGGCCGGATGTGTTCATTTCAGCTTAGCGCTCCTTATGGAGGAGTATTCGGACGTTGTATGTTATTTCGTCGTCGGCTACTTCATGTAATACTATATTGTGTTGTGTGAGTTGTGAAACGGCTTGTTAATTTCATATGTGTTGAGGTTCCGCGTAGCGATGATGTTATGTGAGCAGGATGGCTCTCGAGATTCAGATCATATATCGCACCTTAGGTGCCATCACCTAGTCTCTAAGATTAGGTAAGCCGATTTCTATTACATTTTGAAGCCATTTTTTTTAATTAAATAAGTAACCAAAACTAACAGCGGAATAAATATGAATATACAACCTCCCAAGACTGGTAGTACTGAGTCACGAACTCTAACTGAATACATGGAATGATCACGAGGACCGAATATACAATACTGTTGATTAAAATTAATAGTACAATGAAATGAAAAGACTCCAAGGGACTGCGACGACCAAGCAGCTCTACCTTGAATCCTTACGGTCCCGCTTTAACTCTGCTCAAGTCCGATATCTCCAATACCTGGCTCTGCATAAAAATGTGCAGAAGTGTAGTATAAGTACACCACGGTTGGTACCTAGTAGGTATCAAGACTAACCTCAGTTGAGTAGAGACGAGATACAGTCCGTAGTAGAATTAGGCTTGAATTGGTGAAAATTGGAAATTTAGCGATTTCAGTCGGTAGTGCAAAATTTGATATCGGGGTCAGAATAGAATTCCGGAAGTTGGAGTAGGTTCGTAGTGTCATTTTTGACGTGTGTGCAAAATTTGAGGTCATTCGGACGTGGTTTGGTTGATTTCGGCATCGGTTGTCGAATTTGAAAGTTTAGAAGTTCTTAGGTTTGAATCCGAGGGTAATTTGGTAATTTGATATTATTTTGAGTGATTCAAAGGTTCGACTAAGTTTGTATGTTGACATATATGGCACTATTTGTCTCCCCAGAGATGGTATTATGCACTTAGCGTGCTCGTGGCCGATATTCAGGTATTTTGTAATAATGAGCATTCTAGCTCGGTAAGTATCTCCTTATATAGATTTTATGTTCGGATCGGGTTACGCGCCGCAATAGTGTGATGTTGAGTACAGTCCCCTATATCTATTTTCGTGTGTTTTGTTTTCCATTTTCTGAGTAAGATTCGTAACACCTTTTTGGTTGTCTAGTTAGTTACGTGGGTTGAGTAGTTCTTTCCAGAGTTCATTTTTCTTATGTATCACATTCAAGTTTGTAGCTTATTGGCACATTGTGGCATCACATGAGACTTTTGGCAGCGTCTGAGGTGGCTTATTGCCTGAACAGTTTATATTGGGAGAGATGGGATTATTGGACCTGGGGTCAGTGTGATCAGATCAATATGAGGCATAGTTAAAGAATAAGTATCGATATTCAGTCCAGAATGAAGTAATGGTTCTTGTCAAGGGAGAAACTCAATGAATGGTTGACTCGGCAGTTGGTTGTAAATTTCTACGCATTTTTTCCGCTGCGACAGCATTTCAAGAATTGGAACCAGACTTATATATGTCATGAGGTGCATGGTGAGCATCAGGTTCGTGGCATTTCGGCTATTATTATCAGAGGATGTTATTATGGTCATGTGAATTATGTGGTGCATGGTGTGAATTCAGCAAAGAGATGCAGACATGTTTTGGTACATTGTGTGGTGATTGATACAGTGATCGTACGTTGAAAATAGGCCTGACAGAAGATTTCGGATGTTGGAATTTGGCTCTAAAGCTAATTTGACTATGCAAAAAGGGGAATCTTCAGATTTACTCGAGCCAGTGTGCTCAACTGAGTTATGGTAGCACGGGTAGGTGCACGAGGTGTTAAGCAGTGATTTCAAACAACTCCAGAGTAGTTCTTAGCACGTTCGAGGACGAACGTATGTTTAAGTGGGAGAGAATGTAACGACCCAACCGGTCGTTTTGAGCTCTAGTGCGTCGTTCGGTGGTTTGAGTCCATGAGCAGCTTCACTTCAGGTATTATGACTTGTACGCGTGGTCGATATTGAATTTCAGGAAGTTCGGAGTTGAATTGGAAATAAAATTCTCATTTCGAAAGCTTTAAATTGGGAGAATTGACTAAGATTGAATTTTAGAGTAAACGGCTTCAGAATTGGGATTTGAAAGTTCCAGCAGGTTCGTATGATGATTTTGGACTTGGGCATATGTCCGGGTCGTTTGGATGACCTGGGAGCATTTCGGCACCTATTGTGGAAGTTAGCACTTTGGAAGAATTTCATGAATTTGGGGTGGAGGTGAATTTTATGTTATCGATGTCTGTTTGGGATTCCGAGTCTAGGAATGGCTTCGTATGGTGATTCTGGTGTTGGGAGCGCATCCGGAAGTGGATTCGGAGGTCCGTAGGTCATTTTGGAATCATTTGGCTAAAGTTAGAAAATTAAAGGTTTTTGAGAAGTTTGACCGGGAGTGGATTTCTTGATATCGGGGCTAGATTCCGATTTAGGAAGTTTGAGTAGGTCCGTAATGTCAAATACGACTTGTGTGCAAAATTTGAGGTCAATCGGGCATAATTTGATAGGTTTTGGCATCGAATGTAGAGGTTTGAAGTTCTAGAGTTCATAAAGCTTGAGTTGAGTGCGATTCGTGATTTTGACGTTGTTGGATGTGATTTGAAGGATCGACTAAGTTCGTAATGTGTTTTGGAACTGGTTGGTGTGATTGGATGGGGTCCCGGGGTCCCCGGGTGGATTCCGGGTGGTTAACGGATCGAATTTGGAATTTGAAGAAGAGTTGAGGCAGCAGATATCTAGTGTACCCGCACCTGCGAGGTTTTGGCCGCAGGTGCGGAGGGCGCATAAGTGACATTTGGAATCGCAGATGCGGAGCAGGCTGACCAGGTAAAGGACCGCAGGTGCGGAGCTTTGGCCGCATCTGCGCAAGCGCAGAAGCAAACAAATGCCTCGCAGGAGCAGAAGAAGGCACAGAAGCGGAAGATGTTTCGCACCTGCGAAGCCACAGGTGTGGCTACTTGACCTCATGTGCGAACGTCGAGGCTGGGTAGTGATTTATTGTTTATGGTGGGTGAAAAAGTTCTTTTGAAAGTTTCACTGATGAAGGGAATCATGAGATTTGGGAAAAGGGGGAAGTTGAGCCCAAGGTTTATAGGCCCATTTGATATGTTGAGACGAGTTGGGAGGTTGCTTACGAGCTTGCTTTGCCTCCCAGTCTATCAGGAGTTCATCCGGTTTTCCATGTATCTATGCTTCGGAAGTATCATGCCGACCTATTATGTAATGACCAGACCCGCCGTTTTGAGCTCTAGCGCGTCGTTCAGCAGTTTGAGGCCATGAGCATTTTCACTTCAGGTATTATGACTGGTACGCGTAGTCGGAATTGAAATTTCGGAAGTTCAGAGTTGATTTGAAAAGAAAATTCTCATTTCGAAAGCTTTAAGTTGGAAGAATTGATTAAGGTTGGATTTTTAGTAAACGATCTCGGAATCAGGATTTGAAGGTTCCAGCAGGTTTGTATGATGAATTCGGACTTGGGCGTATGTCCGGATTGGGTTTTTGATGACTCGGGAGAATTTCGGCGCCTATTGTGGAAGTTGGCATTTGGGAAGAATTTCATAAATTTGGGTTGAAGTGCATTTCAATGTTATCAATGTCCATTTGGGATTTTAAGTCTGGGAATAGCTCCGTATGGTGATTCTGGTATTGGGAGCGTGTCCGGAAGTGGATTCGGAGGTCCGTAGGTCATTTTGGAGTCATTTGGCTAAAGTTAGAAATTTGAAGGTTTTTGAGAAGTTTGACCGGAAGTGGACTTTTTGATATCAGGGTCGAAATCCAATTCTGGGAGTTGGACTAGGTCCATAATGTCAAATGTGACTTGTGTGCAAAATTTGAGGACAATCGGACGTGATTTGATAGGTTTCGGCATCGATTGTAGAAGTTGAAGTTTCAAAGTTCATTTAGTTTGAATTGGGGTGCGATTCATGATTTTGATGTTGTTTGATGCGATTTGAGGTCTCGAGAAAGTTTGTGTTATGTTATGGGGACTGGTTGGTATGATTGGACGAGGTCCAGGGGGCCTCAGGTATGTTTTGGGGTGGTTTCGGACCATTTCGGGTTGTTTTGGACTGCTGTTGCTGCTATCTGGTTTCCTTCATCGCGAACGGGAAGGAAGTCCCGCATTCGCAAAGAAGATATTTTGGGGGTGCTGGATTTGGCCTTCGCGAATGCGAAGCAATGGACGCGAACGTGAGGCAGGAGCTGGGTAAGCCTTCGCGAATGCAGCCAAGGCGATACGAACGCGAAGAAGAAAGGAAAAGATGGGTCCGAGGTCATTGGCCTTCGCGAATGCGAAGTGTGTAATGCGAACGCGAGGCAAGAACTGGTCAAGCTTTCGCGAACGTGATGCAGTGGTCACGGACGCAAATAAGGAAGGGAGCTGAGCATGGAAGTGCTTAGCCTTCACGAGCGCGGGTGTCGTACCGCGAACACGAAGAGGAATTTGAGGCAGCTGGGTTTTTGGCCTTCGCGAACACGAGATGGAGGTCGCAAACGCGAGACGGAGGTCGCAAACGCGAAGAAGGGCCAGGCCTGGGCAGATTGTTTTAAAGACGGGGTTTGACCATTTTTCCTCTATTTTTCATTTGGTTGGGCGATTTTTGGAGCTCTCGGAAGGGAGATTCGTCATCTATGTCAAGGTAAGTGATTCCCACCTATTGTAAGTTAAATACTTGGATTTTGTATGGATTTAGACATGAAAATTTGTAGAAATTTGGGATTTTAAGAGGAAAACCTAGAATTTGGTATTTATGGATTTTGATCACGAATTTGGGCATGGAATTGGAAAGGAACTATATATTTGAGTTCGTGAACTATATATTAGCCTTCACGAATTTGGGCCCTAAGGTTGCTCTATCAATTTTTCGAGCGGAGTTAAAAATTGTTATAAATTGATTAATTATAGTATTAGAGCATATTTTGATTGGGTTGCAACTTATTTGACTAGTTTTGGAACGACGGGCGTCGGTTTGAAGTGTTAGAAAGTCTTTGGAGCCGGTTGTGGAATTTCGGAGCGAGGTAAGTCTCCTTTCTAACCTTGTAAGAGGGAATTAACCCCATAAGCGAACAAAATTATTGTGTGCTTCTATTTGTGGGGGCTACGTACGCACGAGGTGACGAGATTCCATACGTAGTTACAAGCTATGCCTATGTTCGGGTAGTTTTAGGCTCACATCATGCCTTGTTGATATTGTTATTGATTTATGTTTATTGTCTGCCTTGAGAGGGAGCGAGATTGAGTTTGCTTATTAAATATTTTTGAAAGGAGTTGAAATTGAAGAACGTAAGATTTAAAAGGGTTCGTTTGAACTTCGTAATTTCGAAAAGGATTGAGTAATCGTATAATAGCTTAAGAAATCTATATGTAACCGCATCGCATGTATGTTTCGCGAGCGGGGTAATTTCCTTAAAAAGCTACAAGCTGAATTTCTCTTATTTTGAAAAGAATCAAGAAAGAGATATGATTTTAATGTTAAATTTGTATTTGACCGCGTCACAAGTATGATTCGCGAGCGGGAGGTTCCTTAAATTTATATTTGACCGCGTCGCATGTATGATTCACGAGTGGTGTATTTCCTTCTACACTCTTATGGGATCGGGTCATTCGCCTCGGCAGGATTTACGTACCATACTCTCATGGGAGCGGGTCGTTCGCCTCGGCAGGTTAATAGATGCATCTATGGTTCACGTTGTTCGACCCTCGGCAGTGCACAGTTTACTTTTATGTTGGATCGGGCCGTACGCCTCGGCATTTACTATATATATATATATTATCCTCATGGAATCATGCGTAACGTTTGGCAAGAAGCCAGTGTATCTGAGAGTTTTTCCCTGATTTGGATTATGACAACCTCTTTGATGAAATCCACTATATCTATATATATATATGCTCCGGTTACTGAGGGAACTTGCTAGTTGAGAGTTTGAGTAAATTGTAAAAAGGAAAATTGTATTACATATTTTATACTTGTTTGTTTCATATATTTACTCTGTCTCATATTCATTCACTTCTTTATTGTACTTGATGTTATTGGACCAATAGTAAGTATCAAAGTCGACCCCTCGTCACTACTTCTTCGGAGTTAGGCGGGATACTTACTGGGTACACGTTGATTTACGTACTCATACTACACTTGCTGCACATTTTTGTGCAGGTGCATATATGACTAGCAGTCTGGCGGGCGCAAAGGTGTGGTTAAATGCGGAGACTTAGGTGAGCTGCATTCCCATCTATGATCCGTAGCCAGCAGAGTCCCCTTCAGAGTTACTTATGTATTTTCCTGTCTAATTTGTATTCTGGACATGTGTTGTATTTTATTTTTTCTTCCTAGTTGATGCTCATGCACTTGTGACACCGGGTTTTGAGGTGATTATGGGTTGTTTTGTATTGAAATTGTTGAAAACATTATTATTTACTTTGTAAACTCCATCTTTTGCTATTTAATTGAAGGAAAATATGATTTCAAAAGTAATAAAATGAGAACCTAATTAAGTATTTATTGTTGGCTTGCCTGATAGTGGAGTCCGGCGCCATCACGACCTTTATGGATTTTGGGTCATGACATATCACATGTGTTAGACTTCAGCACCGTTCAACTAGATAATAATTTGGGCTATGAAGAAGAACCAGCTGCCATTGTTGATAAACAGGTTCGCCAGTTGAAGTCCAAGAGGATTTATGTAGTAAAAGTTCAGTGGAGGGGCCAACCAGTCGAGGAAGCGACTTGGGAGGTGGAGGAAAACATGCAAACCAGATATCCACACTTATTCAGCACTCCAAGTACAATTCTAATCCCGTTCGAGGACGAACGTTTGTTTAAGAGGTGGAGAATGTAATGACCCAACCGGTTATTTTGAATTTTAGAACCCTGTTCCCCTAAATAAAACTCCTTGTGTGTGCTTTCATTAATTTATGACTTGCGGGGATAGTGGGTTCGGGATTTGGAAGTGTTCGAGTTGAAATCGGAACACTTGGTTCCTTAAGTTGGCCTTAAAATGCTAAGTTTGACTTCGGTCAACATTTTTAGAAAATGACCCCGGAAAAGAATTTGATGATTCCAACAGCTCCGTATGGTGATTTTGGACTTAGGAGCGTGTTCGGATTTTTTTTTGGAAGTCCGTAGTTAAATTAGGGTTGAAATGGCTAAAATAGGAATTTAAGTTTAGAAGTTTGATCGGGGAGTTGGCTATTTGATATCGGAGTCAGAATCCAGTTCTGAAAATTTTCACAGCTCTGTTATGCCATTTATGACTTGTGTGCAAAATTTGAGATCAATCGGACTTGATTTGATAGGTTTCGATATCAAATGTAGAAGTTGGAAAATTTTAAGTTTCATTAAGCTTGAATTGCAGCATGATTCATGATTTTAGCGTCGTTTTATGGGATTTGAGGTTTCAAATAAGTTCGTATGATGTTTTAGGACGTGCCGGTATATTTGGTTGAGGTCCCAAGGGCCTCGAGTGAGTTTCGGATGGTTAACGTATCAAAAGTTGGACTTAAACCAGTTGTTGCAATTTTTCTTTTCTGCTGGAAATTCGGGGATGAAATCGAAGTCATGGTCGAGCCCAGGATCGAGACCCAAGATCAAGGGTCATGATCGAAGGCCCATGATCGAGGGTCATGATCGAAGGCCCATGCTCGAGAGTCATGATCGAAGGCGCATGCTCGAGGGTCATGATCGAAGGCCCATGCTCGAGAGTCACGATCGAAGGCAGGGCTCAAGGGTCACGATCGAAGGTCCAGGATCGAGGGCCATGATCTAATCCACGATCGAGGCCATGATCGAGGCCATGACCAAGGCGGGACCGGGGCTGCCTGGGCAGAACTATAAAGGAGGGGACTTCGTCCCATTCTCCATTTTTTACAAATTGGAGCTTGAGCAGAGGCGATATTTGATAGATTTTCAAGGAAAGACATAGGGGTAAGTGATTCTAACTCGGATTTGGTCAATATACATGAATATATCATTGTTTTCACCATTTAATTAGTGTTTAGAGATTGAAATTTTGGAAAATTTTAGAAATCTCATAGAAACAAATGTTTGAGATTTCGGTATCGATTCAGAGTCGGATTTGAGTGAAACTGGTATGGTTGGACTCGTAATTGAATGGGTTGTCAGATTTCGTAACTTTCTCCGAATTTCGAGACGTGGGCCCCATGGACGAATTTTTAATTAAATTTGGATTTTTATTAAAAATGTAGTATTTTCTTATGAAATTGATTCTATAATTTTTGGTGACTGTATCAAATTATTTTTGGTTAGATTCGAGCCATTCAGAGTTGGATAATCGAGAAAAGGGTCTACTAGTAGATTAAATTGGAGCAAGACGAGATAAGTCTCTTGTCTAATCTTGTGAGGGGAAAATTACCCCATAGGTGATTAAATTAATAATTGTTGCTAATTGTGGGGGCTATGTACGCACGAGGTGACGAGAGTTCGTACGTAGCTACTATCTATGCTAAGTCCGGGTAGTTTAGGACTCAAAGCATGAATTATGGGTGTAAATTATATTCTTTATTTAATTAAATTATTTGAAATATATTGTGAATTGTTAGGGAAAGATGGTAAAAGATGGGAATCTCATATACTTAATTTTTTGTTTAAATTAATTAATTGTTAAAAGGAATTGTTCATCCTCTCGAATTAATCTTATAATAAATACACTCTCATTCCAGAGGTATATAAGAAAATGTCCTTCTTTCTTGTGGAGCGGGCCGAACGCCTCGGCAGTATAGATGCATCTATGGATCGCGCCGCACGTGCCTCGCCAGTGTACACAACACACTGGAACGGGCCATACGACCTCGGCAGAAATCGTGCCTAATAATAATAATAATAATTATACGATACCTTTTATTTTAATTGCAGTTTGTGAATTTAATTAATAGATTGGAAATTGTTGCATTGGAAGGAATTTAATTATTTTTGCTGGTTAAATAAAATTATTGTTAGCTCTGTGAATCATGTTGATTTAGATATTCGAGTTTTACCTCCATCATTATTATTGACCCTTAGTGAGTGTCAAAGTCGGCCATCTCATCTCTACCTCTTCGAGATTAGGCTTGATACTTACTGGGTACACGTTGTTTACGTACTCATGCTACCCTTGCTGCACTTTTTGTGCAGGACCTGAGACAGGTGCTATAGTTGGACCTATCAGCGTGCACCCACGTTATCCAGAGGCTTAGTGGTGAGCTGCCTTTCTGAGCCGTTCTGCAGCAACTAGTGTCTCTTCTTGAAATTTTATTCTGTCTATTTTATTTCAGACAGTACTTGAAATTTTTGTATAATCTACTAGATGCGCATACACTTGTGATACCAGGTCTTGGCACACATACTGGTAGAATTCGGATTTGTATTATTTTCTTGGATTTAAATTAATCAGTATCTTTTCTATTTTCATTAATTATTGCTAGGAAAAGAATAAAATTAATTAGAAAATTATTAAAGAATGATTGATATATGTTTAATTTATTAGTTGTCTTGCCCAACTGTAGTGTTGGATGCCATCACGACCTTTAGATGAAATTGGGTCGTGGCAAATATCCCCATAATATATTTTTATATTATATTTGAACTGTTTTCCTACTCAAATAATATATTTTTTAATTAATTTTTCATGTAATATTGAAAAATATACCCAATTATTAAACAACAACTAAGAAAATATTTAAAAATATAAATGTGCGAGAAATAGACAGAAAAATGGTTGGTAAGAGTCAATACCACTAATGATTCTGCAAACATAAAGATCTAAAAGTGGAATGTCAAAACGATCATTTTACTCTTTGAAAAGAAAATTTATGGTGGATAAATTATAATTAAGATTAAATCTTCAAAACAAGAGATGAACTAATATTAAGAATCTGGATCAACATAAAGTAAATTATTTTTTGTGTTAAGACCAAATAATTAAATCTTTCAATTAATTATTTAGCAAGAGAATCCAATTCAATTATTTTACATTTATCATACGAGTAAAATTATTTTTCAAGTTAAGAAAAATCTTAGGGTACATAAATTTATTTCATAAAAGGAGCGTTAGAGATTAAAAAAAATTAGAACACAAAGTAAAAAATGTTATTATAGTATTACGAATCAAACGGCCATACAAGTGTATGTTGGAGCACAATCAAAGCTAAATCTTGAACAAGAACAAGCTTTCAAGACTATATTATAAAGAGTCGACTCTTATAGCAGGATTATCCTTTGTAGATACCTCTAGCGGAATCGAAATAATATTTCTATGTCATGCATTACTTGCAAATGTCAAATCAAGAGGCATGATATTGTTAGCAATAATAACAAATGGTGTACCTGCAACGATTTTATTATGAGGCCATTCACTTTAGATTTGATATATCTCTTCAAACAACTAAAATAACCATCATAAATATATTAAAGCAGAGCAACAATGCTAAATTCATAAGGATAGCAAAATTGATAATATAAGATGAAGCGTTTATGGTGTAACGACCCAAACTAACCCTGTCGTGATGGAGCCTATCGTGGAACTAGGCAAGCCAATACATTTCCCAAACAACCGATATTTTTCATTTCAAAGGTAATTTCAAGGCTATTTAACATAAAAACCTTCATAAAGGAGTTCAAATCAAAACAAAAATGCGGAAAAGAAAAGCCCGATATTGGGGTGTCACTAGTCATGAGCATCTACTACAATTTGTCTGACAATATCGAGACTAATCTGGAAAATAGCTAAATACAACTAAAGGAAGATAAGAGGGAGAAGAGCAGGGCTGCGATCGCCAGGCAGCTACCTTGCTATCCCCGGGAAAATTTACAACCGGAATAGTCAACAGCCGCTACCGTGTCCAGCTACAGTTGGATCTGCACACAAGGTACAGGGAGTAACGTGAGTATGCCAACTCAGTAAGTAACAACAATAAATAAAGACTGAGCATTAGTGACGAGCAATAAAGCATATAAAGTTCATATCATGAAATCTCAGTAAAATACCACATGCTTTTAAAATCAGGGTTTGAATCAAAACATCTAGTTTAAACCCAGCTCCAGTAAAATCATTTAAAGATATTTTTCAACAGTTTTTAAACAGAGGCTCAATGCAAAGGTGAGCAAAAATGATGAAATCATAAACAGCCCCTCGGGCAAAATATCACTCATATACAGCCCCTCGGGCAAACCTCACAGTCACTCGTAAACAGCCCATCAGGCATACCTCACAATCACTCATAAACAGCCCCTCGGGCATACCTCACCATCACTTATGCCTCCCAGTCTCAGCACTCGGCACTCGCACTCAGTAGGTACCTGCGCTCACTGGGGGTGTGTACAGACTCCGGAGGGGCTCCTTCAGCCCAAGTGCTATATCAAGCCAAATCATGGTATAAATCACTCAGGACCTCGGCCTATATCAAACATGCTATGGCGCGCAGCCCGATCCCATAAATATCCTCATAAATCAGGCCCTCGGCCTCACTCAATAATAAACCTCTCAAGCCACTTGGGCATTTCACAAAAAACAGGGTACTCAGCCCAAAACAGTATTTATATGCATCAAAATATAGTAAGAAAAATTGAGTTATGCAGTAAACAGGTATAACCATAACTGAGTATAGATTTTCAATCGAAAATAGTGATAGGATAGTAAGAAAAGGCCCCTAAGGGTCCAAACAGCACTGGCACAAGGCCCAAACATGGCATTCAGCCCAATTTACAGAAACTCTTTCTAAAACACATAAGTATCATCTAGTTTCAACAAAATATACAATTTTACAGTTGCTACGGGACTCACCAAGTCACAATCCCCAAGGGTGCACGCCCACACGCCTGTCACCTAGCATATGCGTCACCTCAAAATAGTAAAAATGATACGAAATCAGGGGTTTCATACCCTTAGGACTAGATTTACAATCGTTACTTACCTCAAACCGGTCAAATCTCTACCCCGCGATGCTCTTGCCTCTCGATTCGGCCTCCAAATGCTCCGAATATATTCACAATCAGTACAATACCATCAATATACGCTAATAGAATGAATTCCACAAGAAAAACTACCAATTCAGACCAAAAACCCAAAATTGGCTCAAACCCGGCCCCCGGGCCCACGACTCAGAATCGGGTAAAAGTCACAAATTACGAACACCCATTCACTCACGAGTCCAACCATACTAGTTTCACTCAAATCCGACTTCGAATCGTCATTCAAATCCAAAACAATCATTTTATGAAGTTTCTACAATTTTCCCCAAATTTCCACCTCAAAGTACTAATCAGATGATGAAATCATTGATATATTCATGTATATTAACCAAATTCAATTTAGAATCACTTACCCCGATGAATTTCTTGAAAAATCCACGAAATATCGCCACAAACCGAGCTCCCTAAGTCCAAAATGTGAAATAATGCCCTAAACCCCGTTTATAAAGTGCACCTCTGATCTCCCACTTCGCGGTCCGCGTAATTCCGAGAGCGGCTGCAACCCAGGTCCCGCGGTCGCGAAAAAAAATGGTGCGGATGCACTTTTGGTGGCTGCACTGCCAGGCTTTACTATTTTGGCCATAACTTTCTCTACAGATGTCCAAATGATGACACAAAGGGCTACAACTTTCGTTTTTGAATCATCTCAAAATTCCTTGTAGATCAAAAGATATAGGCTTCTGAAGTCGGACCAGCGGATCTGCAGAACTTTTCCTCGGAGTGCGTCCGCGGCAAAATTATGCGGTCCGCGAAATTCCAAGCGCGGCCACAAAATTCTGCTGAGGTCTGCGAAATTCAAAGCACCAGAACCACACCTGAGTTTCGGAAATGCCCGGACTCGCTCAAAACTCACCCTGGAACACACCCGAGGTCCCCGGGACCTCAACCAAACATACCAACCAATCCTAAAACACCATACGAACTTAGTCAAATCTTCGAATCACTCAAAATAACATCAACACCAAATTACCCTCGGATTCAAGCCTAAGAACTTCTAAACTTACAAATTCGACAACCGATGCCGAAACCAACCAAACCACGTCCGAAAGACCTCAAATTTTGCACACACATCACAAATGACACTATGAACCTACTCCAACTTCCGTAATTCCATTCCGACCCTGATATTAAATTTTTCACTGCCGACCGAAATCGTCGAATTTCCAACTTTCGCCAATTCAAGCCTAATTCTACCACGGGCCTCCAAATTATATTTCGGACGCGCTCCTAAGTCCAAAATCACCTAACGAAGCTAATAGAACCATAAAAATCAACATCTGAGGTTGTTTACTCATAAGTCAACATCTGGTTGACTTTTCCAACTTAAACTTCTAAATAAGAGACTAAGTGTCTCATTCCACTCCGAAACCACTCCGGACTCGAACCAACTAACCCGATATAACATAATATAGCTGAATAACACAAAAAGAAGTAAAAATGGAGAAAATGGGGCTATAACTCTTGAAACGACCGGTCGGGTCGTTACATCCTCCCCTAAGTGTTAAATGATCGAAACAATTGCCCCTGGAGATATATTGAATACCAGCGAACCATTTGGTGAAAAACTAATGACTTAGAAGATGATTTCTGCAAGTACTATCAATAGTTACAAAATTGACGAAAGCAGAGACCGTAAAAACTAGCTCACCAAAATTATACTTGTGGCCTGAAATGAAAAAGATTCAACTCACAAGAAATATAAAGTAAGAACATATCCAGTATTCAGTAACTTCTTGTTCGTGTCAGAAACGAATAAGACCATCTAATAAAGATGATCTGGTTCTTCCAGAACACTTGGTTATCAATCCCAATTGTAATAGTACTGCATTTAATAAGTAAAATATTTCTATCAATAGATTAAAACGCAATTTGTGCAAATTGCATGATAGAAATTAAAAAGCTATCTTAGCTAGCAGAAATGAATATGTTGATCAACTAAATAAAAGGTTGAATGCGAAAGTTTATGGTAAAATAAAATATTTTTCACTTTTTGATTCAGCAAAATATGATCCCAACAATTACTACTAAGAAGAATACTTAAATACTTTAATACTCTTATGACCCAAGGGGTCATCTTGTGTTCTAGGACTTTATTCCACGCTCGTTAGCCTTAAAATCTTATAATTATCCTCCTCGATTGACGTGCACAATCCGGGCGTAATTCCGGAAATCCTTTACGTGGAAAATAGAAGAAATAATAATTTTTGAAATTTAAAAGTGATTTTTAGTTGACTTTAGTCAACGTTTTGAGTAAACGGACCCGGACCCGTGTTTCGATGGTCCCGGTGGGTTTGTAATAAAATATGGGATCTGGGCGTATGCCCAGAATCGAATTCCGAGATCCATAGCCCGAGAAATGAATTTTTGACTAAAATTGAATTTCAGAAAAATCTATGGTTTTAAAGTATGTGCTTAATGCTTGATTTTGATGGTATCGGGCCCGTATTTTAGTTTCGGAGTCCGGTACAGGTTCGTTATAATATCTAAATCATGTCTGTGAAATTTGGTGAAAATGGAATTTATATGACGTGATTCGGACCCTCGGTTGAGAAAATAGTAACTTTAAGTGTTCTTGAGAATTTCATTGATTTTGATACTAAATCCGTAGTTTTAGGTGTTATTTTGGCAATTTGATCACACGAGCAAGTCCGTATGATATTTTTAGACTTGTGTGCATGTTTGGTTTGGAGCCCCGAGGGCTCGGGGTGAGTTTCGGATAGGCTACGGGATGTTTCAGACTTAGAATTTCTGTTGTTTTGCTGTTGCTGGTGCATAGGTATTTTTAGCTTCGCGATCGCGAAGTGTAAACTAGGATGGGAGGTAATTTCTTCTTCGCGAACGCGAAGGACTGGTCACGAACGCGAAGCATTCGGGATGGTACCCTTCGCGAACGCGATCAGTCTCCCGCGAACGCGATAGGTTAAGGGACCTGGGGGAGGGGGTCATGTTCTTCTACGCGAATGTGTCCACTGGGTCGCGAATACGTCCACTGGGTCGTGAATGTGAAGGCTTGGGGGGAGCTGCCTTACGCGAACGCATAGAAAGACTCGCAAACGCGAAGGCCTTTGACCGCTGTGCATCGCGATCGCGACATGCCTCTCGCGAACGCGATGAAGGCATGTCCAGCAGTGTTTTAAAACAGACTTCAAAATGGGATTTGTTCAAAATTTCATAATTTCTTCCATAGAACTCGACCTAGGGCGATTTTTGAAGAAGGATTTCGACACCCAATCATAGGTTTGCACTTTCTAACTTGTTTTCTTCAATTTCGATCATCATTTATTGAATTCCTAGTCTTTATTCTTGTTCTTTAAGGGTAGAAATTAGGGCTTTGGGGGGAATTGGGAATTTTACAAATTTGGGGATTTAGACCTCGATTTGAGGTCGGATTCCGGAACTAATTACATACTCGGGCTCGAGGGTGAATGGGTAAACGAATTTTTGTGCGAACCTCTAGTTTGGACCAAGCGGGTCCGGGGTCGATTTTTGACTTTTTTTGGGGAAATTTGGAAAATCTGTAATTATTCATTAAAGTTGATTCCTTTAGCGATAATTGATAGTATTAAGCTATTTGTGACTAGATACGAGTGGGTTGAAGGTGAATTCTAAAGGAAAAGCGGTACTTGAGCAGTGAGTGACCTGCGAATCGAGGTAAGTGTCGTGTCTAACTTTGGCTTGAGGGAATAGGTAATATGTGTTTATTTGCTATGTGTTTGGTTGTTAAATACGATGTATAGGTAAGGTGACGAGCATCTATGCATTGCTGTCGAGTCATAGCATGCGAGTGAAATCCTATTCTTTGTAAATTTTGTAGCCTTTAATCCTACTATCCATGCTTAGCGTTGTTATTTGAAATGTTGGGTGACTTATGTCTGGTTTCATCGAGATTTGGTAATTTTTGAATATTGGTTCAAGGTTGAGGTTTACATTATGATATTACACATTGGTAAAATACTGGCTTCTTTGTGAAACTTCTGTTTATCCGTTGTTATTGATTCTGTGATTTGTGAGGAGGAGTGTAAAGCACAAAGGGTGATACCGTGCATGCATTATTTATATTGTGAGGAAGAGTGTAAAGCACGAAGGGTGATGCCGTACCATGATATGTGAGTGTTAATGCATGAAGGGTGATGCCGTGCCATGATTTATGAGTGATAAAGCACGAAGGGTGATGCTATGCATAATATGAGAGGTTTAATGCATGAAGGGTGATGTCGTGCCATTTTATTTATTATTTGGTGAGGTTGAGAGTAAAAGCACGAAGGGTAATGCCGTGCAGTTTTATTTATTATTTGGTGAGGTTGAGAGTAAAAGCATGAAGGGTGATGCTGTGCAGTTTTCCTTACTGTTTTAATTACTTAATTTGTTTACAGATTACTGTTTAATTCTGTCTTTTCGTTATTCTCACTCCTTATATTGAAATCCCCCACTGTACGTACCCTTCCCATTATTTTTTGCTTTATTTCTTTATTTACTGTTATTTCCATTAGCATGATTATACTGTTCAGGTTATATGTGGGTGTCTTGTCCTAGCCTCGTCACTACTTCGCCGAGGTTAGGCTCGACACTTACCAGTACATGGGGTCGGTTGTACTGATGCTTCACTCTGCACTTTCTGTACAGATCCAGGTGTCGGTCCGAGCTGATCCTGAGTTGGTAGCTGACATTTGCGCAGGAGACCCGAGGTAGATCTGCCGATGTCCGCAGATTCCTGGAGTCCCCTCTTATATATTCATCTACTGTTTTTATTAGTTCATAAACAGTTGTACCTCTTTCTTTCAGACAAATACTTGTAGTTAATCATAGTAGTCCGTGAGTTGTGACACCAGATCATAGGTAGTTAGACTTATCAGTATTAATTGCGCAGTATCATTATATAAATTTCGCTTATTATTTTATTTCCATGTGTTGGGTTGTAGTGATTCTCTGTATATATTGTAAGATTTTTCATGTTGCAAACCTATAATGTTGGCTTGCCTAGCAAGTGCAGCGTTAGGCGCCATCACGGTCCGACGGTGGAAATTCGGGTCTTGACAAATACCAAATGGCCTTCTACCACACAGGTTTGTTGTCAAGTTTATTTTTTCTTATGTATGTCAGTGTCACCGTATATGTAATAGACTAAGTTAACATTAATCTTCCATTGCATATAGATTGATTTTGAAGAAAATTATTCACGTCATGCTACTGAAAAACTTAGATCCGCTTAATAGCTTATGTAATAGCACATAGATGGTATATAGAAGTTTTGACAATAATGTCATACATGCAAAAAATATGATACTGGTCAATGTGCTTCTAAGTATATTTTTATCTCCGAATTCAACTTTTGTCTTCCGAAACTAAAGAATATCCTTTTAAATTTGTGTGAAAATACTTTTCGGTATGTTTATGTTTTGCAATTATAATAAATAAAGCATAAGGACAAACATCATAAATATTGGACTATATTTATCGCAATATATTTTCTTGCACGAATACCTATATGTTGCACTTTCAAGAGGAGTATCAATATCGACAACAAGAGTTTTGGTTATGGCAGAGCAACCAAAGCATTAGAAGGAAACATACACACAAAAAATATCTACAAAGAAGTGTTCGGTAAGATGCTATTAAATTAAATACTTTTAAATTATAATACGTAATTATCTAACTAACATGACAAAATTGATCATTTGTGTAAGTTCTGATGATGTCCTTATATTTTGAATTCACGTATTATGTTAATGTAATAATATTTTTAGGCTTTCAGATGATTTAAATGGTTAAACCATCACGTGCCATTATTGAAAGTACAAGAGGGAGTGATATTGCTTATTTTAAAATTAATTATTATAAGTTGACTGGTATTTCAATTAGTTGACTAGATGTAATAGCGAGATAATAAGAAGTTCAGAATTAAAATGCAGAAGTAAAGTGCAGAAATTAAAGACACCGGAGTTTTTATACTGGTTCGGATTCAATGTGAATCCTAGTCAAGTCCCCTTGGGTTGCAAGGGAGTTCTCTTTCAGTGATTGAGCTTCTTGAGTACAAAGTGAATGGTGTAGTTTACACCAACAACTCAGTTTCTATGTAACTCGTCTTTTCTTGATACAATGCCTCACCAGTATTTTTCTCCCTTTCTTATCTAACTTGTTACACAGCAGATCTAGTAGAGCTACAATGTTTGTTTGAAGTAGAACAAATAGAGGGTAATTGGTTTGATCAAAGTATGTCTTTCTAAGACTTAATATTGCATATAAATACTTTGTAGGAGACCGTTACTGAAGAGATTTGCCAACCCAAGAGATTTGATCCTTGGAAAGAAATTGATTCTTTCCAAGAATAAGGTTAATTCCCGTTACTCTTTCTTGATGTGTGGACTTTGACAGCTTTCCATTTTAAAGTCTTGATAGCGCCAGATTTGCTCCTTAATTCTGGGTCCTTCCAGTAATAGTTGCTGATTGATTTTCTTGCCGGATCTTCAATGCTTCTTTTCCTTTTTAACTCTTCAATCAATCTCGGATTGATTATCTCACCGGATCGTCAGTGCTTCTTTTCTTTTTGAATGCTTCAATCAATCTTTGATTGATTTCTTCCTTCAGCTTTGATTGTTTCTCTTTGTGCACTTTGATATTGGTTGATTTCCTTGAGTCCCTACACCAAAAGCAATTATATTTTTTAATCATTAAAACTAAAACCTAACAATCTCCCCCTTTTTGATGATGACAAAAAAATAATATATGTAAACATCAGTTAACTTCCCTGTATTTTACTCCCCCTCAATGAGTGCAGTTGACTCCCCCTCAATAGGTGTCGTTGGGACTACTTTTTTTCGACTTCTCATGTAGTATCTATAGTCGACTCCCCCTGCAATGGATGTACCTGCACGAATATATGTATAGCCTTC
This sequence comes from Nicotiana tomentosiformis, assembly GCF_000390325.3. Classification (NCBI taxonomy): domain Eukaryota; kingdom Viridiplantae; phylum Streptophyta; class Magnoliopsida; order Solanales; family Solanaceae; genus Nicotiana; species Nicotiana tomentosiformis. The sequence goes on along the minus strand of NC_090814.1, from coordinate 149,404,644 downwards.
TCCCCCTTTTTGACATCAGCAAAGAGTGGATAAAAATAACAATACACCAGATACTAAAGCAGAAGTTGTAGCATGATATGCATGCAGAGTTAAAAAAGAATTATCCAACGACTGGTTATCCAGTCCAAAACAGCACAGCAAAAAAAATTGTTTGAAACTTCCACATTAACGACGCAAGAAATAAGTAAGAGTGTTGCAAATTGCCTCCTTCAGTTGATCAAAGCTAGCATTAGCTGAGACAGTCACTCCATCAAGCCTATCGTGTACTTCCTTGAATGCCTTGATTGCGTTTTCCCTAACTCTGAGAATTGCAACCCTTATCTTTGAAATATCAGACCCTGTCTCTTTGGAGATTGCATGAATGTCCCCAATAGTGGACTGAGTGGCAGCAAGAAGATCTTTGATGGTGGTCAACTGGTTGTCAATGGCAGTCAGTTTCTCAGCAAGGTCAGGATTACTAAGACTGTGATGGGAAACAGAGGCTTTGGTCTTTGAATCAGGTTGAACATGCTTGACCTCACCTTCCTATTTCTTAACCCAGGAGCCCTTCACACACACATATCCTATACTAGCAAACGCCCTAGAATTATAAGATTTTGAAATAAAGATGAAGGGATATTCAGAGATAGAGATATTATGAGCTTCTAGAATGTGAGTGATGGACATGCCATAGGGCAGATTGGTGGGATCATCAGTACTTTCAATCATAAAATTTATGACCCAGGAGGATAGTTTGATCTTGAGTTTGGTCACAAGGCAATAGACAAGAAAGGTATCTCTTTGAGAGAAGGTGGAGAAGGAGCCAGTACGAGGGAGCAGAGTAGTTGCAATAATGTGGGCTAGAACACGATTTTCAAAGCTAACATCACTTGGACCTAACGGTTCGGGAGGGATTCAGATGAACACTCAGCAATACAACGTTTTGCTTGATCAAAGGTGATTTCAAAATCATCAGGCCAAGAATTTTTGAAAAGCATGGGAAAACCAGAACACTTACACTGGCAAATTGAGTCAAACATGGCACAATCAAGAACGATGCGCTTTTCTAACACTAAGGATTCCAACTTGTCAGACTTACTAGAGATAAGATTGGCATAAAACATTTTTACTGAGGGTTAATATACTTTAGGAGGGGGAACAAAAAAGAATTTTGACCAGCCTTGATAAACAAATTGATCGTTTACCTTACAGTTTAGGGCTTCCATGTCATCAAAGTCGACTACTCTGCCATGAGCGATTGGCTTGTCTTTCAAAGCAATAAAAAAAATCCTTGTTTGGAGAATCCCAAAAATTTAGGTCAGACACTCTAAAGAACTTGAGAGATCTATTTTTGATTTCTTTGGAGTAAAGGATTCAGGAGGTTCTTCCAAAGGTCTTTTTCCTAGGGCTTTTTCTCCTAGAGGATGAGAATGATCTGAGAGTTCTGCCTGAGATGAGGCAAAGCCTTCTGAGTGGTCGATCCCTAGGTCTACTTGTTTTGGAGGCTGGGAAAAAGGTTTTGCTCTGGAGCGAGTACTTTTCCTGGTGGAGCCTGAGCGATTTTTAGAGTGTTTAGCCATGGAAGAAACTGGTTGAAGAGAGTTTGGAGAGGGTTTCTAGACGATGGGAACGATGGAGATTGGAAGAGGGTTTCATAGATTAAAAAAAAGGGGTTTCTGACGATTTGGTACAGGAAAAGAAAGGGTGTCAGTTGAACAGGCGTGATGATTGGTTTTCCTTTCTTGAACGCTGCAACTGATGTGAAAAGAGAGGAAAAAAGAGGGAATTCGGAGGCGCTATTAATGACTATGAAAAGACAAAGTTTAAACATTAGGCATACAAAATATAAAAATATCACATAGGTCCTAATATTAATGATCAATGGAAATAATACCAAGTAATTCTCTTAAAAAGCAAAATTTGTCTTCAAGTAAAGGTTTAGTGAAAATATTTGCTAATTGATCAGTAGTTCCAACAAAAGATAACTCTATATTTCCCTTAAGAACATGATCTCTAATGAAATGATGCTTAATGTCTATATGCTTTGCCCTAGAGTGATACACATGATTTTTTGAGAGACATATAGCGCTAGAGTTATCACTGAAAATCGGAATGGGTTTAAAGAATAGTTCATAGTCACCCAATTGATGAGACATCCATATTAATTGTGCACAACATTGTCCAATGGCGATATACCCAGCCTCAGTTATGGATAGTGCAACTAATCCTTGCTTTTTACTGTTCCAAGATATCAGTGCTTTTCCAAGTAATTGACATGTTCCGCTGGTGCTTTTTCTGTCTTCCTTATCACCTGCAAGATCAGCATCTGAAAAACCTTCTAGTTTAAAATTGTTAGAGTGTGGATATAATAATCCGTGAGAAATAGTTCCAATGAGATATCGAATAATTCTCTTTACTGCAGTCAGATGTGATTCTTTAGGAGCTGACTGAAACCTGGCACATTTACAAACACTAAACATAATATCTGGTCGACTAGCAGTTAGATAAAGAAGGGATCCAATCATTCCAAGATATTTAGTTTCATCAACAGGATTTCCCTATTCATCTTTGTCAAGACTTGTTGAAGGACTCATTGGTGTGCCAATAGCTTTAGCATTACTCATACCGAACTTCTGAATCAACTCCTTTGTGTATTTTGTCTGACATATAAACGTTCCTTCTTCATATTGTTGAATTTGAAGTCCAAGAAAGAATGTTAGCTTTCCCATCATACTCATTTCAAACTCACTTTGCATAAGATTTGAAAATTCCTTGCACAGAAGAGGATTAGCACTACCAAAAATAATATCATCAACGTAAACTTGAATAATGAGATTACCTCCCAATGATCTTTTAATAAAAAGGGTAGTGTCTACTTTACCTCTTGTAAATTAATAAGAAATGAGCTGAGTCTTTTGTACCATGCTCGTGGAGCTTGTTTAAGTCCATACAATGCTTTGATCAATTTGTACACATGGTAAGGAAACTTTGAATCTTCAAATCTAGGGGGTTGTTTTACATATACCTCCTCCTCAATGAAACCATTTAAAAAGGCACTTTTGACATCCATCTGGAAGAGCCTAAATCTTTTAAAGGATGCTTATGCAAGAAGAATTCGTATTGATTCTAGTCGAGCTACTGGAGCAAAGGTTTTGTCGTAGTCGACTCCTTCCTGTTGTGAGTATCCTTGAGCTACTAATATGGCTTTGTTTATCAAAACCTTTCCATCCTCATTTAGCTTATTTTTGAAAACCCATTTTGTTCTAATTATAGGAGCATTTTCAGGCTTAGGCATCAGTTTCCACACTTGTTTTTTGTCAAATTGATCTAGCTCTTCCTGTATTGCTTGTGTAACGACCTGATCGGTCATTTTGAGTTTTAGCATGTCGTTCAGTGGTTTGAGGCCCTGAGCATCTTCACTTCAGGTATTATGACTTGTACGTGTGTTCGGAATAGAATTTCGGAAAATCCGGAGTTGGTTGAGAAAGAAAATTCTCATTTCGGAAGCTTTAAGTTAGAAGAATTGACTAAAGTGTGATTTTTAAGTAGGCAACCTTGGAAACGGGATTTGAAGGTTCCAACAGGTACGCATGATGATTATGGACTTGGGCATATGTCCGGATCGGGTTTTGGATGACCCGGGAGCGTTTCGACGCCTATTGTGGAAGTTAGCATTTTGGAAGAATTTCATCAATTTGGGTTGAAGTGCATTTTAATGTTATCGATGTCCGTTTGGGATTCTGAGTCTAGGAATAGCTCTGTATGGTGATTCTGGTATTGGGAGCGTGTCCGGAAGTGGATTTGGAGGTCCGTAGGTCATTTTGGGGTCTTTTGGCGAAAGTTAGAAATTTGAAAGTTTTTGAGAAGTTTGACCGGAGATGGACTTTTTTATATCGGGGTCGGATTCCAATTCCGGAAGTTGGAGTAGGTCCATAATGTCAAATATGACTTGTGTGCAAAATCTGAGGTCAATCATACGTGATTTGATAGGTTTCGGCATCGAATGTTGAAGTTTGAAGTTCTAAAGTTCATTAAGCTTGAATTGGGTTGCGATTTGTGATTTAGATGTTGTTTGATGTGATTTAAAGGTTCGACTAAGTTCATAATATGTTTTGGAACTGGTTTGTATAATTGGACGGGGTCCCGGGGGCCTCAGGTGGATTCCGAATGGTTAACGGATTGAATTTAGCCTTTTGGAGGTGTTGAGGCTGCTGTCTTCTGGTATAACCGCACCTGCGGCACCTGTGAGGTGAGGGCCGCAAGTGCGGAGCCGCAGAAGCGGCTTAGGCTAGAGATGGCTGGGACCACAGATGCGGCCGAGTTTCACAGAAGCGGGACCGCACTTGCGCACGTGGAGACGTAGAAGCGAAGGCGCAGAAGCGGATGGGGGCCGCAGATGCGGAGCTGAGGGGTCTGGCGGAAGACCGCAGAAGCGGTAGTTGGGGAGCACCTGCGGAACCGCAGGAGCGGTCAAGTGACCGCAGGTGCGGAAGTCGGGGTTGGGCAGTGTCTTCTTTAAAACGAGGGTTTGGCTCTATCGCATTTCATTTTGCCCATGGGAGCCAATTTTGGAGCACATTGGAGTGCCATCTTCATCAATCATAATGGAGTAAGTGCTTTCTTCACAATTTTGAGTTAAATACATGAGTTTATATGGGTTTAGACATGAAAAATTGTAGAAATTTGGAATTTTGAAGAAAAACCTAGAAATCGGTATTTTTGGAATTTGACCACGAATTTGGGTAAGGAGTTGAGAACAAATTATATATTTTAGTTCGTAATGCTATGGGTAATGTTTATCTTCAAAAACAAATTTCGGAATTCGGGCACGTGGGCCTGATGGTAATTTTATCAACTTTCTGAGCGGAGTTGGGAATTGTTGTGAGTATTAGAGTATATTTTTATGGGTTTGTACATTTATTGACTAGTTTGGAGCATTGGGCATCGGTTTGAATTGTTGGAAAGGCTTGGGAGACGGCTATGGAACTTCGGAGCGAGGTAAGTCTCCTTTCTAACCTTGTAAGAGAGAACTAATCCCATAGGTGAATTAAATCAATACGTGCTTCTATTTGTGGGGGCTACGTACGCACGAGGTGACGAGAGTCCGTGCGTAGCTACTATTATGCTTAAGTCCGGGTAGTGTAGGACCCAAAAGCATGCTATACTTGCGATATTTGTAACCTTATGGTCAATTTAAATTGCTTAAATCATATCGAACTTGGTAAATGAATTTCAAAAAGGTTAAACATCATTGTCTTGACCGTTAAAAGAGGATATCCCATTTTCTTGGAAAATTGCTCCTTGATGAATTATTGACTGACTGTTTGAATGTGTTTATCTTGCGAGGAACGGGCCGAACGCCTCGGCAGATTAAATAGATGCATCTATGGTTCACGCCATTCGACCTTCCGGTAGTGCACAGTTTAATATTATGTTGGATCGGGCCGTACGACCTCAGCATGATTGTGCATGACATAATTGATTATTTTGGAATTATTGATAATTGATATGGCCTCATTGGCCGGAGATATAAATTGTTAAAAGATGAAAATAAATTTGGAAATCCCCTATTAACAATAGAATTATTTACCTGCTTCATGTTACCGAGTTTACAGTTGCCTTATAAAATCCATAATTCATCATATTATCGGTATATTATCGTTGTCCATAGTAAGCGTCCGAGTCAACCCCTCATCACTACTTCTTCGAGGTTAGGCGGGATACTTACTAGGTACGCGTTGATTTACGTACTCATACTACACTTACTGCACATTCAGGTGCATATATGTCTAGCAGTCTTGCGGGCGCAGAGGTGTGGTAAATGCGGATACTTAGGTGAGCTGCATTTCCATCTACGATCCGCAACCAGCAGAGTCCCCTTCAGAGTTACTTATGTATTTTCCTATCTAATTTGTATTCTGGACAGGTGTTGTATTTTATTTTATCTTCCTAGTTGATGCTCATGCACTTGTGACACCAGGTTCTGGGATGATTAAGGGATATTTATTATTGAAATTGGAAAATATTATTATTATTCTTAAAGTTCGTTTGTTACTAGTTAAATTGAAGCAAATTTACGTTTTCAGAAACACTAAAATGAGAATTTAATTAACTATTTAGTGTTGGCTTGCCTGACAGTGGTGTCCGGCGCCATCACGACCTTTAATGGATTTTGGGTTGTGACAGCTTGTAACCAGCTTGAGTCTTTCAGGGCTTCCTCTATTTTCTTTGGTTCAATCTGGGAAATCAGTGCTATGTTTGCTTTCTTCTTGAGAGCTCCCCTGGTTTTCATTCCTTCGCTTGGGTCTCCTATGATAAACTTTTGAGGATATTTTGGTTCACCTCTCCATTCATTTGGACGAATTGTACTTGTATGAGTAGTTGACTCCTTCGGAGATTCTGATTGACTGTTGCTAATCTCATTAGTTGACTCCATTACACCATCAGGTTTATTAGTCGACTCTTGGAATTTGCTTGTCTCCTGAATTTTTTGAATTTGATCATCATCACCTGCAATAATTTCTTTCTCGGCTGAAGTGTTATTTTCATCAAAGATAACATGTACTGTTTCTTCTACACACAGTGTGTGTTTATTATAGACTCTAATGGATCTACTATTTAATGAATAACCCAGAAAAATACCTTCGTCACTTTTGGATCGAATTTTATAAGATTGTCCTTACCATTATTGTGAATGAAGCACTTGCTTCCAAACGGATGAAAGTAACTTATATTGGGTCATTTACCTTTCCACAATTCATAAGGACTCTTCTTCAGTATGGGTCTTATGAGGCATCGATTGAGAATGTGACATGATGTACTTACTCCTTCTACCCAGAAGTGATTTGGCAACGAATATTCTAGTATCATAGCTCTTGCCATATCTTGTAAAGTCCTATTTTTTCGCTCAACAACTCCATTTTGTTGGGGTGACCTTGGAGCAGAGAAATTGTGGGTATATCCTTGATCATTGTAGAAATCTTCAAATGGTCTGCTTTCAAATTCTCCTCCATGATCACTTTGAATTGTTGTAATAAGATACCCCTTTTCTCTTTCGACCTTTTTACAGAAGATCTCAAAATTTTTCAAAGCTTCATCTTTGTGAGATAGAAAAATCACCCAAGTAAAGCGTGAGTAATCATCAACAATAATAAAGGCATATCATTTTCCTCCTATGCTAGCAGTTCTAGTGGGTCCAAATAAGTCCATATGAATCAATTGCAAGGGCTTTGAAGTAGATACAATATCTTTGTTTTTGAAAGAGTTTCTAGTTTGTTTACCAATCTGACATGTATCACATACATTATTTCTAGAGAAATTGAGTTTAGGTAAACCAATAACTAAATCATGCTTGGAAAGTTTCTCTATCAGATGCATGCTTGCATGACCAAGTTTCTTATGCCATAACCATGAATCATCAGATATGGATGTTAAACAAATATGACCATCTATATTTTTAAAACCATCAAGAATATAGATATTTCCATACCTTTTACCTGGGAGGATTATTTTACTTGTCTCATCTTCAATAGCACATCCTGTTTTCTTGAACTTTACTTCATACGCTAAGTCGCATAGCTGACTTATACTCAGAAGATTGTAGTTAATTCCATCAACAAGATAAACCTCAGTGATATCACAGTTATTATTGAAATGAACTGTTCAGGTACCGACTATTTTTCCTTTTGAGTCATCACCAAATTTGACATTTCCTCCGTCTATTTTTGTAACTTCTTTAAACAGGTTTTTGTCACCTGTCATGTGACTGGAACACGCACTATCTAAATACCATTTTCCTTTGCGACTCTTTCTGTGGTGTTCCTGCAAAACATAATTATCACTTCCTTTTAGGTACCCAAGCTTGATTGGGTCCTTGTTGGTTAGTATTACTGGACTCAGGATTGTTTTTGGGATTTCAAATCCATCTTGAGACATTTGCTTTACGAAATCGACAAAAAGAATATTTATGTCCACTTTTGTTACAGTAGTGACACGTAAGTCGTGATCCATTTTTGGATCTTTTATTTGTGTTAGTACTAGTGACTTTGTTCTGGCTGGTCCTTCTCCAGTTGACTTGTAAGTCGCCTGGTTTGACTTGACAGAACTATGACTGGTGGATTTGCGCATGCCATTGAGTTGCATTTGCAATTCTTGAAACTCATCTTGAAGTACTTCTTTTTCAATTTCGCATACTTCTGGCTTGAGTTTCCAGTCGTTTACTTCTTTGTTGAGTCTCTTTAGTTCATTCATCATTTTTTGAGACTCTTTCAAGGTTAGGTCAAGAATATCCTGCAATTCATTACATCTTTCACAATTATAAGATCTTACCTCGCTTGTTTCACCTCGCGCCATGAAACAATTCTCATTGTCATCTTTGCATTTGTTATCTGAAATGTCATCATCTGTCCAGCACCCTGAGAGTTTGTTCATGTCGTTTTCCAGAATTGTCATGAAACATAGATTTGCTATCTCTTCATGTTCTCAACTGTCTTCATCACTCCAGCTTCCAAATGATTTGTTCTTGTTAAAACCTTTGGAAACCTTTCTTTTAAGATCAGGACACTCAGCTTGAACATGCCCAAATCTTCCATACTCATAGCATTTGCCATCATTTTTGTCTTGTTCATTATATTGCCTAGTTCGCCTGGGTGGTATCCTCTCTTCTTGAATTCCTGTATCTCCTCATTAAACCATCCATGTTCCTTGATACCATGACAATTTCTTCTTGAAGAGTTTCAGGGTCGTCATCAATATCATTGTCTGCTCTTTCAGTTGTAGCCTTGAAAGCAACTTTTTTCTACTTTTCTTCTTGGTTTGTTTTCTTGAGATGAGTTTTCTCGAAGGCTATAAGTTCTCCTCGAAGTTCATCGTATGATAATTTGTTCAAATCCTGTGATTCAAGTGTAACCACTTTTGTCTGCCAAGTAGTGGGTAGACTTCTCAAAATTTTCCTAACTTGATCATCGCTTGAGTATGATTTGCCAAAAGCTTTTAGATCGCTAATGATTTTGCTAAATCTGGCAAACATCTCTTCAATGGATTCTCCTTCTTTCATCTGGAAGAGTTCGTAGTCATGAACCAACATGTTGATATGGGTTTCTTTCACTTTAGTGGTTCCTTCATAAGTAACTTCAAGTTTATCCCACATCTCTTTGGTTGTATCGCAACTGGAGATTTTCTCATATTCCTTACCACTTATAGCATTATAAAGTATATTCCTTGCTTTAGAATTAACTTGCATAACTTCCATTTTTTCATCAATATATTCATCTATATCTTCAGGATCAACAGGTAGTTGAGCAGCAGCCGGCAGAGTATAGTTCCCCTTTTTGATAACTCGTCAGACCTTGACATCATAAGACTTTGCGTATATTTCCATACGCACTTTCCAGTGAGAGAAATGTTGTCCATTGAAATATGGTGGCCTTGATGTTTCTTCTTGGAAGAGTGCTCCGACAATAACTTGATTAGCCATGATCTTTTCTCACAAGCTGTTAAGCAAAAGAAAAATGTGAGCCTTGCTCTGATACCAATTGAAAGTACAAGAGTGGGGGTGAATTGCTTATTTTAAGATTTATAATTATAAGTTGACTGGTTTTCCAATTAGTCGACTAGATATAATAGCAAGATAATAAGAAGTGCAGAATTAAAATGCAGAAGTAAAGTGCAGGAATTAAAGACACCGAAGTTTTAATACTGGTTCGAATTCAATGTGAATCCTAGTCGAGTCTCCTTGGGTTGCAAGGGAGTTCTCTTTCAGTGATTGGATTTCTTGAGTACAAAGTGAATGGTGTAGTTTATACCAACAACTCAGTTTCTATGTCACTCGTTTTTTCTTGATACAATGCTTCACCGGTATTTTTCTCTCTTTCTTCTCTAACTTGTTACACAACAGATCTAGTAGAGCTACAATGTTTGTTTGAAGTAGAACAAAGAGAGCGTAATTAGTTTGATCAAAGTATGTCTCTCTAAGACTTAAGGTTGCGCGTAAATACTTTGTAGGAGACCGTTACTGAAGAGATTTGCCAACCCAAGAGATTTGATCCTTAGAAAGAAATTGATTCTTTCCAAGAATAAGGTTAATTCTCGTTACTCTTCCTTGATGTGTGGACTTTGACAGCTTTCCATTTTTAAGTCTTGATAGCGCCGGATTTGCTCCTTAATTCTGGGTCCTTCCAGTAATAGCTACTGATTGATTTTTTTGCCGGATCTTCAATGCTTCTTTTCCTTTTTAACTATTCAATCAATCTCGGATCGATTATCTCGCCGGATCGTCAGTGCTTCTTTTCTTTTTGAATGCTTCAATCAATCTTTGATTGATTTCTTCCTTCAGCTTTGATTGTTTCGCTTTGTGCACTTCGATCTTGGTTGATTTCCTTGAGTCCCTACACCAAAAGCAATTATATTTTTTCATCATTAAAACTAAAACCTAGCAATTATTAACATGCAACGCACGTTCATAGATATTAAAGTAAGTAATTCATATATAGCAATCGTAAAAATAGCACGGACTAGCCAGTTTTTGGATCGGTAATTGAAAAATAGTCAGTGTTTATAAAGTCATTAAAAAGTAGCCATTATTTTGCTGCAACACGGAAAGTTCCAACATAATATACTAGAGATTGATGCACATGTGTATGAACTTCGAACATATTATACTGGAACTCCAGCACAGGGAAAGTTCCAGCATAATATACTGGAGATTGGAACACATGTGTATGAACTTCCAGCATATTATGCTGGACTAGTATATTATGCTGTAAGTTCACATATAAAAAGTTTGAACTCCAGTATATTATGCTGGAATATTTTTCGAATTTTGAACAGTATTTTCGTTCAAATTTATCTTTACATGAAAAGTGGCTAAATTTGGATTACTTTTGAAAATGTGACTATTTTTCAATTACCACTTGTAAATCTGGCTATTTTTAAATTTCACCCACCATCATTATTAATCATTGTATAACGAATTGTTTTTATAATTACTATATGAACAATCTCTTTATTATTTGCCACCACATAAACTATCCTTCAATTATAATATCTTCATAACTAATATTATTATAAAGGTATGAATACAATGTCAGTTTACAAAAATAACCTTATAATATTAAGTATAATAACTCATAATAAAATGACATAACCGGAATTCTAGATATTAGCCTTATAATCCTATTAGTTTTAGGACATAATACTACACGTTATGAATCCTACATGATTACCTTTAGGAATCCTATTAGTATAGTTACTTTTTCGATGTCTAATTCATATAAAATTGCACAAGTAAATATCTTAAGTCATGTAATCCTGTTGCTTTTAAGATATACTTCTTAAAAATTCCTATTACTAATTTAATTTGAAAACGTATTATAATATCCTAATACTAATTTAATTTAAGAATGTATTATATTTTTCAAACTCATTTAGAAAAAATGAGAGCCTATATTATAATTAAAGAATAAATACAATATTAATATACCAAAATAGCCCTAAAATATTAAACGGAAGAACTCATATGGAAAGGGCATTGTGAGCACGAGATTTTTGCCCGAAGAAAACATACTCCTACAAATTCACAAAAAAGAATATAGATTTGTTTTTAATTATTTAAATTTTTATAGAATTTTTAGGAATTTCTTGTTAATTGTTGTTTACATTTAGTTGCATGTTTAATATTCTAAAATTATAAGAAAATACCCAAATATTGTCTAAAATATTTGTTGTATAACATTTTAGGTTTATTTGCATTTAGGAATTAATTACAAGAGTAATTGCATTATTAAGCAAAATATTACAAAAATGGTCATTTTTATATATATAGCTTTTAGTCTTTAAAATTAGTATTTTTCTTTTCTTTAGTTTTTAAGTTAATTAGTTGTTTTAATGTTAGAAATAGATAATTAATTTTAATTTTATAAATTATATTAATTTAGGACTCAATTTAGGTTTTTAATTAATTATGATTTAAAGTCAAAAAGAGAAAAGATTAAAGAAAGGAAAAGGGGTTATTTACTCTTCATTCACAACTGGGCTAGCCATTTCAGAGGCCCATTCGTTCTTCCCCCAGCCCAACTCCCTTTTAAAATCCGGTCCAATTCCCCCTATTAAACGACCCCGTTTTTCCCTAAGCCAATCCCAGCCGTTGATCTTCCACCATCCAACGACTGGAACTGATCTTATTTCCCCTTTAAAATGTTGGACCCCCCTCCCCAAAACCCTAGAGATTAACCTTAGAATTCCCTCACCTCTCTCTCTCACCTCCGCCGTCTGCCGCCACCGGAAATTGCCTACGACGGCGACGCTACTCCAAACCCCATCAAAATCATACCCTATAATCCTCTCTTCACCCTCAATCCAAATCCACCATCAATTTTTACGAAACCCCTATCAAATCCTTCCAATTTCGGATCTGAAAATCCTGGGGGGGGGGGGGGGACCTAAATCCTTCCTCTTCTAATTACTCCTCGACCCGGGCCCGTTTGGACTCAAAACCTACATAAATTAATTGTTCTTGATGAGAGCAATCGATTGATGTTAGTCTCAGTTCATCCCACGGCCACCGAAGTTTGTTCGGTTTACCGGAGTTAATATCGATTCCCAGTCTCTTTATTATCAGCTCTTAGACTTCAATTGGTAACTCCGTGATCCTTTTCTTTTGTTCAGAATTAATAATTTCCTTGAACCTGTGTTTTACATTTTTATTCAATTTAGTTAGACACTTTGCATATTATCCGATTCTGTGTTTGCATGAGTAGATTAACAGTTCAATTGCATGACCTCAATTAGTTAATCGCATGTTTTTAGGTTAATTGAATCGTTTTTAATTAATTCAGTAATTTAGTTAGAATTAATTAGTAGATTGTCTATGTTTTGTTTGTTCTCTAATTTTAGCTTAATCACTGATTTTTAGATTCCTTTGCTAATTAACAAGTTTAACTTCATCATTAATGTTTCAGTTAGTTTAGTCATGTTAAACTCTTTGTATTTATCATTTTTATAGTGTTAGCTTTAATTGTTAAAAATCAGTCATTTTGTTTATTTTTTATCTTTTGGGCTGTTTTGGTTTTGGAACTTGATGAGTTGCCATGCTTGACAAATAAAAAGCCCAATTAGTTTGGGCCTAAGCTTGTTGGTCATTTGGCTTAATTCTTTGAATATTTGTGTTAATAGAGAATAGCGTGAACTTTTCAGAAGTTCATAGGTTCTGGGAATAAAAGAAGTTTCTAGAAATAGGGACATATGTCCCAATCTGTTAAGAAAAGAGATGAAAGTGAGAGGAAATATCCAGAAATTGGACATCTGTCCATTTTCTGTTTTAAAAAGATGTCAATTCCCTGATTTTAAGGGAAGGCTGGCAGATTCCCTTACTCTCTCTCATTTCTATCATCTTGCACTCTCACATTCTATAAAAGGGACCCTATACTCCTCATACACGGAGGTTAATATTCAGCATATTCACTAAAAAAAAAAAAGCACACACAATCTTAGACAAAAAAGGATCACAGCTACTAGAAATTTAGGTTTTTTTTTAAATTTGAGTTTAAAAAGCTGTTAAAAACACTCCAAAAATCAGAGAGATATAAAGATTGAAAGCTGCTTCTAGTCACTTTGGGATTTTGGCATCATTTCTGAGTTCAAAGTTTGGTTTGATAGAAAGAAATTGCTGGATATTGCTGCTGTTGTTTTCTGTTGTTCATCTGGGATTCAAATTGTCCTCCTGATCTCTGCTGCTGCTCTGTTTTGAGCTCTTTGTTAGCTATACTCCTTGATCTTTACTTGGCAAAATTTAGCTTCATTTGCAAGTTTAGGTACACATCTCGCTGCACATGTACCTCTGTTTGATTTGCAATGAAATGTTAGTTATTCCTTAAAGTTATTTGTTATGGTTGCGTTAATTGACTATTTCTGTTTGTAAACGTGAATGAATGTTAGTTTTAATATGCTTTAGACCTTAAACTTGTTATGGATTTGCATGATTGAGGAAATGGTCTCCTTAGCAATTTTGTGGATGAAATTGTAGCTGATTTCACATGTTTAGTTAGATCTCAAACTACATATCTTATGGTCAAATACATGCTGCCTCTATTCGAAATGCTAACTGCGGGAAATCTGAGCTTGCTTTTTATGATAAATTAAGTTCTAATGATGGATTTGAAGGTCAATAACTGTGGATCTGGCCACAAGTTGGTTTGAGTTGCAGTTTAATGGCTTTACTCACATGTTATTTCTTAGCTCTAATCATTGACATTCTCATAATTTATTTAAGTATGAGCTTCAAAATTGAACAGTTTTTCTTCCTGAATGATGGCTAAGCTATGTCTGGTAGTGAAGCATGCAGGGCCGTTGATTTAGTTTTATTATCAATACTAATAGTTTAGTAATTAGATTCATTGTAATTTCAAGGTCCTATTAAGTTGCTATTTGAGAACATTTGATTGTTGTAAATATAAAAATGGCCACTGATTTTTGTTCTAAGCCATGATCAATGGGTTTGATATTAAGGGTGTATTTGATTATCTCGTAAAAGTTCTGTTAGAGTGTCTGTCTTTTTCTTTCTCTTATTTGTAAAGAAACCAACCGCTCATAACTTTTTTTTATAGCATAATGATGCTAGTAAGGGGTTTGATGTGTGGATTGAAGGAATTCTTCTATTTACAATAATACATAGGGCCTATTTCTGGGCCCAAGTTTAAAGAACATGAGGTTTAATACTATTGTCCCTCAAGTTAGATATCCCTTTTATCATTAATTGATTACCCTCTTTTGAACTCGAGTAGTCCCAAATGTATTCAAACTATAAAGGAATTTAAATGACTAGGAAGTCTTGGATCATCAATAGTTCGAATTCAATTTAGCTAATTGCAAACTTTGTCAACAAATAGCTCCATAATTCCAGACATCCTTATGTAATATTAAACCTTAGGAAAAATTTAAACACATAAACATCATAGTTTGCTTTAGGCGCGTAATTAATCATCACGGTTATAGGAACGGTTCCCGTGGCATAGTCGTGATACATAATCCCTAATTCGGGTGCGCATTTCATATGACCCGGCCATAACTTCAAATAATAATAAAATTAACATGTTGTAAATCATGGGTGCATTTCACATGGCACGATTCGCAATGTGTACCAAAAATAAATGAGTGCACGACATCGCAACTTGTTCAAACAGATTCCATAAATAATTAAAAGTGGTTTAAAAGGTAAAAATGCACAATATGTCTCAAATATATTTAAAATGAGATAATTAGACCGATTATTAATAGTTGAGCGATCTTTCTAGAACCACGGAATTCGAAAGTGCCTTACACCTTCTCCCGGGTTAACAAAATTCCTTACCCGGTCTTCTGTATTCGCAGACCATAAATAAGAATCAATTTCCTTGATTTGGGATTCTAAAATAAACCGGTGACTTGGGATACCACAAAAATATTCCAAGTGGCGACTCTGAATCAATAAATAATCTCATTTCGAATAATATCACTCAAATTGGAAAAACTCCCCTATCCCCTCGGAAAAAAGAAGGTGTGACAGTTCTGGCGACTATGCTAGGGATCGAACCCAAAATCTCTGGTTCAGGGTTCAGGGTTTAGAATTCGAGCTTAGAATAACTGTTATACTTGGATTTCTTGTGATTGTATGATATTACATGTTTGGGCCTAATGTACAAAATATCGCTTTTTACCGCTTTGATATTGTCTGAATTGTATATAAAACTATTACGAAATCCTTCTTCTCTCTAAGTCTTCTAAATCTTCTGGGAAGTGCACGCTGGCGTGACTTCTTTTTTGTTAGTGTCATACCCAAATTTAGAACGAGGATCAGATCAGTTACAAAATCGGATGGCCTTTTGGTTACCGGTACGTTGCCCCCCTCCCCCTCCCCCCGGCTCGAGTTGTCCGCTCGAGTAAGCCAAGTCTAGAACAATACACCCAGATTTTAAACCTAGAATAACATAACCTCATGTCGGATCCCTAGTAGTTACGCTTGTTTGCATCATGTGCATTTGACTTTGGGGACTCAACATAGGGGTTGGGTCCGTCTAGGACGGGTGTACCCAAAATAAAAAGACCATCCTGATGCATTTTATGTGCTACTTGTACATTTATTTGCTTCGACTTGCATGTTGACCGGCTTCTAGAATAGGGAAGAAAAATAAAGAAAAACCAAGATTGAGGTAGGAGAGAGAAAATCACCCAATTCTGAAAATCCTGGTGTTTAAAAAATCCCGAAACTCTGCCGAAATTTTGAAGAAAAAAAAAGGTCATCATATTTTTCCGTTGCGTCAAAACTTACCGAACTACGCAGGTTTGATTCCCACCGGACGTGGGATACGTAGGCAACCCTCATCGGGTCCAGCCGCGCTTTTGCAAAAATAACCAAAATATGAAATGTCATCATTTTGTCATAAATAAAGTTAGGTGATGTCGTTTTTGTCCAAATAGCCAAAAGGTCGACTTTGCAAGAATAGCCGCCTATGGTCCTTTTTCTAATTTTTGGCCATTTAGCAAATACAACCCTAAAATCTTCCCTTCCGAAGTGCTGAAGGGCCGTATTTGCAAAAGTAGTCGTGATTTATTTTAAATTGAAAGCAAAAATAATCTTTTCTGATCAGTTTTCAAACAAAACTCACATGTTTTAACCCAGTCACCCTAATTTAAAAATATGCAGAATGAGCACTGTTCAGAATTTACTGGTAAAGGTTATGGATCAGATTCCACTAGCACTGCACATGTGGTGGGAGGACTTGGGAAAACAAGGGCAAGACAAGGTCAACCGATACCTAGGGGCACTTACTGGACTATTGAAAATTCAACCTAGAAGTGATTTGATAGAGGCATTAGTGTCATTCTCGATCCCCGCTCACAATGTTCTGCACTTCTCAGATTTTGAGCTTACACCTACCTTGGAAGAAATGGCGGGCTATGCCGGGAGTATGGAGGGCTTAAGACACAAGTATCTGATATCTCCAAGGACCGTTACTCCCCACAAGTTTCTAGACCTACTGAAAATAAACAAGCAGATCAAGACTGAAAGTCTAATAGGTGGAGCTTCCACTTTTCACTTTTTATACCAACGGTATGGGCATTTAAGGGGATTCGAGGACCCAGAAAATGGACTTTGCAGTAAGGGAAACTGATCAAAGTGGGAAACGCACAGATGTTTTGCCTTCATGGTGGCAGTTTTAGGACTTTTAGTATTTTCGAGGGAGGACGGGCACATTGATTTGCGTGTAGCTGGAGTTGTCCATGTTTTGACTACCCAGGCCAAGAGCACCCTTGTACCCATGATCGTATCAGATATATACCGAGCCCTTACATCCTGCAAGGCCGGAGTCAAGTTCTTTGAGGGATGCAATCTGCTGTTGCAGATGTGGATGATCGAGCATATTTGTCACCGTCCCTGATACATGAACTACGGGTCTATGGGGAAGAACTGCATCGAAGAGTTTGGTACACGATTGACAGGATTTGAATGCCGGAAGGGGTCATAGATTGGATGTCCCGCCTTCGTTTTATAACCGCAAAACAGATAGAATGGACATTGGGTTGGCTTCCCATTGATGATATTATTTACATTCCCGCCACCGGTCCCTACTTCCTTCTAATGAGTCTCTAAAGCATCCAGCCCTATGCCCCATACCGGGTTTCGAGACAACTTGCGAGATGCCAGAAAGTTCCTAGAGATGAAGATCTTAGTACTTATGTAGTCGAGATCCGCTCCAATGGCCAATTTCTCGAAGAAGTGGTTCACCAAATTTGGAGTGAATGCCAGTATTTGGGGGCAAACACCCGAGTACGTGATTTATCCAGGGGCGAGACATTACCTGGTTATGTTGCTTGGTATGGAAAGAGAGTCGAGATAAATGATGAATCTGAAAGGCCGACTAAAAGGCCTCATATCCAAGAATTTGTCGAAACATCGCAGGAACAATGGGCTTGGTTAGCCAAAGAGAATGATTACCGGACCACCATAAGCAAACTAAAAGATCAAATCAGAAACATCAAATTTGATAGTAGTTTGCAGGATGTTGTAGGTGAAGGAGAAAAGAAGAGATTGGTTCGGGAAAATGAAGCCCCCCGAGCTTAGATTCAGAAGATGAAAATAGCCGCTGAAAACCTGGGAAGAAGCGAAAAAGATGAAAGACTCATAAGCAGTCTTAGGTGAAAAATGTGTGATTACGGGGATGATCTGACAAAGGCTGAGGAAGAATTGGCAAAAGCTCGGGCAAAATTGGCAAAAAAAATAGAAGAACAGACAAGGTTTGTTCAGCAATGAAAGCAAAAGTATGACAGAGGAGTCACGATCTTAAAGAAAAAGCTGACCACTCTTGAAAATGAAATGCTCCAGCAAACAAAGGATTTCAAAGCGGAAATAGAGCATTGCTATATATTGATTTCCTGATTGGAAGAAGATATGCAGCAATTGAAAGACCAAAACCATACGGCCACGCCAGTGTTGGAGGCCCGATCTCAGCAAATTGGACTAAGAAAATGGTGTCATTAAAATGAGGATTAAAAAAATCGTTGATTACGTCGCAATGAAGTGCCATGAATGCGAAGATATGACCAGGTCTATGTTCTTTGCTTATGTGATGACCTTTGTCCGTCAGGTGATGGTTGATTTAGAGTACCTTCAAGAAGAGATTACACGCAGGCCCGCGTCGAAACCGACTGATGTCCCGCGGGCCCCCGGAGTAGTATTGGAGGCTCTTATGTATTTCTAATTTTATTTTATTTTATTTTTTTTTGGCTTTGAGTCTGTATTTTACCTTTTCGAGTTTGTTTATCTTTTCCAAGTCTATTTATTTTTCTATTTTGAGTTTGTATGTTTAATCATCAGTATTTCCAAAGTCTTTGTAATAGAAAACCCAAAAAGATTTTATTTAATGAAATATTGAAAAACCCAAAATTTTCTTTTCTTTTATTCTATATTTATTTCATGAACTACGTAATGATCTGATTCATGTGGCGTCATGATACGTAGGCAATCCTCATCAGATTCGATCATAGCTATAGACAATTTGAGTGAAAAATAAACCGAAATGGAGTGAAAAAATAGAGAGAAAGAAAAAGGGAAAATTGAGTGAAAAGGAAAGAAAAGAGAGAAGAAATAAAAGAGCGAAAAACAGCAAAGAGAAAGGAAAAGAAACCAGGGTTTGAAATTTGAAAAAAGAGATAGCAAAGCCGGGATGAAATACACAGCCGTTGCAAAAACATTTAGAAATGTTTAACTGTTTAGGTGCATTGCATCCCCAATATGTGATTCCCTATCTGTTAAATGTCTCAAACTAACCAGTTTGTTCTGTGTGCAAATGAGTTTAGGTCCTGTTTTAGGTGGTTGGTTTTGTGGTAATCTGGCTTCCCATCCTTACTTCACGAGATCTAAAGGCAGTGTTCATATGGCCTCCGAAAGTCATCTACCAATTATTGATCCTGAGGATAGTCCAGTATCTGCTATTCCACAGTTAGAGTCCGCAGCCGCTGAAGAAAATAGGAGGCTACGCGTCCGCATGTTAGAAATGTGGGACGCTTGGTCTAATGGCAAAGAATCGCCCAATACAATCCCCGGATTTCCTGAACAGCTTCCCAGGACGAATGGAACCTCCAATGTCCCCATCCCCGTAACCAACCCATTCATCATGTTTGGGTACCCTATTATATCAGCCAATTTCACCGGTATGCCTTCTGAGGTTCGCCCCCAGGCATCGTTTTCAGGGGTACCTTCTACATTATTCACCGCACCACCAGTCTCTACTACGGCACAACAAACAGTGCACAAGACATGCTTCGAGCCTTCAGCTTTCACTTTTCAAGTCCCGCAATTTCAGCTAGACACTGCTCATGTTACCCCAAACTCTTACCCTCAGCACTCGCAGTTTGAGTCTCTCATGGAACAAGAAAGAGCCGTGAGAAACCCCGAGTAAGAAGAGATGGCTCGGAAGATGAAAAGCCTCAAACAAAGTCTGAAGAACATGCAAGGCCTGAGTGGCCAAAATAGTGTCTCGTACTCCGATCTATGCATGTTTCCCCATGTTCACCTGCCCGCTGGCTTTAAAATGCCAAAATTTGAAAAGTACGACGGGCACGGAGACCCGATCGCTCACCTGAAATGATATTGTAACAAGCTGAGGGGTGCTGGTGGAAAAGAAGAATTATTGATGGTTTATTTCGGGGAGAGCTTGACGAGAATTGTGTCAAAATGGTACATGGACTAGGACATCTCCCATTGGCATATATGGGACGACTTGGCCCTAGATTTCATCCGGCAATTTCAATACAATGTTGATATAGCTCCAGATAGGAATTCCCTGACCAATTTAAGAAGAAAACCACGAAAAGCTTTCGTGAATACGCTATCAAGTGGCGTGAGGAAGCAGCCAGAGTGAAACCGCCTATGGATGACACAGAAATGGTCAACGTTTTCTTGCAGGACCAAGAGGCCGATTACTTTCAGAACACGATGCGTGCAATGGGCAAACTTTTTGCAGAGGCTATAAAAATCGGAGAAATGGTAGAAAATGGCTTGAAAACTGGTCGAATCATAAGTCAATCTGCTTTGAGAGCCACCTCCCAAGCCATCTAGAATGGCTCGGGAGGTTTAGCAAATCGAAAGAATAAGGAAGAAGGAACCATGATGGCTTCAGGTTCGAGAGGCCCCCGTCAATCCCGCGATCATTCTTACCTGCCTCCCAAAACCCCACAACACTACTACCCCCATCAAGATGCAGTATATGCCGTGGCACCGCCTCCTTATGCGGTGATGAATGCCCAACCCTATACACGGCCACAACAACACTACAACCAAAACTGAGCTCCACCTCCCAGAAATAACCATCCTCACCAAGCTCCATATAACCCCCGTCCACCACAAAACAACTACCAACATAATACATGCCCTCGTGAGCCTCCCAGGAGAAACGACTTCACCCCTATTGGTAAGTCCTACTCTAGCCTATTTTCAAAATTAATCCAGATGGGTCTATTGCAACCTGTGCCTCCAAACTGGCAAAATTCGGAATCTCCATCATACCGGCCCAGTACCAGGTGTGCCTATCATTCGGGGTGAGGGTCATGATATGGAGGATTGTTGGACTCTCAAGAGGGCAGTTGAGAATTTGATAGAACAAAAACGAGTGGTGTTGAGGGACGAGGAAGTCCCCAATGTGACTAACAATCCATTATCAGCTCACAATAACGGGACGGTCATTGGAATGATTTGTGATGATAAAGAGTTTGATACAGCCTTGACAGCCATCATCACCATTGCTGATTCAGAGGCAAGACCTAAAGTGGTGGCGAAACAAGCCAGAAATGAGAAGAAAATCACTCCAATCCCTCAAGTTGCAGAAAAAGCTGTAGAAACAAAAACCGGGGTAGCACCTGCTAAGGACGTAATTCTATATGTTCCTAGGCCTCCAAGGAAGGAACAACTCATGTTGAATACTCCCAAAAGATTTGAGCAAAGGAAAGTCATGTTGAATGTGCCAAAGTTATATGTGCCAAAAGGGACTTATGTGGCGCGGGGCCGGTAATTTCTCCAAGGCTGACTGAGCTCGTGGTTATCAGCCGCACACCACAGAGCCCTATGAGAAACCCCACTGCATTCCCCTGAAATTAAAACAAAACAGTGGTTACTTATAAGGGGAAAGAGATTATGGGAGAAATGAACGAAATGAACCAATCTGGGAAGTACCACAACCCAGAAGAGCTAAAGAAGTTAAAACTGAACAATGATAAATGGTTTCCGCCCAAGAAGCCTGTGAGCGTTGAAGAAGCAGAAGAATTTTTCCGAAAAATGAAAACTTCGGAATATACTATAATTGATCAACTCTGGATGACTCCTTCCCAGGTTTTGCTTTTATCCCTGCTGTTGAGCTCAAATGAACATCAGAAAGTACTCTTGAAAATATTGAATGAGGCATATGTCCTGGTTGAAACTTCAGTCGAACAATTGGAGAAAATGGTTGAATGATTCTTCGAAGTCAACAGGATTTCTTTCAGCTATGATGATTTGCCCCCAGAAGGAGCCACCCACAACAAAGCCATTCACTTGACTGTCAAATGCGAAGGTTATTATGTGAAGAGAGTCATGTTAGATGGTTGGTCCGGGGTCGAAATTTTCCCTCTCTTTCTACGCTCCAGAGGATGGAAATTGGAACAGAAAGAATTCGACCAAACAATGTCTGTGTGCACGCTTTTGATGGTGTTAAGCAAGACACGATAGGGGAGATCGATTTGATTTTGACCATTGGCCCCGTGGAATTCGAAGTGACTTTCCAGGTTCTGGACATAGATACTTCATATAATTTTCTCCTAGGAAGACCATGGATTCACGCTGCAGGAGTTGTGCCCTCCACTCTCCATCAAATGGTCAAATTTGAGTATGAAAACCAAGATATTGTTCTCCATGGGGAGGATGAACAGTCCATTTACAGGGACCCTTCAGTCCCGTGTCTCAAAGCTAGAGAAGGAAGTGAGCACATTGTCTACCAAGCCTTCGAAATTGTGGTCGCTGACCAATGAGAAGAAGGCCCCCCATTTCCTCAACCTTGCTTATCTAATGCCTTAGTCATGGTCGCCATTGAAATGATTAGACATGGGTACAAGCCCGAAAAATGGTCGGGGTATCTCTACAAGGCATCACAGAGCCCATCACTTCGACCGTCAATGAGAAGTTCTTCGGCGTAGGTTTCCAAGCTACAGAGGTCGACAGAAAATGGGTTGATGAGCGCAAGAAAAATGGGTGGGTCCTGCCCCAGCACGTTCTGTATCTCGCCTAGTCATTCGTTAAACCCAAATATGCAGAAGAACAAGAAGAAGAGGCCTTCACGACCGAAGCGATTGAGGATATTTGTAGAGCCATGAAAAAAATGTTGTATGAATCTCACATGGTTCATCCCAGGGAAGGCACGAGCAAGGCCTAGGTGCTGTACATGGGGCCCAATGCCAAGCTTCAAAATTGGAAAGCTACCCCATTCCCCATCAGACGGGAGTCCCGGTAGTCTAGTCTTGACATCTCTTCTACATTACTTGTTATTCCATGGTGTAACTCTAATGTTTTTATTTTATTGTCTTTAATTTTGATGTAAACCCTCCTATCTTCAATTCAATAAAATGGAATCAATATTTCATCGTCAATGGATGTCTCCTTTTCCTTATTCTGATTTTTCTTATCTTTTTCTTTTCAGTTCTAATAATATGGACTTAAATAACATGACATGCCTGCGGACTTCATGCCCAGATCCTAAAATGCTATCTAACTGTTAAATAATGAATCAAGAATCGGAATATGATGAAGATGGGGCTTTTAGGGAAATAAATCAAGAACTGGAAAAATTTGAGAATAAGCCTAAGCCAAACTTAAATGAAACCGAGCCAGTTAATTTGAGCAGTTCAGAAGAGGTCCGGAAAACCATGATAAGCATTCATGCCAATGAAAGAACTAGAGATGCATTGATACAACTTTTGTTTGAATTCAAAGACGTGTTTGCATGGTCCTATGATGATATGCCAGGGCTGAGTGTCGATTTGGTGGTACATAAATTGCCAACTTATCCCGGTTACCCACCCGTCCAACAAAAGCAAAGAAAGTTTAAAACGGATATCAGTGATAAGATCAAAGAAGAAGTCACCAAACAATTAAAATCTGGTGTGATTCGGGTGGTCCGATACACCACATGGTTGGCTAATGTGGTCCTAGTGCCAAAGAAGGACGGGAAAACCCAAATGTGCGTTGATTATCGGGATTTGAACAAGGCAAGCCCCAAGGACAACTTTTCATTGCCAAACATCCACATTCTCGTTGACAGCTGTGCCAAACATGAGATACAGTCTTTCGTGGATTGTTATGCTGGGTACCACCAGGTTCTGATGGATGAAGAAGACGCAGAAAAGACGGCTTTCACCACACCTTGGGGAACTTACTGTTACAGGGTCATGCCATTTGGTCTGAAAAATATCGTGGCAACCTACATAAGAGCCATGACTGCCATTTTCCACGACATGATGCACCAGGAAATTGAGGTGTACATAAATGATGTGATCATTAAGTCCAGAACATAGGAAGACCATGTGTAGGATTTGAGGAAGTTCTTTGAGCGTCTGCGTAGGTATGACTTGAAATTGAATCCAGCTAAATGTGCATTTGGAGTTCCATCTGGGAAACTTCTGGGGTTTATAGTTAGCTGGAGGGGTATTGAGTTAGATCCAACAAAGATAAAGTCTATTCGGGATTTTCCAACTTCGAGAACCAAGAAAGAGGTCATGAGTCTGCTAGGGAGATTGAATTACATCAACAGATTCATTGCTCAGCTTACTACCACGTGTGAGCCCATATTTAAGTTGTTGAAGAAAGATGCGGCGATTAAATAGATAGACGAATGTCAAGAGGCTTTTGATAAGATCAAAGAATATCTGTCAAATCTGCCAGTGTTGGTTCCACCCGAGCCAGGAAAACCTTTATTCTTGTATTTGACAGTCTTGGAAAATTCCTTTGGTTGTGTCCTGGGGCAACATGATGTGACCGGGAAGAGAGAGCAAGCCATATACTACTTGAGCAAGAAGCTTACCAGTTATGAAGCCAAGTATACTTTGTTGGAAAGAACT
Organism: Nicotiana tomentosiformis; assembly: GCF_000390325.3. Taxonomy (NCBI): domain Eukaryota; kingdom Viridiplantae; phylum Streptophyta; class Magnoliopsida; order Solanales; family Solanaceae; genus Nicotiana; species Nicotiana tomentosiformis. The sequence continues at coordinate 149,380,053 of NC_090814.1, read as the reverse complement.
TGTTGCGCCTTAACTTGGGTCGCCCAGAAGCTCAGACATTATCTTTTGGCCTACACCACATACCTCATAACCAGAATGGATCCTCTGTAGTACATATTCCAAAAACCAATGCCTACGGGAAGGCTAGCAAAATGGCAAACCCTGCTCACTGAGTTTGACATTGTTTATGTCACCCGCACGGCAATGAAAGCTCAAGCCTTGGCGGATTATCTAGATGAGAACCCGGTTGGTGATGAATACCAAACCCTAAGTACTTACTTCCCAGACGAGGAAGTAAATTCAGTTGAAGTAATTCCAGAAGACACCAATGCTTGGAAAATGTTCTTTGATGGAGCTGTAAATGTAAAAGGTATCGGGATTGGGGCAATTTTGATTTCTCCCACTGGTCACCACTATCCGGCTACAACCCGGCTTCGTTTCTTCTGTACAAACAACACCGCTGAATATGAAGCCTACATTATGGGCATGAATATGGCAGTCGATCTGGATGTGGAAGAATTATTAATCATGGTAGATTCTGATTTGATCATTCGGCAAGCCCAAGGTGAATGGGAAACTCAAGAAATCACATGCAACATGTGGAAGATCTTAGCAAACGGTTCAAGTCCGTCGAGTTCAGGTATATTCCTCGATTCCATAATGAGTTAGCTGATGCACTAGTTACTTTTGCCTCAATGCTGCCGTATCCGGGCAATGTCTATATTGACCCGCTGGAAATCCAAATTTGAGAAAGGCATGGTTATTGTAATGCAATTGAAATAGAACCAGATGTTCAGCCATGGTATCATGATATCAAAAGGTTTTTGAAAACAAAAGAATATCCCGAGCAGGCCAGTGGAGATCAAAAGAGAACTATCAGAAGGCTTGCCAGCAGTTTCTTTTTGAGTGGAGAAGTCTTGTACAAAAGAACTCCAGATTTGAATCTTTTGAGGTGCGTAGATGCCCAAGAAGCTGAAAAGATCATGAACGAAGTGCATTCGGGAGTATGTGGTCCCCACATGAACGGATATGTCCTTGCAAAGAAAATTCTGTGGACAGGTTATTACTGGATGACCATGGAAAAGGATTGCTTCAGTTTTGTCCGAAAATGCCATCAGTGTCAGATACACGGTGACCTGATTCATGCACCGCCTTCAGAATTACATTCTATGTCAGCACCTTGGCCATTTGTTGCCTGGGGTATAGATTTCATTGGTCCGATCGAGCCGAAAGCTTCAAATGGGCATAGATTCATCTTAGTTGCCATTGATTATTTCACAATGTGGGTTGAAGCAGTCACTTTCAAAGCCGCCACCAAGAAAGCGGTGGTGGACTTCATGCATTCCAACAATATTTGTCATTTTGGAATTTCTAAAACTATCATTACAAACAATGCTGCAAATCTAAACAGTCACTTGATGAGGGAGGTATGCGAACAATTTAAGATTACGCATCGTAACTCTACCCCTTATCGGCCCAAAGCTAATGGCGTCGTTGAAGCTGCAAAAAAGAATATCAAGAAGATCCTTAGGAAAATGATTCAAAGTTCTAGACAATGGCATGAAAAGATGCCTTTTGCATTATTAGGATATCGCACAACCGTGCGCACATCAGTCGGGGCCACGCCTTACTTATTGGTTTATGGCACTGAAGTTGTAATACCTGCAGAAGTTGAAATTCCCTCTCTTTGAATCATTGTTGAAGCTGATATCGAGGATGATAAATGGATCAAGACCCATTTGGAACAATTAACTATGATTGATGAAAAACTAATTGCTGCAGTTTGTCACGGGCAGTTGTACCAACAAAGAATGGCCCGTGCCTACAACAAGAAAGTGCGGCCCAAGAAATTCGAGGTGGGGCAACTTGTTCTGAGACGTATTTTCCCTCATCATGAGGAAGAAAAAGGAAAATTTGCTCCAAATTGGAAAGGTTCGTCAATTATAAGAAAATTGTTGCCGAAAGGAGCGTTGTACTTAGGAGACATTGAAGGAAATGACCCCGAAACAACTGTCAATGCAGATGCGGTCAAGAGGTATTATGTTTGACCCTTTTCGCAGCTTTAATACTCTCCGATTGGGATGACGAAGGCTTTCATTCTTGCTACCTAAACACTACCAACCCTTGCAAACCCTTTGAGCCAGTTCCCTTTCTTTGATTACCCTCTTTGGAACCTGAAAATGCTAAAAAAAAAAAAGAAAAGAAAAAACAAAAGCTCCTTGAACTACATTCGACTTGATTCCGAAAGGATACGTAGGCAGCCTCTCTCTGGGGTTCAGTCACACCAAAATAAAAATTCAAATTCCCCCAAAAGTTGAAACTGGGGCAGAAGTTAGAATGGTTCGACGATGTGGTTCACCTGAAAGGTTCCAAGGTTGTAATTCAATCCAAATGCTTTTTACCTCAAAACCCTGTTCAAGTCCTTCTAATCAATCGGCAAAGAGTTTCGAAATGAGAAGATACAGTTACTTAGATCTGATACAACAAAATGAAAAAAATGAAATGAGACAGTCTTATTGGTGAAAACCCTCACGGGCACTGTAAGGCGATGGCAAGCAGAGACATTGAAAATGAGAGTTTTATTAGGAAAAACTGCAAAGAGCACTATAAGGCGATGGTGAGAAGAGAAATAAGAGAGGTCAACGGGTGAAAACCCGCAAAGGGCGCCACTGATCGAAAAACAAAAAAAGGATCCTCACAGTCACTGTCATCGGCATAGTCCTGGGTAAGGTTTCTCGGTTTCAAGGCAAAGTTGTGATGAATTTCTGAGAGTTGGATGGTTTACACAGATCAGGCATCCAGTCCAAGAGGCATGTCATGTTCATTGAAGTCCGCATGCACTCCAGATAAGTCTTTTTTTTTTCCTTTTCCCAAAAGGGATACCTCTTATCTAAATTCATTTGTCCATTTCATTGCTTGTTTTTCTTTGAATACCTTTCGATCTAACTCTGTTCCGGAACTAAGACAAAGAAGGGATGGCAAGATTGATTTACAGGGATTTTGTCTGATACAAGCTAACATTCAAGAAGGTACCCAGCCTCGGCAGGTGCATCGAGTCGACTCCCACTGGTCATGATGGCCGATGTTTCGAAATCAAAAACTCCTGAAAAGAAAGGAAATCAAAGTCAAATGCCCACAAAGGCAAAATAAAGTTGAAAGGTTAAGTCCCACGTGACTAATCGTCATGGCAAAGTCTGGAAAATCTAGAGGTTCTCCAAGGTCAGAAATGCAATCAGTATTCAGGAAATAACCAGTTGCAGTTGAAAGGGCCGAGATCAAGTGACCGAAACATTCAAGGCCACAAAACCAACCACTGTTTCAAACTAACAAATTTTCCTTTGTTTGAAAAAAATAGAAAACAGGTGCAGTCCAAAAGCAACCTTGCGAGAAGCAGGTGCAACAAAAAAGAAACTGCGCAAGGGCTAGAAACAGCTTTGTAGCAATAACTCCAAAAAGGGAAGTCTCCTCCAAAATTCTTTCCTGCATTTACTCATTCTCTGAAATAAAATATAAAATAAAAAAAAAAAAAATGATGAAAAATGATGATGAAAATGATAAAAAGAAAAAAAAGAAAAAAAAAGAGAAAGTTCAAAATCATGGCAGTATAGGGTACACCAATCCCTAGCTGTATTTTCCAACATAGGGTATCCACTCCCTAGTTGGTGATCATTTTAGACATATGGTCTCCACTCCCTAGTTGGTTATCATTTTAGACATAGGGTCTCCACTCCTTAGTCGCTTTTCCAACATAGGGTCTCCACTCCCTAGTTGATGATTTTTAGACATAGGGTCTCCACTCCCTAGTTGATGATTTTTAGACATAGGGTCTCCACTCCCTAGTCTCTTTTCCAACATAGGATCTTCACTCCCTAGTTGATAATTTTTAGACATAAGGTTTCACTCCCTATTCTCTTTTCCAACATAGGGGCTCCACTCCCTAATTGATGATTTTATTTTAGACATAGGGTATCCACTCCCTAGTCACTTTTCCAACATAGGGTCTCCACTCCCTAGTTGATGATTTTTAGACATAGGGTCTCCACTCCCTAGTTGATGATTTTTTGACATAGGGTCTCCACTCCCTAGTCGCTTTTCCAACATAGGGTCTTTACTCCCTAGTTGATGATTTTGTTTTAGACATAGGGTCTCCAATCCCTAGTCACTTTTCCAACATAGGGTCTCCACTCCCTAGTTGATAATTTTTAGACATAGGGTTTCCACTCCCTAGTCGCTTTTCCAACATAGGGTCTCCACTCCCTAGTTGATAATTTTTAGACATAGGATCTCCACTCCCTAGTCGCTTTTCCAACATAGGGTCTTCACTCCCTAGTTGATGATTTTTAGACATAGGGTCTTCACTCCCTATTCGCTTTTCCAACATAGGGTCTCCACTCCCTAGTTGATGATTTTTAGACATAGAGTCTCCATTCCCTAGTCGTTTTTCCAACATAGGGTCTCCACTCCCTAGTTGATAATTTTTAGACATAGGGTCTCCACTCTCTAGTCGCTTTTTCAGCATAGGGTCTCCACTCCCTAGTTTATTTTATTTTAGACATAGGGTCTCAACTCCCTAGTCGCTTTTCCAACATAGGGTCTCCACTCCCTAGTTGATAATTTTTAGACATAGGGTCTCCACTCCTTAGTCGTTTTTCCAACATAGAGTCTCCACTCCCTAGTCGTTTTTCTAACATAGGGTCTCCACTCCCTAGTTGATTTTATTTTAGACATAGGGTCTACAATCCCTAGTCGCTTTTCCAACATAGGGTCTTCACTCCCTAGTTGATTTTTATTTTTAGACATAGGGTCTCCACTCCCTAGTCACTTTTCCAACATAGGGTCTCCACTCCCTAGTTGCTTTTATTTTAGACATAGGGTCTCCATTCCCTAGTCTCTATTTTCCCCAAGGGTACATAATCCCGACCTTTTATTTGCTTTCAATAATGAAGTAGTATAGAGTTTTGTTGCAAATAACTCACGAAAGTTTCCTAGTGAAAGCTGGGGTAGAAATATTTCGTTCGTTCGTCTTGTTTTGGTGTCTGAGAAGGTTTTACCTTGAGGCACGGGTTCGAGATGACCAAAAGAAGACGTCTCAATCTGAAATAAAGAAAAGAAAAGAAAAGAAGTGAATCCAAAGTGCTGAAGCGGAGAAAAGATGTGGACCACTCAAGACATGACAGAAGTCACAGGCTTTGCATGTCCCGCCTTGATTCGAAAAGTTGAAGAAGAATGAACTAGCACCTGTAGCTAACTAGCATCAAAATTCAGATCAGAGTCTGCGTGGGGAACCAGCCAAGACTCAAGATCAAGCTTCAGAAAAATATAGATAGGAATCTTGTAACTCATAGATGATAGGCTTAGTTAGTTTAGTTTTTCATTTTGATTTTGGTGTGATAAAGAGTTCAGCAAGCACTAAACAGCAACAACAGCAGTGAAATCACAGCTTCTCGGTAGTCCCGGCTACCAAAACATCCAAAACTATACTGACCTGATTTCTTTACAGCCAAGGATATGTAGGCAACCTCCGAAGTAAGGTTCGGTCAAACCTTTTCAAAATGCTTCCCATGGAGTATCCAGCTGGCAAATATTGCTCGCAACTGCTCACTTTATCTTTGCCCGAAAACTCTTTATGTTCTCGAGCAAAGAGGGGCAGCTGTTAGCACGTGATTTTTGCCCGAAGAAAAAATACTCCTACAAATTCACAAAAAAAAAATATAGATTTGTTTTTAATTATTTTAAATTTTATATAATTTTTAGGAATTTCTTGTTAATTGTTGTTTACATTTAGTTGCATGTTTAATATTCTAAAATTATAATAAAATACCCAAATATTGTCTAAAATATTCGTTGTATAACATTTTAGGTTTATTTGCATTTAGGAATTAATTACAAGAGTAATTGCATTATTAAGCAAAAAATTGCAAAAATGGTCAATTTTTACATATTTTGCTTTTAGTCTTTAAAATTAGTATTTTTCTTTTCTTTAGTTTTTAAGTTAATTAGTTGTTTTAATGTTAGAAATAGATAATTAATTTTAATTTTATAAATTATATTAATTTAGGACTCAATTTAGGTTTTTAATTAATTATGATTTAAAGTCAAAAAGAGAAAAGATTAAAGAAAGGAAAAGGGGTTATTTTCTCTTCATTCACAACTGGGCCAGCCATTTCAGAGGCCCAGTCGTTCTTCTCCCCCAGCCCAACTCCCTTTTAAAATCCGGTCCAATTCCCCCTTATTAAACGACCCCGTTTTGCCCTAAGCCAATCCCAGTCGTTGATCTTCCACCATCCAACGACTGGAACTGATCTTATTTCCCCTTTAAAATGTCGGACCCCCCTCCCCAAAACCCTAGAGATTAACCTCAAAATTTCCTCACCTCTCTCTCTCACCTCCGCCGTCTGTAGCCGCCGGAAATCGCTTGCGGCGGCGACGCTACTCCAAACCCCCTCAAAATCACACCCTATAATCCTCTCTTCACCCTCAATCCAAATTCACCATCAAACTTTCCGAAACCCCTATCAAATCCTTCCAATTTCGGATCTGGAAATTCTGGAAAAAAAACTAAATCCTTCCTCTTCTAATTACTCCTCGACCCCAGCCAGTTTAAACTCAAAACCTACATCAATTGATTGCTCTTGATGAGAGCAATTGATTGATGTTAGTCTCAGTTCATCTCACGGCCACCGGAGTTTGTTCAGTTTATCGGAGTTGATGTCGATTCCCAGTCTCTTTATTATTAGCTCTTATACGGCTTCAATTGGTAACTCCGTGATCCTTTTCTTTTGTTCAGAATTAATAATTTTCTTGAACATCTGTTTTGCATTTTTATTCAATTTAGTTAGACACTTTGCATACTATTCGATTCCGTGTTTGCATGAGTAGATTAACAGTTCAATTGCAGGACCTCGATTAGTTAATCGCATGTGTTTAGGTTAATTGAATCATTTTTAATTAATTCAGGAATTTAGTTAGGATTAATTAGTAGATTGTCTATGTTTTATTTGTTCTCTAATTTTAGCTTAATCACTGATTTTTAGATTCCTTTGCTAATTAACAAGTTTAATTTCATAGCTCATTAATGTTTCAGTTAGTTTTTGTCATATTAAACTCTTTATATTTATCATTTTTATAGTGTTAGCTTTAATTGTTCAAAATCAATTGTTTTGTTTATTTTTTATCTTTTGGGCTGTTTTAGTTTTGGAACTTGATGAGTTGTCAGGCTTGACAAATAGAAAGCCCAATTAGTTTGGGCCTAAGCTTGTTGGTCATTTGGCTTAATTCTTTGAATATTTGGGTTAATAGAGAATAGAGTGAACTTTTCAGAAGTTCATAGGTTCTGGGAATAAAAGAAGTTTCTAGAAACAAGGACATCTGTCCCAATCTGTTAAGAAATTGGACATCTGTCCATTTTCTATTTTGAAAAGATGTCAATTCCCTGATTTTAAGGGAAGGCTGGCAGATTCCTTCACTCTCTCTCATTCCTATCATCTTGCACTCTCACATTCTATAAAAGGGACCCTATACTCCTCATACACGGAGGTTAATATTCAGCATATTCACTCAAAAAGCACACACAGTCTTAGACAAAAAAGGATCACAACTACTAGAAATTTAGGTTTTTCTTTGAAATTTGAGTTTAAAAAGCTGTTAAAAACACTCCAAAAATCAGAGAGATATAAAGATTGAAAACTGCTTCTAGTCACTTTGGGATTTTGGCATCATTTCTGAGTTCAAAGTTTGGTTTGGTTGGAAGAAATTGCTGGTTTAATTGCTGCTATTGTTTTCTTTTGTTCATCTGGGATTCAAATTGTCCTCGTGATCTCTGTTGCTGCTCTGTTTTGAGCTCTTTGTTAGCTATACTCCTTGATCTTTACTTGGCAAAATTCAGCTTCATTTGCAAGTTTAGGTACACATCTCGCTGCACATGTACCTCTGTTTGATTTGCAATTAAATGTTAGTTATTCCTTAAAGTTATTTGTTGTGGTTGCGTAAATTGACTATTCCTGTTTGTAAACGTGAATGAATGTTAGTTTTGATATGCTTTAGACCTTAAACTTGTTATGGATTTGCATGATTGAGGACAAATGGTCTCCTTAGTAATTTTGTGGCTGAAATTGTAGTTGATTTCACATGTTTAGTTAGATCTCAAACTACATATCTCATGGTCAAATACATGCTGCCTCTATTCAAAATACTAACTGCTGGAAATCTGAGCTTGCTTTTTATGATAAATTAAGGTCTAATGATGGATTTGAAGGTCAACAACTATGGATCTGTCCACAAGTTGGTTTGAGTTGCATTTTAATGGCTTTACTCACATGATAATTCTTAGCTCTAATCATTGACATTCTCATAATTTGTTTAAGTATGAGCTTTAAAATAGAACAGGTTTTTTGCTTGAATGATGGCTAAGCTATGTGTGGTAATGAAGCATGTAGGGCCGTTGATTTAGTTTTATTATCAATACTAATAGTTTGGTAATTAGCTTCATTATAATTTCAAGATACTATTAAGTTGCTATTTGAGAACATTTGATTGTTGTAAATATAAAAATGGCCACTGATTTTTGTTCTAAGCCATGATCAACGGGTTTGATATTAAGGGTGTATTTGATTATCTCATAAAAGTTCTATTAGAGTGTCTGGCTTTTTCTTTCTCTTATTTTGTAAGAAACGAACCGCTCATACCTTTTATTTACAGCATAATGATGCCAGTAAGGGGTTTGATGTGTGGATTGAATGAATTCTTCTATTTACAATAATACATAGGGCTTGTTTCTGGGCCCAAGTTGAAAGAACATGAGGTTTAATATTACTGTCCCTCAAGTTATATATCCCTTTCATCATTAATTGATTATCCTCTTTTGAACTCGAGTAGTCCCAAATGTATTCAAACTATAAACAAATTTAAATGACTGGGAAGTCTTGGCTCGTCAATAGTTCGAATTCGATTTAGCTAATTGCAGACTTTGTCCACAAATAACTCCATAATTCCAGACATCCTCATGTAATCTTAAACCTTAGGAAAACATTTAAACCCATAAACATCGTAGTTTGCTTTAGGCGCGTAATTAATCATCACGGTTATGTGTACGGTTCCCGTGGTATAGTCGTGATACATAATCCCTAATTCGGGTGCGCAATTCATGTGACCCGGCCATAACTTCAAATAATAATAATATTAACATATTGTAAATCGCGGGTGCGTTTCACGTGGCGCAATTCACAATTTGTACCAAAAACAAATGAGTGTGCGACATCGCAACTTGTTCAAACAGATTCCATAAATAATTAAAAGCGGTTTAAAAGGTAAAAATGCACAATATGTCTCAAATATATTTTAAATCAGATAATTAGGCCAATTATTAATAGTTGAGAGACCGTGCTAGAACCACGGAATTCGGGAGTGCCTCACACCTTCTCCTAGGTTAACAGAATTCCTTACTCAGTCTTCTATGTTCGCAGACCATAAATAAGAGTTAATTTCCTCGATTTGGGATTCTAAAATAAACCGGTGACTTGGGACACCACAAAAATATTCCAAGTGGCAACTTTGAATCAATAAATAATCTCATTTCGAATAATGTCACTTAAATTGGAAAAACTCTCATATCCCCTCGGGAAAAAGGAGGTGTGACAAGCATAACTGCAATAACTTATTGTTTGGACTACAATGCCTTCTATGCTAATTTTTAATATTTAAGATTTTAAAATTAATAAAATTTGTCTATTAAATTCTTATTAAAAAAATATAGGAAAGCTTAATAAAATCAATTTCATCAGAATCCTTCGTATTGACAATATATTACCACTGCATAATGTCCAATACAAAATAAAAAGTAATGTTAAATGGACTGCATTATTAGTTAAAATTGATTACAAAAAATACCCCAACGATAATATATTTTTATATTATATTTGAATTATTTTCCTACTCAAATAATATTTTTTATCAATTTTTCGTGTAATATTAAAAAATACCCAATTATTAAACAACAACTAAGAAAATGTTTGAGAATATAAATGTGTGAGAAAGAGAAAAAAAATGGTAGGTAAGAGTCAATACCACTAATGATTATACAAACATAAAAATCTAAAAGTAAAATGTCATATCAATCTTTTACTCTTTGAATATAAAATTTATGGTGGATAAAATAGTAATTAAGATTAAATATTCAAAACAGGATATGAACTAATATTAAGATCTGAATCAATATAGAATAAATTATATTTTTTATATTAAAATCAAATAATTAAATTTTTTAATTAATTATTTAGCAAGAGAATCCAATTCAATTATTTTTTAAATTCATTATATGAGTAAAATTCGTATTCAAGTTAAAAAAAATCTTAGGGTACATAAATTTATTCCATAAAAAGAGAGTTAGAACACCAAGTAAAAAGGTTAATATATTATTAAGAATCAAAATGCTATACAAGTGTCTAAGGAAGCACAATCAAAGGTAAATTCTAAACAAGAACAAGCTTTCAAGACTATATTATAAAGAGACGACTCTGCTATAACGGGATTATTCTTTGTAGATGCCTCTAGCGAAATCAAAATAATATTTATATGTCACACATTACTTGGAAATATCATATCAAGAGGCATGACATTGTTAGCAATAATAGCAAGTGGTGTACCAACTACGCTTTTATTGTGAGGCTACCCACTTTAAATTTGATATACATCTTCAAACAACTTAAATAACCATCACAAATATATCAAAGCAGAGCAATGGTGCTAAATTTATAAGGAAAGCAAAATTGACAATATGGGATGAAGCACTTATGGCTAAGTGTCAAACAAAGTTCTAGAGATATATTGGATATTAATAAACCGTTTGGTAAAAAATTAATGGTTTGGAAGGTAATGCGGGTTACTAAACCACTCGAGATGCAGAAAATGGATCCTCGCTCTCGACACCCTCCCCATTGGGCTTTGAGTACGGCAGCAGCCCAAACATAGACCGAATTAGGGGCCTAAACTCTTGAGTAGATTGCCCATGGAAAGGAGCTTACTCCAAGATCTGACTCCGCCGCCTATCTATTTTTTTTTATTTATCTTTATTCAAAGTAAGCACGTGAACCCATAGGAACATGGCCCTTCTTTTTTGCAAAAAAGTTTCTGAATTATCATCACATCAGCACGCGCAGAAAGCAAATCTTAAGCGAACATCTGAGCTCAGTAGCGCATTTACTATTTGGAGATGGATGGCGCGAGACAGGGTAAAAAGAAGAATTTTTTTCCATTAGCCGAGGAAAGAAGTAGCAAAGACTTCTTTATCTAACTTTCATTTTTGAGTAGTTTCTTTTTTCTCTTATTTGGATTGAAATAAAGAAAAAACTTCCTTTTCTTTCTCTTCTTTATTTTTGTTTTATGTCAAATACTACCAGTTCCAAAATCGACAAAAACAGAGATTGTAAAGGCTAGCTTGCCAAGTTATACTTCTGGTGTAACGACCAGGCCGGTCGTTTTGAGTATTATAACCTCGTTCTCCCATTTACTGCTCAATTTATGCCTTACAATTGATTTATGACTTATCGCGTTAGTTGGTTCGGGTCCGGAAGGAATTCGGAGTGTAATGAGTCACTTAGTCTCATGATTTAAAACTTTTAAGTTAGAAAAGTTGACCGGATGTGGATTATATGTAAACGACCTCGGATTCAAATTTTAATGATTCCAATAGTTCCGTATGATGATTATGGACTTAGGAGCGTGTTCGAAAAATTATTTGGAGGTCCGTAGTGGAATTTGGCCTGAAATGCCGAAAGTTAAATTTTTGGAAAGTTTGACCGGGGGTTGACTTTTTAATATCGGGGTCAAAATCCGATTCTAAAAATTTTAATAGGTCTGTTATGTCATTTATGGCTCGTGTGCAAAATTTGAGGTCAATCGGACGTGATTTGATAGGTTTCGACGTTGTATGTAGAAATGGAAAGTTTCAAAGTTTATTAGGCTTGAATCTATGTGTGATTCGTATTTTTAGTGTTGTTGGATGTAATTTGAAGACTCGACTAAGTTCGTATGATATTTTAGGACTTGTTGGTATATTTGGTTGAGGACCCGAGGGCCTCGGGTGAGTTTCAGATGGTTAACGGATCAAAAAGTGGACTAAAATAGTTGCTGCAATTTCCTTCTGCTGCAAATTCTTTCTCCCAGAATCGAGCCCAGAATCTCCCAGAATCGAGGGCCATGATCGACCCCAGGATCGAAGCTAGGGTCGAAGGCCATGATCGACCCCAGGATCGAAGCCACGATCGAAAGCAAGGTCGAGGGCCATGATCGAGGGCAAGGATCGAAGGCCAGGGTCGAGGGCCAGGATCGAGGGTCAGGATCGAGGCCCAAGCTCGAGGAACACGATCGAAGGCCTAGGATCGAGGCAAGATCGAGGGCTATCTCGGCAGAATAATAAAGTAGGGGACTTCGTCCCATTCCCCATTATTGACAAATTAGAGCTTGAGGAGAGGCGATTTTTGAAAGATTTTCAAGGAAAACTTGTGGTAAGTCCCTTGTGATCATTTCTACTCCACAATATTGAATTATCATCGAATAATCCGACTAGATTACATATTTTTGAGGTGTAAATCGGAGATTTGAACTTAGAAATTTAGAAATAAGATTTGATGATTTGGAGGTCGAGTTGAGGTTGGATTTTTGTAAAATTAGTATGGGTAGACTCGTGGTGGAATGGGCTTTCGGATTTTGTAACTTTTGTCGGGTTCCGAGATGTGGGCGAATTTTGAGCTAAATTTTGAATTTTTATGAAAAATTAGTATTTTCTTATGGAATTAATTCTAATAAATTTTATTGACTGAACCGAATTATTGTGACTAGATTCGAGGCACCCGGAGGCCGATTTGCGAGGCAAAGGCATAACAGAGTAAAGAATTTTACGTTTTGAGGTAAGTAACAGTTATAAATTTGGTCATGAGGGTATGAAACCCCTGATTTTTGTGTCATGTTATTATTTTGGAGGTGACGCACATGCTAGGTGACGGGCGTGTGGGTGTGCACTGAAGGGATCGCGACTTGGTCCGTCTCGTGAAACTGTAAAGTTGAATAACTTGTTGTTAGTTATATGCTATCTTTGTGTTGAATAAATTTGACTGTAAATCATGTTTAAAATCATGCTTAGGCTATGCGATAGTACTGTTGGACCCACAGAGGTCGTGTACTTGTTGAATTATTTGCTAATTGTTGTCGTGTACTCAGTCATGATTTTACTTGTGCATCATACCTCAGTCTTTCTTGATATTTGTTGATTCACTATGTTATCTTTGTTTGGGTTGATCTTTATGATTTCGGAGAGCCCGAGAGACAAGAGAGGTTGAGGACTGAGTAAGGCCAAGGGCCTGTCGGTGAGGTAAGGATATATGGCACGTGAGTTGTCCCTGCAGGATATTATAGCACGTGAGTTGTCCGTGCAGATTATGGCGCTTGGGATGTAGGAGCCCCTTCAGAGTTTGTACAACCCCAGTGAGCGCGGGTACCCATTTAGTGTGAGTGCTGAGGGCTGAGAGCTGAGTGGTTGAGCTATTGTGACGAGTTGAGTGACTGTTGCCTGAGAGGTTGTACTTGCTTTTCATTTATTGTGGCATTTAGTTGCTATCTGTCATTATTGTGAAATTCTCTGAAAGATTCTATATCCGGATTACATGAACATGAACTGTATAAAATTGATTTGACTTAAACTGTTGGATTTGAAAGCATGTCTATTCTTTGCTGGAATTACTGTAAGTGAACTATAACTGTGTAGCTCGTCACTATCTTCAGTTCCTTATTTATTATTGTTACTTGCTGAGTTGGTTGTACTCATACTACACCCTGCACTTCGTGTGCAGATCCAGGTGTTCCCGAACATAGCGGGTGTTGATTCTTTCTCACAGTTGATTTTTCGAAGATTCTGAGGTAGCTGCCGTGTTTCACAAACCTTGCCTCTCCTTCCCTATCTCCTTATTTATTGTATTTGGTCTTAGACTATTATAGACCGTATTTTCCAGACTTGTATTCATATTAGATGCTCATGTACTCAGTGACATCGGGTTTAGGGAGTAATTATATTTGTACTTGTGAGATTTCTTTCGCTAAATTAAATCATTATGTTTTCTCCGCTGTTAGAAGTAGATCTCATTGGGTTAGTTTCTCTCCATTTCTTAACTTATATATTGATACCTTTTTATATGTATAACACCACCTCTCTGCGAACGATCTTTGCCAAACGCTCCATCCCCTCCCCAACAGTCAAAAACCAGAACACACACTCACAGGCAGTCGGCGACCACCCCACGCTGGCAACCACCCCCACCGACAGGTAAGCCCCCCTCCCCCTTCATCTCTCACGCCTCCCCTTCCTCTCTCTCCTCTTTATTCTTTCCCTCTTCCCCACTCCCATACTTATTAGATCAACAACACTGCCGGCGACTGCTGTTTCGCCGGGCAGCAATATTAGCCCTTTTCCCTCTTGCTTTTCTTCTTCATTTTTAATTCTTAGTTGCGGGTAATCCCCCCTCCCTTTCTCTGCTCCTTTCCTCTTCATTACCTTTTATTTGCGCTTTTTTGTTACGGTTGGGACTTCACCCGTGGTAGCGGTGACAGCCCTTCCCCCTTTGTTTGGCTTCGTAGTGTTTTGTGTGTATTTCAAGTTAGGCTCGGTGGCTTTTGGCGGTGAGCGGGACGTGCGTGTACAAAAAGTGAAGAACAGTCCGGGCGACTGTCAATAAGGGGCGACGCGGGAGTTGGACGTGAACGTGCAAGGTGGTCGCAATGCCGCCGTGTAGACCAAAACAATTCCAGGTTCTAATTGCGGGAGTTGGTACCTCCCATTTTGTTGTTTCCCTTCGTTGTGTTAGTTAAATTGCTGCCATCTTAGTTCGTATTAGTTTAATCACCATATTAGCGTGCCTGTAGTTACAATATATCTTCTTCTACTCTGGTTTGTTGCTTAGTATGTGTTAGTGATTTCCTTTAGTCTGTCGTAGGTATAGTGGCTAGGGTCTGGGATGGCCGAGTAAGGTCATGTCCTCGGGGGGAGCGGGGGGTAAGGCAATGGTTAGGGGGTGGGAAGGCAGGAAAGGGAGGTAAGGGGAACAAGGGTGCCTATAAGTTGAGAATTGGGTCATGGAACATAGGTACACTGACGGGTAAGTCTATAGAGTTGGCAAAGATCCTTCAGAAGATGAGGGTCAATGTAGCATGTGTCCAAAAAACTAGGTGGGTAGGGTCTATGGCGAGGGATACGGACGGGTATAAGCTTTAGTACTCCGGAGTCCGGAAGGGTAAGAATGGTGTGGGTATCTTGGTAGATGGGGAACTTAAAGAGTCAGTGGTTGAGGTTATACCGGTGAATGATAGATTGATGACTATTAAGTTGGTGGTTGGAGAGTGCACCCTAAACATCGTTAGCGCCTACACCCCGCATGCGGACTTGGATGAGGAAGTTAAACTGCGATTCTGGGAGGGGTTAGATGAGATTGTGTGTCAAGTACCGCCTACTAAGAGGCTATTTATATGAGGGGATTTCAATGGTCATATTGGGTCGACCGCAAGCGGCTATGGCGAGGTGCATGGAGGCTTCGGTTTTGGGGAGAGGAACTGAGGAGGTACTTCGCTGTTAGACTTCGCTAAGGCTTTTAGTTTGGTGATTGCGAACTCTAGCTTTCCGAAGAGGGATGATCATTTAGTTACTTTCCAAAATACTGTGGCGACGACTCATATTGACTATATCCTCCTTAGGAGGTATGACAGAGGGTTGTGTAAGGATTGTAAGGTTATTCCGGGTGAGATACTCACGATGCAGCAGATGTTCTTAGTGATAGATGTTGGTATTATGTTAAAGAGAAGGAAAAGGTTCGACCGCGGACGGCCGAGAATCAGGTGGGGTGCCTTGACTAAGGATAAAGCCCAGGAGTTGGAGGGGCGGTTGTCGGCTGTGGGAGCCTGGAGGAACAGTGGTGACGCAATCATTATGTGGTCAACGACAGCAAACTGTATAAGGGAAGCTGCGAGAGAAGTGTTAGGGACCTCGAGGGTGTCTCTGGTAGGCACAAATGAGACTGGTGGTAGAATAAAGTGGTCCAAGGTAAAGTGGAAGCGAAGAAGACAGCATACCTAAAATTAGTAGGGAGCACAAGTGAGGAGGAGAGGAGGGCATGCATGGAGTGGTATAAGTTATCTAGGAAGGAAGCAAAGCTGGCGGTCACGGAGGCTAAAACTGCAGCCTATGGCCGTATGTATGAGGAACTAGGGGAAAAAAGACGGAGAGAAGAAGTTATTCCGGCTGGCGAAGACGAGAGAGAGAAAGGCCCGGGATTTGGACCAAGTGAGATGCATCAAGGACAATGATGGTAGAGTATTGATAGAAGATGCTCGGATTAAGAGGAGATGACAGACTTACATTCATAAACTTCAGAACAAAAAAGGGGATCGGGATATTGTGCTAGGTGAACTGGAGCATTTCGAGAGTCACCGTGACTTTGGGAACTGCAAGCGCATCGAGGTTGAGGAGGTCGTGGGAGTTATGCGTAAGATGAGTAGGGGTAGAGCGATCGGTCCAGACGAAATCCCGATTGAATTTTGGAAGTGTGTGGGTAGAGCAAGCTTGAAGTGGCTGACTGGATTGTTTAATGTTATTTTTAAGACGAAGAGGATGCCGGAAGAGTAGAGGTGGAGTACGGTGGTTCCGTTGTATAAGAACAAAGGTGATATCCAGAGTTGTAATAATTATAGGGGTATCAAATTACTGAGTCATACCATGAAAGTTTGGGAGAGGGTGGTTGAAGCGAGGGTGAGGAGGACAATGTCTATATCCGACAACCAGTTCGGGTTCATGCCGGGTCGTTCTACTACGGAAGTTATACACCTTATTAGGAGGTTGGTAGAACGGTACATGGAGCGGAAGAAGGATTTGCACATGGTGTTTATTGATTTAGAGAAAGCGTATGACAAGGTTCCTAGAGAAGTTCTCTTGAGATGCTTAGAGGCAAAAGGCGTGCCGGCTGCCTACATTTGGGAAATTAAGGACATGTATGATGGGGCTAAGACTCGGATTAGGACTATAGGAGGCGACTCTGAGCAGTTTCTAGTTGTTATGGGGTTACACCAAGGTTCTGCGCTCAGTCCGTTCTTATTTGCCCTGGTAATGGATGTGTTAACACACCATATTCAAGGGGATGTGCCATGGTGTATGTTATTCACCGCTGACATAGTTCTGATTGATGAGTCACGAATCAGTGTTGACGAGAGGTTAGAGGTCTGGAGACAGGCCCTTGAGTCTAAGGGTTTCAAGCTGAGCAGGATGAAGACGGAATACCTGGAGTGTAAGTTCAGCACTGAGCCGAGGGAAGTGGGCATGGAAGTGAGGCTTGAATCATAGGTCATACCAAGTAGTGGAAAATTCAAGTACCTTGGATCGGTTATCCAGAGGGAAGGCGAGATTGACGAGGATGTCACACACCATATTGGGGTGGGTGGATGAAGTGGAGGTCAGCATCTGGAGTCTTGTGTGATAAGAGAGAGCCACTGATACTCAAAGGTAAGTTTTACAAAGCGGTAGTTAGACCGTCCATGATTTATGGAGTTGAGTGTTGGCCTGTTAAGAACTCACATATCCAGAAGATAAAAGTAGCAGAAATGAGGATGTTGAGTTGGATGTGCTGACACACTAGGATGGATAAGATTAGGAATGAAGATATTCGGGAGAAGGTGGGCGTGGCTCCCATTGATGACAAGATGCGGGAAGCGCGACTCAGATGGTTCGGACACGTACAAAGGAGAAGCCCAGATGCCCCGATAAGGAGGTGTGAGCGGCTGGCTTTGGAGGGCACAAGAAGAGGTAGAGGACGGCCTAAGAAGTATTGGGGAGAGGTGATCATGCATGACATGGCAAGGCTTCAGATTTCCGAGGACATGGCTCTTGATAGGAAGTTGTAGAGGTCGAGTATTAGAGTTGTAGGTTAGGAGGTACATAGTTGAGCCTCCTTTACTTCGTACCTTTTGTGAGGCTAGTCTGGTAGGGTTTTTGTCGATGTCAACTAGTGGCAAGGTTGTGTCTTACTACTCTTTTGTTTTCCATAGTGTCAGTTCTATGTATTATCTATCGCGTTTGCTTTGCATCTACTTTTTCATTTTCATGATGTTATTTTTCCTATGGTTTCTATTGGTGATACTGATATTGTCTCTTTTTATCTTCTTGAGCCGAGGGTCTTTCGGAAACAACCTCTCTACTCTCTCTACTCTCTCTGGGGTAGGGGTAAAGTCTGCGTACACACTACCCTCCCCAGACCTCACTAGTGGGATTTCACTAGGTTGTTGTTGTTGTTGTTGTATGTTTTCAAATTTAAAAGACATGTGGTTTATTGAGATTGTCGGCTTGCCTAGTGTTGAGATAGGCGTCATTACGATGGGTGAGATTTTGGGTCGTGACAAGTTGGTATCAGAGCCTAGGTTACATAGGTCTCACGAGTCATGAGCAGGTTTAGTAGAGTTTTGCGGATCGGTACAGAGACGTCTATACTTATCTTCGAGAGGCTGCAGAACCCTTAGGAAAATTTCACTTTCTTGTATTCTGTCATGCGAATTTGTTGATTCCGAAAACTAAATTTCTATTATTCTATTCTCTCACAGATGGTGAGGACACGTACTACCGAATCAGACGGTCAACAACCAGTGCTACCAGTTAGGGCCGTGAGAGGCTGGGGCTGTGGTAGAGGCTGGGGCCGAGGTAGAGGTCGAGGTGTAGCTCGTACCACAATTGGACCCACACCTTTAGTACTACCAGTTGCTCCAGGTCAGGAGCATATTCCATATATAGCTGAGCCGATAGGACCAGCTCAGGCACCGGTTGTGCCTATTGAGATTCCATGCCTTCAGGAGACTTTATCCCAGATATTCTGTCATGCGAATTTGTTGATTCCGAAAACTAAATTTCTATTATTCTATTCTCTCACAGATGGTGAGGACACGTACTACCGAATCAGACGGTCAACAACCAGTGCTACCAGTTAGGGCCGCGAGAGGCTGGGGCTGTGGTAGAGGCCGGGGCTGAGGTAGAGGTCGAGGTGTAGCTCGTACCACAATTGGACCCACACCTTTAGTACCACCAGTTGCTCCAGGTCAGGAGCAGATTCCATATATAGCTGAGCCGAAACCAGCTCAGGCACCAGCTGTGCCTATTGAGATTCCATGCCTTCAGGAGACTTTATCCCAGATATTGACAGTTTGCACTGGTCTTGCTCAGGTGGTTTCGGCACATGCCGCACCTATCACTTATCAGGCCGGGGGAGGTACTCATACCCCTGTTGCCCGTACTCCAAACCAGGTAGTGTAGGGACTTCATATACCGGAGGCACTATCAGCCCAACCGGTTGCAGCTGCTCAGGCCCCGGTAGTTCCTGTTATGGCAGATGATGAGTAGAGAAGACTTGAGAGATTTGAGAGGCTTAGACCTCTACCATTCAGCAGTGCTGAGTCAGAGGATGCTTAGGGTTTTCTGGATAAGTGTCAACGGATACTTCGGACAACGAGTATTCTAGAGACCAGTGGGGTCTCGTTCACTACTTTTCAGATTTCTGGGGGTTGCCTTCAGATGGTGGGAGGCTTACGAGAGGTGTAGGCCGGTCGGTGCAGCACCCCTTACCTGGAAATAGTTCTCCGGTCTATTCCTGGAGAAGTTCGTGCCTCAGTCCCGCAGAGAGAAGCTACGCAAACAATTCGAGCAACTTCGTTAGGGTGATATGTCCGTGACACAGTGTGAGATGAGATTTTCAGAATTGGCCCATCATGCTATCTGGTTGATTCTCACATACAGGGAGAGGATCAAGAGGTTCATAGATGGCCTCACTTTTCAGCTACGATTACTCATGACTAGATAGAGAGTGTCTGGTGCTACTTTCGACGAGGTGGTCGGCATTGCTCGTCGGATTGAGATAGTTTGTAGTCATGAACAAGTTGAGAGGGAGGCTAAGAGGCCTCGTGGTTCAGGTGATTTCAGCGGTGTTCCTTTAGGTGGCAATTTTACCGCGATAGGGGTCGTTCTTTCAGACACGCTCAGGCGACTAGTCCAGCTCATCATGGTGCATCAGCTAGCCACGGTTCTTACAGTGCTCACTCAGGCCAGTCTTTATTCAGTGCACTACAAGCGCAGAGTTCTCATCATGCCTCGTCCGCTCAGGCTTCTACAGGTAATTCTTTGGGTTATCAGGAGCAGCAGTTCCGTCAGAGGAGGGGTTATTTTGAGTGCGGAGAATTGGGTCATTTCAAGAGAGATTGTCCAAGGTTGTTGAGTGGGGCTCCACAGTTGAGTTCTCGACCAACGACACCAGCACTAGCAGTTACACTACCCACCCACCCAGCTCAGGGTATGGGTCATGCAGCTAGGGGTCGCCTAAGAGGGGGAGGCCGATCAGGTGGCGGTCAGGCCCGATTCTATGCTTTTCCTGCTAGGCCAGATATTGTTGCTTCAAATACAGTGATCACATGTATTATATCAGTGTGCCACAGGGAGGCTTCTATATTATTTAACCCTGGATCTACTTATTCATATATATCATCGTATTTTGTTCATTATCTGGACATGCCCTGTGAGTCCTTAGTTTTACATGTTTGTGTGTCTACACCGGTGGGCGATATTATTACTGTGGACCGTGTGTATCGGTCGTGTGTCGTAACTATTGGGGAACTGGAGACTAAAGTTGATCTCTTATTACTTGGTATGGTTGATTTCGATATAATCCTGGGTGTGGATTGGTTGTCTCCATGTCATGCTATTCTGGACTGTCACGTAAAAACTGTGACGTTGACAATGCCGGGGTTGCCAAAGGTTGAATGGAGAGATTCTCTAGATTTTGTTCCTAGTAGTATAATTTCTTATTTGAAGGCTCAACGTATGGTTAGAAAGGGATGTTTGTCATATTTGGCCTTTGTGAGAGATGTTGATGCTGATACTCCTGTTATTGATGCAGTACCGGTCGTGCGAGACTTTCCGGATATATTTCCTACAGACCTGCCGGGTATGCCACCCGACAAGGATATTGATTTTGGTATTAACTTGGTGCATGGCACTCAGACCATTTCTATTCCTCTGTATCGTATGGCACCAGTTGAGTTAAAAGAATTGAAAGAACAACTTCAGGAACTCCTTAAAAGGGGGTTTATTAGGCCTAGTGTGTCACTTTGGGGTGCACCGGTTATGTTTGTGAAGAAGAAAGATAGTACTATGCGGATGTGCATTTATTATAGGCAGTTGAACAAAGTTACAATTAAGAATAAATATCCTTTGCCGCGTATTGATGACTTATTTGACCAGCTTCAGGGAGCGAGGGTGTTCTCCAAAATTGATTTGAGATCTGGGTATCACCAGTTGAAAATTCGGGATTCGGATATTCTAAAGACGGTATTCAGAACTCGTTATGGCCACTATGAATTCTTGTAATGTCTTTTGGGCTAACCAATGCCCCAACAACATTTACGCACTTGATGAATAGTGTATTCCATCAATATCTTGATTCATTTGTCGTAGTATTTATTGATGATATCCTGGTATACTCACATAGCCAGGAGAAGCATGTACAACACTTGGGTATTGTATTACAGAGGCTGAGAGAGGAGAGACTTTATGCCAAATTCTCTAAGTGTGAGTTTTGGCTTAATTCGGTGGCATTCTTGGGACATATAGTGTCCAGTGAAGGAATTAAGGTGGATCCGAAGAAAATAAAGGCAGTTCAGAGTTGGCCCAGGCCATCTTCAGTTACTAAGATTCAAAAAAATTTCAGCTTGGCCGGTTATTATCGTCGCTTCATGGAGGGTTTCTCGTCTATTGCATCGCCTATGACTAAATTGACCCAAAAAGGTGCTCCGTTCACGTGGTCGGATAAATGTGAAGAGAGCTTTCAGAAGCTCAAAACAACTTTGACTACAGCTCCAATATTAGTGTTGCCTACAGATTCAGAGTCTTATACTGTGTATTGTGACGCGTCGCGTATTGGTCTCAGCGCAGTACT
Source organism: Nicotiana tomentosiformis (assembly GCF_000390325.3). Classification (NCBI taxonomy): domain Eukaryota; kingdom Viridiplantae; phylum Streptophyta; class Magnoliopsida; order Solanales; family Solanaceae; genus Nicotiana; species Nicotiana tomentosiformis. The sequence goes on along the minus strand of NC_090814.1, from coordinate 149,358,079 downwards.
TATGCAAGACGGTAGGGTGATTTTCTATGCATCCAGACAGTTAAAGGCACATGAGAAGAATTATCCGGTCCACGACCTTGAGTTAGCAGCTATTGTTCATGCCTTGAAAATTTGGCGGCATTACTTGTACGGTGCCCAGTGTGAGGTATATATCGATCATCAAAGTCTATAATATTTGTTTAAACAGAAGGATCTTAATTTGCGGCAGCGAAGGTGGTTAGAGTTGCTTAAGGATTATGACATTACCATTCTCTATCATCCCGGAAAAGCCAATGTGGTGGCTGATGCCTTGAGTCATAAGGCGGAGAGTTTGGGCAGCTTTGCATACTTACCGATAGCAGATAGGCCTTTAGCCTTAGATGTTCAGGCCTTGGCCAACCAGTTTGTTAGATTGGATATTTTCGAGCCGAATCGAGTTTTGACTTGTGTGGTTTCTCGGTCTTCTTTATATGATCGCATCAGAGAGCGCCAGTATGATAATCCACATCTGTTTGTCCTTAAGGAGACGGTGCAGCATGGTGATGCCAATGAAGTTACTATTGGAGATGACGGTGTATTACGGATGCAGGGCAGGCTATACGTGCCTAATGTAGATGGTTTACGTGAGCTGATTCTCCAGGAAGCTCACAGTTCGTGGCACTCTATTCATCCAGGTGCCGCGAAGATGTATCAGGATTTGAGGCAGCACTATTGGTGGAGGTTAATGAAGAAAGAGATAGTTGGATTTGTAGCTCGGTATTTAAATTGTCAACAGTCAAAGTATGAACATTAGAGACCGGGCGGATTACTTCAGAAACTTGAAATTCCGGAGTAGAAGTGGGTACATATTACCATGGACTTCGTAGTTAGGCTCCCACAGACTTTGAGAAAGTTTGATGTTGTTTGGGTGATAGTAGATCGGTTGACCAAATATGTGCATTTTATTCCAGTTAGTACTAATTATTCTTCGGAGCGGTTGGTTGGGATTTATATTCGCGAGATTGTTCGCCTACACGGTGTGCCAGTGTCCATCATTTCAGATCGGGGCACGCAGTTTACATCACAGTTTTGAAGAGCAGTTCAGCGAGAATTGGGCACCCAGGTTCAGTTGAGTACAACATTTCACCCTCAGACGGACGGACAGTCCGAGCACACTATTCAGATATTAGAGGATATGCTACGCACTTGTGTCATTGATTTTGGGGGTTCTTGGGATAAATTTCTGCCACTCACGGAGTTTACTTACAATAACAGCTACCAGTCGAGTATTCAAATGGCTCCGTATGAGGCATTATATGGGAGATGGTGTCGGTCTCCGGTTGGATGGTTTGAGTCGGGTGAGGCTATGCTATTGGGTACTGACTTAGTTCAGGATACTTTGGAGAAGGTTAAAGTGATTCAGGAACGGCTTTGCATGGCGCAGTCTCGACAAAAGAGTTATGGTGACAGGAAGGTCCGTGATGTTACTTACATGGTTGGGGGGAAGGTTCTGCTCAAGATTTCACCCATGAAGGGTGTGTTGAGGTTCGGGAAGATTTGAGCCCTCGGTTTATTGGGCCTTTTGAGATACTTAAGAAGATTGGAGAGGTGGCTTATGAACTTGACTTGCCACCTAGTATATCATGTGTTCATCCAGTGTTCCATGTATCCATGCTCCGAAAGTATGTCGGGGATTCGTCTCATATTCTGAATTTCAGTACAATACAGCTGGATGGTAATTTGACTTATGATATGGAGCCGATGGCTATTTTAGACCGGCAAGTTCGAAAGTTAGGGTCAAAGAACATATCATCAGTGAAGGTACACTAGAGAGGCCAGCCAGTCAGAGAGGCTACTTGGGAGATTGAGCAGGAGATGCGGAATAAATATCCATACCTATTTGAGACTCCGGGTATTATTCTAAACCCGATTGAGGACGAACGTTTGTTTAAGAGGGGGAGAATGTAACGACTCGACCGATCATTTTGAGTATTATAACCCTGTTCCCTCATTTACTGCTTAATTTATGCCTTACAATTGATTTATGACTTATCGGGTTAGTTGGTTCGGGTCCGGAAGGAATTTAGAGTGAAATGAGTCACTTAGTCTCATAATTTAAAAATTTTAAGTTAGAAAAGTTGTCCGGATGTGGATTTATGTGTAAACGACCTCAGATTTGAATTTTGATGATTCCAATAGCTCCTATGGTGATTTTGGACTTAAGAGCATGTTTGGAAAATTATTTGGAGGTCCGTAGTGGAATTTGGCTTGAAATGCCGAAAGTTGAATTTTTGGAAAGTTTGATCGGGGGGGTTGACTTTTTGATATCGGGGTCAAAATCCGATTCCGAAAATTTTAATAGGTCTGTTATGTCATTTATGACTCGTGTGTAAAATCTGAGGTCAATCGGACGTGATTTGATAGGTTTTAGCGTTGTTTGTAGAAATGGAAAGTTTTAAAGTTCATGAGGCTTGAATCTATGCGTGATTCGTGTTTTTTGTGTTGTTGGATGTGATTTGAAGACTCGACTAAGTTCGTATGATATTTTAGGACTTGTTGGTATATTTGGTTGAGATCCCGAGGGCCTCGAGTGAGTTTCGGTTGGTTAATGGATCAAAAAGTGGACTAAAATAGCTGCTGCAAATTCCTTCTCCCAGAATCGAGCCCAAAAGATCGAGCCCAGAATCTCCCAGAATAGAGGGCCATGATCGAGCCCAGGATCGAAGCCACGATCAAAGGCAGGGTCGAGGGCCATTATCGAGCCCAAGATCGAAGCCACGATCGAAGGCAGGGTCGAGGGGCAAGGATCAAGGCCAGAGTCGAGGGCTAGGATCGAGTAACATGATTGAAGGCCCAGGATCGAGGCAGGATCGAGGGCTGTCCGGGCAGAATTATAAAGCATGGGACTTCGTCCCATTCGCCATTTTTAACAAATTGGAGCTTGAGGCGAGGCGATTTTTGATAGATTTTTAAGGAAAACTTGAGGTAAGTCTCTTGTGATCATTTCTACTCCATAATATTGAATTATCATCGAATAGTCCAACTAGATTACATGTTTTTGAGGTGTAAATCAGAGATTTGAACTTAGAAATTTGGAAATAAGATTTGATGATTTGGAGGTCGAGTTGAGGTTGGATTTTTGTATAATTAGTATGGGTAGACTCGTGGTAGAATGGGCTTTCAGTTTTTGTAACTTTTGTCGGGTTCCGAGACGTGGGCCCCACGAGCGATTTTTGAGCTAAATTTCGGATTTTTATGGAAAATTAGTATTTCCTTATGGAATTAATTTCAATAAATTTTATTGACTGAATCGAATTATTGTGACTAGATTCGAGGCATCCGGAGGCCGATTTGCGAGGTAAAGGCATAACAGAGTAAAGAATTTCATGTTTTGAGGTAAGTAATAGTTATAAATCTGGTCCTGAGGGTATGAACCCCCGGATTTTTGTGTCATGTGATTATTTTGGAGGTGACGCACATGCTAGGTGACGGGCGTGTGGGCGTGCACCGATGGGATCGTGACTTGGTCCGTCCCGTAAAACTGTAAAGTTGAATAACTTATTGTTAGTTATATGCTCTCTTTGTGTTGAAGAAATTTGACTGTAAATCATGCTTGGGCTATGTGATAGTACTGTTGGGACCCACAGAGGTCGCGTACTTGTTGAATTATTTGCTAATTACTGTCTTGTACTCAGTCAAGATTTTACTTGTGCATCATACCTCAATATTTCTTGATATTTGTTGATTCACTATGTTTATCTTTGTTTGGGTTGATCTTTGTAATTTTCGAGAGCCCGAGAAACTAGAGAGGTTGATGACTGAGTAAGGCCAAGCAACTATCAGTGAGGTAAGGATATATGGCACGTGAGTTGTTCGTGCAGGATATTATAGCACGTGAATTGTCCGTACAACACGTGAGTTGTCTGTGCGGATTATGGCGCTTGGGCTGTAGGAGCCCCTCCGGAGTCTGTACACCCCCAGTAAGTGCGGGTACCCATTACGTGTGAGTGTTGAGGGCTGAAAGCCGAGTGGTTGAGCTGTTGTGACGAGTTGAGTGACTGTTGCCTGAGAGGTTGTACTTGCTTTTCATTTGTTGTTGCATTTAGTTGCTATCTGTCATTGTTGTAAAATTCTCTGAAAGATTCTATATCCGGATTACATGAACATGAACTGTATAAAATTGATTTGACTTAAACTGCTGGATTTGAAATTATGTCTATTCTTTGCTGGAATTACTGTAAGTGAACTATAACTGTGTAGCTCGTCACTATCTTCAGTTCCTTATTTATTATTGTTACTTGCTGAGTTGGTTGTACTCATACTACACCCTGCGCTTCATGTGCAGATCCAGGTATTCTCGGACATAGCGGGTGTTAAATTTTTCGCACAGTTGATTTTCCGGAGATTCTGAGGTAGCTGCCGTATTTCGCAGACCTTGCATCTCCTTCCCTATCTCCTTATTTATTGTATTTGGTCTTAGACTATTATAGACCGTATTTTCCAGACTTGTATTCATATTAGATACTCATGTACTCAGTGACACCGGGTTTTGGGAGTAATTATATTTGTACTTGTGAGGTTTTTTCCGCTAAATTAAATCATTATGCTTTCAAATTTAAAAGACATGTGGTTTATTGAGATTGTCGGCTTGCCTAGTATTGAGATAGGCGCCATCACGACGGGTGAGATTTTGGGTCGTGACATCTGGCCTCAAATAAAAAATATTCAACTGACATGAAATATAAAATAAGAACATATTCAATATTAAGTGTCTTCTTGCTTCGTATCGAAAACGAACAACAACAACAACAACAACAACAACAACCCAGTATAATCTCACTAGTGGAGTCTGATGAGGGTAGTGTGTTTCTCACTAGTGGAGTCTGATGAGGGTAGTGTGTACGCAGACCTTACTCCTACCCTAGGGTAGAGAGGCTGTTTCCGATAGACCCTCGGCTCCCTCCCTCTAAAAACTCCCCACCTTACTCTTGGGGTGACTCGAACTCACAACCCCTTGGTTGGAAGTGGAGGGTGCTCACCACTAGAGCAACCCACTCATGTCAATGTCGGAAACGAATAAGAGTACCAAATAAAATATGATTTGGTTCTTTCTGAATACTTGGTTATCAATCCCAATGGTAATAGCAGTGCATTTAATAAGAGAAATATTTCTATCATTAGATTAAAACACAATTTGAGCAAACCAAATGATACAATTAAAAAGATATCTTAATTAGCGAAAATGAATATACTGATCAACTAAATAAAATTTTGATTGCAAAATTTTATAATAAAAATAAAATATTTTTCTATTTTTGGCTCAGCAGAAAATGATACCAATAATTACTACCAAGAAGAATACTTAAATATTTTAATACCAAACGACCTTCTACCATACATGTTTGTTGTCAAGTTTATTATTTCTTACGTATGTTAGTGTCACCATATATATAATAGACTAAGTTGATCTTCCATTGTATATATGTTGATTTTAAAGAATATGCCCGTCATGCTACTGAAAAACTTAAATACGCCGAATAACTTAGGTAATAGCACACAAATGATATATAGAAGTTTTGACAATATATAACGTCACACATGCAAAAATTATGATACTGGTCAATGTGCTTCTAAGTATATTTTTATCCCTGAATTCAACTTTCGTCTTCCGAAACTAAGGAATATCCTTTTAAATTTGTGTGAAAATAATTTTTAGTATGTTTATGTTTTGCAAATATAATAAATAAAGCACAAGGGCAAACATCTTAAATATTGGACTACATTTACCGCAATATTTTTTTTGCACGAACAACTGTATGTTGTACTTTCAAGAGGGATATCAAGATCGGCAACAAGAGTTTTGGTTAAGGCAGAACAACCAAAGCATTAGGATGAAACATAAAATATTGTCCACAATGAAGTGTTCTTTAAGACACCATCACATTAAATACTTTTAAACTATAATACATACTCCCTCCGTTCACTTTTACTTGGCATGTATACTAAAAATAGATTTTTATTTTTACTTGTCACTTTACGCATATCAAGAGAAGATAATTTTTTTTTCTTGTTATACCCATAGTATTTATTACTCATTTCAAATCCTTTTCTCAAATCCAATAAAATATGCATCAATTAATATGGGTATCATGGTAAATTATGTACTTCATTTAGTATTTCTTAAGGGGCGTGAAAAGTCAAAACGTGCCAAGTAAAAGTGAACGGAGAGAGTAATTATCTAACTAACATGACAAAATCGATCATTTGTGTAAGTTTTGATGATGTCCTTTTATTTTAAATTCAAGTATTATGCTAATGCAATAATATTTTTTCGGCATTTAGATGATTGTTGTGTTATTATACATAAAATTTCTCTTATTAATTAATTTTTATTGTTCATTCATATAAACAAATATTTAAATCATCATGTGCCATTATAAAGCTAAATGTCTAATTAATGCTAAAGCACGCCCTTAAATATTTCTTTATTTTATTTAATTTCGTTCATTTCCGTACATTTCAAGTAGTAATAACAATCAAGTGTACATCCTTTTATTTGCGATGTGGTTTACCACTTTAAACGGTAACAAGGAGTAGCTAAGATCAGGAAACCAATTCGGAATCGGAAATGCAAGGAGAAAATATAACGGATATCGGGTCTTGGGTTGGGTCGAAACCCATATAATAAAACGGGCAATTGAGTCGCTCTCTGGTCCAAGTTGGGTTATCAGTAGCGGTAGACCCGCCAGAGACTATTGTTTCATCCTTCAATTGTTTTTTACACAGAGAGCGTCGTCATCTCCGATCAATCCCGTTTCTTCATCGCCAGGATCGCCACCTTTCCCCCCCCCCCCCTCTCTCTGTATCTATCTATCTATTTATATGTAAGTCTCTTCATCCGTACTTACCAAATTTGCATGTTTATTATCAGATCATCTAATGGATCGGCACAATTAAAGTTGCTTATCTTGTTTCGAAGTTTGAAATTTCTATCTGATTACCAGTGTTTTTTGTTTTCGTATACTTCATTGATTGTCTATGGCAAATTTGTTCGGTTTAAAGAAGATTTCTTATGGATTAAATATTTTGTTGCCAATTCGTGCTTGGTACACCACACTGATGTTTTACTTGTTTGTTCCTGTAGCTTCTTGTCTTCTTTAATGGGTTAACTGGATGTGATAACTATCAGCTGCATCTCGTGTAAGTTGCACAAAAAGATAACCCAATGCGGGTTGGTTTTAAAGACTTTGGGGTTAGGGTTTTTATACTGAATAAAATAAGATTGATTGGAGGTCCGTGATTTCAATAGGATTTTACAACTCCAGCTTATATGTTTTTCTCAGGTGCTTTCAGTTGGTTAGCCAAGATTTTACTTCCCTGACAATGTTTAATGCACAATTTGATCTTTTCTTTGCAGTCTATAGCATTTTTATTTAAAGAGATTTACATTAAGGTCTTCAAAAAGTACCAGTCTTGTTACTCGCAAAGTTTAGCATTGAAAAACCTCATATCAGTTTAAATGTGTACTACTCTCATTTGTGTTCCTTTTTTAAGATCTTTGCTGGTCTATTTTCAATTTTTCGGATCATCAATTTTGGATTGGCACAATGAAAGTTGCTTATTTTCTAAGCTGAATTTTTTATTTGATTACCAGTTTTTTCCGTTTTTGTATACTTCATTTTAGTGTCTGACAGTAAATTTGTGCGGTTTATAGAAGATATCTTATGGGTTGTTTTGTTTCTTGTTGCCAATTCGTGCTTGGTATGCCACACTGCTTATATCTTGAATATTGTTTGATTGTGCTTGTTGCTTCTATGTCTTCTTTCATGGGTAAACTTGATGTGATAACTATCAACTGCATCTCGTGTAAATTACAGGAAAGGGAACTTAATGTGGGTTGGTTTTAAAGACTTTGGGGTTAGGGTTTTCATATCGAATAGGGAAAAATTGATTTGGGCTCCAAGATTTCTCCAGGATTTTAGAATTAGAGGGGGAGCTTAGTGTACTGGCTGTCATTTGTATAGTTGTTTTTTCGTAATACTATCCCATACCCTCTGCTCAAACATGGTGTGTGGATAGATAATATTCCATATCCGAGGAAGAATATGCTTAACTAGCATTTCCATCTCTAGAGCAAGGACTATATATTTATTGGTGTATTGTCCTCTGCAGTGTATATAGACTGAAGTTGAGCTGAACTGCATCCTGCTGATATCTTTTGGGAACAATATGCAGCAAGCTGTTCAGCCAAGGTCTTTTGCCAATGGATTTGGTCGTCGGAAAGGCGAAAAAGAAATGGGTACAAGGTTGGAGAGTAGAACGCAGTCTACAAAAACGACTTCCAGCAGGTTGACAGGTGTAGGTGAGAGGCTGAGAGCTGCTAACTTAGAATTGTCTGTGTTTCTTCATATCCTTAATTCTTAACTGCCATGAATTTCAGGTAAAAGGGGAGCATATGAAAGCCTTTCACATGATCGACTAGTTTATTTTAGTACATGTCTTCTTGGACATGAAGTTGAAGTACAGATACTGGACGGATCCGTGTTTTCAGGGATATTTCATGCAACAAATGCTGACAAAGATTTTGGTATGTCTGGAAAATTAAAATTAGATTTCTTTTGTTTTATTTTATCCAGTATTGATGACCCTGAACATTGTTCTGTCATGTATTCAGCTATTTTGCATTTGACGTTTGCTTCTATCATTGAACTTTGCTCAGGTATTATTCTGAAAATGGCCCACTTGATAAAAGATGGTTCCCAGGGGAGGAAGAATACTCCTGAATCTTTGATCAAACCTCCAACAAAGACTTTGATAATACCGGGTAAAGAGCTTGTGCAAGTTATCGCAAAGGTTTGTGTGTAACTTTTATGATTTTTGCTTGCAATTATTTTATTTACTTTGGTAAAAAATTCTAACTTTGATATAGTTCTTAAATGATCGACCAAACAATTGACGCTGTGATATAAGATTGTGGTGGCATTTCATGCAAGACTAAGATATAAATAGAATCAGATTTTATGGCTGTCTATCTGTTAGGTAAATCTGTAATAATGGGGCTATTGCTTTGGAATAGGGTGTACCTGCAACTTTAGATGTCTTCCAAGCCGAATTGCTGCGGGAAAAGCAGCAGGAGCTTTTGACAGATTCATGCATATCACAGTCCCAGCATGTTGAGGTAGAGAGGCAGTTGGAACGTTGGGTGCCTGACGAAGATGCTCTTGAATGTCCTGAACTGGATAACATATTTGATGGCCACTGGAACAGGTTATTAGATCAAACTAGTTTTGTTCATCTGATATTTGTCAAAAGTACTTAACTTTTCAGCTATGATGAAATTAATCACCAAACCCCCCCCCCTCAAACCCCCCCCCCCCCCCCAAACCAAAAAAAGGGATCATGATTTATCAACATGTAGTAGAAATATCCTGTGTTCTTGGGTAAACTGACTATTACAATGGAATATTCAAGAAAAGAATCTGCCTATGGTTACCATCTTTTTTTGATGTTTACCCATTCCTAATTACCCTTCTGCGTGCTGAAAATGTTAAACTTCAAGTGGGATTTTGTTTGATTTTCTTGAGGTAATCATACTCACATAAGCATTTTATTGATTTGACTCTTCTCTCTCTCTCTCCTTAGACCGCTGTTTACTTCCTTTGTTTTGGAAGTTGTTTGTGATCTTCTTCCATTCTTTAGAAATTCTTTTAACAGATATTTTGGAATGAAAGAAAGGACAAAAGCAAGGGGAGAAGGTGAAAGAAAGAATGGGAGGAGAGGGAGGAACGAAAGTATTAGTTTTTGTTTTGTTTTACACACTACTCTCCCCAGACCCCACAAGTGGGATTGCACTGGGTATGTTTGTTGTAGAAGCCTAGAAGGAACGTAATGGGTCCATGGAGATGAATATCCTTCTTGAAGTATTTGTTTTGTTTGTAAGCCCAAGATTTCTTGGATGTTGCAGAAGTTCCATTAAAGAGGCCTCCTTTTCCCTCTGTTCTTGATTTTTTATCCCTGGCCGTGTCTCTCCAGTCTATCCTTCTCCCCCATTTCTTGGCCAAATATTCAACCTGGAAAGTGAAATATTAGGAACTCTCATTTTTTTCCCACCCTTCGCGTGAATTAAATATCCATAACCCTAAGCATATCCGAATTCAATGTTTTCTGGAGTAGGGAGTTGAGTTGAACTGTGCAGGATATTAGACATGGAAAATTTTCATGTTTAACCCTTTCCGAAATCATTCAAATCCTTTTCTGATGTCTCTAGGTAGAATGTGGTGGAAATCGTTAGTTCATGCTTATGTTCTGCTTTTCCTTTGAGCTGCCTATTACAGAGGGGAGAAACCCGCGCCTTTCCTGTGTTCAAAGATCTCTTCTACTTCTTAATTTGAAGATTATTGATAGTCAAATTTGATTTTGGTGCTCTTTTTCTGCTCATTAGTGGTGCCAGATGATTGCTTGGAATGGTTGCTCCACAGCTGTATTCTTCAATTAGTAGCGATACATGCCTATAAGATTTCTTTTTCCCCTCTGGTGTCAAATTTTTGCTAGTTGTGAATTATGTTTCTTTAGCAAGTGTTTACCGGCTGTCTACCAATATGACAATGTGTTTCACCTATTATGTCACTGAATATGTGCTTGCAGGGGCTGGGATCAGTTTGAGGTCAATGAAACACTATTTGGAGTAAAAAGCACATTCAATGAAGAACTTTATACTACAAAGCTTGAGAAAGGTCCTCAAATGAGGGAGTTGGAAAAAGAAGCTTTAAGAATAGCTAGGGAAATTGAGGGTGAGGAAACACGTGATCTTCATCTAGCAGAGGTGAGATTTACATCGTTACCTTTTTCTTGTGCAATGTTCTAAAACATGATAGCTCTGTTGCTTAAAGATATGAGTAATGAAACCGAGGGGTCCTCGCTTCACATGTGCGTAGTAAAGCAACAATGAGCAATGAAAGCGAGGGGTCTTTACTTTACATGGGCGAAGCAAAGCAACTTCAAAGAAGCGTGAGCGTCCGATAGTAAGGCGCAAGCGATCCGAGCGAGAAGTCGCATCTTTAATTTGACATTAAAAGATAAAAAGAATAGTAAATGGTGCTGTTTACTATCTGAATACTAGGACGCCTTTCCAGATACACTTCAGTGTTCTCTTCATGTCTTTTTTCTTCTTCACTGGTTTGCAACAACCTTTCTTTGCATCTTATTTTTAATATGATTCATTGTTCTATTCGCCTTTCCCTTTTTCTCTATTTCATTTTTTGTTCTCCAATTCTTGATTTATAGGATGAATGCTAGGGCAATAACGAAGTGACCCTTTGCCTTGTCAAAAATATCAAATAAGAATGACTCTTTGCTATTTAAAATTTATTATTACTAATGTTACTAAAACTATTATATATGTTATTGATGTTGCAAATTAACTTTTTATGGCCTTCTAGTTGAAAATAAAAAATAAAAAATCAAATTTGTAATTGAAGTTATCTTCTTGTGAGCTTGCTGAAGTACACTTTAATGGTATTTATTTGAACGGTTGAATTTATTATTTCACTATTTTTATGAGATATTGAATTCGGTAACTTTAATTACTATTTTGATGCTATAAGAACTGATTCTCATATGCTAGGGAATTTTTGCATCATCTGTAAATTTTGCACTTAACTTCAAAGCGTGCTTCACTCACATCTCGCTTAAACCCCTAGGAGTCTTGTTACTTTTTTGCTTTCTGCTTTTGAGAACACCGATATCGTTAATCCTTGGTTTTCTTTCCATCCTCTGATGGTTCTTGTTCTGCCTTTTGATTTTAATTTTCTTCACTTGTTTTGGAATTATATTTTCACAGGAGAGAGGAATTCAACTTCATGGGAACCTTGAAGTTGATGAAGAAACCAGATTTTCAGCAGTTGTTAGAGGGGTTGATGATAGTGGATATGATGACTGTGAGGACATACTGGTGGATTCACGTAATGATGAAACATTCACTGGCACGAGTGTTGGGAAAGTTGTTGATGGTGCAGAATTCTCATCAAGATCTTCCTATACGGTATGGGTATGCTCATTTAGGCTCATTGTGTCTTGCATAAACTATTCCTTTGTGGAATGAAAACTTTATACGTTTGTGTCAATGTATTGCTAGGTAAGGTTTTATGTCTGTGCTTAATTTATTTTCGACAAACTGAGGCATTTAATTGGGATATACCTGATGTAGGAAGATGGTTTTCTAACTATTCAAATGTCTCAACTAGTTGGAAACTTTATCGCAGAGTAATGCTGTGAAAGTGCTGGCAAATACAAGAACTATCCATGCCTTTTAGACATAAGTCCTGCTAGCAAGAAATTTCTCTTAACTTTCATAGATCGAATGAAATGGTTTAAAGTGGCACCCAAAGATGTGACTTAGCGGTCAATGAAGTTTTAATGAATGGGAGACTAGGATTCAAATCCCAACAGAGGAAAAGAAATGTTAGGTGATTTCTTTTCATCATTCTAAGCTTATAGAGTTGCCCCATACCTGTGTTGGTGGGAGGTAGCAGGTAAGCGGTTGACTAGTTGAGGTGTGCGCAAACTGGCCTTGTATACCACCAATATCAAAAATACAAAAATAAAAGAGGTCTTTAAAGTGTCTGTGTTCATGTGTTAGTTCTATGCCTTTGATTTTCTGCTTGTATCTTAAGATCACATCGCCAGTGTTAGTCTTGCCTTATGTCTGTAGGATGAATTGCAATCTTCTCAGTTGAGTACCAGCAGGAATGTCTATCAGACTTACTATGATGATCATAGCAAACAGTCATCAGCTAAACATGTTTCTCAAAGTGCCTCGATGATGGATGAGAGCAGGTTGTTACAGTCTTTCTTTCTGACATTCTGACTGTTCTTCTCTACCTAGTCTGACAAGTCTACTTTCTCTTATCATGTTTTCTACTTTTAAAAGAGAAAGCTTAAATACAATAAACTCTTACCCCCTTTAGCTATCAAATTTTTATTGCTCTGACCATGTATTCCTTTAGGGGGCATAAGATCACCTTCAGTGAACATGATGGAGCTAGTTGCAATGATGAGGAGATGAGAATGCAAATGGTAGCTGAACTTTAACTCCCTTAAATGCTTATTGCTTTCATTAAAAATCTATTTCTTTTTTTCTTGCTTGGAAAAACTCTCATGGTCAGTACTCGTTGTTTCTTGTAGTTAGCTGATGAGGCTCAAACATCAATACTTGAAGGTGAGTTTCTCTTGAGGTTCAACTAGTCAAATATCCATGCCTGCAACTCCTAAGGATAGGTTTCTTATAAATATTTCCATTCTTGCTACATTGCTGCTAGTTGACTTGTATCCTATCATCTTCTCTTCGCTTTTTTCCCCCTCAAAATAGCTCCGCTCAGAAATTGATATTTTAATATTAGGGTGTTATACTCATCTAAAAGAAAAAATTGTTGTCTGCCGCAAGATTGTTGAGCATGTGACTTTGGTCCTTCGCCATCAGTAAAAAAAAAAAAAAAAAAAAAAAAATTTTTTACCACGTCAATGTTCTGATCTACTGCCCACCAGCTAAAAGAATGGCTGGTGGTGGTTGGTGAAGGTCTAGCTAGGTAAGCTTCCAATGATGCTAGGTTCCTTGTAGCTTTTGCACATCTCAAAAAAACTTCTATTTTAACGTATTGTATACTGAGCAGTCAAAATAGGTAATATAATTAATCCTGGTAGCGTCACTTGTATATCATGAGAATCAAGGATGCTAGTGGCTCCTTAAAGAGACTCTTTTTAATGGAAAGTTTTATGGTGAACTAAGTTAGCCTCCCTTTTTAATTATAGTTTATCCCCTTCTCGCTCATCTTTTAAGTGTTTAAAAAATGTGTGTCTGCCTCATTTTATTGCATCTCTGTTGATTTTAAGGTTTTTACATGTAGATTCCAAGTCATCACGACTGAAAAAGGAAACGTCGGATAAGGGTGGATCATCTGCGGATGTCTCCACATCGTCTGCTCCTCTCAAGTGCCAGGATAAGATCGCAGGTTCTTCTAGTGAAAAGGGGCCTGTTGCGTCTTTCAAGAGTCAAGACATTGCCCGATCTGCTAATTCTTGTGTCAGACCTAGTAGTTCTGCTTTATCATCTATTGATAAAGCAGGTGCTGCATCTAGCAATGGATTGTCACGTAGCTCTTCAGTGAGTTCATTTTCCTCAGAAAAATCCACATTGAATCCACATGCTAAGGTAAGACTTCTTCTTTGATACCTTTTTCTATTCAACAAAGGATGACTATCAGCAAGCAATCATTTCATGAAGTTTTGATGGGCTCTTAGTTTAAGCAATCTAGTTATGCTTCTGTTGAACGTTCTGGCAGGAATTTAAATTTAATCCCAATGCGAAGAGTTTCGTCCCATCTCAAACGACTTTAAGACCGGCATCTCCAGTGTCTGATAATTCCTTCTACTATCCAGCTGGGGTGGCTGCTATGCCACACATGCATGGCATGTCTGTGGGCATTGGGGTAATGATGCTTTTATGTATTATTACTGATTGGTGTTGCTTTTATGAATGTTCGTTTTTATGAATGTGGCTTGGCTGGGTACTTTTGATGCCAAGCATGGTTTAGTCTTGATGATCTGGGTTTCATTGGGATAGGCAGTTTCCATACTGGTATTTCATTCTACATCTGTCCAACTCTATCAAATGAAATATATTGTCCAACTCTACTTGCAAATGATTCTCTCTCCTTTTTTTTTTTTGGTGAAATGGTACGGAGTTGCAAATGATTCTTAGGAATGGTAATTTAGTGGAATAACTGAATCTTAAAAATATTACATAATATGTTCACCATAATGGTCTGAAAATCAGTAGTTTATTGTTACACCGAGAAGAGCACAAAAATAACAGTGAACCTATCATAACCTCGTCCTTTATCTGGGCTTAAGACCAGCAGCGTGGCCTAAGTTTGAGGGATGCCACACAAGGACTTCCGAAGGGTCATCTGGCCTAGTACTTCGCCCAAGCACACTTGATTTTGGAGTTTTACGTATAGTAAACGGTAAAAGGGTAACAGTCACCTTGTTTTTTTGTGTCGTTAATTGATTCTTTTCCATCTTTTAAAGGTTAATGTATCATGGATGCAATTCTGTTGACTAGGGATTAGTGAGATCCTCTTTAGACTAGATTTTTGGAGTATTCTTAAGGAACTGAGATGCAAGATTGAATTGCAAGCTATTTTCAAATTGCTGGATAGCCGGTGAAGTTCACAAAGAATCTGTTTGCATCTTTGTGAACTGGACATGCTGTTGCTTCTCTCTCTCTCTCTCTATCTCTCACTTTTTCCTTTTTGGAGGGTGGGGCAGAGTGTTCTGATGTTAAATGTTGCTAACGTACTATTTGCAGGTTGGTCCATCGTATGCTGGACATCAGCCTGTTATATTTAATACACAGGCTACACCTGCACCGCAGCCATACTTTCATCCAAATGGACCTCAGGTTTGTCCTTTTTTTGGTCATTGCCCATAGTACGTGCTGGTTGTTCTGCCTGTAATCTTGGAGAGATTTGGTCAATGCACTAGTCGTTCTGCCTATTATATTGAATTGGATTGCATAATGTTTAAAATCTCCTCCTTTGATTGCAGTATGGACAGCAGATGATGATTGGTCACCCTCGGCAAGTTGTCTACATGCCAACTTACCCCCCTGTAAGAATCTTTTTCTGGCATGTACCCTTTACTTTTTCGGTCTTGCAGTCTTCCGGCCATTTTTATAGCTCTCATTGTGATAAAAGTCAATTTTGGGTACCTTGCTTGATAATGAATTAATGATCATAATGGTCCTTAACATAGTAGGCAATGCTTAAGAGGAATTTTCCACAAAAATACCACAACACTATCTACACCTTAATATCAAGCAAGTTGTCGTCTGTCATATTGCTTATGCTTCTCTGAGCCGAGGGTCTATTGGAAACATCCTCTCTATCTCCACAAGGTAGGGGTAAGGCTGCGTACACACTACCCTCCCCATACCCCACCATGTGGGATTATACTGGAGTTTTTGTTGTTGTCGTCGGTCATATGAATTCTCATTATCTATGTCACTCCATTTAAGCTTGTCTCAGTCCAATTTACAACAACATAATAACTAGTATAATCCCACAAGTAGGGTGTACGCAGACCTTACCCCTACCTGGTGAGATAGAGAGGTTGTTTCTAATAAACCCTCGGCTCAAGAAAAGGTGAAAGAAGAAGAAGAAGAAGAAGAAGAAGAAGAAGAAGGGAAAAGTAGCATCAAATAGTAACAACAGGGAAAGAAGATAAACAAAGCGAACAAAACAACAGTCAACTAATAGAGATCGAAGAATATGAAAATACACGAGTGCTACTGATACTACTTGGAACTCTCGATTACCTACTAGTTTTTTACCTTAATTCTCAACCTCCACATTCTCTTATTGTGGGTCATGTCCTCAGTGAGCTGAAGCAGCGCCAAGATCAAGAAGATCAACAACAGGGAAAGAAGGGAAAAGTAGCATCAAATAGTAACAACAAGGAAAGAAGATGAACAAAGCGAACAAAACAACAGTCAACTAATAGAGATCGAAGAATATGAAAATACACGAGTGCTACTGATACTACTTGGAACTCTCGATTACCTACTAGTTTTTTACCTTAATTCTCAACCTCCACATTCTCTTATTGTGGGTCATGTCCTCAGTGAGCTGAAGCAGCGCCAAGATCAAGAAGATCAACAAGATCAACAACAGGGAAAGAAGGGAAAAGTAGCATCAAATAGTAACAACAGGGAAAGAAGATAAACAAAGCGAACAAAACAACAGTCAACTAATAGAGATCGAAGAATATGAAAATACACGAGTGCTACTGATACTACTTGGAACTCTCGATTACCTACTAGTTTTTTACCTTAATTCTCAACCTCCACATTCTCTTATTGTGGGTCATGTCCTCAGTGAGCTGAAGCAGCGCCATGACCTGCGTAATCACCTCTCCCTAATATTTCTTTGGCCTACCTCTACCTCTTCTCAGATCTACCATGGCCAACCTCTCACACCTCCTAATAAGAGCATCTATCTTTCTCCTCTTCATGTGCCCGAACCATCTCAGCCTTGACTCCCGGACAAGCCTTGTCCTCTACGGGGGGAACTTCCACTTTGTCCTGAATAACTTCATTCCTAATCTTATCTCCCCCGGTATGCCCACACATCCATCTCATCATCCTCATTGCGGCTACTTTCTTCTTCTGAACATGGGAGTTCTTGATTGACCAAGACTCAACCCCATACAGTATGGTAGGCTTAACCATCACTCTATAGAACTTACCCTTAAGCCTCGGTGGCACATTCTTATCATACAAAACACCGGATACGAGCCTCCATTTCATTCACCCCGCACCAATACAATGTGAGACCTCCTCGTTACCTTGGATTATAGACCCGAGATACTTGAAACTACTTCTCCTGGGGATGACTCGAGTATCAAGCTTCACATCCATGCCTGCTTCATGAGTTCCGTCACTGAACTTGCACTCGAAGTATTCTGTTTTGGTCTGTCTCAGTCCTATTTGATAAAACAAAATTAGTTTTTGTAGCACCAGAAATTCTCTACCTTGTTGGCAAATAAGTCCTTTGACAAGGCCAAAGACTCCTAATGAACATAGGACTCAAATGCCAATCTAACACGTGCTTAGTTGAGCATGTCCCAATGTATTTTGCATTTCAAGGATACACCATAGATTGGCTAGCTTCACGCTGTCTATCTACAACTCTCTCCTCTTTTATCAAGAGTTGGGACTAGCAATATAAGCAAGTTCACACTGGCAATATGATGGAATTTCCCATTTATCTGATGATGCTTCTGCTGGTATAAGGATAATATAATAACAAACTATCAGCTTTAGCTTTCTTTCTTTATCTTGATGCCAACAGGAATCGCCATATAAGGGAAGAGAGTATTGACCAGCTGGTTGATGACCTGCATCGCTTGGTGGCGCAATTGCTGATATGTGAAAGTAGTTTCTGACAGTAGATTGCATGGATCATGTGTTGGTGCATAAAGTCCTGCTGGCTGATAAAATAGCTGCAATTTCCGCCTGCTGGCTGAAATGGTTCTGCTCCTGTGTATGTCAAATTAGTTATTTTGGTTTTCATAATCATAGATTCTTTTTTTTTGTAAGCTCTTTGGTGTTTCTTTGGCGTGCTGCCTTATATTTTTCTTCTTCAGGTGTTTATTTTCTCGACAAAATTTTAACCAATCTGTGGTTGTTTGTGAAATTCTTTTTTATTCATACTTGTATCATGTTTTTGCTCTTTGATAGCGTTTGCTGGTGCAATATGGTAGTTCTATGGACGAATTTGCATTTTTCTAATCTGATTTTAGTATTGGTGTCACTTCCTCGTGCCTCTGGCAATTTAACTGCAGTCTTTGCTATAACGAGCTGGTGCAATAATATTCATGACACTGACGTCGCCATGTACGAGGTGGTCAAATGGCATTAATTGTCCATTTGTAAGAGGCCATATGATCCGTTAAATTATAAATGCATGTAGTGTAAATAAAGAAAGAATTGGCGTTTTCTTTTGCAAGGCAAAGATATTTGGAGGAATCCTGTATCGAAGTCTGGGAATTTCTTTGTGTCACACCTCCTGTTTTCGGGGAAAATGATTTTTTCTAATTAAAGTAACATTATTGAAATATGATTGGTTTATTTTATTTTTTAGAGTTGCCGCTTGGAATAATTGATTACGGTGTTTCAAGTCATCAATTTATTTTAAATCCCAATTTAAGGAAGTTTGACTCTGTTTAGGTCTGCAAAACACAGAAGACTGGGTAAGGAATTCTATTAACCCGAGAGAAGGTGTGAGATACACCCGAGTACCGTGGTTTTAGCACGGTCGCTTAACAAATTACACTTCTTGATTTATTCGGATTATATATATTTTAAAACCTTTTATGCATTACTGCTATACCGCTTCGAATTATGTATTTTAAATAATTATGGAGTTTATTTGAAACAAGTCACGATGTCGTGCACTTGTTGTTTTGTACATATTGTAAATCACGTCACGTGAAATGAATCCGCTTGAAAACATGAAGAGTTTTCAAGGAAAAAAAAGATGAGCGATATAACTAATTTTTTATCAAACCGTTATTTATTATTATTTTTTTAAAAGAAGAAAATAAAATAAGAGAGTGCAACTGAGTCCTGGTTTTGGACATCCTACATATTCCGGATTATAAGGGAATCAGGTCGTATGTAACTCAAGGAGAGTGGTGGAATGATGAGTTGCATGGTCGAGTGAGGTTCCGTCGAGGATCCGGTTTGCGGTTTAGTTTGTTACATCCAAATGAAAGAAAATTACATTAACGAAAAGGAAAATACAAAATCCTCTCTCATTTATTTATCTCTACTTATCGTCGTTTTACAGTGCCCGTGAAAGTTTTCACTAGTAAGACTCTCATTTTTACTTCTTTATTTTTCTTTTTCTTTTGCTTTCTTGTGTGAACAACTTGACAGTGTTCTATGTCGCGTGACAACCGTTGCTCATTGCATGCTTCTCTTGGCATTCTTGAAGGCATATCGGGAGGTCTTTATTTTGAAGGTTTTTGGATAGGGTTGGAAAGAAAGGACGGCATGAAGACTCAAAGTAGACTTAAAATTAGGGGGTTGTAGACTTACAACTCTTGGAATCGACTCTTTCAAAAGTGAAATAAAATCTTTGGCCCAGCTTCAGATACTGGGGATTTTTTTGGATTTCTTTTTTCAAATTTTTGACTCTTATTTGGTTGGATCGAACCGTGCTGCCTACATATCCTTTTTTAAAGGAATCAGGTCAAACGTTGTTCAAACATCCGACCTAACTATATTTTATTTTTCACCTTTCTTTCTATTTCTTTTTTTTTTCTTTTTTCTTTTTGTTTTCAAAACAAGTTGCCCCAACTTCTATTTTCTAGGGGTATGGACCTTTGATTTTTTTTTTTTAAATTTAAACTTTCTAAGAATTGCCCCAGTTTGTACTCTTGGACCATGGACTTTTCTATTCATTTTTTTTATTTCATTTAACTCGAAACTTGATTCCAAAAGAGAGTGGTCAAAGAAAATAACACAAGCTCAAAAGGGGTAACGAAGGGTATGGAGTGTTTGGATAGTAAAAAAAAGGGCCTCCCAGCCTCGA
Organism: Nicotiana tomentosiformis; assembly: GCF_000390325.3. Classification (NCBI taxonomy): domain Eukaryota; kingdom Viridiplantae; phylum Streptophyta; class Magnoliopsida; order Solanales; family Solanaceae; genus Nicotiana; species Nicotiana tomentosiformis. The sequence continues at coordinate 149,337,968 of NC_090814.1, read as the reverse complement.
GAACGCCAAATATAGTATCATTTCGCGATTACAACATTGATGAACATGTCTGTCTTCTTGGTGTATCGTGGTCGAAAGACACTTTCCATCCATTAATGTCAAACTTTCCACCAAACTTCAATTGATACTTCCTCAAACCCGACCTGCACAATGATTTAAAGGTAAAGATCATTAACCTCCACGGGTATGACTATTTTAGTTCCACTTGAATTTTACCCGAGCTTAATTCCAAAGTGTTTCGACTCTTTATTCACCATCAAAAGTGTCTTTTTCTCAGTTATCTAATTCAAGACTAAATCAGTTTTCTAAGATCTGGCCAAAAATTCCGCATGCATGTCATGTTACTAGAACTAGCAGCGAAAGAACTAAGCATAGAATGACACAAAAGGACAAACTGTATTTCATTGAATAACGGATGGAAGGATTTGACGACAAGACAAACAAACTGAAATGTGGGTTACAACCCCGGATAACCTAGATAATAGAAAAGACGACAAAATAAGCTACCAAGACTCATCCCTGGCTAAAAAAGGAGTGACTTTCCAGTTGTTAGGGGATATCTTAGCCACGGACTTGCACATCCGCATTACTATGGCATTCAACAGTTTTGATTGCTTTGGATTCTGCACTCAAATTTTGACTTTTTGATCAAACCGTTCTCAATATTGGCTATCAAATTTCAGGAATAGCGGCATGAGAAATTTCATAGCAACCAATTTGCCAAAATACTTGGAAGAATTCTCATATCTCCCTATCATCACAGATCGTTTCACACAAAGCATATCCTGTTGCTCAAACCTGGTAAAAGTCAACCAACAATTGCCTCCATTGTTCACCACCAACTTGTCTACTTGCCTTTTCGTGACCTTAACTAGATCAACAATAGCAGTGCTTATTCCATTGGTTGAGAAGATGATAGAGTGATCTTGAATTATTTTCGTGACTCCCCATTGTAAACCAACAAACTGACAACCTTTTCCCCAGCAGAGTTGCCAGAGCTATCACATCTTCTTTTTACGGGGAAAGGAATTTTTTCACTTTAAGTGACATTATTGAAATGAGATTATTTTATTTAATTTTAAAGAGTCGCCACTTGGAATAATTATTTACAACGTCCCAAGTCGCCATTTATTTTAAATCCCAAATCAAGAAAATTTTGACTTTGTTTAAGTCTGCGAAACACAGAAGACCGGATAAGAAATTCTGTTAATCCGGGAGAAGGTGTGAGGCACTCCCAGATTTCGTAGTTTTAGCACGATCGCTTTACAATTACACCTGGCTTAATTATCGATTATTACATATTTTGAACCTATGTGTATTTTTACATTTTACCGCTTTTATTTGCATATTTTAATCCGTTTTAGGCATGTATGGAATTTATTTTAACAAGTCACGATGTTGCACACTTGTTGTTTTTATATACATCGTAAATCGCGCCACGTGAAACGTACCCGTGATTCACAACGTGTTTATTTTATTTATTTGAAGTTATTGATTAAGTCACGCGAACGTGCACTTGAGTTTGGGATTACATGTCGTAATTATGCCACAGAGCCGTACCCACAACTGCAACAATTTATTTAATTAGTGCACCTAAAGCAACTAACATGTATGAGTTATTTTTCTAAACTACTTTGAGATTATTGTGAAGGATATAGATTATGGAATTATTGTAGAGTAGCATCAAGTGAATTAATTTTAAAAAAGTATGTTAGCTTTGTTATTAAAGAAGAAAGGGGCCAACAACACATTATCACGAAAGTGGCCTGGCAGATGACTTATTTGCCCCATCAATCCATTTATCAAATTCGCTCAAACTAACAGACCATACTATTTTACGAAATGGGCCAGCAAGATTTCAGTAAAAATGGCGTGTGGTAGCCACTAAATAAGGTGGTATTTATTTTTTATCCACCAATTCTAATATTGAACAAAAATAGCCACTACTCTATTAAAATTAATATGAAAAGATATTTTTACACTTTCTTCTATTTCTTTTATTCCCAAACCCTTCCTTTATACGCTTCTCTCATTTAAGTTCAGAGCTAAAATTTCATAGGCAAAATTTCGCTCCCTCAATATTGTTCCTGTATGCAACTCTCTTCTCTCGATTTAAGTTTAGAGCCAAAATTTCATAAGCAAAATTTCGCTTCCTCAATATCGTTTCTGCCCAGCCCACAGCAATTCTCTGCGTATACTTTGTCCAACTTAATCTCTTCTCCTTTGTCATCTTCTCTGCAGCGAACCAGCTTGATTTTGCTTTTATGCATTTTTCTTTTTGTATATCTCTAATCATGATCAATGCTGTGTTTGTCATCATGTATGTGTGAAATGTCCAAAATAATGATTATAACTTGATTCGCTGAGAAATAAGGTGCGGATTTTTGTGAGAAAGTTATTGAGAATCTTTTGGTATTGAAATTTGTTTGTGGTTCAATCAATATATTGATTATGTAAGGACATTTCAGAAAAAATAGTCCTAAGAATTTGTAAGCTAATTGTGTTTAAGAATTTTAGTTAACTGTGCTTCTATTAAAGATGCATCTAATTAGGTCCTGAATTTTAGTTTTTTAGTTTAAATATTAAGGAAATTTCAGAAAAATAGTCCTACGAATTTGTAAGCTAATTTTAGTTAATTATGCTTATATTAAAGATGCATCTAATTAGGTTCTGGATTTTAATTTTTTAATTTAAATATTAAGGATATTTTAAAAAAATAGTCCAAAGAATTTGTAAGCTAATTTTAGTTAATTGTGCTTCTATTAAAGATGCATCTAATTAGGTCCTGAATTTTAGTTTAAATATTAAGGACATTTCAGAAAAATAGTCCTAAGAATTTGTAAGCTAATTTTAGTTTACTGTTCTTCTATTAAAGATGTATCTATTTAGGTCCTGAATTTTAGTTTTGTAGTTTAAATATTAAGGACATTTCAGAAAAATACTCCTAATGTTTACGTTCTATTTCCTTCTTTGAAGTGTGCTAATGGAAAGAGATCGTGTTTTCGAGTTTGATGATTGGCGTAATTCGATGAGCTATTGGAAAGGAGATTTTCAGTATAAAGAAATAATAAAAAGTTTCTTGTCGAACACGCAATGGAAGAAGTTGAGGGATGGTGTTTTCAGAATCTTTTTCCGATTACAAGATGTGAAGTTCTGTGGTAGACTTATTCATTGTGTGTTGCTTTCAAAAATTATAAGCAATGACTCGCATTCAATGACATTCAAGGTTTTTGATCATGAAGTAAAGTTTATACGTGAAGCGTCCCAGATAATTACTGGGTTGAAATGTTCTTCTTCAGTGGACTTCAAAGTTTTACCTGAAAGAGAGAATAAGCTTTCGAAAGTCTACTTCCCAGGAAAGGATAGAATCGAGTTAGGCGATTTGTGGCATTTTATTACTAGTCACCCATATGGTATAACTGTATCATTTGTAGGCAGCCATGACGATGTGGTGAAGTTGGCAATAATTTATTTTGTTGAATCTGTGTTGATGGGGAAGCTCAAGAATCGGAATGTGTCTGAGCGGGTAATGAAAATTGTAGATGACGATGAACTCTGCTCTTCTTTCAATTGGGGCTCTCTTTGTTATGAAAAGTTACTAAAATCATTGAAGAGTTGCTTGAAGCCCAAACAAAATACTTCAGATAATGAGAATGAGAATGAGAAAGAGAAAGATAAAGAGAAGGACAGTTATACTATACTTGGCTTCTATTTCGCCTTATGTGTTTGAATTATGGAAGTATTTCCAATTTTTCAGGAAAAATAATTTGTGAACTTCAGAGAATGTGGGTTCCCTCGGATGCTATGTTATTCAGATATGAAATCTCCACATTATGACACCCTATGTAAAAAGTACTTCCATAATAAAAAAGTAAATTAATAGGATTACTAGCTATTTTTTGGTTTATGTGTTTTAGTTCCGAATACTTACATTTTTTTTTCCTTATATAATAGTTATATCAGTTGCTCGAGATGGTACCATTTCTTTCTTCTGAAGTAGATGCGGAGCCCACTAGTGTGCATGTGCCATTGTCTCAAGATCAAAGTTTAATGCCTTCAACACAATTTGATGAAGTCTTGCTTAAGGAAATTGTTAACGTAGGTTTTCTGTCTTTGAATACCATTACTTTTTTATTTGCTTATTTTTGCTTAAGAGACTTTTTTATTTTTATGATTTTTGATTCAGAGATTATCGAAGAAGTTCAAAAAGGATATGGAGGCAGAATGTACTAGAATACATCAAAAAATAGCTTTATCAGAAAAAGGATTTAAAATGACATCAAGGTAATATCCTTAATTTCTGTGCTTGTAACTCTAAGTTAAGGACACTATGTCCTTAATTTTTGAGATTGTAACTCTAAGTTCAGGACTACATGTCTTTAACTTTTTAACTTGTAACTTTAAGTTCAGGACTACATGTCCTTATTTTTTGAATTTGGAACTCTAAGTTAAGGACTACCTGTCCTTAATTTCTATGCTTGTAACTCTAAGTTAAGGACCAAGTGTCCTTAATTTGTGAGCTTGTAACTTGAAGTTTAGGACTACATGTACTTAACTTTTTAACTTGTAACTCTAAGTTCAGGACTACATGTCCTTAACTTTTTAACTTGTAACTCTAAGTTCAGGACTACATGTCCTTATTTTTTGAACTTGAAACTCTAAGTTCAGGGCTACCTGTCCTTAATTTCTGTACTTGTAACTCTAAGTTAAGGACCAAGTGTCCTTAATTTGTGAGCTTGTACCTCTATGTTAAGGACCAAGTGTCCTTAATTTGTGAGCTTGTAACTTGAAGTTTAGGACTACCTGTCCTTAACTTTTTAACTTGTAACTCTAAGTTTAGGACTACATGTCCTTAACTTTTTAACTTGTAACTCTAAGTTCAGGACTACCTGTCCTTAATTTCTGTGCTTGTAACTCTAAGTTAAGGACCAAGTTTCCTTAATTTGTGAGCTTGTACCTCTATGTTAAGGATCAAGTGTCCTTAATTTGTGAGCTTGTAACTTGAAGTTTAGGACTACCTGTTCTTAACTTTTTAACTTGTAACTCTAAGTTCAGGACTACATGTCCTTAACTTTTTAACTTGTAACTCGAAGTTCAGGACTACATGTCCTTAATTTCTGTTCTTGTAACTCTAAGTTAAGGAACACTTGTCCTTAATTTGTGAGCTTGTACCTCTATGTTAAGGACCAAGTGTCCGTAACTTATAAGCAGCTAACATTCTGATTCTTATTTTAAATACTATCTCACAGGCTTTAAAGAAAAACCTAGGATCAAAGATTGATACTTTATTGAAGCTTCTTCTTGAAAAATCTCATGAAAGGACCACAGAGAGAGAACCTAGTGTTCCAATTAGCAAAGATGCAGTTGAATGGAATGGAATGTCAAGACCAGGAAAATCCAAAAGAGACAGTAACAGAAATAATTTGTAAATCTGGAGTGCAATCTCAGGATTTAGAAAATCCATTGGGAACAAGTATAAGTGAGATTGTAAGCAAATGTGTTGAAGGAATATATGATCTATCTACACCTCTCTCACTTAAAGAGAAATTTGAAAATCAAAATGATGCCAATCAAGGTTAGATGAAATTTTCATGATATGTTGAATGTTAGTTTTAGTAAACTATTAGTAACAAGTATTAATTATAAATGTTACAGAATCTTTTGAAGCTGCAAGGAAAGAAGATGGAGTAGATTATCAAGATGATGAAATTTCAAAAGAGAGAAGTGGAGGACAATCTCAAGACATAGAAAATACCTAAGAAACAAGCATAAGTGAGATTGTTTGCAAATGTATAGAAGGAACATATGATATCTCTACACCTCTCTCTCTTACAGACAATATTGGAAGCCAAAAAAATACTAGTCAAGATAATAATTTAACTCGCATGATCTTGACAGTTGCAAAAGGTTAGACGGAGTTTTTTTTTTATCTTATACATGTTTGTTTTAATCAAAGATTAGTAACTAGTACTAATTGTGTTAGCTCCTATAAATATTTTGCAGAATCTTGTGAACTTGAAATCGAAGAACATGGAGAACATTTACAAGATAAAGAAAATACAATCAATATGTCAGATCCATTGTCTGTTAAAGAAATACAAGAAGACAACGTGACCAACACAGGTATTGATTGTGTCCTTAATATTGTATTCATAATTCAAATTGTCAGGACATTTAAAAAATTATGTCCTTAGTTTTTGTCTCTTCATTTGACAATTTGTCATAGAATTGACGACTTGCAGCAAACTAATGTATATGTAGTGTTGCTTGCAGAGCAAAACAAAAATGAAGCCGTTAACCAATATACTAGAAAAAGGAAGAGAGATAGTATTGGTTTTGATGGTCCATCATTTGCTATTCTTACTCTTACTCCTCCGACTACACAAATGAGTATTGATGAGGGTTTGTCTATGGAGGTTGAAGGAAATGTTGAAGAAGAGCTTGGTCGAGGGGAAAGGAATAAGAAGCTTAGTTGGCAATTGAAATCTCATTTTGAACAGAAAAGAAAAAGAGGAACATCGATGGCGCACAATGAAAATACTCACAAGTATACGGGTTGGATAAAATCAAAATATACTCGTACATGTATTTTTCATTATGCCAAAGATGATGAAAACTTATTGAAGAAATTCATTGGGTGGTTGGGCAAGGAGAAAAGGAAAGGTCGCAAAAAAGTGTAAGTCCCTAAATGTATTCATTATTTCTTAATTGCTTACATTTGTGTCTTGAACTTGTAATTTTAAATTCGGGACTAAGTGTATTGAGCTTCCAACTCTAACTTCATGACTAAATGTCCTAAATTTTTTAGCTTGTAACTCTAAGTTAAGGATTACGTGTCCTTAGCTTTTGAGATTGTAAGTCTAAGTTCAAGACTAAGTGTCCTTAATTTTTTAACTTGTAACTGTAAGTTAAGGACTACCTGTCCTTAATTTTTTAATTTGCAACTCTAACTTTAGGTCCAAGTGTCCTTAATTTTTGAACTTCCACTCTAAGTTCAGGACCAATTATCCTTAACTTATGAGCTTGTTACTCTAAGTCCAGGACTTTAATTTATGAGCTTGTAAGTCTAAGTTCAGAACCAAGTGTCCTTAACTTTTGAACTTGTAACTATAAGTTAAGGACTACATGTCCTTAATTTTTGAATTTGCAACTCTAACCTCAGGACCAAGTGTCCTTAATTTTTGAACTTCCACTCTAAGTTCAGGACCAATTGTCCTTAACTTATGAGCTTGTTACTCTAAGTTCATGACTTTAATTTATGAGCTTGTAAGTCTAAGTTCAGGACCAAGTATCCTTAACATTTGAACTTGTAATTGTAAGTTAAGGACTACCCGTCCTTAATTTTTGAATTTGCAACTCTAACTTCAGGACCAAGTGTCCTAAACTTATGATATTGTTACTGTAAGTTCAGGACCAAGTGTCCTTAATTAGGAATAATTAGGAATTGAGGACTAACTTATAAACTTTCTAACTTTGATATTTTCAAAATTTTCAGGGGACAAACTGATATATATGCTGAGGATAATGGTGTGAGAAATAATCCATATAAATTGTACCATCAAAAAATCAATAGCAAAATGTTCTTCCTTGAGCTTGCAGATAGTAGCTTTGTACTTGATAATAAGGTTTGATAATTCACAAGGCATTTATTTTATTTCTTCTTAATTTATTATTTTTTAATTATTTATGACTGATGAATTTTTTTCTTTTTTTGCCTTTTTATAAAGCATATTGACGTTGCCCTGTATTATTTGAGAAAGAAGGAATGCTACCACCCTTGCGCCCATCCTTTTCGTTGCACAACTACATATATATTTTTTGATAACTATATGCTAATTGTGTATACGAATTTCAATGAAGATGCTTCAGATGAGTTTTGGTGTGATGATAATCAGTTGGTTCTCACACCATATGTGTGGGGTGACAATCGTAGATGTGGAATTGCTTGGACAGAGGTTGAGAAAATCGTTTTTCCATGTCGGCTTCCTTCAGAAGATAATGATGCTGTGACACATTTTTTTTGGGGGGTATTTGACTTGAATGAGAGAAAGATTGATGTGTACGATTCCATATATAGTGAGCCATATGAGCAAGGCATGAAACACATTGAAATGTATGCACGCATGATCCCCCACTTGCTAAAGTTCTCACAGTTTGAGAAAAATCACAAGTCTTTTGGAAATGCATTCAACAAATTTGATATTCAGTGGCAAAGATCACCACACCAAACTGGATCATACGTATTGTCATTTGCTATATAATTTATATGTATTTTAGATTTATTTTATTAAAGATATTGTTTAATTGACTCCATATCTTACATTTTTCTTAGGACTGATTGTGCTGCATTCCTAATCAAGTATATGGAGTTGTTGATGATGGGAAAGGATGTGGAGAAATTCCAACCTGAGGACATCAAACTTCAGAAAAGAACTTGTAGCAAATCTTTGGACACATGGAAAGTAAAAAAGAAATTCTGGTTATGATACACCATCAGAAAATGTCGGTGACAACTATGATAGTGAAAATGAAACTCCTTGCGCAAAGGAGCTGTAGTGTAGTTGTAAAGAATGTCAGCTATAGTGGAATTGGTATAAAATTGCTGTAAAGAATACATATGAATTTTGAAATATCCTGTAAATTATTCACAAGGCACTTTATTTTGTTTGCATAGCATAATTTTTTGGTCACAGCTATGCTAAATTATAGTTTCAGCAGTAATATGAAGGCATCGTGCTATGAATTTCTTTCTTTCTATTAACTATTGATTTGTCTATTTTTTCACAATTTTAAAGGGCCAATCTTTGATTAAATTGATTGAAGTTTTTAGAAATTTAAAGCAACATACATTGATTGTTGTAGAATTTCAGAATCTGTTAACTACATCCTTATTTGTTGAAGGATGAAAATAATATTCAGGACATATTTTTTTAAATGTGCTAAACTTCTGAAATATAGACAATAAACTGAGATTTTCAGAAGTTAAGGACATTTTAAAAATTTATGTCCTATATATTAGATTCATATTTCAAATGTTCAGGACGTTTCAAAAAATTATGTCCTGAAATCTACTTGTACCAATCTCATTTCAAAAATAAGATATAGCAAGATCTGTTTAGCAAGCTGCAGATGTCAAGTTTTATAACTACTGATTTGTCCATTTTAAATTGCCAGTCTTTTATTAAATCTGTAGAAATATAGCAAAATATACATTAATTGTTGTAGAACTTCAGGACATAATGTTCATAAACGTCATGATTTGTTGAAGGATGAAAATAATATTCAGGACATATTTTTCTGAAATGTCCTGAACTTCTGGAAATTTAGACAATAATCTGAGATTTTCAGAAGTTAAGGACATTTTAGAAATTTATGTCCTTAATATTAGATTCATACTTGAAATTTTCAGTACTTTTAAAAGATTATGTCCTTAAGTTTTACTTGTACCAATCTGATTTTAAAAATAAAGATGTAGCAAGCTGCAGGCGTCAAATTATATAAAGAAAAGAACTTTCTTGTTTACTTACGGTAAGAATAAAATCTCATAAACAGTAATTGGTCCGACAAAGGTAAATTAAACTCCCAGAAAAAGAAAAAGAAACAAAGAGCACGTAAGCGCAAAGAAACTTTAAAAATTCAGGATATCTTTTATATAACCATCTGCTAATGTTTACTTGCTCAAATAAAAATAATATAAATGAATCCAATTTATAGAATATAAGTGGATATATCTATTATTCTCTATGCTTCCTTGAAAATGGATGGACTGCCGGAGAATATATACAAGATGTTCTATTATGACCAATTCTTCTGCAACGACCACATTTGAATGTTATTTTTGATGATTCAGTAGCTGGAATATGCCTTTTCTTCTGCCTTCTACCTGGCGGGACTTTGAAATCTGGAGGTTTAACAATTTGTGACTTAACACTCTCTGGTACAATCCAAGAATCCGTATGTCCTACAGGATGTATTTGTCTTTCATATGTTTTCAGTCAAGATTCCTTTAAGTACCAGTCCGAGCAGAAATTGGACTTCTTGATGTTTCTCTTCTCAATAGCTGCAATTGCATATATACATGGTAATTCATTAAATTGAAACTGAAAACAATCACATGTTCTTTTGTTTAAGTCCACCAAGAAAGTAATTCCTTCTTCCTTAACTCTAGAACGCCATGAATCAACACGGAAGACCTTCAAAGTTGAAAAACTATAAGTTAGTACATTATGTTAAATTATCATTAAAATAATAAGCTAAAGTAAGAACATAATACTTACATTTAAAGTAAAAGCTAAATCTATCTTTTTTTTCAATTCCCTTTCTACCCAACAAAAAACGTCATAAAAAGTTCCTTCTGCTTCATTTCTTCTTTCATAAAACCAACGTTGCAGCTTCACTTGGATGAAATCCATCATTCTTAATATAGGCAGCTCCCTTGCTTCTAATAGAACAAAATTCATTGACTCAACTATGTTTGTTGTGAGCATGTCATATCTTCGTCGTGGACTACAAGAACGTGCCCACCTTTCCGGTGGTTCTTCCATCAAGTAGTCAAAATTCTTCTTATCAACTTTTGCTATATCTGACATGTATAGATCAAATTCTTTGCGCCTGTATACTCTTGCAGCACTTTGGAAAAGTTTTATGACCTCACTTTTCACTTTTCTTCGCTTTAGGTTCTGCTCCAAATGATAGATACAAATCCCATGGTGGCTTTCAGGATATACCTTTGCAATGCCATGTGCAATAGATTGATGCCTGTCCAATAAAAAAATTAAATTATCACGGCTCCCAATTGCATTGCGAAACTCACTAAAGTACCACTCATAGGAATTATTATTTTTAGATTGTGCAATTCCAAAGGCTAGTGGAAATATTTGATTATTTGCTGTAACGACCCGACCAATTATTTTGAATATTATAACACGGTTCCCCTATTTACTGCATAATGTATGTCTTGCAATTGATTTATGACTTATCGGGTTAGTTGGTTCGGGTCCGAAAGGAACTCGGAGTGAAATGAGACACTTAGTCTCATAATTTAAAAATTTACGTTAGAAAAGTGGATCGGATATGGATCTATATGTAAATGACCTCGGGTTTGAATTTTGATGGTTCCGTTAACTCCGTTAGGTGATTTTGGACTTAGGAGCGCACCCGGAATATGATTTGGAGGTCCGTGGTAGAATTAGGCTTGAATTGGTGAAATTGAAAATTTGGCGATTTTGGTCGGCAGTGGAAAATTTGATATCGGGGTCGGGATGGAATTCCGGAAGTTGGAGTATGTTCGTAATATCATTTGTGATGTGTGTTCAAAATTTGAGGTCATTCGGACGTGGTTTGGTTGGTTTCGATATCGGTTGTTGAATTTGGAAATTTAGAAGTTCTTAGGCTTGAATCCGAGGGTAATTTGATGATTTGACGTTGTTTTGAGTGATTCGAAGGTTCGACTAAGTTGGTATGTTGATATATGACTTGTTGGTATTTTTGGTTGAGGTCCCGGGGGTCTCGGGATGATTTCGGATGGGTATCGGGGAGTTTGGAAGTTGGAAAATGCAGCTGGAGCTGCTGTTCTGGTGTGTCCGCACCTGCGGATTGGGAACCGCAGGTGCGATGATCGCAGGTGCGTGGGAGGCTTGCAGATGCGGAGATGGAGGCCTGGGTCTTGGTCACAGATGCGAAGAGTGGGTCACACCTGCGGGCTCGCAGGTGCAAGGAGGTTGCCGTAGGTGCGAAGCCTGGTTGGTTAAGTGGAATGCATAGGTGCGCACCTGTGTCCGCAGATGCGGAAGCGCAGGTGCGATGAAGGGCCCGCAGGTGCGAAAAACCTGGGCAAAAACCATAAATAGAACCCTTCGCGAATTTGGTTCATTTCCACCATTTTCAAGTTGGTTTGTGGAGCTTTTGGAGTGATTTTTGAAGGGTGATTCAAGGGCTATCAACGACGTAAGTTGCTTGAGCCCTAATACTTGTATATATAGTGATTTTCCGTTGTTTAGTCATTGTAATTAGTGAAAATGAGGGGTTAGGACTTGAAATTTTTGGAGAGTAATTTAAGGATTTGAAGGACCAAACGATGTCGGATTTTGATGAATTTGGTATGGTTAGACACGGGAGAGGTCAAGGTTTATTATTCTGCCAGTTTTGACTGATTTCGAGATGTGGGCCCGGGGGTCGGGTTTTGGTCGGTTTCAAATTTTTGGCATAATTTGATAGTTTTTTTTGTGGAATTCATTCCATTAATGTATATTGATGGTATTGTACTGATTGTGTATAGATTCAGAGCATTTGGATATTTACGTTGTTAAGGTAAGTAACGGTTTTAACTCTGACTTTGAGGGTATAAATCCGAAGAATTTGATATCGTGTGATGGTTTGGAAGTGATACTCACGCTAGGTGACGAGCGTGTGAGTGTGCACCGCAAGGGATTGAGACTTGGTCCGTCCCGTGAGGCTGTGAGGCTTAATGGCTATTATCTGTGGTTATGTGTTTATTTATTGTTGAACTTGTTTGCCTTCATGTTAGAGATCATGCTTAGCCTTTATTCATACTCACATTATTTGCACTCAGTCATAGAAATTATTGTACCTGTTTACCTCAGTCTCTATTATTTGCTAATATACGGTGATACTTGATGTGGGCTGTGTTCCCTTATTTGTTGATGATGGTGAGGCTAGTGAGGTACATGATTGAGTGAGGCCGAGGTCCTGGTTGTGAGGATATTAATACCATAGCGCGTGAGTTGACCGTGCGGGTCCAGGTATTGATACTATAGCGAGTGAGTTATCCGCGTAATACGTGAGTTGACCATGCGGATCCAGGTATTGATATGATGGCACGTGAGTTGTACGTGCTTAGCGCTTGGACTTTGGGAGCCCCTCCGGAGTCTATACACACCCCAAGTGAGCGCAGAGTGTTGAGTGTTTTGAGTATTGAGTGCTGAGTGCGAGTGATGAGTGATGGAGTGGCACTGTTGTGAAGTTGTATTTATTTGTGTGGTTGCTGCATTTATCCATTAAACTTATTTGTGGCAATTGCTGAGTTATGTAATTTACCTGTTTATTTCTGTTTATATTTTAAATTGTGAAAAATAAATAATTGGACTGTTTTACTTAGCTCGTCACTATTGCTCAGTTCCTTAGTTATTTCTGTTACTTGCTGAGGTGGTTGTACTCATGCTGCACCCTGCACTTTATGTGCAGATTCAGGTGAGTTACAACGCGACGATCGTTGAGTTCAGGCCGACTATCTGTGGAGATTGCAAGGTAACTGCTAGCATCCGCAGGACCTTGTCACTCCTTTTATCATTTCTTCTTTTGGATTGTATTGACAGTTAGACAATTTCATTTCTTAGTTCATAGATTTAGATGCTCATGACTTAGTGACACCCCGATGTTTGGGGCTCATTTCCGTATTTTTAAAATTATATTTAAAGTTGATTTAGTTTATGAGAAATTCAAATGTTGAAATGCTTTATTAATTTCTTATAATCGGTTTAGTAGTAATATTTTGGGGAATAGGCTTGCCTTGTAATACGATAGGCGCCATCACGACCATGGTTAGATTTTGGGTCGTGACATTTGCATCCTTTGAAACTGAAATCATTAAAACACCACGATATTTTGACTTCAAAAAGGTTGCATCAACAGCAATCACTGGTCTACAATGATTCCAACCAGCTATTGATAATCCATATGCATAAAACATAAAAAGAAACCTGAAAATACAGTTTAATAGAAGGTTAAAAATACAGGACACCAAATTCTTAACATTTACACTGCACACATCAAAGTTAAGGACACCATGTCCTTAACATTTTCACTACACACATCAAAGTTAAGGACACCATGTCTTTAACTTTTTCACTACACACATTAAAGTTAAGGACACCATGTTCTTAACTTTTACAATGCACACATCAAATTTAAGGACACCATGTCCTTAAGTTTTTCACTGCACACATTCAAGTTAAGGACACCATGTCCTTAACATTTTCACTGCACACATCAAAGTTAAGGATAACTTGTCCTTAACTTTTACAATGGACACATCAAAGTTAAGGATACCATGTCCTTAACTTTTACAATGCACACATCCAAGTTAAGGACACCATGTCCTTAACTTTTTCACTGCACACATCCAAGTTAAGGACAGCTTGTCCTTAACTTTTACAATACACACATCAAAGTTAAAGACACCATGTCCTTAACTTTTACAATGCACACATCCAAGTTGAGGACACCATGTCCTTAACTTTTTCACTGCGCACATCAAAGTTAAGGACACAATGTCCTTAACTTTTACAATGCACACATCAAAGTTAAGGACACCATGTCCTTAACTTTTTCACTGCACATATCCAAGTTAAGGACACCATGTCCTTAACATTTTCACTACATACATCCAAGTTAAGGACACCGTGTCCTTAACTTTTACAATACATATATCAAAGTTAAGGACACCATGTCCTTAGCTTTTTAACTACACACATCGAAGTTAAGGACACCATGTCCTTAACATTTTCACTGCACACATCCAAGTTAAGGACACCATGTCCTAAAGTTTATAAAACAGACTAATAAACTCTTTTTGATTCTTTACCTGTTATTGTCGTCTATTTTTATGTTAGTGTATGTTCCCGGGTTTTTACTTTTCATCATATACAAGTATGAAGATAATAATTCATAATTCTCTTCAAGAGTTCCTCTTATTAAAGCTGAAGCACGTTGAATAGAACGCCACGCCTTGTGATAACCAATGTCTAGTCCATGCAATTTTTGCATTTCTGCCATGACAAAGGCTGGTGTAACTTCAAACCTTTGGTCTCGAAGATTGTCGATAATGTAACCACTAATCAACTTTGAAGTGGCATGCCTTTGATCAGCTTTCATAGTGTTAACTGAGCAGTCATGATTTTTCTCAATCTTTACTATCTTGAAGAGTGTTGAATCTTTAATTCTGAAAGCACGCACACACCACCTACACCTATCATCATTGCATTTCAACGAATATCTTGTTGAGCTTGATCTAACAACCTTGAATTTAAAATGTCCTTTAATTGCTATATTCGAAAAATAGTTAATTATACTCTTCTTTTTGTCAAATATTGATCCCACTTTTATTTCATCCAACGAAGCATTTTCTCTTAATATCGTAGTTGGAGATTCTTTTTGTTTCGAATTTGAGCTTCGTCTAGTTAGTTGAGTAAAGGTTTTTTCAGCAACTTCTTCTATTACTGGTGCACTCTCTAAGACTTGAATACCCAAAGCTTGTTCATTGTCAATCTCTATAATACTTTGTCCTTCCACTTGAATAGAATCAAATATTTGAAGCACCTCTTCAGTTATTGGTTGAGCTCCAACCACATCTATTTCCATTATTTGTTGGCATTTATCTTGATTGTCTTGTTGAGTTTCTGTATTGACATGTTCAAAGGTGCTTGTAGAACCAAAAACTCTTTCCGAAACATCAACAATGAAACGACAGCCCTTGAAGAGTGAATGACTTTTTAGTAACTCTATACATGTGTGAAGATCTAAATCTTTGGATAAAAGCATTCCCTTACTTGTTCCCAGATTGACATCAAACCATATCATTGCTTCAAACTTGTCTCTATCCAATTCAATAACTTCAAAGACCTGGTTAATGAAATCTTCAAATCGAATTGCCTCAGGTACTAGAACAAGCTTTGTTTGATTATCAAGATATTTATAGTCTGCAGTCCGTCTACCATTAAAAGCTATACATATTGTATTCATCCTGCAAGTCAAGAAAATGGGAAATTCAGGACATATTTATACAACAATCGTGAAGTTAAGGACACGATGTCCTAAACTTTATCAATACAAGTTGCAAAACATAGGACACTATGTCCTTAATATTTAGAACAACAGTCATAAAATTAAGAACATCATGTCCTAAACTTTATCAATATAAGTTGCAAATACAGGACACTATGTCCTTAATATTTACACAATAGTCATGAAGTTAAGGACATCATGTCCTAAATTTTATCAGTACAAGTTGTAAAAACAGGACACTATGTCCTTAATTTTTACACGGTAGTCATGAAGTTAAGGACATCATGTCCTAAACTTTATCAGTACAAGTTGCAAAAACTGGACACTATGTCCTTAACTTTGATGTGTGCAGTCAAAATATTAAAGATATGGTATCTTTAACTTGCATGTGTGCAGTGAAAAAGTTAAGGACATGGTGTCCTTAACTTGGATGTGTGCATTATAAAAGTTAAGTACATGGTGTCCTTAACTTTGATGTGTGCATTTTAAAAGTTAAGGATAAGGTGTCCTTAATCTTGATGTGTGCAGTGAAAATGTTAAGGACATGGTGTCCTTAACTTTGATGTGTGCAGTGAAAATATTAAGGACATAGTGTCCTTAACTTGGATGTGTGCAGTGAAAAAGTAAAGAATATGGTGTCCTTAACTTTATCAATACAATTTGCAAATATAGGACACTATGTCTTTAATATTTAGAACAACAGTCATGAAGTTAAGGACATCGTGTCCTTAACTTTATCAATATAATTTGCAAATACAGGACACTATGTCCTTAATATTTAGAACAACAGTCATGAAGTTAAGGACATCGTGTCCTTAACTTTATCAATACAATTTGCAAATACAAGACACTATGTCCTTAATATTTAGAACAACAATCATGAAGTTAAGGACATCATGTCCTAAACTTTATCAATACAAGTTGCAAATACAGGACACTATGTCCTTAATATTTAGAACAACAGTCATGAAGTTAAGGACATCGTGTCCTTAACTTTATTAATACAAGTTGCAAAACACAGGACACTTTGTCCTTAATATTTTTTAGAACAATAGTCATGTTAAGGACACCAAATCTTTAACATTATGTCCTCAATATTTACAGAACAATCACAGAGTTAAGGACGCGATGTCCTTAATGTTATCAATACAGAAAAGAAAAAAAAAATCAAATTCCTAACATCTTATTCTTCAGTAACGAAATAAAAATCCACACAAACACACAAAAACATATAGAGATATCTGAAACTTTAGAACTTACTGTAATTTTATAGTGAATTTTGGACGAGAAAGTTGAATTCTGAACTTAGAGTGAAAGTTTGAAATCGGAAGAGAATCTTCTGCAATTTTGGACGATCACAACAATTCTCTGCACGTAAGTTTGAGCTGCTGCTGATCGTAAATAAGGAGCGTATGCATCAGCGAAATCCTATATAACAGAAGGGTATTTTCGTCCGGACGGGTAAAATTTTATTAAAGCAGTGGCTAAAAACTAAATATATTTAAAACAATGGCTTAAAAGTAAATACATGTGTTATTACTGACTACCTGTTCACATCTCCCAAGATTTCACTCAAATTGTTTCTTAGAGGCTTAAACAGACGGCCCTCTAAACTTGTAAAACTAATCATTGACCCAATTAAAGTCTCGTGACCCCAATTAACTACCTCAAACTCACTGCTATCCAAGTTCTAAACAGAATTTAATGTTCAATGAAGCATTCAAAAATTTCTCATCAAAGATACATTAATTAACAGAAAACCAAGCAAAACACATGGAAAACGATACATGAACAAACAAAAATTTAAAAAGAAAACGACTAAGAAAGGTAAGAATGAACCTTTATACTCAGCAAATAATCTTCTTCAATAGATCAAAACATGAAACTCCCAACGTCATCAAAATACCCGCGACAGGAACACTCGAACGGCGACCTCGACGGACTGAACGTGGGTGGTCTTACACAGCTGAAACAAAGTTCTGCTCGTCGACAAATATGGTGTGATGGCGACTGTTTTTGGGGTGGTTTGGTGTTGCGTTTCAGCTACTTTTGAAGTTGTTTTTCTGGTGGTTTGAGGTTGTTTTAAGGTGGGAAAAGAGCTGGTTTTAGGGAGTGGTTTGAGGTCATTTTCGGACTGTTTTGCAGCCCAATCACACTTGAATCGTATAGTACTTCCTCTGTTTTAATTTGTTTGACAATGTAAACAAAGAATATTTTAAAATTTATGATTTTAAACATGATATAGTATATGCATAACCGTAAGAATGTTGAAATTTATAATCTTACATATGTCATAACATTTTTATAATTATAAAGATTTTTAGTAAGGAAATATAAAAATCTATTATTATTATTATTATTTAACGAACTAATAAGAAAATAGTATCAAACAAATAGAACAATGAGACTAGTGTCTTTCTAATAGTGTTTGAACATGTGAAAGAAAAAAGAAGACATGTGAAAGTTAGTGGTTTTGGAGGAGAATTTTCAGGAATGATTTTTGGGAAATGTTTTTGGGGAAAAACTTGCATCTGGATAACTATTTGTCTTAGAAAAATGTTTATGGGAAGGTTGTGTATATGTTTTTCAGAAACAAAAGAAAGTGTCACTGATCTATAATTTTCAATAAAATTCAAACATTAATATGAGTCTCACGTATAAAGTATTAAATAGATTGCACTTATTACATTACAATCGCTCGACCAAGTAACAGAATAAGTTGAAAGAATATTATTGGAGAAAAAAATAAAAGATGATTCTACCCCTTGATATGCTTTCATGTTTTGGACGGAACCAACCGCTGAGTTGATTCCTCTCTGGAAATCTAATGTAGCTATCGAGGTTTAGCATGTGCTTCTTCTGTGATCCTCTTTTACGGAAAGCAAACTACAATTATCTACTTCTATGCAGAGATTATAACAAAAATAAATATAATAAAATAATCACCTAGCCTCTCGATCCACAAAACATAATAAATTAGTAGTATTAATTTCCAAAATATTATTTTCCTAATACTTCATCAGTGTCAAGTATGGTCTATGGAGAAGTCAAAACTTAAAATTTATTTGGTTGAAACATTTTAAAGGTGTGTAAAAGGTATAAGCTTGTATAAGGTTTTGTGCGTAAAAAATTGCTCGTAAAACTACGATATCAAAGGATTTGCATATAAGTTGGTAGGGTGTACATGAACTGGGTTGGTTCGGTTTCGATTTTTATCAAAATCAATCCAAAACACCTATATCGGTTTGGTTTGATTTGGTTTTGTCGATTTTTTCGTATTTTTTTTGTTATATGGATATTATTTCAATCTTATTTTGTTAATGTTATAGATAAAGTTTTGATAAGTGAATATATGTTAAGTAAAAATTTAAAAAACTGACAAACATATGATCTATTAAAATATTCTTATGGGAGAATTGTTTTAGTAATACATGATAGTTATTTTCTTAGTCATCTAATAATAATTTTTCATTCAAGTGCACTTTTAAGATTAACCAAATTTAATAATTAGACATAAAAATCAGTATGAAACCTAAATAATGATATGTTCAATTTAATTTTAAAATTATCGAAATACCATTTCAAATTCAAAAAATATATAAAAATTTAACAGATCTTGACATACGAATATGAAAGAGCAAAGAGATTAATGCATTTCAATAACACTTGATAAGAAAGTGATGATATAATCTACTATTTAAAGTAAATAAAAATGGATGCACTTCATAGTTCTATTAAATATTACATCTCACGAGAGGATCTCAAATATTTTTTAAAGAAAATTCTATATGAAGTCTTACAAGTATATATAAAAATTAGATATTTATATGTCGGTTTGGTTCGTATTTTTTTTACTCAATACCAAATCAAACCAACTAATCAAATTTTTTAATCGATTTGGTGCGATTTTTCGATTCGGTTTGAACACCCTACAAGTTGGATGAGAACATCCGCGAAGAGCTGCGCCGTCACATCTCCTCCCACAATTTTTCCGATATGTAGGTGCCTTTCAGAGCAGGTCCCAGCCACGTCGATAATGGTAATTCTCTCTATGAGATTTGTGACCTTTGTGGAGTTAATTCGGAGCAGAATATCGAGCAAGTAACCATGTTTGTAACTTATGCGTGCACGATGAGAGTGACAAGCTCACTGGCCTGCTAATTAAACATTCTACGACCCTTATCGTGCGTTTTAGTTTTTTGCATGCTGAGTAGGCTTATCTTACCTCAAAGTGTAAAACCAACATTTTGTCACTATATATATATATATATATATATATATATATATATATATATATATATATGCCCGTAAAATTTTACCTAAAATCCGAGGTTTCGTGGCGCCGAGGGAGTTGAAGGAATCATTTTGCAGGCCATGACATTTCTGCGGTCCACTATGCGACCGCAGAACTACTTTTTGGGCCGCAGAGTGAAGCAGAGCTTGAGCAAATTTTGAGAACCATTATGCGGCCCATTATGCGACCGCATAACTATTTCATGAGCCGCACATCCGTCACAGAAGCCAGCATTAGAAATTTCGGAAGGAGGTTCTACGGTCCTTTATGTGACCACCGAATTGGTCTGCGCACCGCAGACCTGTCGCATACCTGCACAGAAATGCCCAGATCCGGAGGGTCATTATGCGGTCCATTTTACGGACCGCAGAAGTATTATACGACCCATTATGCGACCACAGATCTGCATCGGGGTTTCATTTTTTCTAATTTCATAACCCGGCCCTATTTCGAAATATAGTCGTTAGGGACCATTTGTAAAGAGAAAGTCTGATATTTCTAGAGAGAGGAAGTGCCATAGAGTGAGAGGGGAAGCTCCTAAGCTTATTGTTCATCAATTCTTGCTCAAAAGTTGGAGAATTCACAAGGAAAACTCACTAGGTCTTCGTCCTAGAGGTAAGATTCTACTCCCTAGCCTTTAATTTTGGGATTTAATTGAAAATAGGTAATGAGAAAAGCAATTCTTGGGTGTGGGAGTTGTTCATTATGCATGCAATATAATATTAAGATTTGTGTGAAGATTGTTGAGCTCATTTGGGTAGACTTTGGGCAGTGAGATGAAGGAATCCATCATAGGAGGACCTTGAAATCATAATGTCCACCTAGTGCTTGATAAAATGCTCAAATGAGCTGGAACCATGAACTCCTTCCTAATTTGTATTCAATTTTGTTATGTTTCTAAATAGATCGAAGTTGCTAAGATTTCCGAAAGATTGTAGTAATTTAAGGAAGCTCAAAGCGAGGTATGTTGGCTAAACTTCTCTCTTAGAATTGATGTCCTTGTATGTCTCGAGTTATTCATTATACCTTGACTATTCTGAGAAAGCTTTGTTTCAAAAGATATATGTTCAATATATATTCCAAATGCTCTTGTCATATTATGTTACTATTTGAGAATGTGTTCAAAGTATGGGTTGCGTATCTAAATGTTATGACTTCAAGTCGTGTTTCAAATGAAAGCTATTATGCCAAATTGTGTAGAAATCTCAATGTGCTTAAGACTTTTATTTGCTCACACGCGTACTCAAAGTCTTGAATAGAAATGCTTTGTTGTTTATGATCCGTGATGATGTTTGAAAGTGAAGAGGTGAGCATGAAATATGAAATACGACCAACGTGTCAAGAATGATATTACATTTGAGCCACTAGTGCCAATGAAACTGAGAAACGTGTAAAAGATGTTGAAATGCATTATAAATCCTTTAAATAATAAACACTTTGGGAGTATCGTTAGTCACCAAGGAAGGGTAGGTTGAAATAGCCTAACCCCGAAACTAAACGTACCAATGTAGGAGTGAATTGTGATTATTTCCCTATTTGGGATGAGATTGATGTGATGAGAATATTCCCCTTTATTGGGATGAGATAATTGCTAGAAAAGGGTGATGTCGATCCACACACATTGTGGTGAGACGGTCTAGCCGGTCGGGTCGTGATTGGATGCCATACCGCACACATGGTGGTGATTGTGCTTGAAATTGTGATTTAGATAATGATTGAAATCATGATAGTGATTGTGATTGTGGTTGATGTCTTTGGGTGAGACGGCCTAGCTGATCGGGCCGTGATCGGACTCCGTGCTAATATCACGATGGTATATCGGTGCTAAGATCTCCCAACCTAAAATAATGAAAATTTACTTGAAAACTACTCTTGCTCCTAACTTGATGTTTTAGTATTGCTTGAGGCTTCCATTGATTTTATGACTGTTCTTCCTTGTATTGTTACCTGTTCTAATGAGAGGGTGTTTAGTCATACATACTAGTACTATTCCATATGTACTAACGCCCTTTTTTGTCGGGGGCGCTGCATCTTTAATGGATGCAGGTGGTTCCACAGCATGCGGCGTTGATCAGTGATAGCGGTACACCCTCTTTCCAACTGACTTGGTGAGCCCCACTTCATTTTGGGGTCGTGTATCTTTTGTCCTATGTGTATTATGTTTTGAGATATAGCCGGGGTTTTGTTGCCGGCACTATCATAGTACTCTTTTGTATCTATTAGAGGCTCTGTAGACATAATGTGGGTTGTATATTGGTGCTGCGAAGGTCAAACTAGTAATGTTGTATTTGTACCGCTTGTTCCACTTCAAACTATGAAAGTGTATGTATTTTGAAACTTATAAACGATGTAACTAATGATAACGAATTGGTGTTGTTCACATGATCCTCCTCGTTGTCTAATTAATGAAATATATCTCCTCTTTATTCATGAGTGAGTTCGGGTAGAAGGTATTGTACAAGTTTGCTCGACCGGGTTATCTCGGTTGAGCGTCGGTCGCGCTCCTCGAGGTCGGGCGTGACATATATATATATATATAAATATATATATGAATGTGTGTGTGTAAGTTACTATACCGATATTTATTTTTCAAGTAATATAACGTTTAAATCTGTGATAAACTGTGTAAATATCCTATGCGGTGTCTAATGTCGAAAATAATACGATATATTAACTTCATGAAAATTGTAGGTATGGAAAATCTTATCTCGCAAAAATCAAACGCTATACAAGTAATGAGAATTTTTATACGGAGATTACAATTTTCTTATACTATAAGCCAAACAAACATGGTAAAGTTGTGCAAATTATATTCATTTCCAAAGAAAATCTTTTTATGAATTGGCCACTTGCCACATGAAGAATTAGGAAGCAAGACGATGCTGGATTTGTTCCCACGATCTATATATCTATAATTGAGGGCCTAAAAAAGGTGACTTGGCACCTTGCCAGGAAAAAGATTTATCTATTATCTCTTTTTTTAAAGATTTATCCTCTCATTTTAATACAACACTTAATTCAAAAAGGCACCTTTTCTGAATACTCAATTACATGTACTTCCGTTAAGAACAATGAAAGAGGAATAAAAGCGTCGTTTCAAAATGCAAGCCACAACTCCGTCTTTGCGCCGTTTCAAAACACAAGCCATAACTCCGTCTTTTTAATTTCCCCAATTTTAAAGGTAAAGTTGGTATAAAGAGAGTGTGTGCAAAGGCTCATCTCTCAGCCACCATTAGGATTTCATTTCTCCATGCATTCAGATGGATCTTCCGCAGCTTTGTCACCCAGGAGGAGGATGCTGCGTTTGCATTTGCAATCTAAACCCAACCTCCGATTATTCTTATTACCTCTCTGATGATGATGATTTGCCTGAAGATCATCGCCTTGCTCTTGAACAAATTTGGTTCAACTACCACCATCAAACTGAAGAATCCAATGTTTGCTCCCTTTCTCTCGTTTTCCTATTAAAGTTCTGTCATTCAATTTTTGGTCAACCCTTTGATTCATGTGCTTTATTTATATGTCATGGATTTATACATGTATTTTTTTGCTTACCGCTAATTGAAAAGCCTATGATTCATGTAATGCTAATATAATAATTGTTTTGATTGCTACTTATTAGTGTGGTCGTGTCGTTACCTTACTTTTTTTCCTTATCCTGGCATTCTTTTTTATTAAATAATCCTATTTTATTTTTTACTCTATTTTTTTATATAATAATTCTACCTTTTACCTTATTTTTTTTGTAATATTACAAATTTATTCTTCATATTGTGGGTGTGTGACATTACAAAATGATGACAAACGATACAATCTATCTAAATATTTTATTCTCAAAACAATTTAATACGGTACATTACGAAACAATATGTAACAACTATCCAAACGATATGATACGATACGATAGGTAACAACCATCCAAACAAGCCGTAAAAGCCTGTTATTTCTATTCCTTCCCCCCCCCCCCCCCCCGATAATAGGTTTCATTCTCCATGAAATATGATTTAGACGAATGTTTGTATTCTTATTATGTTTGTATTCCTATGACATTATTTTACTTTCCTGTATTTGAATTTATTTATTTTAATTGGATAGATTTGTCCAATTCCATTATAATCCCTCTTCTTTCTTCCAGTTTGGCGGATAGGTTTCATCGTTGTTGGCTTGTTTGACAGGGTTTTGAATTTGTTGACTGTCCCGGTCCGACTGTTCCAATAACACCATATCTGGATTTCAAGTTCCACAACGACTATGGGGTACTGATTGAACTGGCTAACTGTGCTATCCAAGAGTATAATGAGAAAGAGTGCAATGTATGTATGCCCCTATACATCCTTGCTTTGTGTGATTTTAAGTCTCCCTCGCCCTGACTCTTCGAGTGATATATGTTGACTCTCCCTGCATGTTTTCAAGAACAAGTTTTTGAAAATTGAGAAAGTGAATTTTATGTCGTCTTGAACTTTTGTAACAACTTATTTTTATATTGCTGTTTATTTTTGGTTATATTTTAATAGTGGCTTAGGGTTACATTATTAACAAAAAAATCTTCATTCTCCCATGTGTCTCAGTTGGATGCGACATACCGTAATTATCTTCAGAAACAGGTCATGTGGATTCAAAGGGTGCATATATGAAGTTAAACAGCTTCAAATAATTAAATTTATATAATTATGGGTTAAACTTAGTTAATAATAATATTTCTAGATGTAACTTCCGAGGGTGCAATAAATATTAGATGGATTTTGTCGAATAGTGATAACAATAGGCAATAGCTATTCCAAAAAGCATGAGCAATAATGTAGCATTTAATAGCAATAAATAACAATATATGATATTTAAGTAAATGAGATGAATGATTCATCCAATAAATGATGAACTAGATGGTTGTTCCTCCTAACAATGATGAGTGACAGATAAAATCTTGAATGTTCGAGTTATTCTCGGATCAGATGAAAAAGTATGGAATAATATAGACAAGAATCTCAGTGAAAAGGTGGTGTTCGTATCTTAGTAAGAGAGAGAGAATCTTTTTGTCAAAGTGTGTTCTTACAAATGAATATCACATGCTCCTATCATTATCTCTTTTTTCTATATATATGGGACATGTTCCTAAGAAGCCCTAATAGTACATGTGTATAGAATATTCCCCTTTAATATCATATCTTGACAAACTAGCCGTTACAACTCTAATCATCAATATTCAATCTCGACCTCGACCCTTGTAGACATCTCGACTATGGCTCATGTCGACAATTCGGCCAAGGACTTTGCTGCTTCTTGGGTCACTTTGACTAACCTCGACTCGAGAATCCTTCCCATAATATTATCTTGGCTTAGGTACTCTAGAGATAGATTTTGCCATACAGTTAATCCCTCCGCTTATTGAGACCGGCTTCAGGCGGGGTCGATGAGCGGATTTGCTCGTTATGGTAGAAATAATTGAGCGAGCAGTTCAGGTCGTGGTGGTCATGGTGAGTCAGCAACGTGGCCCTATGCAGACCACCTATTTCAAAACTTCTCGATTTTCTCGATCGGTTTGTTGGAGTTGGACTGTCCACAAATTAAGATGACGTCATGTGTCATTGTGACGTATTTTCCCAATGCGTTGCTTCGTTTCTCGTGCGTCCTTTGATTGAACCTGCCACTTCGGTTACGGTGCCAGTAATGATGAACCGTTTTCGGTTTTGGTGCCCAGGTTCTTATAAATAGATGTGCTAGGGTGTAATTTTGAAGTTTTACACCTTCTACTCCGAAACTCCATATCTCTTTCTTTCTTCTTTGTGACTTAACACTTTCTGTTCCAGATGCTTTCGTTGTTTTCGATTCTTTACTACTTGATACTCTTTTTCTTCCGATAAAACATGACTAACGTACCTTCCGAGTCTACTGAGGGAAGTGAGCCAGTCCCTTTAGCGATGGTGCTCCCTCCTCATGAGGGGAATGCTCCTGCCGCCGTCGAGGATGGAGGCTTTCCTTTGGTGGAGGAGATAATTCCTCGCAATCCTGACATCAGGTCTGATTTCTCGAAGTCCACTGATGTCGACCCTGGGGCCTTTCGGTCAATGATGACAGATAATGAATTGGGAGAACTTAGGGGTAAGTACGGCATCCCCGATCACCTCGAATTAATCCTGGCTGGGTGGGATACGATGCAGGTTCATCATCCTAGATACTGTGCCTTCTATGCCGACCCCTTCCAAGTCGGCGACACTCTACCTCTCCTTCCGCTGGCGGAGGAATTTTGCCGTTATTACGGCGTCTGCCCAGCCCAGCTCGCCTCATACCTCTACAAGCTTACAAGGATGCTCACTAAATTTGTCGAGCTGGCTGGGGTCGAGCTCTCACTTTGGCATTTGATACACCTGTTCGCCCCTAGCTTTTACAGGGGGACAATGTTAAACCATCGCCACCGAGGAGGCAAGTGCCTGGTGGTGAAGATGGACGATAATGCTAATCGCCAAGTTTGGTTAAACTACTTTTTCGTTAGAAACGAAGACGTGGTAGCCAACGTCCATGGTTTCCCTGAGGTTTGGAATTGCACTCGTAAGCACTTAGTTTCACTAGAGGAGAGAATCTTGGCAGGAATTATGGAAAAGCTGATTTATCATGGGTCTCCCACTATGTATTTTTAATTATATCTAAAGTAAGATCCCTCTACTATAAAGGGGATGGTTATTATTTCTATAAGGGGCAAGTTTTTCTTGGCTTACATGGGAACAAAAGCATCATAATACTGAAGAGTTATTCCTTTAAGCTTCATATGTCGATTCATCTTGCTTATTCCTAAAAATTATCTTCTTTCCAACCTTGTTTATTTAGTATCCGTATTTAAGATTCTATTTATCCTTACGATTTGTATTAAGCTATACCACATATCTTTAGAACCATGTACAAATTCAACTTTATCCGATTTTCGGGTAAACAGTTTGGCACCCACCATGGGGCTAAGGATAACAGTGGTTATTTGATACGAATCCGCAAAAACACGCCATTTTGCGCTTATTTCCGAAAGTATATTGAATTTCGAATTAGCAACGATTAAATCAAATGGCCTTACCTAGAGACAACGAAGCTGGTCTTCAAGATGAAAACAACAACCTGATCAACGTCTTTGGAGCTCGAATCGAAGTACCGTTAGACATCAACTCGCATGTGGCTATTGAGGCGAACCTACATTCTGAACCTGAAAATAGCATTCATGGCGGCACTCGATCTGCACCTCGAGACACCCATAACATTGAGGAAAATGGAATCAGCTTGCGTATGATTTTTGAAATGTTGCAAGTTCAACAGGTAGCAATAGCCCAGTTACAGAGTCAAACACAGGTACCGAGCAGACCAGAGCCTACTCCACCCCGAGAGATCATCCGCAGAACAGATATAGTTCTAGTCAATTTAGGCTTTTGAATCACTCAATTTGACCTTATAATGAAGGAGATATGTTGGTTTCAATATTTGCAAATAGTGCAGATTTTTAAATACGCTGTTAGTGGCAAGTTCGTAATTAATCTGAAAAATCTGGCAACCTAATATTTAGTAAAATGACCATAAAATCTCCATACGATGTCCAAATTCGACGATTCTTTTTGCTATGGGTCCATAATTACGATACGGATCTAATGCTTCAATCAAAAAAAGAAATCGGAGCTTATTTGTTTAATATGATATTATTTATGCTTGAAGAAACGACGTCGAAACATAAGAAAAACGAGCGCAACACAACTCAAACCTATCTGAAACTCACCCGAGGCACTTGGGACCTCAACCAAAATATCCAACAAGTCATATATCACTACCCGAACTTAGTCGAACCTTCGGAACACCCAAAATAATACCAAAACACCAAATCAACATCGGATTCAAGCCTAAGAACTTCTTAACTTTCAACTTTCGCCAATTCAAGCCTAATTCTACCACGGACCTCCAAATTACATTCCGGACACACTCCTAAGTCTACAATCACCCAACAAAGCTAATTGAATCATAAAAATCTAAATCCGAATTCGTTTACTTATAAGTCAACTTCCGGTTGACTTTTCTAACTTAGCTTTCTAACTAAGAGACTAAGTGTTCATTTCACTCCAAAACTATTCCGAACCCAAACCTACCAACTCCATACAACTCAATACAGCTGAACAACACATAGATAAGCATAGATGGGGGAAATAGGGCTATAACTCTCAGAACAAACGACCGGGTCGTCACATTTGTTTTCTCTATTCACATTAGACTCTGATGTATAAAGATATTCGTACTACTTCTTTAGAGCTTGTGACTTGTATTTCACCGGATTTTGGGAATTTCTTTATGTACTAAGATGTTGAGATTTTAAAAGTTTTTATTTTAATTATTCCGCATATTGATAGGCTTACCTAGTCTGAGAGACTAGGTGCCATCACGACATCCTACAGAGGAAAATTTGGGGTCGTGATACTACCGGCCCTCAGCCATAATTAAACTCAGGTTATGTTCGACATCGTTCGAACAAACACCTATTGGTTCTCAGCCGCGATTTAACGAAGGGTCACGACCAAACAAGTCGACGACCTCAGCCATGTCTCAACGCACAAAACAACAGAAGGAAAAAATATACAAGTACATAAAATAAACCATAGGAAAGGAAACAGATGCAGAAAACAACCTTGGCATTTCATACTTAAACATTTTTCTTACAAAGGCTCGTGAAAAAGCCTGCAAAAATACACAAGTTCACAAAAAAGAAGAAGAAAAACTATTGATCACTACCATTATGTTCCCCTGCACCTTCACCACCCTGACCATCGATGCCTAGGCCGTCTTGATCCTCCTCACCACTATCATCTTCGCCCTCAGGGTCTCAGGGTATGTAGCATCATACCAGGCATTCTCTTCAAGCTGATTCATGCCCCCATCCCCCTCGTCATTGTCGGCCCCAGGCACGTCGGGATCATATCCACAAGCAATCCGAGCCTCACGGGCCTTAACACGAACATCATCAAGGGCTACCGCAGAAACAGACCCCGCCTTATGCAAAGCTCGAAACACGTCCAACTGAGCCTCGACGTGAATCCATTCTTCATACTGGTCCCGAGGAATGTTGGGAAATTCTGATGTATGAGAAGAAGACGGTTGTGCAAACACTTGGGCCTTATCAGCCTCTAAAGTGGCCACCCGATCACAAATGAGGGAATTGTCTTTCTCCAACCCTCCGATCCTCTCCTCTAGTCGATCCTTTTTTCCTTCGCCGTGGACTGATCAATCTCTCGCTCGGCCCGGAGAGTCCTATTCTCCAACTCTAGCATCAGTGATTTCCTCCGAGCCTCCAAATGGGAAGACTACCTTCTCAATCTCGCCCTATTTCTCGGCGATTTCACTATTAAGGACCTCCATCTGAAGCCGACATTCTTCTAATTGTATGTGTAGCTTGACCACTTGTGCCTGAAGGTCGTCGCACTAAGCCTCCATGACTCTGCTGACCTCAAGCTCCTCTTCCCTACTCCTCAGCGTCCCCTCAAGGACACTACATTTCTCAATGACTCTCACCAGCTCGTCATCCTTCTCCTTCAACTCATCACGAAGGGCTTGCAAATTGCTGCCCTCACCAAAACGCCTGCGGAACTCCCGGTACTTTCCACGGAACTCGAAATATTTATTTTTCAACCTCACAAATATTTCCCTACGCTTCTCCTCCCTTCAGGCGCTTTCAATCTTCAAAACCACAGTCTGCAAACACAAAACAAAAAAAGAAGTAAGGCAAACATGAAAACGTCCCTGCTAACAAAGGAAAAAAGAGAGGGACAAAACAGTAAGCACGCACCCTAGGAGCAAGACCGGCTATACTCCTCGACAAGGTGATGTCGTCCAATTCTTGGAGGGTGCTACCCTCTATGTCGGAGCAAAGAGGGACGAGAGCAGGTACCACATTCTCCGTGTTCTTCAGCAAGTCGCGGTCCATAAGGATCGCAATCATCCTCATAGACCCCTCCAACCATACCTCCAGTTGGGTAAAACTCTCCTACATCATCTTCAGGTCATCCGCGTCAATGTCCGACCCCGACTCCTCGCCTTCCTCGGCCACATCCTTACCTCTCTCGTTGGTCGGCAAAGAAGAATTAACGGCCGATTGAGAAGTCGATGGGATCTAGTAGATATATATTCAAAAGCCTACTTCACAAGGAATCCATTGGAGGTATAAAAAGTGAGTTACGGGATCGTTTGGTATGAGAAACGAGGTAGAATAACTGGCAGAAAAATATATAAAATGAGGGTTTGTTCATTCGGTCATATTTTGAGTTGGGGAGCTCGGATTTGGGCGATTTTCACCATAAGGATTGAGGTAAGTGTTCTCTATTCAGTTTTGGTTGTATTCCATGAATTCATCTTCGTTTTTGAGATTTGATTGATGATTTCAAAGTGAAATTGAGGGAGTTGGGGTTTGAGTATTGGAGAGTTTAAGTGAGGATTTGAGGGACCAAACGGAGTCCGATTTTGATAAATTTTATATGGTTAGACTCGGGAGAGGACGAGGTTTATTATTCTTCTATTTTTTACTAATTTTGAGACATGGGCCCCGGGGCCGGGTTTTTGGCCGGTTTCGGATTTTTGGCATATTTATGTAGTTTTTATTGTGGAATTCGATTCTTTAGACTATGTTGATAGTAGTATTTTGATTTTTGGTTAGATTTGGAGCTTTTGAAGACCGAGTCCAGAGACGAGGGCATCCCAGAGTAGGATTTTACGCTGTTAAGGTAAGTAACAGTTTTAACTCTGGCTTTGAGGGTATAAACCTGGAGAATTTGATATCGTGTGACTGTTTGGAGGTGATACCCACGCTAGGTGACGGGCGTATGGGTGTATACCTCGAGGGATTGAGACTTGGTCCATCCCGTGAGGCCTCCTGGCCATTATCTGTGTTTACGTAGTTACTTGTTGTTGAACTTGTGTGCCTTCATGTTAGAGATCATGCTTAGGCTTTATTCATGCTCACATTATTTGTACTCAGTCATAGAAATTATTGTATATATTTACCTCAGTCTCTATTATTTGCTAATATGCTGTGATACTTGATGTGGGTTGTGTTCCCTTATTTGTTGATGATGGTGAGGCTAGTGAGGTAAATGATTGAGTGAGGCCGAGGGCCTGGTTGTGAGGATATTAATACCATAGCGCATGAGTTATTCGTGTAGCACGTGAGTTGACCGTACGGGTCTAGGTATTGATACCATAGCGCGTGAGTTGTCCGCGTAGCACGTGAGTTGACCATGCGGATCCAGGTATTGATATGATGGCACGTGAGTTGTGCGTGTTTAGCCCTTGGGCTTTGGGAGCCCCTCCGGAGTCTGTACACACCCCCAGTGAGCGCAGAGTGTTGAGTGTTGAGTGTTGAGTGCGAGTGATGAGTGATGGAGTGACACTGCTATGAGGTTGTATTTATTTGTGTTGTTGCTGCATTTATCTGTTAAAATTTTTTGTGGCATTTATTGAGTTATGGAATTTACCTGTTTATTTCTGTTTATTTTTAAATTGTGAAAATAAATAATTGGACTGTTTTATTTAGCTCATCACAACTGCTTAGTTCCTTAGTTATTTCTGTTACTACCGAGTCGGTTGTACTCATACTACACCCTGCACTTTATGTGCATATCCAGGTGAGTTAGAAGGCGGCGATCGTTGAGTTCAGGCCGGCTATCTGTGGAGATTGCAAGGTAGCTGCTAGCGTCCGCAGGATCTTGTTACTCCTTTTGTCATTTCTTCTTTTGGACAGTTAGACAATTTATATATCTTAGTTTATAGTTTTAAACGTTCATGACTTAGTGACACCCCGATGTTTGGTGCTCGTTTCTGTATTTTCTATAATTATATTTAGAGTTGATTTAGTTTATTAAAAAAATTAAATATTTTATTAAATTCTTATAATCGATTTAGTAGTAAAATTTTGGGAAATAGGCTTGCCTTGTAACTCGATAGGCGCCATCACGACCATGGTTAGATTTTGGGTCGTGACAACAACATAATAAGGATAGAAGGGGACTCCAGAGAATGCGGACGCTGGCAGATATACTTCGAAGTCTCCGTACACAGGTAGCTCACTAATGCATGGTTTGATAGGGAGTACTTGGATCTGCACAAAAAATGTGCAGAAGCGTAGTATGAGTACACCACAACGGTACCCAGTAAGTGCCAAGCCTAACCTCGGTAGAGTAGTGACGAGGTC
The DNA here is from genome assembly GCF_000390325.3 of Nicotiana tomentosiformis. Taxonomy (NCBI): domain Eukaryota; kingdom Viridiplantae; phylum Streptophyta; class Magnoliopsida; order Solanales; family Solanaceae; genus Nicotiana; species Nicotiana tomentosiformis. Next base: position 149,305,680 of record NC_090814.1, on the reverse strand, counting down.
AGGTCAGGCCCTACTGGAATAATGAAAGACATGGTGACATGTTTGACAATATACTAACAATAAAATGAATCAGGTAAATAGTATGTCATCATTTAACTACACAGAATAAGGGCAAATAATACATCGCGGAAACAAAACAGAATTTTCAACTTTAAGAAAAACACAACGATAATCAAAGGCAACTACGGCCATAAATAAATATCAACAAGGGCACTCCCGAGGTACCGCCTCGTAGTCCCAAATAATAAATAATTTTATTTTCTTATATCACCGCGGGAGCCTTCACATTTAATTTTAAAGAAAATATTTTTTCCGAAATAACATCCCGCGTTTTAGCCACCCTTATTACACCGCATGACTTCTAATAGTTTCCCTACTAGCCACGCGTATCAAGCCACCCTTATCTCACCGCATGCGTTTCAACACTCAGACCTTATACCACCGCATGCGTATCAATATCATAATATATCACAATTTACACCTCAAGTGCCCAAATATTTCAACTTGCCAAAATAAATCAATAACAATATTTTTCCACAATAAAGAGCTCACGGCTCATGCCAAAATAAATCAACAATAATATTTTTCATAATAAAGAGCTCACAACTCCATCACAATGAATACGAAAATCTCATAAAATATTCAGCAAAAATAATATTTCACAAATTTAACACCTTATCTAAATATCAAAATTTTAAGTGTAAAATACTTCATTTTTTTAAATAATATTTAAATTAAGAAATCCATCCTTCAAGTAATGCACAGAACAAAAGAAAACAGAGTTTCAACTAAACAGGTAAAACACTTAGCAGGAACAGGTCAGAAAAATTTAAAAATACAAAAATATATTAATGATGATGAATATAACAGATTAAAATAATTTAATTAATATGCAACAGTGCTCTACACAATTTAAAGACATAATCTTCCACGATTATGTTGGGAAGACTCGTCACCTCGTCACCTCGTGTACACGACTTTCAACATATTATAATTATCATATCAATACCAATCCTAGGGAAAATTTTCACCACACAAGGTTAGACAAGTCAGTTACATCGATTTGCTCCAATTTAATCCATTAGTAGGCCTTTTCCTCGATTATCCAACTCTGAATGGCTCGAATCTAGCCAAAATAATTCGATAAAGTCAACAAAAATTATAGGAATCAATTTCATAAGAAAATATTATATTTTTCAATAAAATCTGAAATTAACTCAAAAATCGACCGTGGGGCTCACGTCTCGGAATCCGGCGAAAGTTACGAAATATGAACGCCCATTCACTCACGAGTCCAACCATATAAAAATTACTCAAATCCGACCACAATCCCCTTTCAAAACTCGAAATCTTTGTTGAAGAAGTTCTTCCAATTTTTTTCAATTTCAACCTCAAAATTTGAAATTAAAGAGGAAATTAATGATAGATTAGTGGAATATAACCAAAAATGGAGTGTAGAATCATTACCCAATCGATATATCTGAAACTCCCTAAAATTCTCGTCCAAATCCGAGCTCCCAACTCAAGTTTTTGATAAAATGGCAAAACCCCCGTCTTTGGAAACTTTAATACTGCCCAGACATTTCCTTAATCGCGATTGCAGAAATAGCCACGCGATCGCGAAGAACAATTTTGCTGCCCCAGGGATTACTCTACGCAAATGCGTAAAACACCACGCAAATGCGATGCTCTGACTCTCAGACTCACGCGATCGCGAACGTCCACACGCGTTCACGATGAGCAAAGCGTGTGGTCCAGCTCTGGTCCACTTAACCCTACGCGAGCGCGACCTTGTCTCTGTGTTCGCGAAGCACCACCTCACTTCACTACGCGTTCGCATGCCCCTGTCCGCGAACGCGAAGAACAATTCCATCCTTACGCCTAGCTAGCTTACGCGATCGCGGATCACCCCACGCGATCGCGTATAAGGAAACCAGAACTCAGACACCAGAAAACTTTAGCAACCTCCTAAGTCCAAAAATCGATCCGTTGGGCATCCGAAACTCACCCGAGGCCCCTGGGACCTCAACCAAACATACCAACCAATCCTAAAGCACCATCCGAACTTAGTCGAGTCCTCAAATCATATCAAACAATGCTAAAATAATAAATCACACCCCAATTCAAGCTTAACGAAACTTAAGAATTTCTAACTTCTATATTCGATGCCGAAACCTATCAAATCAAGTTCGATTTACCTCAAATTATGTACACAAGTCATAAATTACATAACGGAGCTATAAAAATTTTCGGAACTGGATTCCGACCCCGATATCAAAAAGTCAAATCCCCGGTCATACTTCCAAACTTAAATTCCTATTTTAGCTTTCAAGCCTAATTTAATTACGGACTTCCAAATAATATTCCGATCACGCTTCTAAGTCTAAAATCACTATACGGAGCTGTTGGAATCATCAAAATTATATTCCGGGGTCGTTTACACATAGGTCGACATCCAGCCAACCTTTTCAACTTAAGTTTTAAACTTTGGAACTAAGTGTTCCAATTTATTCTAAATCTCTCCGGACCCGAATCGACTACCCCTGAAAGTCACATAACAGTTATAAAGCACAGAATGAGCACTAAATAGGGGAATGGGGCTATAACTTTTTTAAACGACTGGCCGGGTCATTATATCCTCCCCCTCTTAAAATAATCGTTCATCCTCGAACGAGCATAGAGACATACCTGAAGTGGTGAAAAGATGAGGATAACGATTGTGCATATCCTGCTCAGTCTCCCAAGTCGCCTCCTCAACCGGATGACCCCTCCACTGAACCTTCACAGAAGCAATGTTCTTTGACCTCAGCTTTCGAACCTGCCTGTCCAAAATAACCACTGGTTCCTCAACATAAGATAGATCCTTGTCCAATTGAACCGAACTGAAGTCTAACACATAAGAGGGATCATCATGACACTTTCTGAGCATGGAAACATGGAACACTGGATGAACTGCAGAGAGACTAGGTGGTAATGCAAGTCTGTAAGACACCTCTCCAACTCTATCAAGAATTTCAAAAGGCCCAATATACCTAGGGCTCAACTTGCCCTTCTTCCCGAACCTCATCACACCCTTCATTGGCAAAACTCGGAGCAAGACCCGCTCACCAACCATGAATGCAACATTACGAACCTTCCGATCCGCATAACTCTTCTGTCTAGATTGGGCTGTACGAAGTCGATCCTGAATCAATTTAACCTTTTCCAAGGCACCCTAAACCAAGTCTGTACCCAAGAGCCTAGCCTCACCCGGTTCGAACCAACCCACTGGAGACCGGCACCGCCTACCATATAAGGCCTCATATGGAGCCATCTGAATGCTCGACTGGTAGCTGTTGTTGTAAGCAAACTCCGCAAGTGGTAAGAACTGATCCCAAGCACCCCCAAAATCCATCACACACACACACGAAGCATATCCTCCAGTATCTGAATAGTGCGCTCGGACTGTCCGTCCGTCTGAGGGTAAAATATTGTACTCAACTCTACCCGAGTACCCAACTCTCGTTGTACGGCTCTCCAGAACTGTGATGTAAACTGTGTACCCCGGTCAGATATGATAGATACCGGTACACCATGAAGCCTAACAATCTCGCGAATGTAAACTTGAGCTAGTTGTTCCGAAGAGTAAGTAGTAACCACAGGAATGAAATGAATTGACTTGGTCAATCTGTCCACAATCACCCAAACTGCATCGAACTTCCTCTAAGTCCGTGGGAGCCCAACAACGAAATCCATAGTGATTCGCTCCCATTTCCACTCTGGAATCTCTAACTTCTGAAGCAATCCACCCGGTCGCTAATGCTCATATTTCACCTGCTGACAATTTAGGCACCGAGCTACATATTCCACTATATCTTTCTTCATCCACCTCCACCAATAGTGTTATCTCAAGTACTGATACATCTTCGCGGCACCTGTATGAATGGAGTACTGCGAACTGTGAGCCTCCTGGAGAATTAACTCACGTAAGCCATCTACATTGGGTACACATAGCCTGCCCTGCATTCGTAATACACCGTCATCTCCAATAGTGACTTCCTTGGCATCACCGTGCTGAATTGTATCCTTAAGGATAAGCAGATGGGGGTCATCATACTGACGCTACCTGATACGATCATAAAGAGAAGACTGAGAAACCACACAAGCCAAAACTCGGCTCGGCTCGAAAACATCCAATATAACAAACTGATTGGCCAAGGCCTGAACATCCAAGGCTAAAGGCCTTTTTGCTACCGGTAAGTATGCTAAGCTGCCCAAACTCTCCGCTTTACAACTCAAGGCATCGGCCACTACATTGGCCTTCCCGGGATGATAGAGAATGGTGATATCATAATCCTTAAGCAACTCCAACCATCTCCGCTGCCGTAAATTAAGATCCTTCTATTTAATCAGATGTTGTAGACTCCGGTGATCAGTGTAGACCTCACAATGGGCATCGTACAAATAATGCCGCCAAATCTTTAAGGCATGAACAATAGCTGCTAACTCAAGGTCATGTACAGGATAATTCTTCTCATGCACCTTTAACTGTCTGGACGCATAGGCAATCACCCTACCGTCTTGCATCAACACTGCGCCGAGACCAATACGCGATGCATCACAATACACAGTATAAAACCCTGAACCTGTAGGCAACACTAATACTGGGGTTATAGTTAAAGATGTCTTGAGCGTTTGGAAGCTCTCCTCACATTCCTTAGTCCACCTGAACGGAGCACCCTTCTGTTTTAATTTGGTCATAGGTGCAGCAATAGAAGAGAAACCCTCTACAAATCGGCGATAATACCCTGCCAAACCAAGGAAACTCCGGATCTCTGTAGCTAAGGACAGTCTGGACCAACTCTGCATTGCTTCAATCTTCTTCGGACCTACCTTGATCCCTTCGCATGAAACTATATGACCCAAAAATCCCACTGAATCAAGCCAGAATTCACACTTTGAAAATTTTGCATATAATTTCTTTTCTCTCAAAGTCTGAAGCACAATTCTCAAGTGTTGTTCATGATCCTAGTGACTCCGGGAATACACCAGAATGTCGTCAATAAATACAATGACGAAGGAGTCAAGATAGGGCTAAAATACACTGTTCATCAACTGTATAAATGTTGCTGGGGCGTTTGTCAGCCCAAATGATATTACAAGAAACTCATAATGACCATACCGAGTCCTAAAAGCAGTCTTCAAGATATCTAGCTCCCGAATCTTCAACGGATGATAACCTGAACGCAAGTCAATTTTAGAGAATACCCTGGCACCCTGAAGCTGATCAAATAGGTCATCAATACGTGGCAATGGATACCTGTTCTTCACCGTAACCTTGTTTAACTGACGGTAATCAATACACATCCGCATAGAACCATCCTTCTTCTTCACAAATAAGACAGGAGCACCCCAAGGCGATACACTGGGCCGAATGAAACCCTAATCAAGCAACTCATGTAACTATTCTTTTAATTCTTTAAACTCTGCTGGGGCCATACGATATGGTGGAATAGATATTGGTTGAGTGTCCGGTAACAAATTAATGCCAAAGTCAATATCCCTGTCGGGTGGCATACTCGAAAGATCCGCTAGAAATACGTCAGGAAAATCCCTTACTATAGGAACTGACTCCACGGTAGGAGTATCAACACTAACATCTCTCATATAGGCCAGATACACATCATACCCCTTCTCAACCATTCGTTGAGCTTTAAGAAATGAAACAACTCTGCTAGGAACATGATCCAAGGTACCTTTCCACTCTAGCCGCGATAGACCTGGCATAGCCAACGTCACCGTCTTGGCGTAACAATCAAGGATAGCATGATAGGGCGACAACCAGTCCATGCCCAAAATAATATCGAAATCCACCATACTGAGCAATAATAAATCAGCTCTGGTCTCAAAACCACTGATAACAATTAAACACGACCGATACACGCGATCCACAATAATAGATTTACCCACGGGTGTAGATACATAAACAGAAGAACTCTAAGAATCACGGGATACACCTAAATACGGGGCAAAATAAGATGACACATAAGAATAAGTGGAGCTTGGATCAAATAAGACTGATGCATCTTTATGACAGACCGGAACAATACCTGTGATAATAGAATCGGATTTAACGGCCTCTGTCCTAGCAGGAAGGGCATAACATCTGACCTGGCCTCCCCCTCTAGGGTGACCTCTACCTGTCCGACCTCCACCTCTAGCTGGCTATGCAGGTGGAGTAGCAATTGGTGCAGTCATCATGGCATGAGAAGCCTGTTGAGGTCACCCCTCCTAAGTCTGGGGCAATCCTTCATGATATGACGAGTGTCACCACACTCAAAACAAGCCCTCGAAGGACGTGGCTGATAGGACTGGCTCGCGCCTGATCGACTAGACTGCCCGCTGAAGGCACCCCATACAGGATGTACAGAAGACACTGGCGGTGCATAATATGGAACCTGAGGTCTGGGAGTAGCCGGAATACCACTGGAAATTGGAAGTACTGAATGAATATGACGGCTCACATAGCCTCTACCATGACGGGCTGCAGCTGGGGCACGAGAATTATTATATGTGCAAGAATCTCGGGGTCTCTTAGTTTCCCTCTCTTCTCTCTCCCCAGTCCGCATACCCTCCAATCTCCTAGAAATTGACACCACCTGTTGGTATGTGATGTCCATCTCTAGTTCTTGAGCCATACTGAATCTGATACTAAGGTGGAGCCCCTCAATAAATCAGCGGATCCGCTCTCGAATAGTAACAACCAAAGCTGGTGCATGCCTAGCAAATTCACTGAATCAGACCGCATATTCTGACATGGTCATAGAACCCTAGCGCAACTGCTCAAACTCTGCGTGCCATGCATCTTTAAAACTCCGAAGAACATACTCCCTCAAGAACATATTTGAGAATTGAGTCCAAGTGAGTGAAGCTGCTTCAGCCGTACTATCCAACTCGTATGCCCGCCACCACTGGTAAGCTGCTCCTCTAAGCTGAAATGCTGTGAAAGAAACCCCGCTGGAATCCATAATACCCATTGTACGAAGGATACGATGACATTCCTCAAGAAAACCCTGAGCATCCTCTGAATCTAAACCGCTGAATATGGGAGGGTGGTACTTCTTGTACCTCTCGAGCCTGAGCTGCTCCCCCTCTGAAACTGCTGTCCTAACCTCAGGCCGAACTAGGACAACTGGCTGCACTAGTATAACCTCTGGGGCATGGTCAAACTGGTCCCGTGGCTCTGGGGTACGGGCGGCAGGAGTCTGTGCTCCTCCCCCGGCCTGAGATGTGGCAGGAGCAAGTAGAATTAGCCCTGCTTGAGCTAGAGTGCCAAACATGCTCAAAAACTGGGCAAAAGTCTCCTGAAGTGTAGGGGTAGTAACAAGCGTCTTAGGTGTCTGCTCTCCAACTGGAGCTACTGGTGGCTCTGCTGCAGCAGCTAGTGCAGGTGCTCTGGCTGCACCACGTGGTCTTCCTCGACCTCTGGCTCGGCCTATGCCCAAATCCTGGCCTCTTACGGCTCCAACAGGGACACGAGTGTCTGATCATCGGATCCAGTTGTGCGTGTCCTCACCATCTGTGAGAGAATAGAAAGACAACGGTTTAGAACTTCGAATTCAACAAATGCGCACGATAAGGAATCAAAGAAGTGAATATTTCCTAACAGTTCCATAGCCTCCCGAAGATAAGTACAGACGTCTTTGTACCAATCCGTGAGACTCTACTAAACCTGCTTGTGACTCATAACACCTATGGACCTAGAGCTCTCGTACCAACTTGTCACGACCCAAAATTTCCCTCCGTAGGATGTCGTGATGGCACCTAGTCTATGAGATTAGGTAAGCCTATCAATATGCGGAATAATTAAAATAACAATTAAAAACTTTTAAAATCTCAACATCTCAGTACATAAAGAAATTCCCAAAACCCGGTGAAATACATCAGAGTCTAATGTGAATAGAGAAAACAACATAATAAGGATAGAAGGGGACTCCGGAGTCTGCAGACGCTGGCAGATATACCTCGAATTCTCCGTACACAGGTAGCTCACTGATGCCTGGTCTGATAGGGAGTACTTGGATCAGCACAAAAATATGTGCAGAAGCGTAATATGAGTACACCACCGCGGTATCCAGTAAGTGCCAAGCCTAACCTCAGTAGAGTAGTGACGAGGTCAGGTCAGGCCCTACTGGAATAATGAAAGACATGGTGACATGTTTGACAATAAACTAACAATAAAATAATAATGGAAATAAATCAGGTAAATAGTATGTCACCATTTAACTGCACATAATAAGGGCAAATAATACCTCGCGGAAATAAAACAGAATTTTCAACTTTAAGGAAAACACAACAATAATCAAAGGCAACTGCGGCCATAAATAAATATCAATAAGGGCACTCCCGAGGTACCGCCTCGTAGTCCAAAATAATAAATAATTTCACAATATCTCATTTTCTTATATCACCGCGGGAGCCTTCACATTTAATTTTAAAGAAAATATTTTTTCCGAAATAGCATCCCGCGTTTTAGCCACCTTTATTACACCGCATGACTTCTAGTAGCTCCCCTACTAGCCACGCGTATCAAGCCACCCTTATCTCACTGCATGCATTTCAACACCCAGACCTTATACCACCCCATGTATATCAATATCACAGTATATCATAATTTGTACCTCAAGTGTCCAAATATTTCAACTTGCCAAAATAAATCAATAACAATATTTCTCCACAATAAAGAGCTCACGACTCATGCCAAAATAAATCAAGAACAATATTTTCCATAATAAAGAGCTCGCGGCTCCATCACAATGAGTACGAAAATCTCATAAAATATTCAGCAAAAATAATATTTCACAAATTTAACACCTTGTCTAAATATCAAAATTTTAAATGTAAAATACTTTTTTTAAAAATAATATTTAAATTAAGAAATCCATCCTTCAAGTAATGCACAGAACAAAAGAAAACAGAGTTTCAACTAAACAGGTAAAACACTTAGCAGGAACAGGTCAGGCAAATTTAAAAATACAAAAATATATTAATGATGATGAATATAACAGATTAAAATAATTTAATTAATATGCAACAGTGCTCTACACAATTTAAAGACATAATCTTCCACATTTAGCCCGTGTACACACTCGTCACCTCGTGTACATGACTTTCAACACATTATAATTATCACATCAATACCAATCCTAGGAAAAATTTTCCCCACACAAGGTTAGACAAGTCACTTACCTCGACTTACTCCAATTTAATCCACGAGTATGCCTTTTCCTCGATTATCCAACTCTGAATGGCTCGAATCTAGCCAAAATAATTCGATACAGTCAACAAAAATTATAGGAATCAATTTCATAAGAAAATATTATATTTTTCAATAAAATCTGAAATTCACTCAAAATTCGCCCGTGGGGCCCACGTATCGGAATCCGGCGAAGGTTACGAAATATGAACACGCATTCATTTACGAGTCCAACCATATAAAAATTACTCAAATCCGACCACAAATCCCCTTTCAAAACTCGAAATCTTTGATGAAGAAGTTCTTCCAATTTTTCCCAATTTCAACCCCAAAATCCGAAATTAAAGAGGAAATTAATGATAGATTAGTGGAATATAATCAAAAATGGAGTGTAGAATCATTACCCAATAGATATCTCTGGAACTCTCTCAAAATCTCGTCCAAATCCGAGCTCCCAACTCAAGTTTTTGATAAAATGGCAAAACCCCCATTTTTGGAAACTTTAATACTGTCCAGACATTTCCTTAATCGCGATCGCGGAAATAGCCATGCGATCGCGAAGAACAACTTTGCTGCCCCAGGGATTAACTCTACGCGAACGCGTAAAACACAATGCGAACGCGATGCTCTGACTCTCAGACTCACGCGATCGCGAACGTCCACACGCGTTCGCGATGAGCAAAGCACGTGGTCCAGCTTTGGTCCACTTAACCCTACGCAAACGTGACCTTGTCTCTGCGTTCGCGAAGCACCACCTCACTTCACTACGCATTAGCATGACCCTGTCCGTGAATGCGAAGAACAATTCCATCCTTTCGCCCAGCTAGCTTACGCGATCGTGGATCACCCCACGCGATCGCGTATAAGGAAGCCAAAACTCAGACACCAGAAAACTTCAGCAACCTCCTAAGTCCAAAAATCGATCCGTTGGGCATCCGAAACTCACCCGAGGCCCCAGGGACCTCAACCAAACATACCAACCAATCCTAAAATACCATACAAACTTAGTCAAGCCCTCAAATCACATCAACGCTAAAATCATAAATCACACCCAATTCAAGCTTAAGAAAACTTAAGAATTTCCAACTTCTACATTCGATGCCGAAACCTATCAAATCAAGTACGATTTACCTCAAATTTTGCAAACAAGTCATAAATGAAATAAGGAGCTATGAAAATATTTGGAACTGGATTCCGACCCCGATATCAAAAAGTCAACTCCCCGGTCAAATTTTCAAACTTAAATTCCTATTTTAGCCATTTCAAGCCTAATTTAATTGCGAACTTCCAAATAAAATTCTGATCGCGCTCCTAAGTTCAAAATCACCATACGGAGCTGTTGGAATCATCAAAATTCTATTCCGGGGTCGTTTACACATAGGTCGACATCCAGCAAACTTTTTACAACTTAAGTTTTAAACTTTGGAACTAAGTGTTCCAATTCATTCTAAAATCTCTCCGGAACCGAACCGACTACCCTGGCAAATCACATAACAGTTATAAAACATAGAATGGGCAGTAAATAGGGGAATGGATCTACAACATTTTAAAATGACTGTCCAGGTCATTACAGGTAGGTGTTAGTTCGAGCGAGGTCGAACGTAACCTGCGTTTAATTATGGTCGATGGCCGGTGGATATTAGTTCGAGCAGGTCGAATATAACCTGAATTTAATTATGGATGGGGGTCGGTAGGTGTTTGTTTGAACGAGGTCAAACATAACATAAGTTTAATTATGTCCAAGGGCCGGTCACGAGCGAGATCGAACATAACCTGTATTTTATTATGGCCGAGGGCCGGTAGGTATTAGTTCGAGTGAGGTTGAACGTAACTTGCATTTAATTATGACCGATGGCCAGTAGGTGTTAGTTCGAGCGAGGTCGAACATAACCTGAATTTAATTATGGCCGAGGGCCGGTAGCTGTTAGTTCGAGCGAGGTCGAACATAACCTGAATATAATTATGGCCGAGGGCCGGTAGGTGTTAGTTAGAGCGAGGTCGAACATAACCAGAATTTAATGGAAGATGTGATGATAAGTGTAAAGTAACTGCCTTGCATTGTTGCTTTTGCTACATACTTGGAGAAATTTACATATTTTTGGGTGTTGGCTGGCATTCCAGTCCCAGTCCCGGTCCATCTAGTTCCTTCATTGTTCGATCTGGAGAATAGTGAGAGGTCGAGCAATGAAATAGTGATCACGACCTTGACTTCGCATGCTTTAACTTGGAGTGTTCCCTTCGCCGCCTCGTTAAAAACCTCATTGGGAAAACCCAACTGAGACAAAACTCAAGTGAGGAAAAAAAGAGTACAACTTGGGGGACGCTTTTTCTTTTAAAGTATGGATAGAAAGGCAGAAAAGGAGGCGTCGGCTCTGAAATGATGGAAGATTGAATCATTCCTTCATTCTATTCCGGCTATTCATTATCGATGGAGTTGTTTGGCACCTTGATGTTGACTCATCACATCCTGGGGTTGAAGAAGGTCCCAAGGGTTTGGTTGTTCGATGATTCAAGTGGTACGTGAGTTGGGTTTAGAACGTCGTGAGACAGTTCAGTTCCTATCTACCATTAGTGTTAAAGGGAGAACTGCGAGGAGCCAACCCTAGTACGAGAGGATTGGGTTGGACTAACCTATGGTGTACCGATTGTTATGCCAATAGCAATGCCGGGAAGCTAAGTTAGTATGGAAGAACTGCTGCGCGGCTTTCTCCGGCGAGCTTTCTATTGTAAAGCCAAAGACGCCCCAAGACAAGGTACAATTGTTGGGAATGGGACATGATCAATAGAACTTGGCTAGATCCGGGCTGGGATAGTGCCGCCCATTCTTAACCAGTTCTGAAAGGGTTCGCTCATGCTGGAGGGAGCATCCCCACTTAGTGATCGGTCCGCTAGTTCACGCAAATTCGAAGAAGTTATCACAGACGAGCCACATGAAGGGAAACTTTCACTTTTTAACATCCTTGATCTTGATTTGTTTCCAGGAGTAGAGATGGAATGAAATAAGCAATCAAGTCTGTATTCTGTTCGGCTTACGGCTTCATTCCCAGATTAAGGAGAAAGAAGACACATCTCCGGGGAATAGCTCTGAGAGGGACTTCTCTGAGTAAAGAGATAAGTAAGCATTTTCTTATGCTTCCAGACATGATGAGCTCCACACATTCTTGTACAGTCAAAGAGGATCGATTCCGCTGAGTGATCGTTCGCTATCTGCCTGGAAAAGATGGTCTGGAAGCTTCCCCTCTCCCAGCAAGCAAGATGAGATCACCACTTCTCTCAGTAATGGACTTCCTTTACTTCGTAACCTTAGCCTTAGATGTCCTTTCATAGATTCTCGAACCTCCGACAGACAGAATCTCCCTAACAATGCTGATCCTCCCTAGTTCAATCAGAATCGAGAACTACAGAGAGGTTCTAACCGGCATGTCCTAACCAACCGCTACAAACGGGTATGAAATAGATGTGGCGGAGACTCAACACCAGAATTAAACGGGGATATATAGCTCGGAGACGTAGAACAAAAATTTGTTTATTTGCATCAAGCTTTCGGGGGGCTCATTCAAGTATTACTCGAACTATTACCCAAAGCATCCTGGCCAACCGACTAACCATTGAGAATGGAACAAATAGGGGAGATTGATTTTTTTCAATGCTTTGGGGATCGGGCACAACAAGAAGGAGCTTCGCTTTTTTCCCTAGCGCGTAGTAAAGCAGAGTAGACTGATTGGACGTCGGAAATTAAATCATCGTGCACTTTAGGCCCTTCTGAAAGCCATGAGGTAGGGTCACACAAGTAGCAAAAGGCTGAGCTTGCTCATGTTCTCATGCTTCACACAAACCCATGTTAGGAAGCTTGAAATCCATATCATACCATATGGATTTAGAAAGTCTTAGCTCCTGCTTCGGAGCTTTATCCCCACATCTCACATATTGGAAAAGGCAAACTAAAAAGGGGAACTCAGTCAATCGTCCGTGATAACTTCTTCAGATTTGCGTGAACTAGCGGACCGATCACTAAGTGGAAACTCGGCCCTGCAATGGTAGAACCTCGTGAACCGGGCATACTATTGAAGAACCTTCTCTGAGCTTTTCTTCTCTTATGAAATTTCCACTCACCTTTAAATGAAAAGAAGCCTCAAGCCGATAAGTCATCATGTTTGATAATTTACTACTAATAATGGCGCGTAAGAAAGAGAGGTGAGGTGACTAGCTTAGTAACTTTATTCAATCTAAAAGGTTGGCTTAGTGCCTTATCCGCCTTTAAGTTAAGGGGCGCATCCACCGAAGATGGCAGCGGGAAAGATAATTCTCCCTTTAACACCAACGGTAGATAGGAACCGAAATGTCTCACAAAGTTCTAAACCCAACTCACGTACCACTTGAATAGGCGAAAACCCGAAGGAACCCTTGGGACATTCTTCAACCCCAGGATGTGGTGAGTCGACATCGACGTGCCAAATGACTCTGTCGATAAGAGCTCTTGGGAGTCATCATCTTGTTATCCCTGGCATACCTTTGATCCGTTGAGCGAGAGCCCTTCCACACGAGCCCCGAGCTTGTGGTCCTCCTTTGAGTGTGGGTTCAATTGAATGAATTCGTCAAGTAGTGGAGAAGGCCCAAGTTTTTCATATTTTCATGATCATGCAAGAACGAAAGAAGAGCAAGTATTCCCCCCTTTACTAAACTAAGAAAATAGAATATATAGGATTTTTTCGCTTGTTCGTCAAGCTTTCGAGCAGCTCTTTCAACTGCCGCCTAATCCCCCAACATGCTCAAGAACTGAGAGATCCTGGCCCCCTCCCTTGAAAGCTCCTGGTGTTGCGACTATTACTTGCGTCGGATTAAAACCGGGATTAGAATAAACTGCAAAAGCAACTAAGCCTCCAGGGTTCTTCGCACCTGGATAGTAGCAGGACCCTTATGCCCCGACCCTTGATCAGATAAATCTGCCTGCCTTATGACCTACAACTCAAAATGAGCCTTGCGATGAGACGCGGACATTTCCTATGTTGCGATTCCCTTCGGTCGATTCTCGGGTTGGGTTAGGGGAACATCGAGTGATTGCCTTCGCGGATCCCACAGAATGACCAGTTTTTGTCTCGAAAACCACTCTTAGGACAGGTTCCACGTGGGATTAGATATCGAAGGTTCCCTTTTTTAAAAGTATGTATGTACATAGTTCAAGTTTTCGCCCGATTCACCAAGGAATATTTTGGTTGTTTTTGGCGGATTGTTTACTACTAGGTTGGATCGGATGTCAACCTGTGGAGGTATTAATGCCTACTTTGCCGATCTGAACCACTTCGAGTCTAATCAACAACGGTGAGTTTAGCATCGACAACGCAAATAGTGGATCTTTATTATCAAATGTTCTTTGAGACCCCAGGTCTTGCTATTTCTGTTTTCTAGGTCATGCCTTAACCTCGTTAGAAAGTGGAGTTGGATAGCTACCTGTATATTTTTTTCGTCACCGGCCACATAGTCTGCAATGTCTTTCACTGCATCGCATTTACCGAGGATGAATCCTCGCAAGGTAAATGATGAAATCGTGTACTAACCTGACCAAAGGAAGAGGTCTCCTATACAATCTCTGGCCCAAGATTCTGTCTCTCCCCTACTTCATCCCAGCATAGGGGAGTCCTGCACTTGCGTCCCCGTTAGGCTCCTGTAAGGGCGGGTATGAGAAGGGTCCCCCTCTAGAAAGAGCCCTGCTAGTGAAATCGATCCATTGACACCTATAATTGTTTCAACCTGGATACTTTTTTTTACGTATTACGAGAAGGTCGTTGAAGTAGGATCGCTAGTGGGATAGTCCAACGGTACTCCTTGCCTCTGTTGACACAATTAACTAACGAAGACCGACAGACATGGCTACTTTATTTGTTTGCCATATCTTTGATAGGTGTTTATAGCATTATTATAGCATGTTGGTCTAGTAATTAGGGGGCGGTCGTTCGGGATGGCACACTTCTATTCCGGGGACAAGTATATGTTCCTCAGGACAATGACCTGTGCTATGATATCTTGGAGAAGGCGCATAGCTCACTTTTTTTCCTGCACCCAAGGAGCACGAAGATGTACAGGACGATCCACCCACACTATTGGTGGAAATGTATGAAGTGGGATGTCACTGAGTATGTGGATAAATGCTTAGTGTGCCAGCTGGTTAAGGCTGAGCATGGGGAACCCGTTCCCCGATCGTCGCTCTGCTGCATCTGGCCCGTCCTCTAGGCACCTTTGGAAGGCAGGGAGTGTGTCAACGTACACGCTTCCCTTTACTCCATAGGGCCTTCTCATATTGATGCTATGACTCAGGAATTACTCAATAGTGGTGCAAGGCTGGCAGAAGTACCGAAACAACCACAATATGCACCACTGCCAATTGAAAAATTGCCTAGAATCCCAAGTTGCCTCCCCTCTCCTCTAAGGATGATCGCCCCTTATTCTTTCTTTTATGTTAAAAGGTTTGGACTCTAAGAGGGTGTTGATTCACGTACTTCACCATTTCCTGGGTCGTTATCGCCTTTTCCCGGTTCAGGGTATATTGTTGCTTTTAATGCTTAGAAAAGTTTGTTTGTTTTGTAGCACGAGGGAGGGGGGAGGGGGGATAGAAAGTGCTTTTTCCCATAGTAGGGTAGGGAGAGATTCTTTCTCTTTACCAGAGCCAAGACTTAGCCTAGTCTATATCCACAGCTGACGCAACTCCGTACCGGCGCCTCACTACTACTTTCATTTTTCTTTTATTTTTAAATTAATTAACGGCTAAGCGATTTCATAACCCGAGCTTTCCTTAACCAGATGACCTTACTTAGTAACCTTAACCTCCCTTTCTTTATAGTTTTCTAGATCGACTGAGAGTTTTTGATTTATTTGCAGGATTTCACTATTGGGTAGGTAAAATCTTTGGTCGGACATACCCTGAAACTTTAGGTCAAATCCATTTTTGGATCATTTTTTTCGGGGTTAATATGACCTTCTTTCCTATGCATTTCTTAGGGCTTTCGGGTATGCCACGTCGCATTCCAGATTATCCAGATGCTTACGCTGGATGGAATGCCCTTAACAGTTTTGGCCCGAAGAAGCACGCAATAAAGCTCTCTTCCTTGTCATTATAGTATGCAGTGAGGAATCGAAGGGATGAGACCCGATTCAATTATGTGATTACAATGGAGCATCTTAGACAAAATGAAATTGAGGATTTGTCATTGTCCCCTCCAGTTGTTGGCTCCATGCAGATTGCTAGAAGCAATGGCTTTGGCCATAACATAGAGTTCACCCCTGAGTCTAATGCCTTAACGGCCTTTTAAGCGCCTCTCACATCAGACTCGATACCAATGGGGTGGGATTGGTCATCTTCTAGCTTACTCTGATATAACTATTGTGACTTCCATGCTACTAAGATAATAAGATTGAGAGAGCGTATGGAGTTGTAGATAGTAGGGGGAATCGCCTTTCGAGTTGTTAGAAAAAGCACAGTTGTTAAAGTGAAAAGAACTCTATTTTTTGACTTTATAATTATTCGATCAAGGGATAACCCATGCATAGAGAAGGAAGATTCTATGCCCCAGGAAAAAGCTAAAAGTAAAGTAGTCATCAAGCCAGAGCTAGTTTCACAGCTACCGATTCGCGCCCGCGGGTCAAAGAAGACCATGCATTTACGATTCATGCGATGGTATTGATACTCTTGAAAGGTGTTCTATTTGCTTGCAATTTCCATTTGATACTGGATAAAGCAAAGCTTGGCTTTTTGGCTTCGGACAAATACTTTTTCTCCCTGGTCGAGCTTTCTACAAAAAAGCGATGCAAGAACATATTCTTTTATCTAACCTTCTTCCATGTGCATTAGCTCCCCCATCGTAGGTAGTTCAGCCACACCCGGTGCCACGAAATAATTGAGAACTACGACGGGGTCAAAATGAATTTTGTCTTACTCTAAAGAAAAAGCTTATTCCTATTCTAGAAATCCTGCAAACTATTAATCGAAGTACTTAGCACTTACCGCGGAAATTGGCAGAAATTAATTGGCACTGCATCTATCCCAATGAATTTTTAGCTTTTCCTTAGCCCTCTACGTAGAAATAGAAAGAGCTTCCGAAATGAAGGGGACTAAACAGGAACAAGAGGGAACCACTGAAAAAGATCCTTCTCCTTACCTTTTTTTGGAAGAAAGGTGGGATCCGGACAAAATCGATGAAACTGAAGAAATCTGAGTGAATGGAAAGGCCTATCGGCTGATTTTATTGCCTACCGGTTAGCGAAACTTTTTCGGTAGTACGAATCGCCGAAATCCACTCCTGAAGTCACGTCTTTCAGTACTGGGACTGAAGTAAAGTACTTTCGAGTTGCACTTTGCCCAAAGCCCTCATTCCGACTTAGTTAGAAATACCAACTCTAAATAGTTTTAGTATTTCTTGAGTTGAAAAGGTATTTATAGATTCTAGAGCTCATGGGAAGGTTTGGAACCCTGATTCAAAGGAGAATTCCGCTTTACAAAACTAAAAATCTTTCTTAAGAACCTAGGTGACTTGCTTTAAAACGGCATCTTCCTTTTTTGAATATGAAAAGGAGTTAAAGTGTTTGAGGTGGCTGATATTCCAGTTGTTTAGTAGTAGCTTTCCTTCCATTGTTTCTAGTTGAAATGATCCTTTATTTGCTTTTGCTGTGATGTTTTACGGGCCGTCCCAATTTGTTCCCAGCTTGCCTTCCCTGGGATCTTTGCTTGCTTGAGTTTTAGCTTTAAGTACATAGTCCCTGATTTTGAGCGGCCTAACCTTTGCATTCTTGTTATGATAGT
Organism: Nicotiana tomentosiformis; assembly: GCF_000390325.3. Classification (NCBI taxonomy): domain Eukaryota; kingdom Viridiplantae; phylum Streptophyta; class Magnoliopsida; order Solanales; family Solanaceae; genus Nicotiana; species Nicotiana tomentosiformis. The sequence goes on along the minus strand of NC_090814.1, from coordinate 149,287,654 downwards.
GTTCTGCTTGCTATTTTTGGGCGATCATTCTTATATAGGCCATATCTCTTCGTTCGTCGACTTCGTCGAGTTCTTGCCTTCTGCTCTCGTCGTTGCTTGCGCCACTCTCATGGGAGTACCTTAGACTAGGCTCTCCGACCTCGACTGGTATTACTGCCTCGATCCCGTAGACCAAAGAGTAAGGCATCTCTCTTGTGCTCATTTTCAGAGTTGTTCGGTAGGCCCATAATACTTCTGGTAGTACTTCTGGCCACAGTCCCTTAGCATCCTCAAGCTTCTTCTTCATAATGTTTAGTATCGATTTGTTGGAGGACTCTGCTAGCCCGTTTCCAAAGGGGTGGTACGGGGTTGAGATTATTCTTTTGATATGCCATTTCTCGAAAAATTCAGCGGTTTTCTTTCCCATGAATTGGGGTCCGTTGTCGCAGCTGATTTCTTTGGGAAGGTCGAACCATCATATAATATTTCTCCATATAAAGGTGATTACTTCCTGTTCCGGTATTTGGGTGAATGCTCCTACTTCCACCCACTTAGAGAAATAGTCAGTTAAAACCAAAAGGAATCGTACATTACCTCGCCCCACTAGGAGGGGGCCCACGATGTCCATTCCCCATTTGATGAACGACCAAGGTTAGATAACCGAGTGGAGGTGTTCGCATGCTTGGTGAATCATTGGGGCGTACTTCTGGCATTGCTCACATCTCTTCACGAAATCTGTGGCCTCCTTTTTCATAGTGGGCAAGTAATATCCCGCCCGCACGAGGCATCTGACCAGTGCTCAATTGTCGGAATGAGCTCCGCAATGACCTTCGTGGATTTCTTCAAGGACGCGGCGAGTTTGGTTTGGGCCCAGGCACTTCACTAAAGGGCCGCCGTAAGTTCTCTTGTACAGGTCGTTGTGGAGGATACTATATCTAGCTGTTTGCATTCTCAATTTCTTGGCCTCTTTTTTATCGCATGGGAGTGTGCCGTCCTGCAAGTATGCGATAATACGATTGCGCCATTCCCAAGTTAAGTTAATGGTTCTTACTTCGACTTGGTCTAGCGATGAGTTGAGGAGATGGACCATGTTTTTGTCTCCTGTTGTGATGCTTTTGGTGGCTGTGTCTAGTTTAGCGAGGTCATCTGCCTCGGCGTTCTGTGCTCGTGGAATTTGGTCGAGCTGGCATTCGTCAAACTCGGGCAGCAGCTTGCAGATTTCGGTCTGGTATTTTTGCAATCTTTGTTCCTTGATTTGGAAGGTCGTTGTGACTTGGTTGACCATGAGCTGGGAATCACAACGTAATTTTAACCATTTTGCCCCATACTTGAGCACTAGTCTCAAACCTGCAATGACGACCTCATACTCGGCCTCGTTGTTAGTCATATCAGGGCACCTTATAGACTGGCGAATTACTTCGCTTGTTGGGACTTCGAATACGAGTCCTAGTCCAGAACCCAACGCGTTGGATGCGCCATCGGTGTATAGAAACCAGAGGTCTTGTGTTTGGGGGGGGGGGAGTTTGGACGGCTTCCTTTTCGACTTCATGCATTATTTTTGCGCTAAAGTCGGTGACGAAGTCAGCGAGCACTTGTGATTTTATCGCTGTTTGCGACTGATATGTGATATCGTTCTCACTTAGCTCGATGACCCATTTGGCCAGCCTTCCCGATAGCTCGGGTTTATGTAAAATGCTTCTTAGGGAGGAAGTTGTGACAACCGAGATGGGTGACATCGGAAATATGGTGTAAGCTTTCATGAAGCTAGGACTATGTCCAAAGCCAGTTTTTCGAGGTACGGGTACCTTGTCTCTGCATCGACAAGTATTTTGCTAATGTAATATATGGGAGATTGTGTACCTTTGTTTTTTCGAATTAGGACTTCACTTACAGCTACCTCGGGCATAACTAGATAAATGAGGAGACCCTCCCTCGGCTTTGGTTTTGAAAGCAAGGGCGACGACGACATGTATGCTTTTAGTTCCCTCAGAGCCTGGACGCATTCCGAAGTCCATTGGAGGTTGCTATCTTTCTTAAGTATGCCAAAGAATTTATAGCACCTATCCGATGACTGCTAGATGAACCTTGATAGGGCGACGATGCGACCAATCAACCTTAGGACCTTTTTTTGTTGGTCAAGAGTTCAGGTATCCCCTCGATGGATTTGATTTGGTCAGGGTTGACCTCAATCCCTCACTGTAATACAAGGAAACCTAAGAACTTTCCTGAGGCTATGCCGAATGCACACTTCTTCGGGTTCAGTTTCATTTCGTACTGTCTAAGTATGTCGAAAGTTTCTTTCAGATGGTCGATGTGATCTTCTCCCCTTTTGGACTTGACCAGCATGCCGTCTATATATACTTCCATTGTTTTATCGAGCTGATCTTTGAACATCCTTGTCACCAACCTTTGATAAGTCGCCCCCGCGTTCTTTAGTCCGAAGGGCATGACCCTGTAGCAGTACGTTCCTTGGTTGGTGATGAACATGGTTTTTTTCCTGATCTTCCTCTTCCATGAAGATCTGATTATAGCCTGAGCAAGCATCCAAGAATCTTAGTAGCTTATGCCCGGCCATTGCGTCAATGAGTTGGTCGATGTGAGGTAGCGGGAACGAATCCTTTGGGCATGCTTTATTCAAGTCTGTGAAGTCCACGCACATCCTCCATTTCCCATTCTTCTCTTTAACCATTACTACATTGGCGACCCACTTTGGGTACTTCGACTCCCTGACGGAACCATTTTCTAATAGTTTTTCCACTTTCTCGCGCACTGCATCATTGATTACGGAGTTGAATTTACGCCTGACCTACCTCACCGGGGGGTGGAAGGGGTCGACGTTTAATTTGTGCATGGCAATTTCCTTTGGGATGCCGACATATCTGCATGGCTGAAAGCAAACAAATCTGTTTTAGCTTTTAAGAATTGACTGAATTTACCTGGTTCCTAAAGTTTGCAACCGATATAGGCCTTCTTGCTATGATTGTTGGGATCTAATTGAACGGGGTCGAGGTCTTCTGTGGTCGATCTTGCGGCTTCGACTATGTCGGGATCTTTGATGCCTTCTCCGATCTCGTCATGCCCCGACCTCGACCCTGCTGATTGCTATGCCTTTTTTCTTTATCCTTCATTTGTTGGGTGGTCGTGCTGTCTAAAGCAATGCGGTAGCATTCCCGGGACATACGCTGCTCTCCTCGTATGCTGAATATTCCCCATGGAGTTGGGAATTTAAGGACTTGGTATAAGCTAGAGGGGACGACCTTCATGGGGTGTATCTACGGTCGCCCCGCTATGGCATTCTACGCGGTTTCTTGGTCCATGATGTGAAATGTTGTTTCCAGAGTCACGCAGCCGGCCAAAATGGGGAGTGTAATTTCCCCGGACGTCCGTTCAACAGCATTGTTAAAACCAGTTAGCGTGATGCAGCGCAGTACTATCTTATCCTCGAGTTTTATTTGGGTAAGTACTTGAGGATGGATAATGCATGCGCCGCTCCCGTCATCTACCATAATGCATTTAACATCAGTATCTAAGATTTGCAGAGTAATAACGAGGGCGTTATTATGAGGAAAAGCCAAATCGTCGGTGTCCGACTTGTCGAAGATGATACTTTCTTCGAGTTCGTCGTACCGTTCACGGGTGATAGATCGCTTGATTTTGTGGGTAGTGGTGAACTTCACACTGTTGATATAGGCTTCGTCGCCGAGGATCATGTTGATGGTACGAGCTGGTGAGGGTGGCTTAGGCGGCCCTTGATGTTCGCGTCCTCTGGCGAAATTGGTTATTCCCTTATCGCTTAGCAGCTTTTTAAGGTGTCCTTGTTGTAACATATTCACGACTTCCTGCCTCAGGGCGATGTAGTCTTCAGTCTTGTGCCCTCGTTCCTGGTGGAACTCACAGAGGACGTCAAATTTTCTGGTGTTAGGGTCCGATCTCATCTTGGGCGGCCACTTCACTTTTGGCCCGAGCTTCTCCAGGGTGTAGACTATCTCTGTAGGTGACACACAAAAATTGTGAGCAGATAATAAGGGGGCATACCTATGTCATTCTGATGGGTTCCTGTCCTTGGTCTGGATGGACCTTCTTCGTAGTGGATGGAGGGGGCGTCGTCCATTATGATATATGGTTGATGTCGTTCCCTGTTAGGTCGAGGAATTGGATGATCTCTTCTGGCATTGTCTCTTCGATCTGTTCTTGATTCTGCTTGTACCGAGGTTATTCGGTAAGTTGGCCCGTTGAGATTGTCCTCATCTGCACGGACCTCGGCACATTAAGCATTATGGATTTTGTCCCAAGTGGTTGGGAGGTACTTCATCAACCGACTCAACAGTTCCTCGTTGCTCTTGAACCATCCCTACTCAGCCTGTTCTGAAAAGCTGCGACCGTCATCCCTTCGGACATGTTTGGAAAATTCATCCTTACTCAGTTACTCGGTTGAACTGGGCGAGGAAGTCCCCCAGTCCCTCTCCCAGAGATTGTTTAATAGCAAATATGTTGTTCACTCTCGCCTCGTCCTTCTTGGCTCTGGCATGGGCCGTTACGAACTTGTTGGCCATTTCTTGAAAGGTTTCTATGGAGCGTGCTGGTAGCTGCGAATACCAGGTTAATACCCCTCCTGTGAGGGTTTCGCCGAACTTCTTCAGCAGGATAGAAGATACATGTTCTTTGGCGAGGTCGTTGCCTTTTACGGCTGTGACATAACGAGTCACGTGATCTTCATGGTCGATTTTGCCTTCATATATCCTGAGGTAGGGCAGCATTTTAAAGGTTATTGGTATAGCATGTGGGGATGCGTCATCACTGTATGGCTATTCGACAAACCGACCGGCATCCCTCTTCGGTAATAGCTTAGGGGCGCCCGATATTTTATCGACCCTTTCTTGGTGTTCTTTCATTTGATCTCGGAGCGCCTAGTTTTCATTCTCCATTTCTTCCATCCTTTTCAGAATGGCTGCAAGGATGGTGTCACCTGCAATATCAATGACATTGTGAGTAATACATGTCGTTGGAGGAAAAGGTTGGTTGCACTGCTCGTCCGCTTGTTGTATTGTGCAAGTCCTTGCATTTTCTGTTGTCGTATCCCGAGCGGGCTTGTTGAGGACGCTGGTTAGTATTTCAGTTAGCCACGCTTCGAGGAGATGTTTTGCAGTTGGGGCGTCTCTTCACCCACAAACGTGTAGGCTCCCTTACCACGAGATTTTGTGATACTGCAGTGAGGGGGCGATGACCCATCTCGCCTAGTGGAAGCATTGGGCGTCGTGTCTCCGTCTTCCGTTTCACAGCTTTTGTTGATGACGTTCATGAGGTTAATTAGGAGGTCACTTATTATTCTCGTCATTTCTTCTCAGTTACCTGCCATGTTGGGATTTGTGTACACAAAGAAATGAGATCTTGTTTTTGCTCTTTTTTTTTTTTTTTTACGTTAGTGACCCGTGCTAGTTGTAGATCTAGAAGAAACTAAAAGTTTTAACTAAGGAATCCCCACAGACGACGCCAAATTGTTTGACCAAAAATATGACTCTTAGTTCAAATAATTAAATTTATGTAATTATGGGTTAAACTTAGTTAACAATAATATTTCTAGATGTAGCTTCCAATGGTGCAATAAATATTAGATGAATTTGGTCGAATAGTGATAACAATAGGCAATAGTTGTTCCAAAAAGCATGAGCAATAATGTAGCATTTAATAGCAATGAATAACAATAAATGATATTTAAGTAAATGGGATGAATGGTTCACCCAATAAAGGATAAACTAGATGGTTGTTCCTCATGACAATGATGAGTGACAGAAATCCTTGAATATTCGAGTTATTCTCGGATCAGATGGAAAAGTATGAAATAATATAGACAAGAATCTCAGTGAAAATGTGGTATTTGTATCTTAGTAAGAGAGAGAAAATCTATTTGTCAAAGTGTATTTTTACAAATGAATATTACATGCCCCTATCATTGTCTCTTTTTTCTATATATATGGGACATGTTCCTAAGAAACCCTAATAGTACAAGTGCAGAGAATATTCACTATAATATTCCCTTTTAATATCCTATCCTGACAAACTAGCTGTTACAATTCTTATCATCGATATTCAACCTCGACCTCGACCCTTGTTGACATCTCGACTACGGCTCATATCGACACTTCGGCCAAGGACTTTGCTGCTTCTTGGGTCGCTTCGACTAACATCGACTCGAGAATCCTTCCCATAATATTATCTTGGTTTAGGTATTCTAGAAACATATTTTGCCTCATACATGTATAACATGGTTTATGTCGACATTACACACAAATGAAGTGTTATTTTTTCTATACAGCCTCCCGAACCTCCCGTGGCAAATAATGGGCTAAAAAGCCTCAGAGAAGTCCTCCCACTCTGCTGGCGGAGCATCAGGTCCTCTAGATCTCTCCCATGCCTCATACCATAGGACGGCTACATCACGTAGTCGAAAAGAAGCCAACTCCACAGCCTCGGTGACGGAGGCATGCATCACCCTCAATACTCTATACATATGGTCTATAAAGTCCTGGGGATCCTCTGTGGAACTGGATCATGTAAATAATGGAGGGCCCAAGTGAAGAAACTCTCGTACCGTCGAGCTTCCTATCCGATCTCTCCGGGCATCTGCTCCTGACTCTAGCTGTCGCTCATGAATAGAAACCATCCTAGTCAGCAACTGAAGAGCCTCCCTCATCCCCTGCTCCCCAGTCTCTGATGGGGGAATAATAGGTGCTGGAGGTATTGTGTCTCTAGCTGCCTCAGGTACCAATGGAACTGGTGAGGCTGGGGGTACTTCATCTCCCTGGTCTCCAACAAGTGCTGGGGAAGCTGAAACTAGGGGTACTGGAGACTCACTATGAGCCTTTAAGGGAAATCTATCCCTCTGACCCGGTGGGGAACGACTGGTACCTTCTCCCGAATCCATACCTATCTCTCGCTGTGCCATCTCCTGAGCATAGGTAGTCTGTTAGATAGGAAACACAAAGCACGATTTAGATTTCATATGTTCTTATAACTTCGCTCTATAGCACGATCTATTAATTGAAAGAAATGTAACCATTCCTAAATGCCTTATAGCCTCCTGATTATAAGTGTGGTGCACAACACACCCATAAGCAAGACTCTACTAGACACGGCTTATGGACTCCCTAGGATACGACCTGCTCTGATACCAAGTTTGTCACGTCCCAAACTAGGGGAGGCACGACTGGCACTCGATACTGTATTCGATCGAGTTAGACACTAAACATACTAGCTATCTAGACTGGGGGCTCAACAGATCGGGCAGCACAACATCTGAAATACTAAGCCTGGACCGTAAGGTTATGACATGAATAACCATAAGCCATATAAACATAGGTAGACAAGCCAAAATAATAAAATACTAGCTGGCTGACAAGGCCACGACTGAAGACATACATTCCTACACACCTATATATACATGCCAAGCCTATGGGCTGGAGACTGAAAGCAGCAAAAAGAAACCCAGAATATTATGTCCACAATAGCCTCTAAGAGTGTCATAAGCACTGTCGGGATAAGGCCCCAACTATACCCAAACTGTACAACAAAAGTAACCATCCTATGAAAGCTCCAGGAAGAGGTGGAGCTTACCAACTCACAGCTGAACCCCGAAATCCTAGCGGAGGGGTCGATCAGAGTCCCTACCTGGACCTGCACGCACGAAACAAAAATGCAGTGTCCCCAGGCAATGGGACATCAGTACGAATAAAAATATACTGGTATCTAAGGCAGAAATTAGAATCATACATAGCTGATGTAAAAAGGTAATAAAGATACCACCTGACACTGAAACTCAGATAACCTCCATGGCCGACATCCGACCTCATAGTAATAAAATATGCATGGTATGCTCGTGTAATCGTATGTCGTGAATACATATATATTGATGTAAATGCATGACATACCCAACCAAATGCTAGCAATGGCGGTCTCTCCCGGTAGCTAACCGGTATCATATTGCCAACCTGTGGCCATCTGTACAATATATATAGTCTTTCAGGCAAATAGGCCCCTTACCTCCGATTATAGCTCGAAGTCCATGCATAATATGTCATGTATGATATGAACTTTGAATGCACATAATAGGCCATAACAAGAACTTAGCCAACCTTGGCTCATTGGTACTCTTATTCTCATAATCTCATAATCACCTTCGTATCGCATACAAATATCTCGTGGAACCCCATATCTTTTTTAATAAGTTTGAAAACTTAACTCGACTTTTAGAAAGATAACTTAACTCTGAATATGTTCATAAAAACCTTAAGGTACTTCACTTAGTCCTTATACTTGATTTCTTGATAATTAGTAAAAGAAAGTATTTCAAAAAAATCAAATGTTTTAGTAGTTTAAACATAAAAATTATATTTGAGAATTTTGAAATCGACGTGTCACTTTAGAGATTTTAAAATACACTTTAACAAGGAAGAAGGACTGATCGCAAATACTAAATGCCTTTATTTTTAAGTCACATAATCCAAAGACGAATAAGAATTCATATATATGGACATATATTTAAGAAAGCCGACAAAATGACATATATAGATGTCGAATACCCTTTTTAACCGAACGAGTGAAATATCAACCTAATAGCATCATGAAAATACTTCAGTTACGATACCAATGCCCTTCACAGAAGGTCTTTCTAGCAACAGAATAGTAAAATATCATATTTGGCGTCTTAGGAATTTCCCAAAATTCGTGCTAAAAGGAAGGACGAAGCTTAGCCTTAACATACCTCTCCAACGAATATCTGAATGCCTGTAGTTCCTTCATGAAAGTTGTTTCTTACGTCTTAAGCTTCAAAACCACTATATATATGCAGCTTATACGCACCTATAAACAGTTCATAAATGAGTTTAAATCGGCAGATTTGCCATATGACCCTAACTTGACGAAACGCCCGTAGAACTTTGTAAAAACGATCATAAAAGAGTCCCAAGATGATTATCTTGGCAAACCAAGTATAAATCCTGAAGAACCAGCAAGAACAACAATTTCCTATCTTCCAAAAATAGCTCCAAACACAGCTAATAGAAGGGGAAAATGATTGCAAAGCGTAGAGATTGCGCTTCTAGGCACGGGGGCAAACTTTAACGATAGAAATCGTTAAAAACGCTCCTTAATCACTCAAGAACACCATGAAACCCTCTCTTAAGCTTTCTCACTGTTTTGGGACGAAGATGAAATGTTTTGGGGTCTTAAAAGTCGGATTTTCCGACTTATACCACTTGTTTGACCCGACCCGGTTCGCGACCCGATTTCAGCTCGGACAGTCCGCGGTAAAACCGACATAACATTTTACTCCAATGTCGGTTTGATGTGAGATTTCTTTGGTTGAAAACTAGAATCGTAGACCTTCTATTTGGTAGGTTGTGGGTCCTATAACTCTTTATATATTGGGAGAAATGATCTGATACATTTGACCCAAAGTTTAGAAAATTTATTAGAGAAATTTACGATAACTTTTGCCAACCTTTATTTCGCAACTTGCTTGACTCCAAAACTTAACATGTGACCAGTGTGATATTATAATACCTTATAACACATTATTCTTAGCATATTATACACTCTTAGTCTTAACCCACAGGTGCAAGTTAACTTAAACCTTCCGAACGCGCGGGGTGCTACCCGAGCCATTTCTTTAACCATGAACCTTTGTTTAAGGGATTCCTTTAACTTAAAGCTTTAGTTTAGTTCCTTGATATTACCACACATTTTCAGTCTTATTCTCCCAATGTGCTATACCCAATCATATATACCTAATATAACCACGTCACGTTACGTATATTACGTAAGAGAAGAGAGAAACATCTGGGGTCTCACAACAGAGATCTCCATCCCCGTGTAGTCCAGCGCCTGCGGGATACGGGCTTCTATAGGATTTTGGAGATCGGGCGGCTGCAACTCGACAGGCCTTTGATCACGGCCCTGATAGAACGGTGCGACCGGAGATGCATACTTTCCACCTGCCCATTGGCGAGGCCACCATCACGCTGCAGGACGTGGAGGTTTTATATGGGATGCCTGTTAATGGACTACCCGTTGAACTGCCTCAGGCCATGAGAGAGATGACGCATGGGCAGTATTTGGACATGCTTCAGCAGCTCACTGGTTTCAGGCCACAGGATGAGACTGCACTCTTAGGGGCCAGTCGCATGAGTTTGATAGCTATTCGACAGCATTTGGAGATATTGCATCCCGACATCACCGGGGAGACAGATGATTTGCATATTTACTGGTATACGAGGTTGCTGCTGCTCCTTCTGTTTGGGGGGGTCTTGTTCCCGAACACTTTGGAGAACCTAGTCATCTTGCGATTTCTTCATCATCTTCAGCTGCTAGATGATTTACCCCAGTACAGCTGGGGTGCTGCTGTTCTCGCCTACTTGTACAGGCATCTGTGCCGGGCGAGCATGGGCACCCAGCATGACGTATGTGGATTTTTGCCGCTTTTACAGGCGACAACATATTCGAATACTCTATTCATTGCTTCCAATTCTATCTAGTCAAAACTTTTCTTAATTTTTACGTCAACTTTGTATGTTAGGTTTGGGCCTGGGAGCCGTTCCTGCAGTTGCAGCCACCTCTACCACCATTACCTCCGGATCTACCACCTCCGTTTCTCCCTCTAGCTAGGAGGTGTGTTCTCCGGCGTGGATATGTACGAGATTACGAGGCTCGGCATAATCTCCCCTATTTGCAGGGATGTGTTGTATATGCTGGAGGGCGCATAGGTAAATGTGTACCTAAACTTACTTGATATAGCTTCACATGTGTTGCGCATACTCACGTTTTCTATTGTTATTTGATAGTTCATCTGGACGCCATACAACGACGACTTGATAGGTGGCCTGCCCGATTATTGCTCAGTCGGCCGACTGATTTGGAGCACTTCCGTCCCGCTCATGTGCCTTGATATTATGGAGCATCATGCCACGGAGCGGGTACTTCACCAGTTTGGCCGTCCGCAGTATATACCGAGGGGGCCTACATAGGAGGCCACACATTATCAGCGGGATGATCGTTCCAGGGCGGACGATGCATATGTAGCATGGCTAGAGGCGTAGGTCCATACTTGGGATGACCGAGCTGACCTAATCCCCCCCTCCCCCTCACAGATCCAGACAGAGACTATTCAGCTCTATATGCCCTGGTACCGCCGCGTTACCCGACTTTTTGTCGGGAATCCCATTCATCAAGCTAGCGGTCGGTACGTTCCATACGCCGGGCGGCATGAGGCCCTGGTATGTTTTCTGTTATTATTAATTATATAACTATAACTTAGTGTTCTGTAGTTTATATTTTATACGTTGTGCAGGCTATTGGCCTACATATAGTCTACCAGATGGGACTGCAGATGCAGCAGCATGCTGGCAAGGGAGCGGCCGCTTTGCACGATTACGGCCGGCAGGTTGCAGAGGTGGCTGTCCGGATACTGCAGCAAGCTCGAGAGGATCAGCGCTTAGGACACGACCCTGCTTATGTGGCGCCAGAGCAATACCAGCGAGGTAGGGGTATCGCACGAGGGAGGGGTGCCCCATGAGGCAGGGGTACCCCTTGAGGTAGGGGTACCCCACGAGGTAGGGCTGCCCCACGAGGCAGGGCTACTGCACGGGGTCGTGGTGGGCGGCGAGGAGGTGGTCCCCAGCAAGGGGGCGTTGAAGCCCCTATTTATGGTGTTGGTGCTGATCTGCCGGGTGACCTACATGAGCCGGACGAGTATCCCACCAGCATGCCGTCATACAGCCTTGGGATGCAGCTCACTCCAGGGACTTCGCAGGTGACCCCGTCAGGTCCGTTATTGATCACGGGCACAGACCTTACCGGAGAGGATTGGGAAGCATACTTCCCAGGTTCATCGACCACTGCTGAGGATCGGCCGACCCGAGATTTGGATAGTGGGCGCCGGCTGAGTTATGGCTCATCATCACAGGCGCATGTATGTTTTTATTAGTATTAAATTTAAATTTGTTTTGTTCTTTTCTCATTTATTTTCCATAACTTTATTAATTTTCTTATTAAGGCTTCATCCCCGCCCGTCACGGAGGCCCATTTGTGCGATGCTGATATGGCTGCGACGGAAGATTATATTCAGGAGCTCGACGAGACCATGGTAAGACAATTTAAATTGTTGTGACTTAATATATACTTTCCTATGCCGATGATTCCGGAGATAACACACCCTTTGCCGCACTGGCACCTTGGTACATAAAGGCGTTCAGACATTTGTTAAAGCGTTAAAAAAACCTTGCTTTTATAGAAATGTACATAATGTTCCTTTACAATTTTAAATTTAAGAAAATAATATTTTTAGATCTCTTATGTGTAAAAAATAGATCTCTTACGTGTAAAAATAAATCTCTCATATATAAAAAAAAAATAGATAGGATCATAAAATTAAAAATAAATTTGTAAAGAGCTAAAAAAAATTAATTGAGACCTTCATTTCAGTACGATACCCTCTTCCCATACACTTCTAAAAGAAAGGTAAACACTCTAGTTTATTAATAAATACAAAATATATATAGTCGCTAGATCGGACCACGGGTACGTGGCATGATCTCGAATAGGCCTGCGAAGGACTGATGGCGGCTTCTTTCATGCTCAGATCTTCTTTCCTCTCTCCTCCTCCCCAACTACATCACCAATCCCCTTCTAAATCTAATCACATTATTCATTTCATCAATCCAATCAAAGCTACCGCCTCACAAATGACGCAGTTATCCCTCCCCAAAACCACCGCCGCCCTGCCGACGAAAATATTCGCGAAGAGGCCGCCCGCCGCCCCACCTCCTCCCACAATTTCTCCGCCAGGCATGTAGGGGAAGATATACCTTGCAAAATGAATAGATAATAAGCAAAATGAAAGTATTGGGTCTAAAATTACAGTAATTTACTCATTTCTTCAAATGTTGACATCGAAGAAAACTCAAAAAACAGTCAACACATCACGTTAATTTGTTGTTTGTGCATTTATTCCAAAATCAGATAGATATCAACATTCAATTCTTATAGCACCTGGAAAAAGCGAATAGCACTGCATGAAAAGCCTGTCAACAAGAAGTTAATACTGCACTATATGCAGCACTGAAGTAAAGCCAGTTATAATAACATTTGAAATCAAAGACAACTTCTTTTTAGATGTCAAAGGAAGTACTACGTATTCAATTGCCATGATAACTATGTCAAAAGTGCCGTTAAGCTGGCTTTGTACAATGGCCACAATTTTGTTCAGAACACAATATCATTGTGGTCTTCAGCTATCAATTAATTCTGGAGAAAGATATTGCTTTGGAAATATACCAAAACAAATGTTAGGATATTATGAGGCTATTTTGAGATCATGTGCCCTTCTCATTATTCTTATGTATGTGCAAAACGAAAAGTGAATGGAACTTCATAAGGCTAAATATAAGATCAATGCTTAGCATAAAGTTGTGGGACCAGAGTTGGATCTGAGAGGAACTAATGCTTGGTCCTATTGTACAAAACAAGCTCAGTGCGTCAAGAATGTCTGATATTTTTCTCACCGTAGAGAGAAATCTGCATTTATGCAGAGACAAAAGGCATGAAAAGAAATAAATTCAAAATGGAACTCCTAAATGTACATCAGCAACTTTCGAGGAGCTATTTGTAGATCAACAAAAAGAACCTCATATCTGACAGCTCTGCTGTTCTTTTTTATTATCCTTTATCTAAATGATGGCAAAGCAGCAATCATTTGTGATTTGACACTAAAGAGTAATTAGCCTTCCATTCTCAATGGCGATGCTTTGAAAAGCAAAATAACATAAATTTTATACTCCAACAGCTGTGTTGGATTAGATATAGGTAGGAATGAAGGGAAACCAAAAAAGCTACTTCAAGCTTCCAGCATGAAGTGCAGATAATTAAGCACGCCTCGATCCTTCAGCAACTGAAAGTTGAAGGATAAAAAATACAGGGCTATAGCTCGGTGCTAGAACACCAGGTACTTTTCCTCACACAAAAAGTCATGTTGGGATTTGAATGCTTACCCTTCAGCTCATCATCTTCTTTGTCAGCCTGCACTTTCAGTCTAATACTCCAATATGCAGTCCTAAAAAGTCATCAAGTACACATTCTTGATCCAAGCAATTGTAATTTGCAATATCCAGTAAAACTTGCAGGCAAGAGGTGTTCAGCATAGTGGTTAGACTGATCTTACCAAATAGTCCACCATCATCTGAACTGGATTTAGATGAGAAAGGAAAATAGGCCTCAATCATTCACAAGGATTGCTTCAGAACAAATTATGATAGAACGTAACAATGCATAAGAATAACTGGCCTACTGCACAGTACCCCATGAATGTCAAATTGGGTCATTTATATGATTGACTATTACCAAACCATGAAATATATTGCATCAAAACAAAATCCTGAAGATAGTCAATACGGGTCAATGTTGTATACAATTTGACTTGTGGAAACCATCACCAGAACAAAAGTGTTTCTTCAACATTCCTCAAACTACCTTTATTAAACTCTCTGAGATCTTTAAATATGGATTCCACAGTAGATCTTTCAAGATTGAAATTTCTTATATCCAATTTAACTCTGGGTTTAGCGTAATACTACTTAAGCAAAAAACAAATTAACCTTTTAAGTGTGTCAATCAATTAACTGCACCTAAATTTACTATATGAATCTACTATATTCATTCTGCAAATTTAAGGTCCATTTCATTCCAATACTAAATAAATTGTCTTTTAAGACAAATTAGAAGCTCCCTCAGAGTAGGGGTGCTCTAAATCCCACTTATTCCTACACGGTCAATCAAGTCTCTAACCACTAACCAGATGAGAAGATTCTTGACAAACACGGGACTAAATGTAGGTTAAATAACATCTAAGCCTTAATTCAACTATTTTAGATTCTTTATTTTCCATTTGTCACGATCTTAGCTAAATCCGCTTTGATTTTGAGAAATGGTCATATAATTTGAGACAACTTTAAATAAGTTACCTCAAAACAAATGAAGAGAAGATAAATGGAATCTACACCCGATTTCCAGTTCAAACACATTCCTATGACAATGCAGATTACAGCCCCATAATCACGACATCCAATACGTTACAACCCAACGTGGCATATGTGAGACATAGAGTGTGCACTAGAAACTTGAGTTTTGTGAATGGTAATACCGGTGTCGGTTCAAGATTTAGGATTTTGTAGTGTTACTAACTATTGCCAAACAAGAGCTTTCCGGGCATGGCAAGAGTATACACATAAAAGAGACAAGAAATACAAATCAGATAAGATATCAGTTCTAGCTGCAGTATCTAAAGTGAATCCTCTTTAAGGTGGCAATATCTTGTTCAGCGTGGCAAATGACTTTTTAAGAGAAACATGATTTCCTTGTCAGAGAAAGGTCTGCCTTTTATTACAAGCACTTGGTGTTGGAAATACAAGAACTTCAAAAGACAGGTTATACCATCAAAGGGTTTTATATCTCCTGCTTTCCTGTTCTCTATACTGAACAATAGGTCTAGAAACGCATTGAAATTACTGAAAAACAGTGCTTGTTAGTTTAGATAACAGAAACTGTTTCTTATTAATTAAGATAGTGATTATAACATTATTCAAAAAACTAAGCTTTATTGTGATGCTCTAAAGCAATGCAAATGCTAAAATAACATTCAAATTGCAGACTGTTACACTCAAAGAGTTGCATAAGATAACTCAAATTCATAGTCCTCTCAAAAGAAATTTAGAGTCATTCTCTCCCCAACTCTGCCAACAAACAAATCCCATCCGGTCATTTCTACATGGCAACTTAATGACGAAGAAGAACCAAAAGCCAACAATAGGAGTACATAATACAAACTTACCCTGTTAAAAACTGAGAAAGCAAATCAGTGCTTGGAATTTTTGCTCAACAAATATTTCTTTAGCACACCCATGACTGATCCAAAATCTGCTTTCACTTCCACAGGTGGGTTAGCTCCGGTAGATAATTTCATCGAGAGAATACCATTCATCAGAGCTTGGATCCGCATTGAAAGGCACGTACCTGCAGTGGCGTACTGCAGTATGATGAAGAGGGCATATGGGTAGGTGGAGGAGAAGTCCAATAATCGTATGAGGAAGATTTTGACTCTACTGTTTCAATGGCTTTACCCTTCCCTTTTGTATCCATCGAACCTAATCTGCAATGGGTGATTTTAGAAGAAAGGAAAAGCCAGATAAAGTCACCCTTTCTTCTAGCTAATTTAGCCTTTATCTCGCTTTTTCTTTCTTTTAAAATTACCCATTGTAGATTAGGTTCGATGGATACAAAAAGGAAGGGAAAAGCCATTGAAACTGTAGACGATGATGATGACTGGACTTCTCCTCCACCTATCCATATGCCCTTTTCATCATATGCGGAGAGCAATGAGGCAACAGAGTCAGACGAAGAAGATGATCTTGAAAGGTTAAGAGAGGAGCCAATGAGGCTTGAGGAAGTAGAAAAAGAGCTAGATGCTAGGATCAACAAACTGCAAGAGTCGGTCGGAGAGGGGAGCTCGATATCATCTCATTGTAATTGTGGATACCAGAGTACGTGTTGGATGACGTGGGGTGATGTCAGACTGAGGTGTCCTGTAAGTTAGTCGGCATGATGTGTAGGGATGCTGTGTAGGGATGCATGTGGATGCAACAAGAAAGTCTGCAGAAATCACTATAAAAAGAAATAACGGGTGTGCCTAGTAGACCTATCTGAGGTGACATGTGTATGCTCGTGGAATTGTCGTTGCTTATTTGATAGTTGTGCTTGTAAAGTCAATAAGAAAAGATGTGGGAAAAATTGTGGATGCGGCCTCAATTGCGGTAGAAGAAAGTGAAGAGAAGATGTAGGAAACAGCAACGACAGATGAGATTAGAAAAAATCCAAGGAGAATAGGGCAGTGCCGCAGCTGCATATTCAGGCAGAGAAAAGCTTCACTCTTCCTCCATTAAATCACCTCAAAAGCTTCATAAATCAGCAGCCATTTTTCTCCAAAATCCAGCTCTCTTTACCCCAAAAACTCAGCTCCATAACACTCATGAAACCAGCCCCCTTTCTCCATTAAAACAGCTGCAAAACGAGCTCCAAAGCACCCCCTAAAACAGCCCCGTGACCTCCTGAAAACACCCTCTCAAGCTCCATTAAAATCGATCCCAAAACCAGCTGAGAACCAGCCCCGAAAACTGCCCAAAAACAGTCCCTAAACCACCAAAATCGTCACCTAAAACAACCCAAAAACGCAGCCATTAAAGCTGCTCCAAACACACCTGAAAACAACCCCAAACCCAGCAAAAAACTGCAGCCAAACCCAGCTGCGAAACAGTCCTAAAACCAGCTCTTTTCCCACCTTGAAACAACCTCAAACCACCAGCAAAAACAGCTCCAAAAGTAGCTGAAACGTCACCCAAAAACCAGCTGAAACGCAACACCAAACCACCCTGAAAACAGTCGTCGCACCATATTTGTCGACGAGCAGAACTTTGTTTCAGCTGTGTAAGACCACCCACGTTCAGTCCGTCGAGGTCGCCGTTCGAGTGTTCCTGTCGCGGGTCTTGTTCGAGTTCTTTATCCGGGTTATAATATCTGGGATTCATGTATTTTGATGACAAGATTATTTGTTGAGTATAAAGGTTCATTCTTACCTTTCTTATTCGAATTTCTTTGTCGTTTTCTTTTTAAATTTTTGTTTGTTCATGTATTGTTTTCCATGTGTTTTGTTTGGTTTTCTGTTAATGCATCTTTGATGCGAAATTTCTGAATTTTTGAATGCTTCATTGTAAATTAAATTCTGTTTAGAACTTGGATAGCAGTGAGTTTGAGGTAGTTAATTGGGGTCACGAGACTTTAATTGGGTCAATGATTAGTTTTTCAAGTTTAGAGGGCCGTCTGTTGGTTTAAGCCTCTAAGAAACAATTGGGCTCAAATGAGTGAAATCTTGCTGGCCCATTTCGTAAAATAGTATGGTCTGTTAGTTTGAGCGAATTTGATAAATGGACTGATGAGGCAAATAAGTCATCTGCCAGGCCACTTTCATGATAATGTGCTGTTGCCCCTTTCTTCTTTAATAACAAAGCTAACATACTTTTCCAAAATTAATCCGCTTGATGCTACTCTACAATAATTCCGTAATCTATGTCTTTCGCAATAATTTCAAAGTAGTTTAGGAAAATAACTCATACATGTTAGTTGCTTTAGGCGCGCTAATTAAATAAATCGTTGCAGTTGTGGGTACGGCTCATGTGGCATAATTGCGACACGTAATCCCGAACCCAAGTGCACGTTCGCGTGACCTGACCAATAACTTCAAATAAATGAAATAAGCACGTTGTGAATCATGGGTATGTTTCACGTGGCGCGATTTACGATGTGTATAAAAACAGCAAGTATGCGACATCGTGACTTGTTTAAATAAATTTCATAAATGCCTAAAACGGATTAAAATATGCAAATAAAAATGGTAAAAGGTAAAAATGCACATAAGTTCAAAATATGTAATAATCGGTAATTAAGCCAGGTGTAATTATAAAGCGACCGTACTAAAACCACGGAATGCGGGGGTGCCTCACGTCTTCTCTCGGATTAACAAAATCTCTTATCCGATCTTCTGTATTTCGCAGACTTGAGAATCAAAATTTTCTTGATTTGGGATTTAAAATAAATGGCGACTTGAGACGTTGTAAATAGTTATTCCAAGTGACGACTCTTTAAATCTAATTAAAATAATCTCATTTCAATTGTGTCATTTAAAGTGAAAAAACTCCTTTTCCCGTAAAAAGGAGGTGTGAGGCACGCTTAACAAATTACATTTGGCTTGATTTATTCGGACTATACACATTTTAAAATCTTTTATGCGTTACTGCTTCTATATCGCTTCTAATTATATATTTTAAATAATTATAGAGTTTATTTGAAACAAGTCACGATGTCGTGCACTCGTTTTGTACACATTGCAAATCACGCCACGTGAAACGCACGCTTTCCAGAAGATTTAGAAGACTCAGAGAGAAGTAAGGTGACATAACAATTTAAATACAGTTCACGGTAATATCAAAGCGGTAAATAGCAGCATTTAGCACATTAGGCCCAAACATGTAAAATCAAATAATAAACAACAAGCCAAGAATAAAAGTCATCTAAGCTCGAATTCTGAACCCTGAACCGATGATCCTAAGTTCTTTTCTCCAGCAGAGTCGCCAAAGCTGTCACACCTTATTTTTTCGGGAAAAAGGAGTTTTTCCAATTAAAGTGACATTATTGAAATGGGATTGGTTTATTTTATGTTTTAAAGTCGCCATTTGGAATAATTGATTACGGTGTTTCAAGTCACCGATTTATTTTAAATCCCAATTCAAGGGAGTTTGACTCTGTTTTTAAGTTTGCGAAACACAGAAGACGGGGTAAGAAATTCTGTTAACCCGGAAGAAGATGTGAGGCACACCCGAGTTCTTCGCGTAACAAATTACACTTGGCTTGATTCATTCGAAGGATACATATTTTAAAACCTTTTATGCATTACCTCTTCTAATTATATATTTTAAATAATTATGAGTTTATTTGAAACTCACAATTGTGACACCGGAACCGAACCCACAACTGCAATTATCATTTTATTAATCGCGCTTAGAACAACTAACTGTCACGACCCGAATTTTTCCACCGACGGGACCGTGATGGCGCCTAACATTTCACTTGCTAGGCAAGCCAACGTTAGAGAATCATTAAACCAATTCCTTATTTCCATTCAGTAAATAACAATAATTAACTAAAATAAAATATAATAAGTGCGGAATATCATAAAAATGTATTAATTACTACCACCCAGATCTGGAGTCACAATTCACGAGCATTCTAGAATTTACTACAAGTAATAGTCTGAAAAAAATACAACTGTCCGAATGAACGAAAACAGTAGGACATAAAAAGATAGACGGGGACTTCAAGGTCTGTGAACGCCGACAGATCTACCTTGAGTCTCCGGACAGCGGACCAATAGCAAATCTCGATCAACCTGAGCCGGTATCAAAATCTGCACAGAAAGTACAGAGTGCAGCATCAGTACAACCGACCCCATGTATTGGTAAGTGTCGAGCCTAACCTCGACGAAGTAGTGACGAGGCCAAGGCAAGGCACCTACAATCAACCTGTACAATTTAACAGTGTATACGCAAATAACAGGAATGAAGAACTAAACAGGAAATGTGGGGAGAGGAGACATACTGAGGGGAATACAAGATAAAGAACTACAACAAAATGATCACCGGAGCAGTCAATATACCATGAATCAACAGGAATAGTGAATACAGTAAAGAAAAATGCACGGCATCACCCTTCGTGCTTTTACTCTCAATCTCACCATAAAATTAATAGAAACGGCACGACATCACCCTTCGTGCACTAACTCTCATATCATGGCACGACATTACCCTTCGTGCATTAACACTCACAATATGGCACGGCATCACCCTTCATGCATTAGCACTCACAATATGGCACGACATCACCCTTCGTGCATTAACACTCACAATATGGCACGACATCACCCTTCGTGCATTAACACCCACAACATGGCACGGCATCACCCTTCGTGCATTAACACTCACAATATGGCACGGCATCACCCTTCGTACATTAACACTCATAATATGGCACGACATCACCCTTCGTGCATTAACACCCACAATATGGCACGGCATCACCCTTCGTGCATTAACACTCACAATATGGCACGGCATCACCCTTCGTGCATTAACACTCACAATATGGCACGGCATCACCCTTCGTGCATTAACACTCTCCCTTACCATAATGCAATGCATAAATATCAACAGGGAGATAGAATAACAAGTACAAACCTTACTTCAACATTTGGTTCCATAACATCAATCTCAACTTTGAAATAAAAACTCAATTATCACCAGAAAATCCGTAAACATGATAAGAACGATAAATTGAACAACACTAATTTAACACATAGCAATTAGGCATAGGAATGAGACAATATAAGAAAAACTGAGAAACATGAAAAAACAGGTAAATTGGCGGCGCATAAGTACTCGTCACCTCACATATTCACCGCTCACAGGAATTTCATTTAGCAAGTAGTCTAAGGTTCCTAATTCCCTCAAGTCAGGGTTAGACACAACACTTACCTCACTCTGAAGACCACTTAATTCTCAATCACAGCTTTTCCTTTGGAATTCACCTCCAAACCACTCGTATCTATTCAAAAATGACTCAATAATATCAAACATTTCTAAAGGAATCAACTTTAATGAATAATTACAGATTTCCCAAATTTTCCTCCAAAAAGTCGAAAATCAACCCCGGGCCCACTTGGTCAAATCCCGAGGTTTGGACCAAAATCCATTTACCCATTCATCCCCGAGCCCGAATATGTAATTAGTTTTGGAATCCGACCTCAAATCGAGGTCTAAATCCCCAAATTTCTGAAATCCCTATTTTCTACCCTAACCCCTAATTCTACCATGAAAAGTCTAGATTTTAGGTTGAAAATTCAAGAAATGTAATGGGTAATTGAAAGAAGATGGTTTAGAATCACTTACCAATAATTTGGGGAAGGAATGACTCTTGAAAAATCGCCCCTCACCGTTTGGTTTTTGAGAAAAATGAGTTTTTGGAAAAAATTCCGTTTTGGATTCTGTTAAGTGCTGGGCGACAATGTTCATCACGTTCGCGAGAACACTGCCGCGTTCGCGAAGTGTATGGGTTGCCAAGCCTTCGCGTTCGCGAGGCAGTGCTCGCGTTCGCGTAGGCTGCCCTTCCCTAGTCTTCGCGTTCGCGAGACATTGCTCGCGTTCGCGATGGGGAAAAGGCTGACTCCCCCCTCCCCAGTGCCTAATACTAAGCGTTCGCGATGGGCTTGTCGCGTTCGCGAAGGGTAACGCCCCCATCACTTCGCGACTAAGCCTTCGCGTTCGCGAAGAAGAAATCCTCAGCTGCCCAATTTACTCTTCGCGTTCGCGAGAGTACCATCGCGAACGCGAAGAAGGACATGCCAGAACACAGACTCTGCAGAAAAAAATCAGATTCCCAAAGTCCAAAACATCCCGTGGCCTATCCGAAACTCACCCGAGCCCTCGGGGTTTCAAACCAAACATGCACACAAGTCTAAAAATATCATACAAACTTGCTCGCGCGATCAAATCGCCAAAATAATACCTAGAACTCTAAATTTAGCACCAATTCAAATGAAAATCTCAAGAACACTTTAAAACCTCTAAATTCTCAACTGGACGTCTGAAATCACGTCAAATCAACTTCATTTCTCACCAAATTTCACAGACATGTCTTAAATATCATAATGAACCTGTACCGGGCTCCGAAACTAAAATACGGACCCGATACTAATAATGTCAAATATCAATCAATTCTTAAAAATAAATAATTTTCAAACTTTTAATTTTCATCAAAAAATCATAACTCAAGCTAGGGACCTCCAAATTCGATCCCGGGAATACGCCCACGTCCCATAATTCGATACGGACCTAGTGGGACCGTCAAAGCACAGATCTGGGCCCGTTTACCAAAAATATTGACTGAAGTCAACTAAAATCAACTTTTAAGGCAAAAATTCTTATTTTCATTAGTTTTAAACATAAAAGCTTTCCGAAAATCTGCCCGGACTACGCACGCAAATCGAGGAGGGTAAAATGAGATTTTTTTAAGGCTTAAGAGCACAGATTCGAGTTCTAAAACATAAGATGACCTTTTGGGTCATCACACTAACTGTGTTCATGAATTATTTTCCTAAATTAGTTTTGAGATTATTGTGAGGCACAGAGTTATGGAAGTTTATTATAGAAAATGGGCCAGCTTTCATGCCTCTTATTATTGTCGGGCTGCGCCAAATTTAATGAACTCATTCGAGTCCAAATTTAATTCATATGTAACTAAACAGATCCCGAATTCATAATCTGCTTCTCGATATAACCCAAATATTCTACGACCTCATTTGCCTTAACTAAGGGTGGCAAGTGGGCCGGTTCCGGACTTAAACGGGCCAAGTGGGCCGGTCCAAACGGTCCCGGTCCCGGGCCGGTCCCAAATTAAACGGGCCAAACAGTTCCGGGCTAAACGGTCTTTTTGTAGGGACCGGCCCGGGACCGGGACCGGGACCGTTTGGTCCCGAGCTAAACGGTTCCGGCCCGCGGGCTAAATGGGCTAAGTGGGCCCAACGGATTTTTTTTCTTAAAAAAAAATTAAATAGATATTAGAGACAAAAGGATGTTAAATATATATATATATAAAAAACTTATATATAACTTATATATTATACATTTAGGATATATACTATACTATACTATATATACATCTCATTTAGCATATATACTATACTATACTATATATACATCTTATATATAGTATATAAGATGTATATATAGCTTATCGAATATAGCTTATATATATATATATATATATATATATATTAGTATATATATATATATATATAATATATATATATATATATATATATATACTTTTTAGTAGTAACATTAAAGGACTAAAGTATGATACTTCTTAGCTGGTATAAATATGGAATGATAGAAGATTAAGTTTTAGCTCAACTCAGATTACAGTTTCAACTAAAACTGAGTTGAGCTAAAACTTGATCTTCTATCATTCCATATTTATACTAGCTAAAAAATACCATACTTTGGTCATTACATATTACTACTAAAAAGTATATATATACTAAGTGTATAATATATAAGCTGTATAATATATATATATATATATATATATATATACTATATATATATATGTATCGAATATATCTTATATATTATACACTTAGTAACAATAAAGTAAGCAATAGTAGCAATTATAGAAGGAAATTAGAGAGAGATTGTGATAGATTGATGATTTTGTAAGAAAAAATGAGGGGGTATTTATAGTTGAAAATAGGAAAAAAGTATAATTATAAAAAATTTGGGGTTAAAATAAAGTTAGGGGGTTAAATGGCTATTTATATTGGGGGTTAAATGGCTATTTTATAAATAGCCAACGGCTATTTTTGACAGCCCAACGACTATATTTTTTTTTAAAAAAAGAAAAAAAATTTGGGACTGTTTGGCCCGCTAAGGGACCGGTCCGGGGCCTAGCGTGCCCAAATCATAGGACCGGCCCACGAGACCGGCCCAGATCCACTAAAATCGGGCCAAACGGTCCTGGCCCGTTCAGCCCGTTTGGCCCGCGATTTCAGGCCTGGACTGGCCCACTTGCCACCCTTAGCCTTAACCGTCCATTTCTCAATTCATCTTTTACCTTCTTTAATCTTAAATCACATGGACCCAAAAATTCTTCTAAGTTCTACTAATCAAACCTCACTAAACTTGTTTTGAAAAATTAATTAACCAACTATACAATTAATGTACAGAAAGCAATGAACTAACATGACACATTATCAAAGCAAAAAATAGTGAACAAAATGCAAATCACTCAAAAGTTGCAGCAAAAAAGATATAACAACTGTCGAACTCAAACAGGACCTCCCCGGCAACCTCGAAACCTGCCGGAAAACTCGAATCTCGACCAGCGACGAAAACTAGAAGAGAGAAACTGTTTATAACAAGATTTGGTGGATATTTGGAGCTGATATCGGGATCAATTCCAGCCGGGTTTCGGGGCTGATATTGCTGCTTTTTAGGACTGTTTCACGGGAGATTTTAGTATTACTTTGGGGTTAAAGTGTTAAGCAGCTGCTCGTTTTGGGGAAAGTTTTCAGCTCGTTTTTGGAGCATATTTTGAGGTCTTTTTGGCTTATTTTCGCTGGGATTTTTGTGACTTTATTTTGGACTGATTTCAAGGTGTTTTGGTGTAGTTTTTGCTGGAAGAAAGGAGCTGAGTTTTGGTGGTTTTGGGGTTTGTTTTCAGTGGATGTTTAGGCTGCGTTTTGGGCAGTTTAAAGGAAATTCATGGCTGGTTTTTTGTGACCTTAGAGGTGTAAATGTATATTTAAAAATCGACTAAACTGACCGTATCGTACCGTACCGAACCGATTTTTAGGTTCCTTTAAATAAAATCATAGGTTTTTATACAAATCTATAATCATTTCGTTAATTCGGGTAGCTTTTTTATTTTATAAAAATAAACCAAAAAAATACGGAAACGTACCGAATAAATTTACATGTGAAAAATACATTTTATGTTAAGTTTTAGAATAATAAAGCTGTAAATATTTTCCTTGGGCCTTGGAATTATGAGAACGATTATAAGCCAATAAGTAATTAAACTCAAAATCATAATTCTCAAACCTATTATGCTACTCCTACTGAGACTAAATTATTTTCAGCATATTCACTAGCAAGACACAAAGTATTATAGCGATTATGAGTAGCAAACTACAATGTATTGAATATATTTCCTTTCGTATAATTTAGATTTATTGTTTTTAATATTTAATCTTCTATACACTTTATTTTTGAGTTCTAACTTGGTTAGTATCTTTCCACTCGTGTGATTTATATTTTTTGTGTCTTTGCTTAGGTTCCTTTACGCTGTTGTAGAATAGTTGATGGATCTATACTCTGGCCATCTTTCATGTTTTCTTAATTTACCACCCTTTAAACAGTAAAAATATCTAAAGAGTTTTGCTAAGTCCTATAAAAGTACCTATGTTATTGCATTCTACTAATGACTTTTCACAGGACATTGAAAAAATATCGAAAATTAACCGAACCGTACCGATACCGATACCGAAGAGAAACCAACATGATTAGGACGATTTTAGAAAGTCTAATTTTGGTTATACATAATAGAATAACCGAAAAGTTGGTATGATACAAATTTTATAAAATAACCGACCGAATCGAACCATTGACACCCCTACTTAGAGGCTGAGGAAGATGAGTGAAGAAGGAGATCTGGGCTACGTTATTGTGCTCTCTTTTCAGATCTGTTTTTCCCTCTGTTTTTTTGTGTTCCTCCCCTTTCTAATTGTGTGTGCACTCTCTTTTTAAGATTGGGGAATCAAACGGAAAAGCTCTCGTCAGGAGCGTGTTGTGCGTGAACTGTCCCTTTGGGTAAGGATTAGTGAAGGGGAGGGGGGGGGAGAATGGATCCTTTTGCGCATGTGAGTTTGTTACGCAATTATGCCCATTTTTGATGATATGCGCACATATGGTTTGTTTTCTTTTCAATTTTTCAGAAAAATTCATAACCAAAAGAAAGACTAACTAGCTAAAAAAAAGATCTCAACTTGCACGAAAAACTAAATAGAAGTGTATTAAATAATCCTACTACAAAATAAGAAAAAGTTGACACCAAATCTGACACTTGTATCTAAGTCTTCTCCTATAACTCTTATCTACCTGAAGGCCCCTCTTATTAGAAACAATATAATAACTAATAACCTCCTTAGCTTCAGCAAGATCTTTGAAAGTCATATCTTTTTCCAATGTTTTATACCTATCAAGTTGGTCAGCTACCTCACACTTCTTCTGCCTCTCAAATAAACCTAGGGCATCACTATCATAATCACTATCAACACTTTCAATATCTGTATCATCTTCACTACTATCACAGTCAGAAGCTACAGCAATAGGTACACTATCTGTTGCTGTAAACTGGTAAATACAGGAACATTTAGAGTATCATCCAAAAGGTCAACACCAAATAATTATACATTAGTGAAACCATTATTAATTAGGGCTTGAAGCTTCCTATTCCTTCATCCCCATCCAATAAAAAATACCTCTCAGATGGGTCAATAAATATTAACTGCTTTACCTCAACAAATTCTATTACTTCAGTGTATTCTTTTACACAAATCAATATAAGAGAGGTGGTCTACTTCATAACCACTCAACAGATGCACATCTTTCTTAGTATAAGACAGTGTATGTTCTAATACCCACTCACCCCCATAATTAAAATACAAGTTCACTTTATCCACCATTCTTTGGATAAAATCACATGCAACAACAATAAAAAAGGTAAAATGGGACTACATCAGCAGTATTCAAGGCCTAAACAATAAAAATATAAAGATATGAAACCCCACCATCAATTAATTATACAAATCGATAAAAATCCTAGCTTTAATATGGAGGACCAACACGACAAGGACCACAAAAATAAAAGTAACATAAATAAATCTAGAAAGGTACAAAAAATAGCTCAGATAACATAAAATCATCACATGCAAAAGACATAAACTTGTCATTTTTCAAATATTCCCCAACCCTACAATTTAATAACTTAAAGCTGTAAATACTTACTTTAATCGAATGATCTTGCAAGATAGTGCTGGAAATCAAAGTTGTTCCTGTTTTGTGCGCACCAAATCGGACCAAACCACGAACCCTAAAGAAACCCTAAAATCTCCATTTGATGGGTTAGATAGAGGAAATGAGAGAAATGGTAAAAAAATGAGTGTTTTGTCGTTAGGTATAAGGTAAAAGAACTTACTCACATAAAAAGAGTGGGTCGGATTGGTTAAATAGGTCAAAAATTATTCAAATACAATTTCAGCCCCACTGAGCCACGTGGACAAATGAAAGAATGCCACGTCATTTAATGAGAGGCTCACACGAAGTTCCGTTAGTCACAGGGTAATTTTGACAATAGAATTAACGTCCTATATATTTCCAGACGGATAGATAGACGGGAGGTTTTTATAAACCATTTAGCATACGATAAGGGTATTTTAGGCCATTTTTCGTTTATAAAATAACCGACCGAATCAAACCATTGACACCCCTGCTTAGAGACTGAGAAAGATGAGTGAAGAAGGAGATCTGGGCTATGTTTTTGTGCTCTCTTTTCAGATCTATTTTTTCCTCTGCTTTTTCGTGTTCCTCTCCTTTCTAATTGTGTGTGTGTGTGTGCTCTTTTTAAGAGTGGGGAATCAAATAGAAAAGCTCTCATCAGGAGCGTATTGTGCGTGTATTGTCCCTTTGGATAAGGATTAGTGAAAGATAAAGATTTCGGGGGAGAATGGATCCTTTTGTCCATGTGAGTTTGTCACGCAATTCTGCCCATTTTTTATGATATGTGCACATATAGTTTGTTTTCTTTTCAATTTTTTTGAAAAATTCATAACCAAAAGGAAGACTAACTAGCTAAAAAAAAGATATCAACTTGCACGAAAAACTAAAGAGAAGAGTATTAAATAATTCTACTACAAAATAAGAATAAGTTGAGATGAAAATTAATCCTATTACTCATTTAAGATCCTAACGAGAATGAGACTATTTTTGTGATTTTCTTTTAAAAGATAAACGACAACTAAAACAAAATAAACTACTACTCCTACTGAGTAACAATGGCGAGGCAAAATACTAATTAAACGAAAATGCTAGCTTATCAAGATTAGAAGAAAAGATATATTTTTTGTGCATTTTCTTTTCTTTGCAAATAAAAGTAAAGCTAATATCTAAAAGTTTGCCTCTTTTGTGGGTTTTTAATTTTCTTAAGTAAACCTACTAAAAATGCAAAATAATGGCTAAAATATGTAGATCAAATTTAAAAACATTTACATACTTAAAAGTGTTGAAAAATCCCAAGTATGTTCAAAAATTAAGTGTTCACACTTTCCAAACACAAAGAATGATAGGAGTTTTGGCTTGTTTTAAAGTTTCTGATGACTGTCAAATTGAAGTTAAAGTTCCTGATGACTTAGGTGACGTTTTGAAAAAAAAAAATTAGATGATGTTCATTTGTATAGGATTTTCATTGCGTAAGGGGTTTAAGTGTTTGACTTTGAAATATAGAGATAAACGGCAATACGTTTATGGGTAAAAAGTTACATGCATTAGGTGTTTTTACCAACATACATTTTTATTATTAAATCATAGTTAATTAATATTATTTTTTTACCTTAGTTTATAACCAAACCATGGTTAATTAGGAGTATCATTTAGAGTAAACATCAGGTGCTAAATTAACAATAAATGAATGTACTAAGTGATAAGTATTACAGATGTGTTTAGTGTAATTCTAAAGGCCCTAAATCTAAAGAGTTCTGGAAAAGAAAAGGGGGGTCACCAGACCCATGTTTATTAAAATATGTCCACTAAGACAATTCTTTATCCTTTTACCCAGTCTCAGCGGAACTTCAAGCACACAACTTTAGCCAAAATTCTTTGCATGGTGATCACATAGATGCAGATGATGAAGCCGAATATGCTCAATTGGGGAAGGATCGCCTGCGGTAAGCGATAATGATTCAGCTCTGTCTTCTAAGTCATTCAACGACTTTCTTCCTTTGCCTTGGTATGATGGGGAAACTTCAAATAGCTAGTTAGTTGGGAGTCCTTCAGTAATTGAAACATCGAAATGGACGAAAATAGCCATGGCAAAAGCATGAAAAGCATTTGGGGTCAACTTTGCTGGGTTTGAACACGAAATCTTTGGAATTATACTGCGTATGGAAGAGAAAAGAGCAATTCAGTTGAACCAAAAATCCAAGTTAGTGACACCAAAAAAGAGCAGAAAAAAGGGGGAGATTGAAGTCAATAGGTTAACATGGGGGCTGAATGATAACAATGATAGGGGCAGGCATCTACAAAATTCTTCTGGATAAAAGTAAAAATTATTAGTTGGAATATACAGGGGATTAACAAAAGGAAAAAGAGGAGTACTTTAAAGTCTTTGATTAAGGAGTGGGGGCAGACATCATATGTCTGTAAGTAACTAAAGTTGCAGATTGGTCACCTAGGCTAGTTAAACAAATTTGGGGAAGCAGATGGGTATCATGGGTTGTTTGAACTCACAAGGCACTAGTGGGGGCATCATCATTTTGTGGGATAGAAGGTATTGGAAGTGTATTGACATTCAGCAGGGGAAATTTTCCATCTCATATAGATTTGCAAATCTACAAGAAGAATTCAAGTGGTTATTCACAGGAGTATACGGGCCTCATACAAATCCTGAAAGGACTGAGCTTTGGGAAGAACTAGCTGCAGCTAGAGGCTATGGTCTGATCTCTGGGTTATTGGTGGTGATTTTAGTGCCTGCAGATTTCAAAGTGAGAGGCTAAATTGTGCTAGGATTTCCAGGGTAATGTCAGGTTTCTCAAACACCATTCAAGACTTAGAACTTGTTGATCTTCCACTTCAGGGTGCCCAATTCACTTGGTCAAGAAGGGAGGACCAGCTACAAGCCTCAAGAATTGATGGATTTTTAATCTCTCCAAAGTGGAATGAATGCTTCAAGTCTGTGAAGCAAATAGCATTGCCAATAGTCTTATCTGATCACAAGCCCATTCTTCTTGAGAGTGGGGATTGGGAAGCAACTCCTTTCACTATGGCTACACTACGTCTTTCTTTCAGAAAGCCTGGGATTTCCTCAAAGAAGACATCGTGAATGCAATGAATCACTTCCATCAAACATGGCACATGGTCAGGACTTGTGATAGAATTTAAGGGTCCACCAAACTATATAGAGAACCAGGTTCTCTATTAGTTCCCACAGAACACACGCAGACTGCAGTAAGTAAATGACACAAAGAAGTTTTATGTGAAAAACTTCCAGCTCACGGGATTAAAAATCACGACCTACCCTTGTAGGATTTCAACTTCACTACTGAGCAAACTTTAGATTATAACCTATTGTAACCTAGGAATTAAACTCTTAATCCCTCACTAACTTGTAACAACTCTATTACAAGCCACTTTGTAATAACTCTATTACAAAGACTTACAACTCGACTAACTCTAGCCAAGACACAAACTCAAGGGTTTATGATTTACAAAGGCTTCCTACACAATGCTTCTAACTAAGCTAAGTAGGAATTACAAGTAAGTTACTTTGACAAAGGTGTTACACAACCAAGGAAATATGATGACTCAATGCTGGAAACCGGTCCTTTGTTATATTGCTCTTTGTTCTTGACGCCTTGAAGGTCACTTGCAGGTTGGCAATACACTTGAGAGAAAGCTTGATAAATTCTAGAGTATGCAAGTGTTGTTTTGCCTTTCCTTCATATTAATATTGCATAAATGACATCACTTGAATGATGTAAGCATGTTTGGTACAAGGGCATTCCCCATAAAGTGACTGCTCCACTGTTTGCACTGTTGCGTGTGTGCAGAGGAACAATTGCAGTCACTTTATAGCTGTGGGGAGTTGACTGGTACAGTCAGTAAGGGAACTGATATCGATCTGTTTCTTCTGTGTTTCTTGGATTCTGAAAGTTGGAGTATGTCCCAGACTTGAGACTTGTTGATCTTTGAGCACTTAGAGGATGTGGAACAGGTTCCCATCTGGTTCTTAACATTAAGTTTGTCAGCTCATCAAAACAAAGCAGGACACATAACTTATCAATTTTCACTTTTTTGATGATGACAAACTTGTAATTGAAATTCCCCCTGAGCCTGTGTTGTTCCCCCTCTTGTTCCCCCTCAATTAATAAATTCCCTTGTAAGCATGTGCTCCCCTCAATTACTTTCCCCCCTTTTGGCATCATAAAAAGATTGAGCATAAGCAATAAGCAAAAAAAAGTCTAGCCTGGTTAACTCATGCCACATGTGTGCACATAAACATGACTAGAAATAAAGCAAGAAGGAAAGCAAGATAAGCAAAGCAAAAGGACGGGATATTCATTAATTTTGGAAATAAAAGAGGGAGCAGTTCCATATGTTGCATAATCATCCACAAAATAAAAACAACAAAAAGGAGTACCAGCCACCAAACATATCTAAACACAGGAAACCAAAACAGGGGACAGACAACTGAACTTGACACTGGGAAAGGAATGACTCTAGGGAGCACGGGAAGAGGGAGGCAGAGAGAAAGAGGTAAGAGTTCTAAGGAGGATATTCATTCGAGCATTTGCAGACCCTTGCTCATTGAGAAACCTCTCCTTCAGGTCCTCGACCTGTTTCCTGAGATCATCATTTTCTTTGGTCAGGCGAGCAACCTCTGCACTTTGTGAGCTACTGGAACCAGGTGCCTCCTGAGCCTGACTAAGCTGACCTTCAGGGATAACATTCCTTGCCTTAAACTTCTTTATCTCTTCATTGGCGATACTCTGAGCTTCAATCAGTTAAGAGATAGTGGAATTGCTGCCAACCCTTCCTTTCTTATCGATGCACTCACACTCTTTCAAGGTAGTTTTGGAGAGACTCTGATTGTGAGTACCCATGGTGGCCTTTCCCAAGGAAACTTTGAATAACTCAAAGACTTTGGTGAGAAGAAACCCATAGGGCAGTCCATAATTACCATCCTTGAAATCTGCTACCTTTTTCATGTGCTCAATCATGATTCCCGACAGATTTATAGTGGAGTATGCATCCAGAGCCTCCATGAGGAACATATCTGCTCGTGATGTAATAAAACGTCTTTTTTCACGAGGGAGCAACACTTTGTTCACCATTTCGAATAGCAGCTGCTATACTGGAAGGAGGGCCTTCTTGTACACCTGTTCCCCCTGCTGGACTGCATATTCCTTCAGAAAGGCATTTCTGAAGTTTAAAGAGCAAGTCCCTTCAATGGAGGATATACCATCAGTAGGCACTCCCAAGATGGTTCCCAATACAGCCTCATCAATCACAAAGTCAACCCCATTTACCTTCAAGCAGATGTTATCATCCTCAACAGTGAACAGATCGGCATAGAAACTACGTACCTCGGCCTCATACACTTTGGGACTCTCATGTGTGAACAGATGTGTCCACTATTGAAATTCACAAATTTAAACCAGTTGTCGCATTCCCGTCAGGTCAAGAATGTCAGGGGAAAAGGTTCTTCCCCAAAGCACCTTCTGTTTTCTCAGATTTTTCCGTCCAACATCCTTGGTCACACTAACCTTGGCCTTTTTCGAGGAACCAGGTTCCTCATTGGCGCCAACCTTTCTCTTCACTAATTATCTTATACTTTTTCCTTTCTCAGCCGATTTCTCAGACGCCTTCTCGGACACATTCTTTTCAGACACTGTTTCAGCATACTCTTCAGCCACTTTCTCTGCAGACTTGTCCACGGCAATGTTGCTAACCTCCATCACACTCACATATGACTTTTTACCAGATTTTGGAACAATAAGTTTTTTTGGAGGATTTACGGATCAAGGGGCTGGGTTCCTCATCCACCTCGTCATCAACATTTACCACAAGAGCTGTAGGTACTACCTCGTCATGTACTAACTTGCCACCCTTCGTCAACCTCCTCCTTTTCTTTCTTTCTTACTTTTCTTCACCAGTGACTCAAGAGCTTCCTTCGTGTGCAGTCTAGTAGTGGGCCTTTTAGGAGTGGGTGGTTGAGGAGTTGCCCTTTTACTCTTGGCACTAATGAAACTCGCAATAGACACATTATCATAGTCTTCTTTACTCCCTTCATTTTCCTCCTCAGACAAAGATCTCATCTCGGGAGGAACAATGGACAATGGCTCAGCATAGAAGTGAGGTGAGGGAGCGGAATCAATACTGACCTGGGGTTCTTTAGAAGAACATGGAGTTTCATCCAAGTAGGAGCATAGGGCTCCTCTTGTGTGAAGGGATTAGGTCCCTCGGTAGGTTCCCCAGTAGTACTGTCTGGTGCCAGATTTTCGACAGGCACCAGTTCCCTTCCTTCTTTCAGTAGACAGTCACCTCCCCTCTGGGACCCATTCGTTTCAGACACACCTTCATAACCACTATCTACACAACCCTCAACAGCGATTGACAACATATTCTCTATGGCCTCTTGTTCTTGCAAATACAAGGTAAACTCAGAAGACATAAGAAGAGCATTACCTGTAGAATCGACGATACTCAAATCAACCCTGGGGTAGTTATTGCTAATTCGTCATTATTACGACCCACGCCTTGATGTTTCTCAGAGATTTCTTCTATTGGCAGACTATAGATTTCTTGATTTTCTTCTCCCTCCACTATAACTTCTTTGACCATTGTTTTTGGTGAGGCAGAAGGAGAGGTCGTAGCCACAAACTCTTGGGATTCGAAGTTTTGCAACTCCGATGAGAACCAGTACTTGATTGGGTTGGGGAAGAAGTAGTAGGTGGTTGTGACTCTTGCTTAGGGTTTGGACTGGAGAGCATAGGGGTCGTAGACTCTGTTACTATTTTGACGACAGGCGAAGACACAGTGGGGATGATGCTTGCAGCATTTTTGGCTTTAATATTCTCAGACATAGTGGAGTGTAGTAAAGATTTATGGAAGAGAAGGATGTTTGGTTGATGAAGAAAAAGGGAATTTTAGGATGTTAACAGTTGTGAGAGTGACAGTGCTTGGATTTATTAGAAAGTGGGTGAGGGATGGGTTGGAAAAGGATATTAAATTTTCTGGGTAGACGGGTCATTTCGGAACGGGTATGACTCTTGGGTTCCAAAAAGAAAAGGAGCAAGCTGGCATTTTAATAACATGGCATCCTTTTTAGCCGTTAAAAAGATTGTGCATGAGAGTGCAAAAATAACCACTAACCTATGTCACGGGAACCAGGTTCCCTGACTGATTTTGTAAATGTGAGCCTCATCCTTTTGCAAAACTGCCATATATTAACTCCTTGTTTGCTCTGTAATTGCCATGCGTGTCTACCTGTAATGGTATAGAAGTGAGTTAGACCTTGCCAGAAAATACTTTTTAGCAGTTTTACTTGTACATTTCTTTCATAGCCAATTATCGCGGGACCAAGTCCTTAGCTTGACTTTATCAACCCCAGTGCAAAACGATTCTTCTAAAAGTGCTCTCTGCTCAGTGCTTTGGTAAAAATATCTGCAATTTGATCTTCTGTACATCATGCAGATAAGCCCCCTTTTCAACATTATCTCTGAGGAAATATTGTCGCACGTCAATGTGCTTTGTTCTCTTATGTTGAACTGGATTCTTTGCCATGTTGAGAGCACATGTGTTGTCACATAGTAAGGGCACACAATCAGAAAACATACCAAAATCTTCTAGTTGCTGCTTGATCCACAGTAGTTGAGCACAGCAAGAGGCAGCCGCCACATACTCAGCTTCTGCCGTTAAAATAGCCACTGATTTTTGTTTTCTTGTACCCCATAAAATTAGACACGAACATAGAAAGTGTGTCATTCCAGAAGTGCTTTTCCTATCCACCAGATAACCAGCATAATCAGCGTCAGCATACCCGATCAAGTCGAAATTGTCTCCCGATGGATAGTAGAGAACCAGGTCCTGCGTTCCTTTGAGATACCTAAGGATTCTTTTGGCAACCTTCAGATGAGATTCCTTTGGATTAGATTGAAACTTAGCACACAGTCCCACACTAAAAATGATATCTGGTCTGCTTGCTGTGAGATACAAGAGTGATCCAATGATACCTCTGTACATAGTCTCGTTCACAGGGGAACCGGGTTCATCCATATCCAGATGAGTGACAGTGGCAATAGTAGTATCAATATTTTTTGTGCTTTCCATTTCAAACCTCTTCAGAAGCTCTTTGATGTACTTCTGCTGACTTATCATTGTGCCCTTAGAAGTTTGCTTGACTTGCAAACCCAAGAAGAAATTCAATTCTCCCATCATGCTCATTTCAAACTCGCTTCCCATGAGAGTTGCAAACTCTTCACACAGAGAATCATTTGTTGCACCAACGATTATGTCGTCAATATAAACTTGCACAATAAGCAGGTTCCTCCCCCGTTTCATTGTTGAGAACAAAATATTTGCAGCCAAATGTCCTCAAATGTGTTGGCTTAGGCTTCCTTCCGTTTAACGGGTCATAAGGGGTTTTGTTCATCCCATCTCTGGCCCAAGATTCTGTCTCTCCCCTACTTCATCCCAGCATAGGGGAGTCCTGCACTTGCGTCCCCGTTAGGCTCCTGTAAGGGCGGGTATGAGAAGGGTCCCCCTCTAGAAAGAGCCCTGCTAGTGAAATCGATCCATTGACACCTATAATTGTTTCAACCTGGATACTTTTTTTTACGTATTACGAGAAGGTCGTTGAAGTAGGATCGCTAGTGGGATAGTCCAACGGTACTCCTTGCCTCTGTTGACACAATTAACTAACGAAGACCGACAGACATGGCTACTTTATTTGTTTGCCATATCTTTGATAGGTGTTTATAGCATTATTATAGCATGTTGGTCTAGTAATTAGGGGGCGGTCGTTCGGGATGGCACACTTCTATTCCGGGGACGAGTATATGTTCCTCAGGACAATGACCTGTGCTATGATATCTTGGAGAAGGCGCATAGCTCACTTTTTTTCCTGCACCCAAGGAGCACGAAGATGTACAGGACGATCCACCCACACTATTGGTGGAAATGTATGAAGTGGGATGTCACTGAGTATGTGGATAAATGCTTAGTGTGCCAGCTGGTTAAGGCTGAGCATGGGGAACCCGTTCCCCGATCGTCGCTCTGCTGCATCTGGCCCGTCCTCTAGGCACCTTTGGAAGGCAGGGAGTGTGTCAATGTACACGCTTCCCTTTACTCCATAGGGCCTTCTCATATTGATGCTATGACTCAGGCATTACTCAATAGTGGTGCAAGGCTGGCAGAAGTACCGAAACAACCACAATATGCACCACTGCCAATTGAAAAATTGCCTAGAATCCCAAGTTGCCTCCCCCCTCCTCTAAGGATGATCGCCCCTTATTCTTTATTTTATGTTAAAAGGTCTGGACTCTAAGAGGGTGTTGATTCACGTACTTCACCATTTCCTGGGTCGTTATCGCCTTTTCCCGGTTCAGGGTATATTGTTGCTTTTAATGCTTAGAAAAGTTTGTTTGTTTTGTAGCACGGGGGAGGGGGGGGATAGAAAGTGCTTTTTCCCATAGTAGGGTAGGGAGAGATTCTTTCTCTTTACCAGAGCCAAGACTTAGCCTAGTCTATATCCATAGCTGACGCAACTCCGTACCGGCGCCTCACTACTACTTTTATTTTTCTTTTATTTTTAAATTAATTAACGGCTAAGCGATTTCATAACCTGAGCTTTCCTTAACCAGATGACCTTACTTAGTAACCTTAACCTCCCTTTCTTTATAGTTTTCTAGATCGACTGAGAGTTTTTGATTTATTTGCAGGATTTCACTATTGGGTAGGTAAAATCTTTGGTCGGACATACCCTGAAACTTTAGGTCAAATCCATTTTTGGATCAGTTTTTTCGGGGTTAATATGACCTTCTTTCCTATGCATTTCTTAGGGCTTTCGGGTATGCCACGTCGCATTCCAGATTATCCAGATGCTTACGCTGGATGGAATGCCCTTAACAGTTTTGGCCCGAAGAAGCACGCAATAAAGCTCTCTTCCTTGTCATTATAGTATGCAGTGAGGAATCGAAGGGATGAGACCCGATTCAATTATGTGATTACAATGGAGCATCTTAGACAAAATGAAATTGAGGATTTGTCATTGTCCCCTCCAGTTGTTGGCTCCATGCAGATTGCTAGAAGCAATGGCTTTGGCCATAACATAGAGTTCACCCCTGAGTCTAATGCCTTAACGGCCTTTTAAGCGCCTCTCACATCAGACTCGATACCAATGGGGTGGGATTGGTCATCTTCTAGCTTACTCTAATATAACTATTGTGACTTCCATGCTACTAAGATAATAAGATTGAGAGAGCGTATGGAGTTGTAGATAGTAGGGGGAATCGCCTTTCGAGTTGTTAGAAAAAGCACAGTTGTTAAAGTGAAAAGAACTCTATTTTTTGACTTTATAATTATTCGATCAAGGGATAACCCATGCATAGAGAAGGAAGATTCTATGCCCCAGGAAAAAGCTAAAAGTAAAGTAGTCATCAAGCCAGAGCTAGTTTCACAGCTACCGATTCGCGCCCGCGGGTCAAAGAAGACCATGCATTTACGATTCATGCGATGGTATTGATACTCTTGAAAGGTGTTCTATTTGCTTGCAATTTCCATTTGATACTGGATAAAGCAAAGCTTGGCTTTTTGGCTTCGGACAAATACTTTTTCTCCCTGGTCGAGCTTTCTACAAAAAAGCGATGCAAGAACATATTCTTTTATCTAACCTTCTTCCATGTGCATTAGCTCCCCCATCGTAGGTAGTTCAGCCACACCCGGTGCCACGAAATAATTGA
This sequence comes from Nicotiana tomentosiformis, assembly GCF_000390325.3. NCBI lineage: Eukaryota > Viridiplantae > Streptophyta > Magnoliopsida > Solanales > Solanaceae > Nicotiana > Nicotiana tomentosiformis. Next base: position 149,249,679 of record NC_090814.1, on the reverse strand, counting down.
GAACTACGACGGGGTCAAAATGAATTTTGTCTTACTCTAAAGAAAAAGCTTATTCCTATTCTAGAAATCCTGCAAACTATTAATCGAAGTACTTAGCACTTACCGCGGAAATTGGCAGAAATTAATTGGCGCTGCATCTATCCCAATGAATTTTTAGCTTTTCCTTAGCCCTCTACGTAGAAATAGAAAGAGCTTCCGAAATGAAGGGGACTAAACAGGAACAAGAGGGAACCACTGAAGAAGATCCTTCTCCTTACCTTTTTTTGGAAGAAAGGTGGGATCCGGACAAAATCGATGAAACTGAAGAAATCTGAGTGAATGGAAAGGCCTATCGGCTGATTTTATTGCCTACCGGTTAGCGAAACTTTTTCGGTAGTACGAATCGCCGAAATCCACTCCTGAAGTCACGTCTTTCAGTACTGGGACTGAAGTAAAGTACTTTCGAGTTGCACTTTGCCCAAAGCCCTCATTCCGACTTAGTTAGAAATACCAACTCTAAATAGCTTTAGTATTTCTTGAGTTGAAAAGGTATTTATAGATTCTAGAGCTCATGGGAAGGTTTGGAACCCTGATTCAAAGGAGAATTCCGCTTTACAAAACTAAAAATCTTTCTTAAGAACCTAGGTGACTTGCTTTAAAGCGGCATCTTCCTTTTTTGAATATGAAAAGGAGTTAAAGTGTTTGAGGTGGCTGATATTCCAGTTGTTTAGTAGTAGCTTTCCTTCCATTGTTTCTAGTTGAAATGATCCTTTATTTGCTTTTGCTGTGATGTTTTACGGGCCGTCCCAATTTGTTCCCAGCTTGCCTTCCCTGGGATCTTTGCTTGCTTGAGTTTTAGCTTTAAGTACATAGTCCCTGATTTTGAGCGGCCTAACCTTTGCATTCTTGTTATGATAGTGTTCTGCTTGCTATTTTTGGGCGATCATTCTTATATAGGCCATATCTCTTCGTTCGTCGACTTCGTCGAGTTCTTGCCTTCTGCTCTCGTCGTTGCTTGCGCCACTCTCATGGGAGTACCTTAGACCAGGCTCTCCGACCTCGACTGGTATTACTGCCTCGGTCCCGTAGACCAAAGAGTAGGGCATCTCTCTTGTGCTCATTTTCAGAGTTGTTCGGTAGGCCCATAATACTTCTGGTAGTACTTCTGGCCACAGTCCCTTAGCATCCTCAAGCTTCTTCTTCATGATGTTTAGTATCGATTTGTTGGAGGACTCTGCTAGCCCATTTCCAAAGGGGTGGTACGGGGTTGAGATTATTCTTTTGATATGCCATTTCTCGAAAAATTCAGCGGTTTTCTTTCCCATGAATTGGGGTCCGTTGTCGCAGCTGATTTCTTTGGGAAGGTCGAACCATCATATAATATTTCTCCATATAAAGGTGATTACTTCCTGTTCCGGTATTTGGGTGAATGCTCCTGCTTCCACCCACTTAGAGAAATAGTCAGTTAAAACCAAAAGGAGTCGTACGTTACCTCGCCCCACTGGGAGGGGGCCCACGATGTCCATTCCCCATTTGATGAACGACCAAGGTTAGATAACCGAGTGGAGGTGTTCGCATGCTTGGTGAATCATTGGGGCGTACTTCTGGCATTGCTCACATCTCTTCACGAAATCTGCGGCCTCCTTTTTCATAGTGGGCAAGTAATATCCTGCCCGTACGAGGCATCTGACCAGTGCTCAATTGTCGGAATGAGCTCCGCAATGACCTTCGTGGATTTCTTCAAGGACGCGGCGAGTTTGGTTTGGGCCCAGGCACTTCACTAAAGGGCCGCCGTAAGTTCTCTTGTACAGGTCGTTGTGGAGGATACTATATCTAGCTGTTTGCATTCTCAATTTCTTGGCCTCTTTTTTATCGCATGGGAGTGTGCCGTCCTGCAAGTATGCGATAATACGATTGCGCCATTCCCAAGTTAAGTTAATGGTTCTTACTTCGACTTGGTCTAGCGATGAGTTGAGGAGATGGACCATGTTTTTGTCTCCTGTTGTGATGCTTTTGGTGGCTGTGTCTAGTTTAGCGAGGTCATCTGCCTCGGCGTTCTGTGCTCGTGGAATTTGGTCGAGCTGGCATTCGTCAAACTCGGGCAGCAGCTTGCAGATTTCGGTCTGGTATTTTTGCAATCTTTGTTCCTTGATTTGGAAGGTCGTTGTGACTTGGTTGACCATGAGCTGGGAATCACAACGTAATTTTAACCATTTTGCCCCATACTTGAGCACTAGTCTCAAACCTGCAATGACGACCTCATACTCGGCCTCGTTGTTAGTCATATCAGGGCACCTTATAGACTGGCGAATTACTTCGCTTGTTGGGACTTCGAATACGAGTCCTAGTCCAGAACCCAACGCGTTGGATGCGCCATCGGTGTATAAAAACCAGAGGTCTTGTGTTTGGGGGGGGGGGAGTTTGGACGGCTTCCTTTTCGACTTCATGCATTATTTTTGCGCTAAAGTCGGTGACGAAGTCAGCGAGCACTTGTGATTTTATCGCCGTTTGCGACTGGTATGTGATATCGTTCTCACTTAGCTCGATGACCCATTTGGCCAGCCTTCCCGATAGCTCGGGTTTATGTAAAATGCTTCTTAGGGAGGAAGTTGTGACAACCGAGATGGGTGACATCGGAAATATGGTGTAAGCTTTCATGAAGCTAGGACTATGTCCAAAGCCAGTTTTTCGAGGTACGGGTACCTTGTCTCTGCATCGACAAGTATTTTGCTAATGTAATATATGGGAGATTGCGTACCTTTGTTTTTTCGAATTAGGACTTCACTTACAGCTACCTCGGGCATAACTAGATAAATGAGGAGACGCTCCCTCGGCTTTGGTTTTGAAAGCAAGGGCGACGACGACATGTATGCTTTTAGTTCCCTCAGAGCCTGGACGCATTCCGAAGTCCATTGGAGGTTGCTATCTTTCTTAAGTATGCCAAAGAATTTATAGCACCTATCCGATGACTGCTAGATGAACCTTGATAGGGCGACGATGCGACCAATCAACCTTAGGACCTTTTTTTGTTGGTCAAGAGTTCAGGTATCCCCTCGATGGATTTGATTTGGTCAGGGTTGACCTCAATCCCTCACTGTAATACAAGGAAACCTAAGAACTTTCCTGAGGCTATGCCGAACGCACACTTCTTCGGGTTCAGTTTCATTTCGTACCGTCTAAGTATGTCGAAAGTTTCTTTCAGATGGTCGATGTGATCTTCTCCCCTTTTGGACTTGACCAGCATGCCGTCTATATATACTTCCATTGTTTTACCGAGCTGATCTTTGAACATCCTTGTCACCAACCTTTGATAAGTCGCCCTCGCGTTCTTTAGTCCGAAGGGCATGACCCTGTAGCAGTACGTTCCTTGGTTGGTGATGAACATGGTTTTTTTCCTGATCTTCCTCTTCCATGAAGATCTGATTATAGCCTGAGCAAGCATCCAAGAATCTTAGTAGCTTATGCCCGGCCATTGCGTCAATGAGTTGGTCGATGTGAGGTAGCGGGAACGAATCCTTTGGGCATGCTTTATTCAAGTCTGTGAAGTCCACGCACATCCTCCATTTCCCATTCTTCTCTTTAACCATTACTACATTGGCGACCCACTTTGGGTACTTCGACTCCCTGATGGAACCATTTTCTAATAGTTTTTCCACTTTCTCGCGCACTGCATCATTGATTACGGAGTTGAATTTACGCCTGACCTACCTCACCGGGGGGTGGAAGGGGTCGACGTTTAATTTGTGCATGGCGATTTCCTTTGGGATGCCGACATATCTGCATGGCTGAAAGCAAACAAATCTGTTTTAGCTTTTAAGAATTGACTGAATTTACCTGGTTCCTAAAGTTTGCAACCGATATAGGCCTTCTTGCTATGATTGTTGGGATCTAATTGAACGGGGTCGAGGTCTTCTGTGGTCGATCTTGCGGCTTCGACTATGTCGGGATCTTTGATGCCTTCTCCGATCTCTCATGCCCCGACCTCGACCCTGCTGATTACTATGCCTTTTTTTCTTTATCCTTCATTTGTTGGGTGGTCGTGCTGTCTAAAGCAATGCGGTAGCATTCCCGGGACATACGCTGCTCTCCTCGTATGCTGAATATTCCCCATGGAGTTGGGAATTTAAGGACTTGGTATAAGCTAGAGGGGACGACCTTCATGGGGTGTATCTACGGTCGCCCCGCTATGGCATTCTACGCGGTTTCTTGGTCCATGATGTGAAATGTTGTTTCCAGAGTCACGCAGCCGGCCAAAATGGGGAGTGTAATTTCCCCGGACGTCCGTTCAACAGCATTGTTAAAACCAGTTAGCGTGATGCAGCGCAGTACTATCTTATCCTCGAGTTTTATTTGGGTAAGTACTCGAGGATGGATAATGCATGCGCCGCTCCCGTCATCTACCATAATGCATTTAACATCAGTATCTAAGATTCGCAGAGTAATAACGAGGGCGTTATTATAAGGAAAAGCCAAATCGTCGGTGTCCGACTTGTCGAAGATGATACTTTCTTCGAGTTCGTCGTACCGTTCACGGGTGATAGATCGCTTGATTTTGTGGGTAGTGGTGAACTTCACACTGTTGATATAGGCTTCGTCGCCGAGGATCATGTTGATGGTACGAGCTGGTGAGGGTGGCTTAGGCGGCCCTTGATGTTCGCGTCCTCTGGCGAAATTGGTTATTCCCTTATCGCTTAGCAGCTTTTTAAGGTGTCCTTGTTGTAACATATTCACGACTTCCTGCCTCAGGGCGATGTAGTCTTCAGTCTTGTGCCCTCGTTCCTGGTGGAACTCACAGAGGACGTCAGATTTTCTGGTGTTAGGGTCCGATCTCATCTTGGGCGGCCACTTCACTTTTGGCCCGAGCTTCTCCAGGGTGTAGACTATCTCTGTAGGTGACACACAAAAATTGTGAGCAGATAATAAGGGGGCATACCTATGTCATTCTGATGGGTTCCTGTCCTTGGTCTGGATGGACCTTCTTCGTAGTGGAGGGAGGGGGCGTCGTCCATTATGATATATGGTTGATGTCGTTCCCTGTTAGGTCGAGGAATTGGATGATCTCTTCTGGCATTGTCTCTTCGATCTGTTCTTGATTCTGCTTGTACCGAGGTTATTCGGTAAGTTGGCCCGTTGAGATTGTCCTCATCTGCACGGACCTCGGCACATTAAGCATTATGGATTTTGTCCCAAGTGGTTGGGAGGTACTTCATCAACCGACTCAACAGTTCCTCGTTGCTCTTGAACCATCCCTACTCAGCCTGTTCTGAAAAGCTGCGACCGTCATCCCTTCGGACATGTTTGGAAAATTCATCCTTACTCAGTTACTCGGTTGAACTGGGCGAGGAAGTCCCCCAGTCCCTCTCCCAGAGATTGTTTAATAGCAAATATGTCGTTCACTCTCGCCTCGTCCTTCTTGGCTCTGGCATGGGCCGTTACGAACTTGTCGGCCATTTCTTGAAAGGTTTCTATGGAGCGTGCTGGTAGCTGCGAATACCAGGTTAATACCCCTCCTGTGAGGGTTTCGCCGAACTTCTTCAGCAGGATAGAAGATACATGTTCTTTGGCGAGGTCGTTGCCTTTTACGGCTGTGACATAACGAGTCACGTGATCTTCATGGTCGGTTTTGCCTTCATATATCCTGAGGTAGGGCAGCATTTTAAAGGTTATTGGTATAGCATGTGGGGATGCGTCATCACTGTATGGCTATTCGACAAACCGACCGGCATCCCTCTTCGGCAATAGCTTAGGGGCGCCCGATATTTTATCGACCCTTTCTTGGTGTTCTTTCATTTGATCTCGGAGCGCCTAGTTTTCATTCTCCATTTCTTCCATCCTTTTCAGAATGGCTGCAAGGACGGTGTCACCTGCAATATCAATGACATTGTGAGTAATACATGTCGTTGGAGGAAAAGGTTGGTTGCACTGCTCGTCCGCTTGTTGTATTGTGCAAGTCCTTGCATTTTCTGTTGTCGTATCCCGAGCGGGCTTGTTGAGGACGCTGGTTAGTATGTCAGTTAGCCACGCTTCGAGGAGATGTTTTGCAGTTGGGGCGTCTCTTCACCCACAAACGTGTAGGCTCCCTTACCACGAGATTTTGTGATACTGCAGTGAGGGGGCGGTGACCCATCTCGCCTAGTGGAAGCATTGGGCGTCGTGTCTCCGTCTTCCGTTTCACAGCTTTTGTTGATGACGTTCATGAGGTTAATTAGGAGGTCACTTATTATTCTCGTCATTTCTTCTCAGTTACCTGCCATGTTGGGATTTGTGTACACAAAGAAATGAGATCTTGTTTTTGCTCTTTTTTTTTTTTTTTTTTTACGTTAGTGACCCGTGCTAGTTGTAGATCTAGAAGAAACTAAAAGTTTTAACTAAGGAATCCCCACAGACGACGCCAAATTGTTTGACCAAAAATATGACTCTTAGTTCAAATAATTAAATTTATGTAATTATGGGTTAAACTTAGTTAACAATAATATTTCTAGATGTAGCTTCCAATGGTGCAATAAATATTAGATGAATTTGGTCGAATAGTGATAACAATAGGCAATAGTTGTTCCAAAAAGCATGAGCAATAATGTAGCATTTAATAGCAATGAATAACAATAAATGATATTTAAGTAAATGGGATGAATGGTTCACCCAATAAAGGATAAACTAGATGGTTGTTCCTCATGACAATGATGAGTGACAGAAATCCTTGAATATTCGAGTTATTCTCGGATCAGATGGAAAAGTATGAAATAATATAGACAAGAATCTCAGTGAAAATGTGGTATTTGTATCTTAGTAAGAGAGAGAAAATCTATTTGTCAAAGTGTATTTTTACAAATGAATATTACATGCCCCTATCATTGTCTCTTTTTTCTATATATATGGGACATGTTCCTAAGAAACCCTAATAGTACAAGTGCAGAGAATATTCACTATAATATTCCCTTTTAATATCCTATCCTGACAAACTAGCTGTTACAATTCTTATCATCGATATTCAACCTCGACCTCGACCCTTGTTGACATCTCGACTACGGCTCATGTCGACACTTCGGCCAAGGACTTTGCTGCTTCTTGGGTCGCTTCGACTAACATCGACTCGAGAATCCTTCCCATAATATTATCTTGGTTTAGGTATTCTAGAAACATATTTTGCCTCATACATGTATAACATGGTTTATGTCGACATTACACACAAATGAAGTGTTATTTTTCCTATGTTTTTTTAGAATGCACGTTATAAGGATGAGAATTCCTCCATGTTGATTTGGAGTTATTTCACTATGACTTAAATGTGAATACTTTGTCTGTGTGCTTTGTAGTGTGTTTAAAAAATTGGTTGGTTTGGATTATTCCTCCATTGTCTCATGTACTTTATGCTCGTATTGTAGGAAAAATGTCCACTAATTGGATGAAATTTGGATTTAATAGTCATGTTTCGAAAGTTTTGTATTTGGCCTATAAAATTATATATTGTTTCGTTTTTTTAAAATATATAAATTTTAAAAGAACAAAGAAAAAAATAAGATAAAAGAAGTAGAAGCTAAATCCGAGCAATCAAAGGATTATATAGGACGTGAATATCTCTGTCATTTGTTTAAAGTAGATAAGTCTTTATTCAGATTATTATTTTAGTGATGAGTAGTTCGTGAATTTCTTTATTTATTTCTGTTTCAAAATTTCTAAATATCGAGTGAATAGGGATTATATTGGGATATATTTTGTGTTTAAGGGCAAGTTTTTAGCTATTGACACATGATATTCCTCACAACCTTGTGAATGTGATTTCCATGTTGTGTTGTTTGCTTTCAAGTGGTCGAGTAAATATTTTTCAATAGGTGTTTTATCATTTGTAGATTACTACGACTCAAACTAAAATGTGTTCTGGAAAGAAAAAAAAAACCAAAGTAGGTTTTCACCAAAATTAACACAAAATGTTCCCTAACAAATAAATCTACCATAAGGTTGACGCATATGGGATTATCAGGAACGGTCCAGATGGCATTTTAATACGATAATTGTCACTGAATTTTATTATACATGATATATGTATTATTTATTTCTTTGTAATCTTATTTATGTGTCATGACATGTACCTTGCTATAGACTCATGCATTTTGACATATCTAATTGAGTGAAAGAGAAAAGTAAAATGAATTCGATATTGCTAACACGGCTAGAGTTAAGCTAAAAACAGCAAAAGCTTTCGTGTGTAAGAGAATATTCATCATCTCCAAATTGGTTTTCGTTGAGGGCATCACATAGTTGTGCCAAATAGGGAAGTCTGCCAACCCGCAAGAATAAAATCAGTAAGGCTAACCCACACTTCCATAGCTAATTTACTTCTCTTCTTCCGCAACTAATTTTCATAAACTCTTGGCCTCACAATAATCTAACTTAATTTAGGATAAACATCTTATGAACATGCGCTAGTTGCTTTATGCATGATTAATAAATAAAGTATCGTGACTTTGGGTACGGTTTTCGCGGCATAATCATGATACATAATTCCAAACTCAAATGTGCGTTTCACGTGACTTGACCACAATTTCAAATAAAAATAAATTAATCACGTTGTAAATCGCGGGTGCGTTTCACGTGACGCAGTTTGCAGTGTGTACTAAAACGGCAAGTGTACGACATCGTAGCTTGTTCAAATATATTCCATAAATATTAAAACCGATTAGAAAGTAAAAACTCACATAAGTCTTAAAACATGTAATAATTCAGATAATTAGACCAAGTATTAATTGTTAAGCGACCGTGCTAAAACCACGGAACTCTGGAGTGCCTCACACCTTCTCCCGGGTTAACAGAATTTCTTACCCGGTTTTCTGTGTTCACGGACCATAAAAATAGAGTGAATTTTCTCGATTTGTGATTTTAAAATAAACCGGTGACTTGGGACACTATAATAATTATCTCAAGTGATGACTCTAAATCAAATAAATAATCACATTTCGAATAATATCACTTCAATTGAAAAAACTCCCGAAAAAAGGAGATGTGACATATAGTACAGAAAATTTTAAATACAATGCTATAAACAGTATTTGGTATATACACCAAACTAATAGAAGGATGACATTTATTTGCATAATGCTTTGTTAGAACCCTATAAGCAGTAGTCTAATCAAAACAAGTTTTGGCCGTTATGGTAGTTGCTCATGACTTAATGCTTTGTTAGAACCCAAAATTGAAAATAAAACAAGTAAAATGAAAATTATCTATACCATGTAAGAATGATGTTTATTAGTAAATTATACTCTCACACTCATTGAATTGTTGTTGACTGCTAAATTGGTAATGCATTTTCACATGTAAAAACGTCAAAACAGGAATATCTTACATTCATGAAGATTTTTTTGGACTATAGATATTATTTTAAATATTTTAAATAATATTTGGAGATCATATACTTATGTTGTTTTTCGAACTTCAACAAAATCATATCCAAACTCCTGCTTAACCTTTTCATTTCACCACTTGTAAGCAATGTAAAATCATGAAGAAATTAGCAGAGATTGATTTTCTTTTATATGACACTAGTTATTTATTCATATTTAGTTTATTTTTTTACGATTGCGCGGGGAAATTTAGTTAGAAATAAAATTTATAGCTACTCTAAGCATCAGAGAGAGCATTGGATTCTTGTACTAAAACGGATAAAAGCTACATTGCCTCTAAGGTACAGATAAAGATTCAGAAAAGAAGAAAAGATTCTGTCATTTTAAAACAGAAATTGTTTTCTTTCTGCAACACGCTATCAGATCAGATAATAAAAGTAAGAGTCCAGAAACCCATTTGTGATTTTTTTTTTTAGACAAGTGTAACGAAAATGTATGATTAAAAAAAAGAGTGACATTTTTATATATAGCGTTCTTTTAAATAGTGCTATACTTTAACGGAGTTTTGGCCGTTAAAGTATAGCGCTCTTTAAAAGAGCGCTATATACATATATATATATATAGCGCTCTTTTAAACCGCGCTATAGAGGGCTGATAAGACAGCTATGCATAGCGTGGTATATAACCACGCTATATATGTATAGTGCAGTTATAACCACGCTATATATGCATAGTGCAGTTATATACCGCACTATACATAGATAAATAAACGGTCCCCCTCCTTCTTCCCCACACTCAAACCAGACGCCCCCCTCCCCAAATTCAAAATTCTTAACCGACCCCCTCCCCCCCAAATTTCCTTCTAAAAAAACTGTAGTGGACCCCACCCGTCACACAAAAAGATAAGATTGTAGGTCCCACATCCTAGCCAAGCCTTCTATTGTTGTGGTTTCCTCGTTTCGGACTCAAATTTTCAATTCATCGACTTTCCGAAAAATATAAATTGAGGTATTTCGATTTAGTTTATGTCGAAACTCGTATAATAATGCACATTAGTTGTTTTGAATGTGTTTCCATGTTGTTTTATATTTTTTTTTGCGATTAAACTAGTATGTTATTTTTATCCAAACTAAGATATTAGTGTTTTGTGTTTGTTTTGTGATTAAAATGTATTTGTTGTTTTTATCTAGTTTAGATTATTTATTTGCTTAAAGACTAGTGTCCTTTTAGCGTAGTAAAATGTAGAGCCTTTTTAGCGTAGAATCCCTGTAGTTTAAGTATCTTTTATACTGATAGATCAAACACAAACTCTGTCCAATTAAATACGATAAAAATTAATTATTTAATTTATAAAACAAACATACAAAATTATGAAAATATTAAAATTGACACACATAAGAATTCAGCATAGCTTGGTGCTACTGGGCCTCAAATATCGAGCCAGGAACTCATAGGTATATACTCTGTCCAATTAAATATGATAAAAATTAATTATTTAATTTACAAAATAAACATACAAAATTATGAAAATATTAAAATTGACACACACAAGAATTCAGGATAGCTTGGTGCTACTGGGCATCAAATATCGAGCCTAGAACTCATAGGTATATACTCTGTCCAATTAAATATGATAAAAATTAATTATTTAATTTACAAAATAAACATACAAAATTATAAAAATATTAAAATTGACACACACAAGAATTCAGGATAGCTTGGTGCTACTGGACCTCAAATATCGAGCCTGGAACTCATAGGTATATACTCTGTCCAATTAAATATGATAAAAATTAATTATTTAATTTATAAAACAAACATACAAAATTATAAAAATATTAAAATTGACACACACAAGAATTCAGGATAGCTTGGTGCTACTGAGCCTCAAATATCGAGCCTGAAACCCATTGGTATATACTTTGTCCAATTAAATATGATAAAAATTAATTATTTAATTTACAAAATAAATATACAAAATTATGAAAATATTAAAATTGACACACACAAGAATTCAGGATAACTTGGTGCTACTGGGCCTCAAATATCGAGTTTGGAACCCATAGGTATATACTCTGTCCAATTAAATATGATAAAAATTAATTATTTAATTTACAAAACAAACATACAAAATTACGAAAATAATAAAATTGATACACACAAGAACTCAGGATAGCTTGGTCCTACTGGGCATGAAATATCGAGCCTGGAACCCATAGATATATACTCTGTCCAATTAAATATGATAAAAATTAATTATTTAATTTACAAAACAAACATACAAAATTACGAAAATAATAAAATTGACACACACAAAAACTCAGGATAGCTTGGTCCTACTGGGCATCAAATATCGAGCCTGAAACTCATACATATATACTCTGTCCAATTAAATATTATATAATTATAAAAAATAATTATTTAATTTACAGATCAAACATACAATTAGTGTTGTTTAATTTACAGTAGACGACATGGACCGCTTATGCATCCCGGACCTGTCTCCGATGAGCTATTAGTGTTACAAGGCGATCATAGGTCCGCCTACGTATGGGAGGGAGAGTTACTGGCTCAGACTCTCCGCGCCAGGAGAGTGGACGACATGTGGGATTATGAAGGACAGATGTCACGCCCCAAACTAGGGGAGGCACGACTGGCACTCGATACTGTATTCGATCGAGTTAGCCACTAAACATACTAGCTATCTAGACTGGGGGCCCAACAGATCAGGCAGCACAACATCTGAAATACTAAGCCTGGACCGTAAGGTTATGACATGAATAACAATAAGCCATATAAACATAAGTAGACAAGCCAAAATAATAAAATACTAGCTGGCTGACGAGGCCGCGACTGAAGACATACATGCCTACACACCTATATATACATGCCAAGCCTATGGGCTAGAGACTGAAAGCAGCAAAAAAAACCCCAGAATATTGTGTCCACAATAGCCTCTAAGAGTGTCATAAGCACTGTCGGGATAAGGCCCCAACTATACCCAAACTGTACAACAAAAGTAACTATCCTATGAAAGCTCCAGGAAGAGGTGGAGCTTACCAACTAACAGCTGAATCCCGAAATCCTAGCGGAGGGGTCGATCAGAGTCCCTACCTGGACCTGCACGCACGAAACAAAAATGCAGTGTCCCCAGGCAACGGGACATCAGTACGAATAAAAATATACTGGTATCTAAGACAGAAAGTAGAATCATACATAGCTGATGTAAAAAGGTAATAAAGATACCACCTGATACTGAAACTCTGATAGCCTCCATGGCCGACATCCGACCTCATAGTAATAAAATATGCATGGTATGCTCGTGTAATCGTATGTCGTGAATACATATATATTAATGTAAATGCATGACATACCCAACCAAATGCTAGCAATGGCGGTCTCTCCCAGTAGCTAACCGGTATCATATTGCCAACCTGTGGCCATCTGTACAATATATATAGTCTTTCGGGTAAATAGGCCCCTTACCTCCGATTATAGCTCGAAGTCCATGCATAATATGTCATGTATGATATGAACTTTGAATGCACATAATAGGCCATAACAAGAACTTAGCCAACCTTGGCTCATTGGTACTCTTATTCTCATAATCTCATAATCACCTTCGTATCGCATACAAATGTCTCGTGGAACCTCATATCTTTTTTAATAAGTTTGAAAACTTAACTCGACTTTTAGAAAGATAACTTAACTCTGAATATGTTCATAAAAAGCTTAAGGTGCTTCACTTAGTCTTATACTTGATTTCTTGATAATTAGTAAAAGAAAGTATTTCAAAAAAAATCAAATATTTTAGTAGTTTAAACATAAAAATTATATTTGAGAATTTTGAAATCGACGTGTCACTTTATAGATTTTAAAATACACTTTAACAAGGAAGAAGGACTGATCGCAAATACTAAATGCCTTTATTTTTAAGTCACACAACCCAAAGACGAATAAGAATTCATATATATGGACATATATTAAAGAAAGCCGACAAAATGATATATATAGATGTTGAATACCCTTTTTAACCGAACGAGTGGAATATCAACCTAATAGCATCATGAAAATACTTCAGCTACGATACCAATGCCCTTCACAGAAGGTCTTTCTAGCAACAGAATAGTAAAATATCACATTTGGCGTCTTAGGAATTTCCCAAAATTCGTGCTAAAAGGAAGGACGAAGCTTAGCCTTAACATACCTCTCCAACGAACGTCCGAATGCCTGTAGTTCCTTCACGAAAGTTGTTTCTTACGTCCTAAGCTTCGAAACCACTATATATATGCAGCTTATACGCACCTATAAATAGTTCATAAATGAGTTTAAATCGGCAGATTTGCCATATGACCCTAACTTGACGAAACGCCCTTAGAACTTTATAAAAACGATCATAAAAGAGTCCCAAGATGATTACCTTGGCAAAAAAGGTATAAATACTGAAGAACTAGCAAGAACAACAATTTTCTATCTTCCAAAAATAGCTCCAAACACAGATAATAGAAGGGAAAAATGATTGCAAAGAGTAGAGATTGCGCTTCTAGGCACGGGGGCAAACTTTAACGATAGAAATCGTTAAAAATGCACCTTAATCACTCAAGAACACCATGAAACCCTCTCTTAAGCTTTCTCACTGTTTTGGGACGAAGATGAAATGTTTTGGGGTCTTAAAAGTCGGATTTTCCGACTTATACCACTTGTTTGACCCGACCCGGTTCGCGACCCGATTTCAGCCCGGACAGTCCGCGGTAAAACAGTCATAACCTTTTACTCCAATGTTGGTTTGATGTGAGATTTCTTTGGTTGCAAAGTAGACTCGTAGACCTTCGATTTGGTAGGTTGTGGGTCCCATAACTCTTTATATATTGGGAGAAATGATCTGATATATTTGACCCAAAGTTTAGAAAATTTATTAGAGAAATTTACGATAACTTTTGCCGACCTTTATTTCGCAACTTGCTTGACTCCTAAACTTAACATGTGACCAGTGTGATATTATAATACCTCATAACACATTATTCTTAGTATATTATACACTCTTAGTCTTATCCCACAGGTACAAGTTAACTTAAACCTTCCGAACGCGCGGGGTGCTACCCGAGCCATTTCTTTAACCATGAACCTTTGTTTAAGGGATTCCTTTGACTTAAAGCTTTAGTTTAGTTCCTTGATATTACCACACATTTTCAGTCTTATTCTCCCAATGTGCTATACCCAATCATATATACCTAATATAACCACGTCACGTTACGTATATTACGTAAGAGAAGAGAGAAACATCTAGGGTCTCACAACAGAGATCTCCATCCCCGTGTAGTCCAGCGCCTGCGGGATACGGGCTTCTACAGGATTTTGGAGATCGGGCGGCTGCAGCTCGATTGGTCTTTGATCACGGCCCTGATAGAACGGTGGCGACCGGAGACGCACACTTTCCACCTGCCCATTGGCGAGGCCACCATCATGCTGCAGGACGTGGAGGTTTTATATGGGATGCCTGTTGATGGACTACCCGTTGAACTGCCTCAGGCCATGAGAGAGATGACGCATGGGCAGTATTTGGACATGCTGCAACAGCTCACTGGTTTCAGGCCACAGGATGAGACTGCACTCTCAGGGGCCAGTCGCATGAGTTTGACAGCTATTCGACAGCATTTGGAGATATTGCATCCCGACATCACCGGGGAGACAGATGATTTGCATATTTTCTACGAATAATCTTATACGGTCCTCCGAATAATCTTATACCGTCCAACATACCTGGGGATGAGCTTCCCCTTCTTTCCAAATCGCACGACGCCCTTCATAGGCGATACTTTCAGGAAAACCGAATCTTCTACATCAAACTCTAAGTCTCGTCATCGAATATCTGCATAAGACTTTTGCCGACTTTGTGCTGTAAGCAGCCGGTCTCTAATAAGTTTTACCTTTTCCATTGCTTGCTGGACTAAGTTAGGACCTAGCAACTCTGCTTCCCCGACCTCGAACCGATCAGCAACCTACACTTCCGCCCGTATAGTGCTTCGTAAGGAGCCATCTGAATATTAGCTTGGAAGTTGATGTTATAAGCGAACTCAATAAGAGGTAGATGATCATCCCAACTTCCTTTAAAATCTAGCACGCAGGCACGTAACATATCCTCAACTGTCTGAATAGTACGCTCTGCCTGTCCATCAGTTTGCGGATGAAAAGCGGTGCTAAGATTTACCTGCGTGCCTAGACCCTTCTGAAAAGATTTCCAAAAATATGCTGTAAATTGAGCCCCTCGATCAGAGATAATAGATAATGGCACTCCGTGAAGGCGAACAATCTCTCGAATGTAAAGCTTGGCATAATCCTCGGCTGAATATGTCGTCCTGACTGGCAGGAAATGAGCAGATTTTGTAAGCCTATCAATAATTACCCAAATAGAATCATACCTCCGTGGAGTGCGAGGCAAACCAATGATGAAGTCCATATTTATCATGTCCCATTTCTATAATGGAAGCTCAATACACTGAGTTAGGCCTCCAGGCCTCTGATGTTCGGCTTTAACTTGCTGGCAGTTGGGACATTGGGCTACCATCTCCGCGATATCTTTTTTCATTCCATTCTACCAATAGATCTGTCGAAGGTCCCAATACATCTTTGTCGCTCCGGGATGAACTGCATATCTAGAATAGTGGGCCTCCGAAAGAATCTTAGCACGGAGCTCTCCTACTGACGGTACACATAAGCGGCCCTGGTATCTAAGAACTCCATCTCCAGTTAGCTCAAATAAAGGTTGTCGCTGCTGTGGAATACTTTCCTTCAGTTTTATAAGCTCAGGATCCTCGTGTTGTCGCTCTTTCACTTCAGTAACAAAAGAAGATTTTGCCGTATTCTGAACGAGAATGCGTCCACCCTCTGCATCTACCAAACGCACCTGCAAACTAGCTAGCTGGCATAGATATTTGGTCATCTTGACCTTATCAGCTTCAACATGGCTTAGACTGCCCATGGACTTCCGGCTAAGGGCATCAGCAACAATATTAGCTTTGCCGGGATGATATAAAATATCAACATCATAGTCCTTTAGTAATTCTAGCCATCTTCTTTGTCGTAGGTTCAGCTCCCTCTATTTAAATAAATACTGAAGGCTCTGGTGGTCGGTGAAAACATCAATATGAACCCCATATAGATAATGCCACCAAATCTTTAGGGCAAATACAACTGCGGCTAACTCAAGATCGTGCGTAGGATAGTTCTGTTCATGTTTTCGCAACTGTCTGGAGGCGTACGCGATAACCTTACCATGCTGCATAAGAACACAACCTAGGCCAATTCTCGAGGCATCACAATATACAACATAACCCTCGGTGCCATCCGGAAGAGTCAAGATAGGTGCCGTAGTAAGCCTTTTCTTTAGTTCCTGAAAACTTTGTTCACATGCCTCAGTCCACTGAAACTTAGCTCCCTTATGTGTTAGTTTCGTCAATGGTGCAGAGATAGAGGAAAATCCCTCCACATACCTTCGGTAATACCCTGCCAAGCCTAAAAAGCTACGAACCTCTGTCGGATTCAAGGGCCTCGGCCAAGTCATCACAGCTTCAATCTTTTGGCCATCAACCTTGATACCATCGCCGGTAATAACATGACCAAGAAAAGCTATAGAAGTTAGCCAAAATTTACATTTAGAGAATTTAGCATATAACCTGTAGTCCTGGAGAGTCTGCAATACAGCTCGCAAGTGGTCCGCATGCTCGGCTTCCGATCGTGAATATATCAGGATGTCGTCAATAAACACAATCACAAATTCATCCAAGAATGGTTTGAATACCTGGTTCATAAGATCCATAAAGGATCCTGGGGTATTTTAAGCCCGAAAGACATGACAAGGAATTCAAAATGGCCATACCTCGTCCTAAATGCTGTTTTTGGGATATCAATATCCCTGACTCGTAGCTGATGATAACCGGATCGCAAGTCGATCTTCGAAAAGCATTTGGCACCTTGTAACTGGTCGAACAAGTCATCAATCCGTGGAAGAGGATACTTATTCTTGATAGTGACTTTATTTAGTTGCCTTTAGTCAATGCACATCCGCAAGGACCCATCTTTCTTTCGAACAAAGAGCACCGGAGCACCCTATGGGGATGTACTTGGCCTAATAAAGCCTTTATCGAGCAAGTCCTTCAGTTGTTCCTTTAATTCCCTTAGCTCTGCAGGAGCCATTCTGTAGGGAGGAATGGATATAGGCTGCGCATCAGGAAGCAAATCTATAGCGAAATCGATTTCCCTTTCGGGGGGGAATTCCTGGAAGCTTGTCAGGGAATACCATCGGGAATTCATTCACAATAGGAACCGACTGAAGAGTCGCTGGCTCCTTATCTATATCCCTAACATGAACCAGATGGTATATACAACCTTTAGCAATAAACTTCCGAGCCCTAAGGTATGAAATAAACTTACCCTTGGGCGTGGCTGCATTACCTTTCCATTCAAGGACAGGCTCACCAGGAAAATGAAATCGGACCAACTTTGCACGACAATCAATATTAGCATAACAAGCTACCAACCAATCCATACCCATAATGACATCGAAGTCTAGCATAACCAATTCAACTAAATCAACAGAGGTTGGACGGTCATTAATTAACATTGTACAATCTCGATAGACATGATTAGCTACAATAGAGTCGCCAACTGGCGTAGACACCTCAACTGGCTGTGGCAACAACTCAGATCTCATGTCAAGCTTACCAGCAATAAATGGAGTAATATATGAAAATGTAGAGCCGGGATCCATCAATGCATAAATGGCATGAGAATGTATTGTCAATATACCCGTGACAACATCTGGGGATGCCTCTAAATCCTGTCGGCCTGTGAGTGCATAAAAGCGGTTCTGGCCACCACTAGAACCTGAGGTGTCTCCTCCACCTCTCCCCCTACCACGGCCCTGAGTAGACTGTGGACCTGGTCGGGGAGCACGGACTGAGGGCGAAGAGGCTGCTGTGAATCCTGAAGGCTGAGCTGGTGTACCTCTGCCTAACCCCGGGCACCGGCTAATATAATGTCCTGTCTGCCCACAATGAAAACATGCACTCGAACCCTGTCTACATTGCCCGGTGTGCAGCTTACCGCACTGAGTACATGGAGTAGTAAGCTGTCTCATCTGTGCAAAACGCTCCTATCGACGGCCCTCAGGCTGGCCTGAGCTCTGCCCCGGTCCTGACTGAATATAACGATCAAACCGCTGGCCATGCATCTGTGGTGGGAAACTACCTGCTGACCGAGGTGGATATCGATGGAGTGGGGGCCTAAAATCAACTCGTGGCTCCCTATAAGACCCCATAGTACGAGCCCTCTTACTCTGCTCCCTATCCCTGCGAGTATCACGAATCCGACGGGAAAGGTCCTCTGTAGTCTGAGCGAAAGTCTGTATGCGGGAAATATCTACATCATCCGATAGGGATGCAACCCTACAGTCTCTAATCAGATGATCCCCCAAACCATCCATATAATGATGAACTCTAGCCCTCATGGTACGTACTATATCTGGTGCATACCTTGCCAAAGAATTAAACTTATGGCTATAATCCCATACACTCATATCCCCCTGCTTTAGGCTAAGAAACTGGTCAAGACGGCCTCCCGAACCTCCCGTGGCAAATAATGGGCTAAAAAGCCTCAGAGAAGTCCTCCCACTCTGCTGGCGGAGCATCAGGTCCTCTAGATCTCTCCCATGCCTCATACCATAGGACGGCTACATCACGTAGTCGAAAAGAAGCCAACTCCACAGCCTCGGTGACGGAGGCATGCATCACCCTCAATACTCTATACATATGGTCTATAAAGTCCTGGGGATCCTCTGTGGAACTGGATCCTGTAAATAATGGAGGGCCCAAGTGAAGAAACTCTCGTACCGTCGAGCTTCCTATCCGATCTCTCCGGGCATCTGCTCCTGACTCTAGCTGTCGCTCATGAATAGAAACCATCCTAGTCAGCAACTGAAGAGCCTCCCTCATCCCCTGCTCCCCAGTCTCTGATGGGGGAACAATAGGTGCTGGAGGTATTGTGTCTCTAGCTGCCTCAGGTACCAATGGAACTGGTGAGGCTGGGGGTACTTCATCTCCCTGGTCTCCAACAAGTGCTGGGGAAGCTGAAACTAGGGGTACTGGAGACTCACTATGAGCCTTTAAGGGAAATCTATCCCTCTGACCCGGTGGGGAACGACTGGTACCTTCTCCCGGATCCATACCTATCTCTCGCTGTGCCATCTCCTGAGCATAGGTAGTCTGTTAGATAGGAAACACAAAGCACGATTTAGATTTCATATGTTCTTATAACTTCGCTCTATAGCACGATCTATTAATTGAAAGAAATGTAACCATTCCTAAATGCCTTATAGCCTCCTGATTATAAGTGTGGTGCACAACACACCCATAAGCAAGACTCTACTAGACACGGCTTATGGACTCCCTGGGATACGACCTGCTCTGATACCAAGTTTGTCACGCCCCAAACTAGGGGAGGCACGACTGGCACTCGATACTGTATTCGATCGAGTTAGACACTAAACATACTAGCTATCTAGACTGGGGGCTCAACAGATCGGGCAGCACAACATCTGAAATACTAAGCCTGGACCGTAAGGTTATGACATGAATAACAATAAGCCATATAAACATAGGTAGACAAGCCAAAATAATAAAATACTAGCTGGCTGACGAGGCCGCGACTGAAGACATACATTCCTACACACCTATATATACATGCCAAGCCTATGGGCTGGAGACTGAAAGCAGCAAAAAAAACCCCAGAATATTATGTCCACAATAGCCTCTAAGAGTGTCATAAGCACTGTTGGGATAAGGCCCCAACTATACTCAAACTGTACAACAAAAGTAACCATCCTATGAAAGCTCCAGGAAGAGGTGGAGCTTACCAACTCACAGCTGAACCCCGAAATCCTAGCGGAGGGGTCGATCAGAGTCCCTACCTGGACCTGCACGCACGAAACAAAAATGCAGTGTCCCCAGGCAATGGGACATCAGTACGAATAAAAATATACTGGTATCTAAGGCAGAAAGTAGAATCATACATAGCTGATGTAAAAAGGTAATAAAGATACCACCTGACACTGAAACTCAGATAACCTCCATGGCCGACATCCGACCTCATAGTAATAAAATATGCACGGTATGCTCGTGTAATCGTATGTCGTGAATACATATATATTGATGTAAATGCATGACATACCCAACCAAATGCTAGCAATGGCGGTCTCTCCCGGTAGCTACCCGGTATCATATTGCCAACCTGTGGCCATCTGTACAATATATATAGTCTTTCAGGCAAATAGGCCCCTTACCTCCGATTATAGCTCGAAGTCCATGCATAATATGTCATGTATGATATGAACTTTGAATGCACATAATAGGCCATAACAAGAACTTAGCCAACCTTGGCTCATTGGTACTCTTATTCTCATAATCTCATAATCACCTTCGTATCGCATACAAATATCTCGTGGAACCCCATATCTTTTTTAATAAGTTTGAAAACTTAACTCGACTTTTAGAAAGATAACTTAACTCTGAATATGTTCATAAAAAGCTTAAGGTACTTCACTTAGTCCTTATACTTGATTTCTTGATAATTAGTAAAAGAAAGTATTTCAAAAAAAATCAAATGTTTTAGTAGTTTAAACATAAAAATTATATTTGAGAATTTTGAAATCGACGTGTCACTTTAGAGATTTTAAAATACACTTTAACAAGGAAGAAGGACTGATCGCAAATACTAAATGCCTTTATTTTTAAGTCACACAATCCAAAGACGAATAAGAATTCATATATATGGACATATATTTAAGAAAGCCGACAAAATGACATATATAGATGTCGAATACCCTTTTTAACCGAACGAGTGGAATATCAACCTAATAGCATCATGAAAATACTTCAGTTACGATACCAATGCCCTTCACAGAAGGTCTTTCTAGCAACAGAATAGTAAAATATCATATTTGGCGTCTTAGGAATTTCCCAAAATTCGTGCTAAAAGGAAGGACGAAGCTTAGCCTTAACATACCTCTCCAACGAATATCTGAATGCCTGTAGTTCCTTCACGAAAGTTGTTTCTTACGTCCTAAGCTTCAAAACCACTATATATATGCAGCTTATACGCACCTATAAACAGTTCATAAATGAGTTTAAATCGGCAGATTTGCCATATGACCCTAACTTGACGAAACGCCCGTAGAACTTTGTAAAAACGATCATAAAAGAGTCCCAAGATGATTATCTTGGCAAACCAAGTATAAATCCTGAAGAACCAGCAAGAACAACAATTTCCTATCTTCCAAAAATAGCTCCAAACACAGCTAATAGAAGGGGAAAACGATTGCAAAGCGTAGAGATTGCGCTTCTAGGCACGGGGGCAAACTTTAACGATAGAAATCGTTAAAAACGCACCTTAATCACTCAAGAACACCATGAAACCCTCTCTTAAGCTTTCTCACTGTTTTGGGACGAAGATGAAATGTTTTGGGGTCTTAAAAGTCGGATTTTCCGACTTATACCACTTGTTTGACCCGACCCGGTTCGCGACCCGATTTCAGCTCGGACAGTCCGCGGTAAAACCGACATAACATTTTACTCCAATGTCGGTTTGATGTGAGATTTCTTTGGTTGAAAACTAGAATCGTAGACCTTCGATTTGGTAGGTTGTGGGTCCCATAACTCTTTATATATTGGGAGAAATGATCTGATACATTTGACCCAAAGTTTAGAAAATTTATTAGAGAAATTTACGATAACTTTTGCCAACCTTTATTTCGCAACTTGCTTGACTCCAAAACTTAACATGTGACCAGTGTGATATTATAATACCTTATAACACATTATTCTTAGCATATTATACACTCTTAGTCTTATCCCACAGGTGCAAGTTAACTTAAACCTTCCGAACGTGCGGGGTGCTACCCGAGCCATTTCTTTAACCATGAACCTTTGTTTAAGGGATTCCTTTAACTTAAAGCTTTAGTTTAGTTCCTTGATATTACCACACATTTTCAGTCTTATACTCCCAATGTGCTATACCCAATCATATATACCTAATATAACCACGTCACGTTACGTATATTACGTAAGAGAAGAGAGAAACACCTGGGGTCTCACAACAGAGATCTCCATCCCCGTGTAGTCCAGCGCCTGCGGGATACGGGCTTCTACAGGATTTTGGAGATCGGGCGGTTGCAACTCGACTGGTCTTTGATCACGGCCCTGATAGAACGGTGCGACCGGAGACGCACACTTTCCACCTGCCCATTGGCGAGGCCACCATCACGCTGCAGGACGTGGAGGTTTTATATGGGATGCCTGTTGATGGACTACCCGTTGAACTGCCTCAGGCCATGAGAGAGATAACGCATGGGCAGTATTTGGACATACTTCAGCAGCTCACTGGTTTCAGGCCACAGGATGAGACTGCACTCTTAGGGGCCAGTCGCATGAGTTTGATAGCTATTCGACAGCATTTGGAGATATTGCATCCCGACATCACCGGGGAGACAGATGATTTGCATATTTACTGGTATACGAGGTTGCTGCTGCTCCTTCTGTTTGGGGGGGTCTTGTTCCCGAACACTTTGGGGAACCTAGTCATCTTGCGATTTCTTCATCATCTTCAGCTGCTAGATGATTTACCCCAGTACAGCTGGGGTGCTGCTGTTCTCGCCTACTTGTACAGGCATCTGTGCCGGGCGAGCATGGGCACCCAGCATGACGTATGTGGATTTTTGCCGCTTTTACAAGCGACAACATATTCGAATACTCTATTCATTGCTTCCAATTCTATCTAGTCAAAACTTTTCTTAATTTTTACGTCAACTTTGTATGTTAGGTTTGGGCCTGGGAGCCGTTCCTGCAGTTGCAGCCACCTCTACCACCATTACCTCCGGATCTACCACCTCCGTTTCTCCCTCTAGCTAGGAGGTGTGTTCTCCGGCGTGGATATGTACGAGATTACGAGGCTCGGCATAATCTCCCCTATTTGCAGGGATGTGTTGTATATGCTGGAGGGCGCATAGGTAAATGTGTACCTAAACTTACTTGATATAACTTCACATGTGTTGCGCATACTCACGTTTTCTATTGTTATTTGATAGTTCATCTGGACGCCATACAACGACGACTTGATAAGTGGCCTGCCCGATTATTGCTCGGTCGGCCGACTGATTTGGAGCACTTCCGTCCCGCTCATGTGCCTTGATATTATGGAGCATCATGCCACGGAGCGGGTACTTCACCAGTTTGGCCGTCCGCAGTATATACCAAGGGGGCCTACATAGGAGGCCACACATTATCAGCGGGATGATCGTTCCAGGGCGGACGATGCATATGTAGCATGGCTAGAGGCGTAGGTCCATACTTGGGATGACCGAGCTGACCTAATCCCCCCCCCCCCTCACAGATCCAGACAGAGACTATTCAGCTCTATATGCCCTGGTACCGCCGCGTTACCCGACTTTTTGTCGGGAATCCCATTCATCAAGCTAGCGGTCGGTACGTTCCATACGCCGGGCGGCATGAGGCCCTGGTATGTTTTCTGTTATTATTAATTATATAACTATAACTTAGTGTTCTGTAGTTTATATTTTATACGTTGTGCAGGCTATTGGCCTATATATAGTCTACCAGATGGGACTGCAGATGCAGCAGCATGCCGGCAAGGGAGCGGCCGCTTTGCACGATTACGGCCGGCAGGTTGCAGAGGTGGCTGTCCGGATACTGCAGCAAGCTCGAGAGGATCAGCGCTTAGGACACGACCCTGCTTATGTGGCGCCAGAGCAATACCAGCGAGGTAGGGGTATCGCACGAGGGAGGGGTGCCCCATGAGGCAGGGGTACCCCTTGAGGTAGGGGTACCCCACGAGGTAGGGCTGCCCCACGAGGCAGGGCTACTGCACGGGGTCGTGGTGGGCGGCGAGGAGGTGGTCCCCAGCAAGGGGGCGTTGAAGCCCCTATTTATGGTGTTGGTGCTGATCTGCCGGGTGACCTACATGAGCCGGACGAGTATCCCACCAGCATGCCGTCATACAGCCTTGGGATGCAGCTCACTCCAGGGACTTCGCAGGTGACCCCGTCAGGTCCGTTATTGATCACGGGCACGGACCTTACCGGAGAGGATTGGGAAGCATACTTCCCAGGTTCATCGACCACTGCTGAGGATCGGCCGACCCGAGATTTGGATAGTGGGCGCCGGCTGAGTTATGGCTCATCATCACAGGCGCATGTATGTTTTTATTAGTATTAAATTTAAATTTGTTTTGTTCTTTTCTCATTTATTTTCCATAACTTTATTAATTTTCTTATTAAGGCTTCATCCCCGCCCGTCACGGAGGCCCATTTGTGCGATGCTGATATGGCTGCGACGGAAGATTATATTCAGGAGCCCGACGAGACCATGGTAAGACAATTTAAATTGTTGTGACTTAATATATACTTTCCTATGCCGATGATTCCGGAGATGACACACCCTTTGCCGCACTGGCACCTTGGTACATAAAGGCGTTCAGACATTTGTTAAAGCGTTAAAAAAACCTTGCTTTTATAGAAAGTTTTGCTATTGGTTATTGTTAAGCGCAGAAAATAACTAGAATGCGCCCGTTATTTATAGGCAAGGCAACACACATAACGTAGTATTTAACCACGCTATATATATTCACATAACGTAGTATTTAACTACGCTATGCTTTGCGTGTTAAAGCATGCCCTTTGCCAGCACCGTTGGTCTAGAATCATCCCATATTGTTGTCCGAATTGCATCAAAATCCCTTGTGAGAGCATCCACATCCGGCATACTTGGCAAGTTATCAAGGTAGGGAATCTTCCTTGAATGAAACGACACTTGGGACTCGTACACTCTTGGTCTAACGGGGGATGGAGCATACTCCCTAGTCAAATCAAGTCCTTCATTCTCTTCTTCCTCGTCACCATCCTCACGAGGGAAAGGTGTGTCGTCTCCGGAATTATCGGCATTGTTGTCATAATCACTGTTCTCTTCCTCACTCTATGTATCTGCCGGATCCCGATTTAATATGTCGTCTTCGGGCAATTGAGTGAGGACAGGTGGTTCAACTTGCTTGTTTTCACTGCACAAACAACAAAATCATAAGCTACTGAAATTAATAAATACTTTCCATATAGCTGTATCACTTCACTTACAAGTCGTAACGTGTTGACATTCCTTGATGGACATTATCATGTTGGTGATGACTCCCGGATGGACCACCATGATCCAACACACCAGAACTACGCATATTTCAACTGGGCGTGGATTCATAAGTTGTAAAAGTCATATATGGCCGGTACCCCCCTGTGGAATATATGAGTGTTAATACAAATTCAATACAACAAAAATATACATCGTAATACTAAGGAAAATTGAAGTTTACCATTCGTCTTGTAGATTATGTAAAGCAGGAGAGAAATTATTTCCTCGCTCCTCATTCGCCCGTGGTAATAAGTTTAAATCAGGGCAAACTCTTTCATCCGGAACCTGTCCGGCAAAAATTGCTCCAGAATAACCACCCGATGACTGAGGGTTATCCCTACTATGCACAACCTCATTATTGCGAACGTCTTCGACCTTGACGTACATTTCCAACATTTTTATCACAAGAAATTCCCGGTATTCATCCGGAGTCCTAAAAAAATCCCTCAAAGTTTTATCATCGTCGAAGTTAAACTCAGCGTAACAAGCAAACCCTTGCGGAGTGACGGAATACGGATATCTTCCGGTTACTTTAAGGTTCACCGAACGTTTTCTCACACTCATTTTATTACATAACAACGATATCAATCTATCGTACTCCATTGTAAGTGACAACTTAACATGACACTGTGGAGATAAACTATAGCTCACAGAGTTATTCGCCACCACAACCTCACCCTCCCAATATAATGAAACCCTTACTTTTCGCTCTTTAGACATTATGAAAAAATGCTTGAGAATTTAACAAGAAGAAAAATTTGAATGAGAGTTAGGAATATTTTTGAATGAATTTTTGTAAAATCCTAACGCCTTTAAATAAGGCAATGCCTAGCTCGGTGGGCTGAATTGTTTTAGGTGTAGCGCTCTTTTAAAGAGCGCTATACCCATTTGAATTATTGTTATGTCAGTTAAACGCAGGAGACTTATTGGTAGGCCCACAAAACAGGTATAGCGCGGTTTAAAAGAGCGTTCTATATATATATATAGCGCTCTTTAAAAGAGCGCTATATATAAAAATGTTACTCTTTTTTTAAACACACATTTTCGTTACACTTGTTCAAAAGAACCACAAATGGGTTCTGACTCAAGTCTTTAAACAAACCGCAAGAGACATAAATAGCAAAAGGACACAGCTTTTTGAAACTAACTTCCTGTTTCTATCATAGTTCATATATCTAAGAAGAAAGTGACCCTTCATTTCGTGTTATTTGTACATAATGTCCCTTTACAATTTTAAATTTAAAAAAATAATATTTTTAGATCTCTTATGTGTAA
Source organism: Nicotiana tomentosiformis (assembly GCF_000390325.3). Classification (NCBI taxonomy): domain Eukaryota; kingdom Viridiplantae; phylum Streptophyta; class Magnoliopsida; order Solanales; family Solanaceae; genus Nicotiana; species Nicotiana tomentosiformis. Next base: position 149,222,846 of record NC_090814.1, on the reverse strand, counting down.
AAAAAATAGATCTCTTACGTGTAAAAATAAATTTCTCATATATAAAAAAAAAATAGGTAGGATCATAAAATTAAAAACAAATTTGTAAAGAGCTAAAAAAAAATCAATTGAGACCTTCATTTCAGTACGATACCCTCTTCCCATACACTTCTAAAAGAAAGGTAAACACTCTAGTTTATTAATAAATACAAAATATATATAGTCGCTAGATCGGACCACGGGCACGTGGCATGATCTCGAATAGGCCTGCGAAGGACTGATGGCGGCTTCTTTCATGCTCAGATCTTCTTTCCTCTCTCCTCCTCCCCAACTACATCACCAATCCCCTTCTAAATCTAATCACATTATTCATTTCATCAATCCAATCAAAGCTACCGCCTCACAAATGACGCAGTTATCCCTCCCCAAAACCACCGCCGCACTGCCGACGAAAATATTCGCGAAGAGGCCGCCCGCCGCCCCACCTCCTCCCACAATTTCTCCGCCAGGCATGTAGGGGAAGATATACCTTGCAAAATGAATAGATAATAAGCAAAATGAAAGTATTGGGTCTAAAATTACAGTAATTTACTCATTTCTTCAAATGTTGACATCGAAGAAAACTCAAAAAACAGTCAACACATCACGTTAATTTGTTGTTTGTGCATTTATTCCAAAATCAGATAGATATCAACATTCAATTCTTATAGCACCTGGAAAAAGCGAATAGCACTGCATGAAAAGCCTGTCAACAAGAAGTTAATACTGCACTATATGCAGCACTGAAGTAAAGCCAGTTATAATAACATTTGAAATCAAAGACAACTTCTTTTTAGATGTCAAAGGAAGTACTACGTATTCAATTGCCATGATAACTATGTCAAAAGTGCCGTTAAGCTGGCTTTGTACAATGGCCACAATTTTGTTCAGAACACAATATCATTGTGGTCTTCAGCTATCAATTAATTCTGGAGAAAGATATTGCTTTGGAAATATACCAAAACAAATGTTAGGATATTATGAGGCTATTTTGAGATCATGTGCCCTTCTCATTATTCTTATGTATGTGCAAAACGAAAAGTGAATGGAACTTCATAAGGCTAAATATAAGATCAATGCTTAGCATAAAGTTGTGGGACCAGAGTTGGATCTGAGAGGAACTAATGCTTGGTCCTATTGTACAAAACAAGCTCCGTGTGTCAAGAATGTCTGATATTTTTCTCACCGTAGAGAGAAATCTGCATTTATGCAGAGACAAAAGGCATGAAAAGAAATAAATTCAAAATGGAACTCCTAAATGTACATCAGCAACTTTCGAGGAGCTATTTTTAGATCAACAAAAAGAACCTCATATCTGACAGCTCTGCTGTTCTTTTTTATTATCCTTTATCTAAATGATGGCAAAGCAGCAATCATTTGTGATTTGACACTAAAGAGTAATTAGCCTTCCATTCTCAATGGCGATGCTTTGAAAAGCAAAATAACATAAATTTTGTACTCCAACAGCTGTGTTGGATTAGATATAGGTAGGAATGAAGGGAAACCAAAAAAGCTACTTCAAGCTTCCAGCATGAAGTGCAGATAATTAAGCATGCCTCGATCCTTCAGCAACTGAAAGTTGAAGGATAAAAAATGCAGGGCTATAGCTCGGTGCTAGAACACCAGGTACTTTTCCTCACACAAAAAGTCATGTTGGGATTTGAATGCTTACCCTTCAGCTCATCATCTTCTTTGTCAGCCTGCACTTTCAGTCTAATACTCCAATATGCAGTCCTAAAAAGTCATCAAGTACACATTCTTGATCCAAGCAATTGTAATTTGCAATATCCAGTAAAATTTGCAGGCAAGAGGTGTTCAGCATAGTGGTTAGACTGATCTTACCAAATAGTCCACCATCATCTGAACTGGATTTAGATGAGAAAGGAAAATAGGCCTCAATCATTCACAAGGATTGCTTCAGAACAAATTATGATAGAACGTAACAATGCATAAGAATAACTGACCTACTGCACAGTACCCCATGAATGTCAAATTGGGTCATTTATATGATTGACTATTACCAAACCATGAAATATATTGCATCAAAACAAAATCCTGAAGATAGTCAATACGGGTCAATGTTGTATACAATTTGACTTGTGGAAACCATCACCAGAACAAAAGTGTTTCTTCAACATTCCTCAAACTACCTTTATTAAACTCTCTGAGATCTTTAAATATGGATTCCACAGTAGATCTTTCAAGATTGGAATTTCTTATATCCAATTTAACTCTGGGTTTAGCGTAATACTACTTAAGCAAAAAACAAATTAACCTTTTAAGTGTGTCAATCAATTAACTGCACCTAAATTTACTATATGAATCTACTATATTCATTCTGCAAATTTAAGGTCCATTTCATTCCAATACTAAATAAATTGTCTTTTAAGACAAATTAGAAGCTCCCTCAGAGTAGGGGTGCTCTAAATCCCACTTATTCCTACACGGTCAATCAAGTCTCTAACCACTAACCAGATGAGAAGATTCTTGACAAACACGGGACTAAATGTAGGTTAAATAACATCTAAGCCTTAATTCAACTATTTTAGATTCTTTATTTCCCATTTGTCACGATCTTAGCTAAATCCGCTTTGATTTTGAGAAATGGTCATATAATTTGAGACAACTTTAAATAAGTTACCTCAAAACAAATGAAGAGAAGATAAATGGAATATACACCCGATTTCCAGTTCAAACACATTCCTATGACAATGCAGATTACAGCCCCATAATCACGACACCCAATACGTTACAACCCAACGTGGCATATGTGAGACATAGAGTGTGCACTAGAAACTTGAGTTTTGTGAATGGTAATACCGGTGTCGGTTCAAGATTTAGGATTTTGTAGTGTTACTAACTATTGCCAAACAAGAGCTTTCCGGGCATGGCAAGAGTATACACATAAAAGAGACAAGAAATACAAATCAGATAAGATATCAGTTCTAGCTGCAGTATCTAAAGTGAATCCTCTTTAAGGTGGCAATATCTTGTTCAGCGTGGCAAATGACTTTTTAAGAGAAACATGATTTCCTTGTCAGAGAAAGGTCTGCCTTTTATTACAAGCACTTGGTGTTGGAAATACAAGAACTTCAAAAGACAGGTTATACCATCAAAGGGTTTTATATCTCCTGCTTTCCTGTTCTCTATACTGAACAATAGGTCTAGAAACGCATTGAAATTACTGAAAAACAGTGCTTGTTAGTTTAGATAACAGAAACTGTTTCTTATTAATTAAGATAGTGATTATAACATTATTCAAAAAACTAAGCTTTATTGTGATGCTCTAAAGCAATGCAAATGCTAAAATAACATTCAAATTGCAGACTGTTACACTCAAAGAGTTGCATAAGATAACTCGAATTCATAGTCCTCTCAAAAGAAATTTAGAGTCATTCTCTCCCCAACTCTGCCAACAAACAAATCCCATCCGGTCATTTCTACATGGCAACTTAATGACGAAGAAGAACCAAAAGCCAACAATAGGAGTACATAATACAAACTTACCCTGTTAAAAACTGAGAAAGCAAATCAGTGCTTGGAATTTTTGCTCAACAAATATTTCTTTAGCACACCCATGACTGATCCAAAATCTGCTTTCACTTCCACAGGTGGGTTAGCTCCGGTAGATAATTTCATCGAGAGAATACCATTCATCAGAGCTTGGATCCGCATTGAAAGGCACGTACCTGCAGTGGCGTACTGCAGTATGATGAAGAGGGCATATGGGTAGGTGGAGGAGAAGTCCAATAATCGTATGAGGAAGATTTTGACTCTACTGTTTCAATGGCTTTACCCTTCCCTTTTGTATCCATCGAACCTAATCTGCAATGGGTGATTTTAGAAGAAAGGAAAAGCCAGATAAAGTCACCCTTTCTTCTAGCTAATTTAGCCTTTATCTCGCTTTTTCTTTCTTTTAAAATTACCCATTGCAGATTAGGTTCGATGGATACAAAAAGGAAGGGAAAAGCCATTGAAACTGAAGACGATGATGATGACTGGACTTCTCCTCCACCTATCCATATGCCCTTTTCATCATATGCAGAGAGCAATGAGGCAACAGAGTCAGACGAAGAAGATGATCTTGAAAGGTTAAGAGAGGAGCCAATGAGGCTTGAGGAAGTAGAAAAAGAGCTAGATGCTAGGATCAACAAACTGCAAGAGTCCGTCGGAGAGGGGAGCTCGATATCATCTCATTGTAATTGTGGATACCAGAGTACGTGTTGGATGACGTGGGGTGATGTCAGACTGAGGTGTCCTGTAAGTTAGTCGGCATGATGTGTAGGGATGCTGTGTAGGGATGCATGTGGATGCAACAAGAAAGTCTGCAGAAATCACTATAAAAAGAAATAACGGGTGTGCCTAGTAGACCTATCTGAGGTGACGTGTATGCTCGTGGAATTGTCGTTGCTTATTTGATAGTTGTGCTTGTAAAGTCAATAAGAAAAGATGTGGGAAAAATTGTGGATGCGGCCTCAATTGCGGTAGAAGAAAGTGAAGAGAAGATGTAGGAAACAGCAACGACAGATGAGATTAGAAAAAATCCAAGGAGAATAGGGCAGTGCCGCAGCTGCATATTCAGGCAGAGAAAAGCTTCACTCTTCCTCCATTAAATCACCTCAAAAGCTTCATAAATCAGCAGCCATTTTTCTCCAAAATCCAGCTCTCTTTACCCCAAAAACTCAGCTCCATAACACTCATGAAACCAGCCCCCTTTCTCCATTAAAACAGCTGCAAAACGAGCTCCAAAGCACCCCCTAAAACAGCCCCGTGACCTCCTGAAAACACCCTCTCAAGCTCCATTAAAATCGATCCCAAAACCAGCTGAGAACCAGCCCCGAAAACTGCCCAAAAACAGTCCCTAAACCACCAAAATCGTCACCTAAAACAACCCAAAAACGCAGCCATTAAAGCTGCTCCAAACACACCTGAAAACAACCCCAAACCCAGCAAAAAACTGCAGCCAAACCCAGCTGCGAAACAGTCCTAAAACCAGCTCTTTTCCCACCTTGAAACAACCTCAAACCACCAGCAAAAACAGCTCCAAAAGTAGCTGAAACGTCACCCAAAAACCAGCTGAAACGCAACACCAAACCACCCTGAAAACAGTCGTCGCACCATATTTGTCGACGAGCAGAACTTTGTTTCAGCTGTGTAAGACCACCCACGTTCAGTCCGTCGAGGTCGCCGTTCGAGTGTTCCTGTCGCGGGTCTTGTTCGAGTTCTTTATCCGGGTTATAATATCTGGGATTCATGTATTTTGATGACAAGATTATTTGTTGAGTATAAAGGTTCATTCTTACCTTTCTTATTCGAATTTCTTTGTCGTTTTCTTTTTAAATTTTTGTTTGTTCATGTATTGTTTTCCATGTGTTTTGTTTGGTTTTCTGTTAATGCATCTTTGATGCGAAATTTCTGAATTTTTGAATGCTTCATTGTAAATTAAATTCTGTTTAGAACTTGGATAGCAGTGAGTTTGAGGTAGTTAATTGGGGTCACGAGACTTTAATTGGGTCAATGATTAGTTTTTCAAGTTTAGAGGGCCGTCTGTTGGTTTAAGCCTCTAAGAAACAATTGGGCTCAAATGAGTGAAATCTTGCTGGCCCATTTCGTAAAATAGTATGGTCTGTTAGTTTGAGCGAATTTGATAAATGGACTGATGAGGCAAATAAGTCATCTGCCAGGCCACTTTCATGATAATGTGCTGTTGCCCCTTTCTTCTTTAATAACAAAGCTAACATACTTTTCCAAAATTAATCCGCTTGATGCTACTCTACAATAATTCCGTAATCTATGTCTTTCGCAATAATTTCAAAGTAGTTTAGGAAAATAACTCATACATGTTAGTTGCTTTAGGCGCGCTAATTAAATAAATCGTTGCAGTTGTGGGTACGGCTCATGTGGCATAATTGCGACACGTAATCCCGAACCCAAGTGCACGTTCGCGTGACCTGACCAATAACTTCAAATAAATGAAATAAGCACGTTGTGAATCATGGGTATGTTTCACGTGGCGCGATTTACGATGTGTATAAAAACAGCAAGTATGCGACATCGCGACTTGTTTAAATAAATTTCATAAATGCCTAAAACGGATTAAAATATGCAAATAAAAATGGTAAAAGGTAAAAATGCACATAAGTTCAAAATATGTAATAATCGGTAATTAAGCCAGGTGTAATTATAAAGCGACCGTACTAAAACCACGGAATGCGGGGGTGCCTCACGTCTTCTCTCGGAATAACAAAATCTCTTATCCGATCTTCTGTATTTCGCAGACTTGAGAATCAAAATTTTCTTGATTTGGGATTTAAAATAAATGGCGACTTGAGACGTTGTAAATAGTTATTCCAAGTGACGACTCTTTAAATCTAATTAAAATAATCTCATTTCAATTGTGTCATTTAAAGTGAAAAAACTCCTTTTCCCGTAAAAAGGAGGTGTGAGGCACGCTTAACAAATTACATTTGGCTTGATTTATTCGGACTATACACATTTTAAAATCTTTTATGCGTTACTGCTTCTATATCGCTTCTAATTATATATTTTAAATAATTATAGAGTTTATTTGAAACAAGTCACGATGTCGTGCACTCGTTTTGTACACATTGCAAATCACGCCACGT